>NC_081359.1:21697933-22343349 GCF_030684315.1 Stegostoma tigrinum
CTGAGACTTTATAAAGCTCTAGTTCAGCCCCATTTAGAATTCTGAGTCCAATTTTGGGCCCCACACCTCAGGGAGGACATACTGGCGCTGGAGAGTGTCCAGCGGAGATTCACACATATAATCCCTGGAATGGTAGGCCTATCATACGATGCATAGCTGACGACCCTGGGACTGTACTCATTAAAGTTTAGAAGGTTGAGGAAAGATCTCATAGAAACTTACAAGATAATGCATGGCTTAGAAAGGGTGGACGCTGGGAAGTTGTTTCCGTTAGGCGGGGAGACTAGGACCCGTGGGCACAGCCTTAGAATTAGAGGGGGTAAATTTAGAACTGAAATGAGGAGACATTTCTTCAGCCAGAGAGTGGTGGGACTGTGGAATTCTTTGCCATGGAGCGCAGTGCCGGAACGTTAAATATCTTCAAGGCAGAGTTTGATAAATTCTTGATCTCACAAGGAATTAAGGACTATGGGGAGAGTGCGGGTAAGTGGAGTTGAAATGCCCATCAGCCATGATTAAATGGCAGAGTGCACTCGATGGGCCGAATGGCCTTACTTCCACTCCTATGTCTTATGGTTTCTTATGTTCTTATTCTGTAACTCGCTGCCATTATTCGAGGGGAACACAATCAGCATGACAACAACGCAGATTCACCCACTTCAACAGATTTGACTAAATGGATTGCATAGAGCGCCTCTGCATCGTTTCTTATTACTCAGAGGAAGAAATGATCACAAACTATTTCTTGTTCTTCAAGATGGATATAAAATGACAGGTTTCAGTTCAAAGCCCTCTGAAACAGCCTAGAGTGGCCATTTCTACCCTCCCCAGAACAAAGGATACTTTGCCATCCTTAGGATGATGTTTATCTTTCAGGGCATACCTTTTCAAAACAAACACAGGTGAAATCACCATTGCAATACCGCATTGTTCATCGTCCATGGAGGAAATGACCTCGGAATGGGAAATCCTATCAAGACAAACAGATCTTTTGTGCATTCACCATTATATTTAAAGCACAATGGAGGCAATTTGAGTCTTGTTCGATAGCGCAGAATTCATTGCTGTTGATCCCATGCTGTGTGAGTTGTTGAAAAATACTGAAAGGTGGATAGACTAATAGCACAGAGAGTGCAAATGGATTCTTGCATCTGTTCCATCGTGCTTAGTTGCAGAACAATCTACCTGTTACAAAAATTCTTTCCACACAAGAACAAACAGTTAAATGAAAGCACTTCTCTGCTTTGGGGACAGGCTTGGCATTGTCAGGGCATGAGTTAGGACTACGTAATGATTAGTACATTAGTCATCAGCAGTTTCCCACTACCGATCATGACCACCCCCCTCGCCCCAATCTAATGCTCATCTGCCATGGATTTCATTATCAACACCACAGCTCACTGTCCCCAAAAAGAAATTAAGCCATTATCCCGTGTTTTACAAAGATCTAATATGGTGGTCTATTAAATACAAAACATCTTCACAGGATGTGACACTAATCAGGGAAGATTTAGACAGATGAGTGCAGGCAACAGACTTAGGAAATCTGTATGGGAATCGTTTGAATGTAACACAGGTTTTCTGACACTCTGTTCGACAACCCCCAAAGCAATAGTATTATGGACATGACCAAATTGGCAGATCTTCTGAATCCTTGCCAGCTTTAAGTGTCTATATCCAGTTGCGCATGAAGCGTATTAATGTGTGATACTATATGAATGGGTAGAATCCTGATCAAAGCCTTCATAGGCCACAGTTTACTACCGTCAATCTATAATAAATTATTCTGCCAGTATGCCCAAACTATTCAACAAATCATCTGCTGGAATCATCCATTATCATCTGAAAACATTACCACTATGAAGTTTTCACCTATAACAAAGAAATGTTGGAACTTTATCTGTTTATTGTGTGATGGAGTACACTTCACTTTCTGGTTCAGTTTAGCTCAAGAACCTCAACACCATCAAGTAAAATGTAGTTTGCTTGATCAGCACCCCATCTATCTCTTTAAACAGAGGAACAAAGGCAGCAGGTGCATAGAAACACCATCACCTACATGTCCCACTGCCCATGACTTGCACCGACTGACTTGAAAATGTATTGCTATTCCTTCAATGCTGATCAGTTTCCATTTAATAACACTGTTGGAGAATGTTCACTGTATGGACTGCATTGACTCAAGAAGACAATTCACCATCACCACCATCTCAATGGCAATTAGTGATGGTGCTTGCTTGGTCAGCAGTGTCCACAAACCATGAACAAATACATTGTAAAGAAAATTAATGTTTCATTTCAGGATTAGCTACAGACACAGGACAAACTTTCTTTTTTTACCTGATCGTTACCTGGCAAAAAGAATAAGGAGCTCTGGTTCATGACTGTACGCTCTGTCTCTGGTATCGCTATGTTTTCTGTGAACATCTCAATTATGTTGCAGTAAGAGACACAGGGCAAAGTGTTAATTTTATTAATTGTACTTGTATAGCTCCGTAAACAGGATGCAACATCCAAGCCATACGAGGAAATGTTCAGGCAGTTGGCTGAAAGCATGGTTAAATAAGTAGGTTGTAAAGCATGCCATAAAGGAGAAATGAAATTAAAAGTTAGAGAGACAAATAGGTTATTATTATCTTCACTGAGAAAAGTTATCAGATCTGCACAGTGCAATGGTTATCAATTATGAAATAAAATGCTATTTTAAAAAATCAGTACTAGTTATCTTTGCTGTTCACAATATTACGAAATAATGTGGATTAGCGCCACCCACTGCTGATACTGTCTGAATATCTGTGTTTAAATGCATGCGGACTTATTACTACTTAAACCCTTTGCACACAACTGCACTAGTTTAGGATCCTATCCTACAACATGTGAATGCCATGAATCAGAAACTATGAATTCAATAATTGAGGGGAATATAAAATTCTTCTCTGAGACAGAATATGTGAGGATCACAGGACAAGAAAGATTACTAGTGCATTTTTAAAACAGGTCTCAAGACTCTGTTTTGCTCAAGATTGATGTGGAGTTTTTTTTTAACATGCATAAAAGAAGGTTTGTAATTCACCAACAATATTCCATTTATTAGAGGAAAGCATTGGGCTTCAAAGCACATTTGGGGGATGAATCACATGAAACAGTTTTTAAGTGAAAACTAACTAGTTTTAGATGTAATTTTCCAGCTTCAACGCTAACTTATTTACACAAACAGCAGCAAAAAATAATTGACACCGGTTTTATATTTAGCATTTTAGTGTATAATGTGTGTTACTCATTTCATCATACAGACTTGATAACTTTCTGTGAAAATATAAATAATATCTATGCATAATTAGCTATCACTTAATAGCTTGAGCCAAATAATGACTTGCAAATTCTAAATATACAACATTTTGTCTATATATGAATCTTGCACTGTTATGTTTTCGTTAAAAATAAATGGCAAAATGTTTTTAGTAGATCAGGCAACATTGTATTTGGAACTATAAAGTTCCACAGGTATTTCGGCTGGAATCACACATTAGTATTCTTGACCCTCCAGTGACAAGTTCACGGATTCAAACGCTATACTGGAAGCTTAGGTATATTTATTAAGATGACACACTAATACGTTACTGATGGAGACTCTCCGGACAGAGATCCTGATTTTCAAATCATAGGCTAAACTCATGTGATTGAGATAATTCCACAGCTATTTTGAACAAAAGAACTGGGGTATTTGCCCTAGTGTACCATCCAACATTTTTGGCTGAGTGAACATCACTACAGCAAATATTCTGGGCATCAGCAGACTCTTGTTTGTGGGATCTCACTATGTACTCTTTGAAGATTACATTTCCTACATTACAACAGTGATTGCACTTCATGAAACAAAGCACTTTAGAAATGATCAACTCACTCCAGACCCAACTCATTCAAGTTAAGCGTCAGATGGCCAAAATATGGCTGCCAGTGAAATAAATAACCCCCACCACCACCCCTGCCCCTGCCCCCACCCCAGTCATCACAGGGTTATCATGTGGAAGTAAACGTCACTGATAGGAAACTGGTCATGGTTAAGTGTTTTAAAAGTCCCCTGTTGTTAATCCTGGCACATACCACTCAAAGATAGTAGGAACTACCGATGCTGGAGAATCTGAGATAACAAGGTGTGGAGCTGGATGAACGCAGCAAGCCAAGCAGCATCAGAGGAGCAGGAAGGCTGACATTTCGGGTCGAGACCCTTCATCAGAAATGGGGGAGGGGAAGGGGGATCCTGAAATAAATTGAGAGACAGGGAGGTGGATGGAAGATAGAAAAAGGAGCAAATAGGTGGAGAGGAGAGGTCAAGGAGGTGGGGATGAGGCTAATAGTAGGAGGTGGGGGTGAGGTTTGAGGTGGGAAGAGTGGATGGGTGGGAGAAAGGTTAGGGACATGGGGTCAAGATGGGCTGGTTTGGTGATGCGTTCGGAGGCTGAGTGGGCTGCTTTCATTCTGTAGGGATTCGACAAAAAAAATCTTTGTCGACATTGAGAATAAATTCCCCAATTTTCCTCTCAAATCTTAAGTGGGGAATTTAGAATCTCTGAGTGACATTGCCATCCTGCATTTGAATCTCATGAAAATTCCCCCACTCACTTTATTTATTCACCAGCTCACATTCTCCTCTCCTCCACAGAAAATTGAGATGGTGCAGGATCTGGCAGCTGCAGCTCACCGAAAGAATGACCTAGCTGTCACACAATTGCTTTTAAGGGGTTTGTGTAGGGCAGAGGTACACATGCAGGCATGCATCGTATGGCTTATAGCCTGCTTTTGTAGGTTCACAGTTTACGTCTTTCTACTTCACATTACTTTCTTAGTATACGCTCATTGCCTTGACTACTGACATACAGGCTGTCAGTCTCTGCTGGGCTTGCACAGGTTTTTCATGCCATGGGAGAAGTAACTGGCTTTGAAAGGTACAGAGCACCAAACAGTCAATCCAACAGACGAATAGTGGGTGGGCATGTTGCTGTGTAGCACCATGTTACTTATATGTCCTGCAGCACACACCAGCAAGTTACACAGCAAACACACTACATACGCTTCATAAGCATCAAAGGTGGAGTAGTCTTTATTGGGGTAAAGGGGTTATGGCCAGTCAAGGGACAATATCAGTCAAGGGGCTCATCCGGCTTCAATTACGTGGTTCAGCCACAGTTAATCAGGTGATTGATCCTACTAGAGTCCAGGAATCCAAATTCAGATCGGGCCAATGTCAGTCTTGCAGGTCAAAAGTAAGATGTCCAGGGATTACAGGTCATTCAGTCAGGTGCTGCTCAGATATCAATCTGAAGCATGGACCAATTTTTACTTCAACAGCAAAAGGGAATGCTGTGGATGGAAGTGCAGCCAGTGATAATGCACAAGCTCCAGACATGGTGAATAGTCCTCAGCGAGTGACTAGAAGTACAGCAGAAAGTTATTAGTTTCAGAAGTTGAGTGGACATGATATAGGTAATACTGGGAATTGTAATCCATGAGCCCCCAGGTGAGATGCATAAGCAGTGGCAGAGCTAGAGTGAAAGCCAGCGCTGTGCAAAGAGAAAATAACGGTAATTATCCTTGCAGAGCTCAGAAAATCGCTAATCTTCTCTACACTGCTGGTCATCAGCTAGGATGCAGTATTGACCCAGCCTGCAGTTTGCTTGTGTCTCGTCGTGTCGTCCAGTCTACGTCCACGAGTTGGGAGCAAACTTTTCTTTTACCTGTACCATCTCTTCAGTAACAAGAGTCATGCACCACAATCTGAAGGTCAATTACTGGTTTCTAGTAAAAACTGACAAAACTGTGGATGCTACAAATCAGAAACAAAAACAGAAGTTGCTGTAAAAACTCAGCAGGGCTGAGCTGCTGAGCTATTCCAGCAACTTGTGTTTTTTTCTGATTCATTTGCAGTGTCTGAAATAGTGCGCCACTGGCTCAGACACCAAGATTCCCTGAGAAAGTTGTCCAAGAGCCCAGTGGCATAACAAATGAGGTGAAGAATGAAAGATTACATGACAATATTCACTCAAATCATAGCAGATGGGCTGTAATGAATCTCACTCAACAAAGTGCTTTAACTGCAAATGGGAAAATTCTACCCCAAGAGAAACATGCAGAATTAATTGAGATAGCAAGAACTGCAGATGCTGGAGCCTGAGATAACACATTGTGGAGCTGGAGGAACACAGCATGCCAGGCAGCATCATGGAAAGCTGATGTTTCGGGTCTAGACCCTTCTTCAGAAATCACTATCTACAACTTTAGGGCTCAGCATAACTCAAATTCTATCATTACCGTTAGACCCGGAGATCAACCCCGGCGCAATGAAGAGTGCAGGAGGACATGCCATAAACAGCACCAGGACTACTGAAAAAATGTGGTGCCAACTGGTAAAGCTACAAAATAGTATTACTTTCGTGCCATACGGTGGAAGCAATATCCAACAGACAGCACTAAGCAATGCCTCAGCCATCAGATTGGATCTAAGCACTGCAGTCCTGACACATGTTAATAAGGGCAATTAAACAACTAGCATGAGGTTGGGTTTTCATAAATACCCATGTCCTAAGCAGTGTAAGAACCAAACATACAAGTGTAAAAAACAAGGCTGAAGTATTTACAACTATCTTCAGTCAGAACTGTCGAGTAGATGATTAATTGGTGCCCCCTATTGAGGTCCTGAACATCACAGATGTCAGTCTCTAACCAAGTCCACACGTACAATACTGCATTTACCCAGTAATGTGGAAAATTGCTCAGGTCTGATCCGTTCACAGAAAGCAGGATAAATCTAACACAGCCAATTGCCTCCCTCTGAGTTTTCTCTTGATAATCAATAAAGAGATGGAAAGGGTCATTGGCAAGACTTTAATTAGCGCTTACACAATAATAACCTGTTCACTAAGAGTTAGTTTGGTTTCTGCCAGGATCGTTGAGTTCTTGACCCCATTATATTCTTGGTTCATACAGACAGAAGAGCTGAGGGGAGATAAGAATGACTGCACATGGCATCAATCTAGCATTTAAACTATGTCTAGCTTCAGGGAGCATTGGCAAAACTGAAGTTAATCGGAATCAGGGCAAAACTCTCCACTGGTTGGAGACATGTCTGACACAAAGGAAAATAGTTGCGGCTACTGGAATCAATCACCTCTGATCCAGGACATCACCTCAGGAGTTAATCTGGGTAGTATCCTAGTCCTAATCATCTTCAGCTGCTTCATTAATATGTTCCATCATTATAAAGTCAAAAGTGGGGATATTTGCTGATGATTGTAAAACGTTCAGTACCATTTGTGACAGTTCAATTCTACTACTAATTTTCTTCAAAGAGAATGTAAAGACTTGCATTTCCATTGTGCTTTTCATGCCCACCAGACATCTCAAAGTACCTCATTCAATAAGATAGCAAGAACTGCAGAAACTGGAGTCAGGGATAACAAATTGTGGAGCTGGAGGAAGTGTCCTGACCTGAAACCTCTTGCTCCTTTGATGCTCCCAGAAACTTTCCTGCTACTCTGATGCTCCCTGGCCTGTGTTCCTCCAACTCCACACATTGTTATGCAGAATTAACTGGTGTGATGTATTCCTATTTCAAGGTCATCACAACCTATTTAATGTTCACGGGGGGGGGCAGGTGGCTCAAAATGCAGCCATATTATCCAGCCCCATGTCTGTCCTTCTAGCTGCATTGATATTTCTCACAAAACTAGAATACCACTGTGTCGAGTTATCATAGAAGTACAAGATCAATTCAAATCGATCACTTCAATTCAATCAGATATGCTGTTGCAGTTTGTTGGGGTCTTGTGGCATACAAATTGGCTGCACCATTATTACACCCTAAAGTACTTTATTGGCCATCAACAGTTTTGAAATACATTTAAGTCATGAAATGTAACATATAAATATCAGATCTTTTGTGTCTTCTTTCTATGTCTTGTCTTTTTTTTAATTCATTCATGGGAAGTGGCTATAATTGGATGGCCAGCACTTATTGCCTGTCCCTGATTGGCCTTGAGAAGGTGGTGGAGAACTGCCTTCCTGAATCGCTGCAGTCCACATCCTATAGATAGATGCAGAATGCCCTTATGGAGCGGAGGAGGGAATTCCAGGATGGTAACCCAACGAAAATGAGGGAATGATGATATGTTTCCATATTAGGATGGTGAGTAGCTTGGAGGGGAACTTGTAGCTGGTGGCATTCTCAGTCCTTGTCCTTCTAGATGGAAGTGGTAATGGGTTTGTAAAGGTGTTGTTTAAGGATTTTTGGTGATATGTGGGCCATGAGGTTGCAGATTATGTCAGAGCATGATTGTACTGCTGCTGATGGCCCACAGCTCCTCACAGATGCCCAGTTTTGAGTTGCTGAATCTGTTCAAAGTCTGTTCCATTTAGCAAGGCGATAGTGCTACACTATACAAGTTGAGGGTGTTCTCCATGTGAAGATGGACTTCATTTTTTTGCTAATCTTTCAATCTGTCTGTGTTGTATTATGTATGTTTCCCCTCCCATTTTCTTTTCCTCTTCCTCTGATCCTCTTTTCATGCCTGATGGAGAGTTATCTAAATGATCTCCTCTCATCCCCCGAATCTGATTTTCTAATCTATGGTGAGGGTGTACAAGGACTGAGCACAGATCATGTTCCCCACGAGAAGGAACTGGCCTTCTGCTCACAGATACAAGCAAACACATCTTGAAATTAATCATTCATTACATGGACAGTCCCAGAATAAATGTGGCAACTCACATCTCCGCAGTACAACTTATTAACACTCCAACACCTTCCATCCTGTCAGTTTTCTTTGAAGGGTTGAAATGCCTAAGGAATAGGAGTGCTCTAAACAAAATAAATGCTTTACAAAAGAACTGATTGACTTACTGACTTAAAAAAAAACAGCATGACTGACACTGAAAGAATAGTAACAGCTACCTAGACAAAGACATTCAAACAAAAAAAAATTGCTTATCAATCTCATCTCTACACAGTATAGGCACAGCATGAATCTGCATGAGCTCATTTCTCTCACTCTCAAAACGTAAATTATAACACAAGCTGCTATTAATTACATGACTCCAGTTCTACTCACTAGTGGTATGGAGGTTATTATATCTCTGCAGGAACTCAGCTTAGATGAGCTCAGATGTTCAACATTAACGAAGATTCCCCACACGTCTAGCCATTTACTGAGAAGCTAGCCTTTTTTTTTGCTATGCGACCTGCTGCTTTTATCCCAGTGAAAACTGCTGACTTCTGCTTTTGAGCACATATTAGAAGTGAAATCTATGATTTTTTGTTGCAGATGCAAAAAAAACTGTTTTTTGTGTGAATGAGCTTACAGCCAACCATTAAATTTTTTCCCCATTTAGTTAAATTTCTTTATGAATGGAACTACATCCGTGGAGAACTGAACTGAAGTATTTACAGTAATTAAAGAATTTAATAGGCAAGACAGGGACTAACCAATTCTTCTGGTGTTCAGAAGGAGAGAGTACATTGAGATGCAGATTGTTCAAAGATCACTTTTTCACCTGCTGCTGAACACTTGCAACTCTTTTTCCTCAGAAGCTGCAGAGGCTGGGAATGAAGTGAAAACCGGGAATAAAAAATTCTTTTAAGTCCAGCGTTCTGGAACTTAGATAGAATGAGTTAAGCTACAGATCAGCCATTATTTTCATATGGAGCAGAGCTGAGGTGTTTAATGGCTTCCTCCTGTTCCTCTATGTGCAATTGCAATGGAAAACATGGAAATCAGAGCTTCAGACACACAAAAAAATTCTAAGTCTCTGTCAGTTTGTTTTTGCACATTTACAAGTAGTTAGTAATGGTCTGTCTGATGCTCTCATCCCCAAAGAAGGAAGTTCTCCATGCTTTGTCAATGCAGTCAGTGTTGCATGGCTACAGTGTCTAACACAATGTGTTTGATAGACGTGGCCTTTGGTGAAATGAAAAGATCTATCGTCTGTATTCAACTCACTATATTAGCTTTTCCATGTTCTGTCCAAGCTGCCGGAAACATAGCCCATGCTGATCACTGCGAGTTGCTCATGTAACATAGATTTCTTTAAATCTTATTCAAGTAAGTTGCCAGTCAAGGAGGCCTCGGTCTTTCATCTCATCATAAAGCTGCAAGTCATTAGAAAAAAATTCTTGGCATAGAGGAAGAAAGAAAGGGATCTGACATTTCAAATTTTAATCAGCAGTTGCCAATCCTGACAGTTTTTTTTAAAATAGACTATCCTTAAAAAACAACACAGCTTTTGTTTACGTAATGAAAGCATGTCTGTAAAAAATACAACACGGTTAGAAAACTTTAAAACAACTGAGAAGCTTTTGGAAAACTCGTCTACTTTCAAGCATGTTAGCAAATCTTTTTTTTAAATAGACTAAGTCAGGTACTGATTGTTCATTTCCAGAACTTACATTCAAATAGGATTCAAATCTCTCATCTGCCAGCTATCAGAGTCTTGTGTAAAATGAGTTGCATCAAATTCAAACCAGCTAATAGTGGGCACAGAATGTCTTCAAATTCTGCACTGAATTGACAATTACACTCAGACAGAGGGTTTATAATAACCCACTGTATCGTTGTCTCAGTCAGTAGAAATCCTTCCCCTGAATTAAAAAGGTCAAGTGTTCAAGTCTCATTCCAGTCTGGAGCACAACAATCCAGGCTGACAGCAACAGTGCGTCACAAAGGGAGTGCTGCACTGTCAGTAACACTGGCTGTTGGTAAATAGTTAATGGCCTGCCATCTCATGATCCTATTTCAAACAGCTGCCACATTTTCATCAATCAACAGACCATCTGCTCTTTATCATGTTGCTGGCTATAGGGCTTAGTTGCAAGTAAAATGACTCTACTGTGTCATAGGTAACAAAAGTGTGGAGCTGGATGAACACAGCAGGCCAAGCAGCATCTCAGGAGCACAAAAGCTGACGTTTCGGCCCTAGACCCTTCATCAGAGAGGGGGATGGGGGGAGGGCTCTGGAATAAATAGGGAGAGAGGGGGAGGCGGACCGAAGATGGAGAGAAAACAAGATAGGTAGAGAGGAGAGTATCGGTGAGGAGGTAGGGAGGGGATAGGTCAGTCCAGGGAAGATGGACAGGTCAAGGAGGCGGGATGAGGTGGTAGGTAGGAAATGGAGGTATGGCTTGAGGTGGGAGGAAGGGATGGGTGAGAGGAAGAACAGGTCAGGGAAGCAGAGACAGGCTGGGCTGGTTTTGGGATGCAGTGGGGGGACGGGAAGAACTGGGCTGATTTTGGGATGCAGCAGGGGAAGGGGAGATTTTGAAGCTTGTGAAATCTACATTGATACCATTGGGCTGCAGGGTTCCCAAGCGGAGTATGAGTTGCTCTTCTTTCAACCTTTGGGTGGCATCATTTTGCCACTGCAGGAGGCCCATGATGGACATGTCGTCTGAGGAATGGGAGGGGGAGTTGAAATGGTTCGCGACTGGGAGGTGCAGTTGTTTGTTGCGAACCGAGCGGAGGTGTTCTGCAAAGCGGCCCCCAAGCCTCCGCTTGGTTTCCCCAATGTAGAGGAAGCCACACCGGGTGCAATGGATACAATATACCACATTGGCAGATGTGCAGGTGAATATCTGCTTGATATGGAAGGTCATATTGGGGCCTGGGATAGGGGTGAGGGAGGAGGTGTGGGGGCAAGTGTAGCACTTCCTGCGGTTGCAGGGAAAGGTGCCGGGTGTGGTGGGGTTGGAGGGGAGTGTGGAGCAGACTGTGTCATATATTGCAACTGGAGCTGCACTTTAAAAATACTCCATTGGTTATAGAGCTTTTCGGGATGCTCTGTAGTCATGGAACACACAATAGAAATGCAAGCCTTTCTTTCATTTGTCAGTAGTCCTTTCTGCCTCAGTCTTTATGGTTCTGCCACACACAATAAGCAGGGGCATTTGTAGTCGTGGGTTTGAGCTTTTAAAATTTCCAACAACACTAAATTTACTGGTGGGTTTGAACATTTTGAAATTTCATCAATACAACTAAATTAACTATCTAACACCCTACCCGAATTGTGAGATAATGTCAGCAGTGACATTTCTCTTCAACTAAGCATCAACTTGTGGCTACATTTTCTTTAATAAGGCTTAATCCAAGGCAATGAGACTGGTGTTATAATTAAGAACATAAATACAGTGGCCAGTATTATATAGAATCTGCGTCTACTTCTAAAATGTATTGTTGAATTTGCATAACACTTGCTGATGCTAAACGCTAAAAGCAATTGAGATCTGTATCAATTAAGATCAAAGCAAAAGAACCACAACTGCAACCATGCACTTGAAATATTCACCATTTAAAGAGGAAATGGCAAATTGAAAGGGAACATCACTTTACTAAATGAGACACAGTCCGTTTGAAACATACACTTCCCATAATTCTGGTTTTCACCTTGGAAACAATATAATGGCACAAAGTTGAATTCTCATCTATTTTCAACTCACTGAATTAAAATGTTGTAATGTACAATATCACCACAAAATATTGGATGTTATCTCATCAAACTATGACCCAGAGATATTATTTAGTCATCTTAAGTAGAATTGCACGCATGAATTGTAATATATAGCCCTCTATGAGATAGCAAAAGACTAGTTTCCATTTATACCTTCAGCATGTTAAAGTATCACAAAACTTTTCACAGAAGCAGTTTGAGACAGAATGTAAAATGCTGCCAGATAAGGAAGTAAGCTCTAAGCAGCAGGTTCTACCGAGTGTCTTAAGAAGAAGGGAATGTAACAAGACAGAGAAGTTCAGAGGAATTTCATACCTCACGGCCTGGGTCAAATGGCAAAGTGCAAGAGGCTAGAATTGAAGGAACACAGAAATGTTGGATGATTGTAGGGCTAGAGGCATTGCAGATAATGCAGATGTACATACTAGCAAATGTTGGTGGTCTATTCTTTAAGAGAACGCATGGCACACTTTCGAGCAGAAACACTGACTCACTGACCCAAATAAACTCAATGCTCAGTGTTGAAGGCTGCTGACAGAGCTACTTGTGCATCTAGCTGAAGCAGCATCTCCCTCAGTCAGCAATTCTCCAACAGTAAGTCCTGCACCATGCTGTTTAAACATTACTGATCCATTACAGCAAGGGGAAACCGCTTGACAGTAATGATCCTGCTGGGAGCATCTGCCACTGCAGAGTGGGGTTTTTAGACACTTGACACCTTCTGCTCTTCACTTACTAAAGAACTTGCTAAAAGTTGGAGACAACGCGCTTGCTCCACACTAACCATCCTGCCTCATCACCCCTTGAAAATACTTCCATCTACAAGGAGCAGATTTCTGACTGACAGGGGCAGGGTCAGGTGCAGGCAATCCCAATTTCTTCCAGGCAAACTGGTGTGCCAGTTTACTAGTGTATTTTAGCTGCCAGGCTTTATCAGAGAAAGTCAGCCGGGAGGCCAGTGCAGGTATCTGTCGACAGCAGTAGGCAGCAAATAAAACTTGATTGAATAGCCCAGTGTTGCATTATGGCCCCTCACCCATGCAAATAGGTCCCCAGAGGTGACTGAAATAAAGCCACTGAGAGGAGGAGGTTTCTGAGCAGTTTACTGAAAGGGGACGGGGGAGGTAAAGGTGGCAAGTAGAAGGGTAGGAAAGGGATTTGTGCACTGCCTCAGTGTTTTTTTTAAAATAGCATGAACTGCCACACTGCATTCATCATATTGCGAGTCCACAAGCTTCAGCTATATGTATGCAGCGATATCCCCTTCTGTAAGAACTGGAGGTTGTCATCACTTTCAACTTTTACATGTCTAAGATGTGTTTGGAGGACATTACAAGAAGGGAAGCCCCTTTCCTCCCTCTCTCTCTCTCTTTCTCTCTCTCATCCTCTACTGGTGGAAGGATTGACAGAGGCAGTTCTGATTTAAGGTATTTGCCAAAAAGAGCAATGGAGACATAAGGAGAATTTTTTTAATGAAGTGAGTGGTTGGTATTTGGACCTCAAGCATGAAGAAGATCCCCCATACCTTTTGATACCAGTTGTGGCAGGATGAGGATATTAAGGGGACAGTAATTGTCATCCTCCTATTTGACTAAATGTCCCACCATTTCCGAACTGGCCTTAGGGTAGCGTATTAAATTTCAATCATTGTATTCACTCTCCTGTAATACAAAACTCTGAGTAGTTTCACTGGAGGCCAATATGTAAAACAGCATAGCATTGCAGTATAAAGGTTAAGTTGGTCAGCCTAATTAGTCTACATTGATCTTCATTCTCCACATGCAATGGATCTCTTTTACCTTTAAACAGCGCTTAAGTCAATTTGT
This sequence comes from Stegostoma tigrinum, assembly GCF_030684315.1. Classification (NCBI taxonomy): domain Eukaryota; kingdom Metazoa; phylum Chordata; class Chondrichthyes; order Orectolobiformes; family Stegostomatidae; genus Stegostoma; species Stegostoma tigrinum. Next base: position 21,712,252 of record NC_081359.1, read on the forward strand.
AGAGATGAATTTAATGTTCATTTCAGGTGCTTGCTTTGGTGCTACATCAAAAAACTAAAACCATAATTCACATCTCCAATTTTCTGTACCTGTAATTCCAAGTCCTACTTCCTGTCTTAAAGCATTTGAAGTTGATAACTTGTGCTTTTCTGAAGTAACAGTTCCTTGAAAAGGACGAAAAATGATCCAAATGTTGTCATTTTTCAAAATTTCTCTTGCTTATATCTAGTATATATGTATGTATGGCATGCCTATTGCCAACTCTGTGCACTTTTGGTAAAGCCATTTTTAAAGGTATATGCAAAGAGAACACATACAATAATTAATAAACACTTGTCTCAAAGAAAGTTGGGGAGAAAAGCATTTATTGTAGAAGGAACAAACTTTCATTTATATATCTCCTTTTATGACATTATAATATACCATAAGGCTTTACAGCTAATTGTCTCTTCTTTTTATTTGTAGTCACTGTCATAATGTAAAGAAACACAAATGTATAGTCCACCTACTGCATGATATTATTTTTCTATGAAATGTACCATTAGATCTTTTATATCTACTTGTGGAGTATTACAGTAGTGGTAAACATAGACTAATAAATTTTAATTTCCATTGCCTGAATGTTATATATTGTACGCGAGACCTTTCATGAATTTTTTTAAACAAAGTAACAGGAAATTAATGTGACTTCAGTAGTCACCTGCTCACAGATACAGGCAATTTTTGTGAGACCTATGCGAAATAATACATTTTTTCCCTATGTATTGAAAGCAGACAACTGAGTCAGCACCAACAAATTATCATCTCCTGTTTAATTCAGAGTTTTATGACAATTTTACATGTTGGATAAAAAAAAGCCAATTAGCTAACCTGGAAAAGCAATGCAGCTAGGTTCTAGAATGTACACCGAAGTACATTTCAATAGTAACTTCTGAGTAAAAGGTGAAAGCAAAGGGAAAAACAGAAATGTGGCTAGAGCTGGAACCTCTTTTTTTTTCATGCTTGTTATTATCATTTTGGAATACAATGCTTGGTAAAAAAGACTAATGTTTAACCTTTATTCTTTCCATCTGCACTACCCCCCCTTTTAAACCTATTGCCTGTGCTTATGAATGTGTTTGATGTCACATTTGATTTAATTTATACAGACACATGAACAGGCATAACATAGTCAGGTACAGACCATGTGGGGACTAAGGGGGTTAGTTTAGAATGGTATCATGGTCAGTACAGACATGATGGGGTGAACGGCCTGTTCCTGTGCTATGCTGTTTTATGTTCTATGCTTTTAAATTTATTTCTTAGCATTAGACAATAACAAAATTCCTCTTTCCTTCACTCAAAAAAAATATTCGGACTTGGTTCCTTCATTTTTCACTGAATTACATTTTAATTGACATGTGATACTAAAAAAAACAAAACTATTTGCTTTGACCAATTGAGAAAAGATTGAAAACACCTTAGCTGATTCCCCACTTCATCTAGTCACAACACAATGCATTTTGGACTTAGGTTTTCGACCTAAAAAAAAGGCTACTGATGATGTAGCACACTGTATTGAAATATTAGTCAAGATTATGTGCTCAAGACAGTGGTGAGGAGTTTGAACCCAAACCCTCATGTTCTGATGTAACAATACTGTTACTGAGCCACAGCTAACATACTGTGAAAAAGAAATTTAAACTTTCTATTTAAACAGGACCATGTTAAACTGCAAGGCCAAACTAAGATAAGATATGCTTTGATCATTATCTATACTGATATTGTCAATGTGTTTGTAAAGATGTTCTGTTCAGTACCTCTGATGAAATTGTAAGTGTGTAATTTTACATTTTTACAATATCAAACACGTGGAACCTTTAGGAATGCATTTAGGGTATTGCTATGTGATGTGGCCAGAAAAATCCGTTTGCCTTCTTACCTTTGAGGAATAACAGAAGCACAGTGAATAATTTGATTCAGTTTATTGTTTGCACTGACTTAAATTTTATGAGAATGCAAATTCCTGTTCAGCACATAACCACAAAGACTACACACAAACAGGTGTTTGATTTATTCTGGAATTGACAGAAACACAGGCCGACACTAAAAGCACATGTGTTGCAACCATGTTGCATTATACCAGTCACGGCAGGATGAGGATTTTAAGGGGACAGTCATTGTCATCCTATCAGATTAAAGTCCCATGGGAGGTGGCCACTAAATGCAGCACCTTAATGTACGTAACATTAAAGATGCAAAACATCATTGACAAAACCCACAGAGAGTTAGGTTACCCTCCCTGAAGACTAAAAACTTGTTGTGGTCACTCAAAATATTTTTCTGCTGAATGATTGTTGAGCAGGAGTGGAACAGTTTACTAATAGTGGGGACCCACCTATTCTGATGAGACCACACTTTGAGGATTGGTCTTGAAGTAGGTACGGTACAAATTCTCTAGAATGATATCCTGAACAAAAAACTTCATTTTATCCTGACAGGCTAAGAGTATTTCCCTTGGATTTTGAATATTAAGGAGTATTTTAATTTAGGAACTTAGAACGAATCAAGGAGTTTTTGGGTTGCAGTGAGAAACTATAGCCCCAAGAATTTTTGAAGCGTAATCAACCAGAATCAAAATGTTAACTCTATTTCACTCTCCATAGATGCTGCCAGACCTGCTGAGTTTCACCAGTGTTAACAAAACCATAAGAAATAGGAACAGAAGTAGGCCATTCAGCTGACTGATCCTGTTCTGTGTGCCAGCTTTCTGAGTTTCATGTACAGGTATCCTCAAATCCCTTTGTTCCGCAGCTTTCTGCAGTGTTTACTTTGTTCTTTTGTCCTTCCTTCCAAAATGAACAACTTCACATTTTCCAGCATTATACATCTCTGAGCAAAACTGTTTGTATCCCTCTTACAAACTTTTTTTAAACTATTTTTGTGTTGTTTGCAAATTTGGCCAGAGTATGTTTGTTTCCTTCCTCTAGGCCATTAATATATATTGGAAACAGTACAGTCCAGCCATGATGCCTTTGGAACCTACTGGTCACAAGCTTCCAACCTGAAAAAGAAGCACTGATCCTGATTTGAGATAATGGGAACTGCAGATGCTGGAGAATTCCAAGATAATAAAATGTGAGGCTGGATGAACACAGCAGGCCAAGCAGCATCTCAGGAGCACAAAAGCTGATGTTTCGGGCCTGGACCCTTCATCAGAGAGGGGGATGGGGAGAGGGAACTGGAATAAATAGGGAGAGAGGGGGAGGCGGACCGAAGATGGAGAATAAAGAAGATAGGTAGAGAGAGTATAGGTGGTGAGGTAGGGAGGGGATAGGTCAGTCCAGGGAAGACGGACAGGTCAGGGAGGTGGGATGAGGTTAGTAGGTAGATGGGGGTGTGGCTTGGGGTGGGAGGAAGTTCTTCCTCTCACCCATCCCTTCCTCCCACCCCAAGCCGCACCCCCATCTACCTACTAATCTCATCCCAACTCCTTGACCTGTCCGTCTTCCCTGGGCTGACCTATCCCCTCCCTACCTCCCCACCTATACTCTCCTCTCCACCTATCTTCTTTACTCTCCATCTTCGGTCCGCCTCCCCCTCTCTCCCTATTTATTCCAGAACCCTCACCCCATCCCCCTCTCTGATGAAGGGTCTAGGCCCGAAACGTCAGCTTTTGTGCTCCTGAGATGCTGCTGGGCCTGCTGTGATCATCCAGCCTCACATTTTATTATCACTGATCCTGATTTGTTGTTTCCTGACCATGAGCCAATTCTCTATTCATGCCAATATACTGTCTCCAAGACCAGGAGTTTTAAACTTATACTTAACCTTTTGTGAGGTAACTTGCGTATGCCTTCCGTCAAAATAGAGCACATATCTTGTCATCACTGCCAATAACATTCTCTCCTCTCTCACCCCATCCACCATCTCCACATCACCACCACCAACTCACACACTCTGAATGACTGCTCAAAAAATTTGAATAAATTAGCCAGGCACGGTTACCCCTCCATGAAGCCATGCTGACTCTGCTCAACTCAATTATGATTTTCCAAACCTACTGCTATTTCTTTCTTAATTATGGATCAAAACATTTTTCTAATAGATGCTAGGCCAGTTAGCCTATAGTTAACTACATTTTGACTCTCTCCTTTTTTTTTGAGTAGGGGTGCCATTTTGGCAGTTTCACTAATGTCTGGTAATTTTCCAGAATCCAAGGATCATAAGAAAATTACAACCAGCGCACCCATTATCTTTGTGGCTAAATCTCTAAGCTTGTAGGCGAAGGCCAGGGGACATACCTCACTTAGCCCCATTAGTTTCTTTAATACCACTAATCTCGTGAAGATGATGGCACTTAATTCATCTCCCATATTCATTAATACTAATGGGATGGCTGATATAAAATATCTGTTTAACTTCTCTGCCATTTCCTTGTGTCACCATAACTGTCTCCCATTCTCTGTCGTGGTTTCAGATGACAAGCATCCACAGCAATTGTTTTTAGTAAACTATTTATCCTGGATGGGCAAGCCTGAAACAAGGGGGCATGGATGTAAAATTAGAGTTAGGCCAGTCAAAGGATATGGCTGGAAAGACATTTTCATATAGATGTTAATAGGAATCAGGAACTGTCTCTGCAAAAAGTTATTGAAGCTGGGATCATTTAAAGGCTTCAAAACTGGTATTGACAGATTTTTTTGCTGGGCCAGGCAATGCAGGCTTATGGATCCAAAGCAGGTGTAAGAAGTTAAGTTACAGATCAGCAATTATCAAACTGAACAGCAGAACAGGCTCATGGGACAGAATGGCCCATTCCCCTTCCTATAAGATATCTATTATTTTGAAACGGATATGCACTCTTGCTTCAGGAACCAATTTATTATGGCTTGTTCCAGCCCAATAGCTCAGTGCTTGTGTGACTGCAGTCCAGTCTGTACCAATAAACTTCAGACTGTGGAGATTTGTTTGAGCTCAACGTTCATTCTGTTTCACAGAGACACATCAGTGTAAGGCAGCTCAGCGTTGATTACAGCTGAAGCTTGATCTACAGAGATCCAAAAGGAAAGCAATTTCAAACAGTCAGGTCCAAGAGGAGGTGGTTCCACATTACACCATCCTGCTGTAAGTGAGGATATTAGATGATCACTTATTTAGAATTATACTGAAACAGGCCATTTGAGTCAACTCATCCATGTCAGTCTTTATGTTTCACAAAAGCCTTCTCTCACTCCACTTCATCTATTGCTTTGCAGTGCTTATCTAGCTTCCTTTTAAGTGCATTGAAACTACTTGCTCCATTTCATGGTAGTAAGTTCCACATCCTAAACACTTTCTGGGTAAACAGGTTTCTCTTAAATCCATTACTACATGTTTTTTAGTGACTATTTTTTCATTATTAGCTCCTCTATGTTGTAGTTGCTGAATTTTTTCCATGACCTCATGCCACCCCGACACGGTAATCTCTTCACGCCCCTTAGACCTCAGCGATACTTGCACTCCTATAGTTCTGGTATCTTCAACATTGCAATTTTAGTTGCTCCACCATCGGTGATTACCCTCAGTTGTCTCAGCCTTAAGTTCCAGAACTTGCTCCTTACACCACTCTGGTTCTTTTTCTTCCTTTACGCTTCTTAAAGCTTAACTCTCTGACCAAACCTTTGGCCACATGCCCAAATATTTTGTTCTGCAACTCTCTTTGGGAACATTTTATTGTGTTCAAGGTGTTTTATATATATAGCTGTTGTTGTAATAGGCAAAAATGATTTTAAACACTGCAAAGGATTTACCTCTATGCTCTTCATATCGTAGAGTCTTGTCAAAATATCCCACATAACCCTCTGAGCCTTTCATGTCAATGCTTTACTCTGTAATGTGTCATACTTTTAAGGAAATGGACTTTTATTTGTTCGATATCTCCAGTTTTTGAAAAAGTATATATCGTCCTGATGTGATAATAAGGCTGCAATTATATTGAAAGCTTTAGATGATGTAGTGAACCACAAGGGGAGTTGAAGCAGTTTCCTGGCTGTTACTTCAACCATAAAATAGACTGGCAATCTTTAAACTACCAGTTACCTGCTAGTTTTCATCTTGTATCCGGTAACACCCAGGCTAGAAGTTTTAATCTGTGTTGGATCAAGGTTTGCCTTTGGCCAATGACAAGTAACTTGCTAGTGCAGTCTATTTAACCTTGTCAAGTACAAAGCAGTGATCCAACAGCTGCAAATACTCTGGGTGATTATTTGCAGCAGTTAAGTCGGGAATAACAGTGTCAAGTTACATCGTAAGGAAAAAACAAGTGCAAAGCAAACTGACAGTAAGAGTCAAAACAATGAAAATAAACAGCAAGTTAATCAGCATCTTACAAGTTGGGATAATGGTTTGGCTGTAGATTGCTTGTCATACATGGAAGACAAGCAAATCTCTGAGCGGGAATTGAATGGAAGGAAAACCAGTGGGAAAGGAAGCGCAACAAAATTCAAGAATCTAATATGAAAATGTCCATCACAATGGGCTCTGACATTTCAGAGAAAGATGGAAAGAAATATAAAACTGCAAGTCAATGGAACAAAGTTGAGTGGTTCAGAAATTGAAAGAAACTGAAAAGAATTCAATTACAAAATTAAGCTGAATAAAGCAAAATATAGGCAGAGAAAAGGGAGGTAATTCCATTCTGATTTTTAAAAAATATTTACTTACTGGATGTGGGCAGAGATCAGTATTGACTACACACCATTAAATGCCTGTCAGAAAAGAACACCTATATGATTTGCTGAGATGAAGGGAACTGCAGATGCTGGAGAATCCAAGATAACAATGTGTAGAGCTGGATGAACACAGCAGGCCAAGCAGCATCTTAGGAGCACAAAATCTGATGTTTCGGGCCTAGACCCTCCATCGGAAGGGTCTAGGCCTGAAACGTCAGCTTTCGCGTACCTCGGATGCTGCTTGGTCTGCTGTGTTCATCCAGCTCCACATTTTGTTATCTCTTATGTGATTTGCTGGGCCACTTTAGATGTCAGCTAAAAGTCAACCATACTGTTGAGAATCTGGTGTCACATACAGATCAGATAGATATGGTTGGAAGTTTGCCTAAAAATTCTGCTGTTTCATGGTTGATATTACTGACAGTTGCTTTCTTGTTTCAAATTTATGCAATTAATTTAATTGACTCTCGTACTATAATGGGATTATGAACTCTTGTTCTTTACAAAATCATTCTAGCCATCTATCCAGTAACATAAACACAATGCTACCATGCCCCCTTAAGTCTGAGGTTGAACCAGATTGTGGCACATGACATATCAGGTGTAAGGGAGAACTTTATATCCTGTGTCATTTGCTCTTTAACCTGATGGAAATTTCATTGTACGCTTGGTATTTTCCTAATTGTACAGCAACTATTAATTCACTGTCCCTCCCTGGCTACAAATGCATGAATAAGTGTCCTGAGTTTACTTAAAATCTGCATTGAGCTCTGTTAGAGCACTGCAGGAGGCCAAAGCCAGTGTTGGGCCTGGATTAATTCCCAAAATTGCCACTTTACTGAAATCCTATGTCCTGACTTGAACGGACAATGCCATTCTAGTAACTGGGTAAGTGCCAAAAAGAAGTCAATATCTTGGACTTAACAAGGTGTGGAGCTGATTGAGCACAGCAGGCCAAGCAGCATCAGAGGAGCAGGAAGGCTGACGTTTCGGGCCAAGGGTCTAGGCCCAAAACATCAGCTTTCCTGCTCCTCTGATGCTGCTTGGCCTGCTGTGTTCATCCAGATCTACACCTTGTTACCTCAGATTCTCCAGAATTTGCAGTTCCTACTATCTCTGAATATCTTGGACTTGCCTTTCTTACACCAGCTTGCAGCGTTACCATTTCAGGTATTAACAGGTAGAACAGTATAAATTGAGAAAAGACCACACGGGCAGAATTGGCAACTGCAGAAAGGAAGAGCTTGCATTTGTACAGTTTCGACACCAATTGAAAACAAAACAAAGTCAAAGATTTGCAACTATACCATGCTTTTCCAAAAAGATGCTTCAAAACATTTTCAGCCAAATAACATTTTCATAAAGTCACTGCAATGAAAGAAGGAACAACGGCCAATGTATAAACAGAAAGCTCCCATATACAAGCCGTGGGTTAATGGCCAGATAAGCTGTTTTAGTGGTTTGGGTGAGGGAGGATGCCCACTGCCATGTTACACAGTGATTAGAGGTGTGCAGCAAATGCCATTTAGTATCAGCCATGCCTCAGGTGCAAATTTGAGAAACAACATCGATTCGTGTTTCAGGTTGAGCAAAGGAATGTTGTGTGTTTAATTCATGGTAGGATATCTGTCAGTAAAGAATAGTAATATTCTCAATAGAACATTACAACAGAGTAGCATAGGAACTGAGAATTGAAGGATTCTACAACTTTCCATAAAGTGTAAAAATTGATTGTGTACATATCATTTCCGGAAAATGCAATTCAGAGTTGATAAGTAAGTAAGGGGGACTGACTTAGTCCTTCCCAGTTCTATTATTTTCAACATACACTGTTATTGATCAGGGTACAATGAATGCTAAGTAAAAAGGCCTGCTTAAGAATTACTGTGACATTTCACATCATACAAATAAAGTGATGGAGATAAGTGGATTCCTTAAACCAAGCCACAGTTCCAGCTTCTGTTTAGAAGATAAGACAATGCCAATGAGTGTTGAACTGATTCCAATAGGTATTTAAAGTAAAATCTTTGTCATACTCATCTGTGCTTAATTCACCTCAATTAGCTTTTAGTTTAACAAGTTCAGTAAATGGAACAGATGTATTTTTTCAAGCTTTTTTTTCAACTTATCAGTAATAACTTAAATAATTACTTTAATACTGTGAACAAACATGCCAAGTCATGATGTTATAGTACTTCATCAAAATGACTTTTCCACCCATTCCAAAAAGTTCAATTCCCATTTGTTTTAAAGCTTGGATTTGGTTTAAATGTCTGAAACTACTTCATAGGTATATTATCAGACCACACAAGGAGACATTAGAAAGGGTGGTCTAACGCTTCATCAAAGAAATCTACATGAAAGAGTATTTTACAGCAACTGAACAACAGAGACATTCAGGAAGGGATTTCCAGAGCACAGTGTCCAGGCAGTTGAAGGCATGGCAACCAACAGAAAAATAATTAAAACTGGGTCTGCACGAGGTGGCAGATTTGGAAAAGTGCAGAGGTCTTGCAGAGTTGCAGTGTGGAGAAGGGTAAAGTAATATTGAACGATAATGGTACAGATGGATTTGAAAACAAGAATGAGCACTTTTTTCACTCTATGACCAGAAGCAAATGTAGGTTAGAAAGCACAGGCTGATTCATAAAAGGGATTTGGCACAAGTTAGGATACAAGCAGCAGAGTTATGCATGATTTCAAACCGAGAGTTTGGCCAGTCCCTAGGAGGGAGTGGCTGATCTCTATGCGATTGGCTGTGCATATAAAAGGGTGCTGTTTCAATAAAAGGGCCATTCTGGTTGTGTTTCGAGCCAGAAGGTCCCGAATCAATTTCTACCTGACCATATGACAGGTCGAAAAAATGTGATTAAAGTAGGGGCTAACTGGGGAAGACTGAAATTGTCAAGTCTAGAGGTAGAAATAATATGGATGACTTTTCAGCAGATTAGGCAAGGCATATGCAAACGCAGCAATGTTAGGCAGGTAGCAGTTAACGGTTTCAGGTAGTGTAGAACATTTTTATTAGTAGCTTATCACAGGAGTAAACGGAACACCAAGATATAGATGGAACCAGTAACAGGGAAATTTGTGGTGGGCACTGAAGGCGACCACGATCTACTGTCCCTACACACAACCAATAAATATTCTAATATATCTTTTGAGTAGCAGTTCTGAAAATATTAGATCTAGTTTCAGAAAGTGACATTCTCATTCAAATATATGTTTCATAATTTCTATGCTCACCCACAAGTGAAATGCATCATTTTATTTTTGAAAAATCAGTTTGAGGTTAATTTAAAAGCACAGCACACAGTGGGATTATCAAATGACAAGCTGTCAAATCCTCAGGGACCAGCAGCGCTGCCATGTTGTATCTTCTGGTTACCAACCAATGACGGCTTGCGGTTGTGGCAGTCTGCTGTCACCACTTCTATGTTTTATGCTGAATCTTAAGGTATGTCTAGTACCAGCAGGAGGGGGTTCATCCAGCCTCACACCGTTTTATCTCAATGTGGAAGGTGCGCTGATTTTCTTGAATGCATTTCCTTTTGATTTAGAAAATTGTTTGATACATTTGAGTGAAGTATACAGACTTCCTATTTCAACTTGTTCATTAAGTTGGATGCATTCATTTTAGTAAATGATTAAAATCATGCTTTCTGTCTTCTGGAGGTTTCCGCACCTTTTTCACTTCTTTCCTAACTAATTGGATGTTTTCTTGTCTTTCATGGCTCACAAAAAAAGTACATCCCATTCCACAATTTTAAAAGATAACTCCTTTGACTGCATACTCATTAAATCTTCCAATGAAATAACAGTTGTAATCCTGAGAATCCCAATGTTCTTGAAGTCTTTAAATGTTTAAAACCTCCTTCTTCTGTTGAACTTTTCCTTCAAATCTTTTAAAATATGTCTTTTATTGTCTTAATTAAAGCCTGCAGCCTTTTTGCTTGAATGAATTATTTTCCTGGCATTCTCACTTTTCGTTGCAACTCTGCATCTCAGAAACTATTCGCAATGACAGTGAGGTTTGTTTGCATTGTTTAGAGCTCTTATTTCGCTCTCTTTCTTTCCCTGCCTCATCACCATTTTTATGAGTGATTTCCCTGTTCTCTTAAGAATCTTTGACTTTAGTTTTGGAACATCCAGTACTCCTGCAGAGTGTTTTTCACTGAAGTCTCTATCTTTTCAAAGCATGGTGGCCTTTGACTCTTTTCTCAATGCACTTTTTCCTCCCTCATGTCCTGGACCAAATATGAGTGAAAGGGCTTCTTTTACAGTGCTATTTTCAGCACCGACTAGGGCTGACTGCTTGTCATGTTTACATTTCAGCTTCGATGTTTGCTTCCACAGTCCAAAGATGTGCAGATCAGGTGGGTTGTCCATGTTAAATTGCCCATAGTGTCCAGCGATATGTTGGTTAGGTGGATTAGCCATGGGGAATGAAGGGTTATGTGGATAGGATTAGAGGATTGATCTTGGTGAGATGCTCTTTGCAGGATGAGTATGAACTCAATGGGTCAAATGACCTGCTTTCATGTTGTGGGCAGTGGCGGGGGGTGGTCTGTGATTCTATAACTAGTTGCTAATTGTGCAATCTGCCTTTCACTTGTAACTTTCTGGAGACTTTTATCCTCAGGCTTATTATGTCAATACCAGTCTGCTGTGGCCCCAATGAAAGCCTTCTGGAGTCTTGCGTCAGAAGGTTTTAGTTCAAATCCTACTCCCACCCGTCCCCAGGCTGGGATCTTGTATTTTTCATCAGGTATCTTGCTTGCTCACTGTAAAGTTTGCGAGACACTTGACCTGATGTTACACAGTAAGGATTGCCATATCTTCCTCCAATACAGGGATTGGTACTGGGTCTACTTGTGTTGATCATCCATATAAATGATGTGGATGAGTATAGAGGAGGCATGGTTAGTAAGTTTGCAGATGACACTAAAATTGGTGGTATAGTGGAAAACATTGTCTAAGATTACAAAGAGATCTTGGTCAATTGGGTCAATGGGCTGTGGTGCGGCAGAGGGAGTTTAATTTGAACAAATGCAAGGTACGGCATTTTGGCAAAACAAACAAGGTCAGGACTAATGTAATTAATAGTAGGCCCTTGAGTTGTGTCATAGAACAGAGAGACCTCGAGGTTCAGGTACATAATTCTTTGAAATTTGTGTCACATGTGGACAGGGTGGTTAAGAAGGCATTTAGCACACTTGCCTTCATTACTCAGACCTTTGAGTAAAGGATTTGGGACACCACATTAAGGGAGTACAGGACATTGGTGAGATGTCTTCTGGAGTACCTTGTTCAGTTCTGGCTGCAATGCTATAGGAAGGATATTACTAAATTGGAGAGGGTTTATGAGAGTTACCAGGGTTTTGCTAGGAATGGAGGGTTTGAGTTATAAAGATAGGCTAGATGGGCTGGGACTTTCTTCACTGGAGCATAGGAGTTTGTGGAATAATCTTGTAGAGGATTATAAAAGTGCATACATAAGGTGAATAGAAAGGTTCTTTTTCCTGGGGTGGGGGAGTTTAAAAGAAAGGGGCATTTTTTAGTGGGAGAGGAGAAAGATTTAAAAAGGACAAGAGGGGCAATTTTGGTACACAGAGAGTGGTTTGAATGTGGAACGAACTGCAAGAGGAACTGGTGGATACAGGTACAGGTACGACAATCAAAAGGCATTTGGGTAAGTACATGAATAGGAAAGCTTTGGAAGGACATGGGCCTAAAGTAGGTGAATAGGGCTAGTTTGGTTTGGGAATGCGATTGGCATTGACTAGTTGGACAGAAGGATTGGTTTTCATGACTCTAGAACTTAAGCAGTTTGGAGAGCAGTGGCAGGACTTTGTCTGAAATCTAAGTCCTCACATGTCAAAATCCTACACAATGACAGCTACTCACAGTGGGGCACTGGCAGCTTTTACCTTTAGCATTAGCGCAACGAAGGTCATGGCTGCTGTTGGGAAGGACCCCAACATCCCGAGGATCAATGTTTCCTTGGGGCGATTTTTTTTTGTTGGGGAGAGGTAGGGTTCTGTGGTTGGGAGACATGTGGAGAGGGTGGCATGGGGTGTCAGATGCAAGGCAGTGGTTCGTTGACAGCAGCCACCCTTTAGCTTTTGTCCAGTCATTTGATTGCATACAAATCAGTGCAATTCGAGAGACCACCACCCCACTTCCTCCTGGCTCACATTAATTGACAGTCTGCCTCACCTGTTCTTATGGGAAGGTTGCCTGACTTTTTCAGAGTCACCCGAAGCTCAGCTAATTGGACCCTGATGGAACTGGTCCTTAACTGACAAGGTAAAGGCCTCCAATGACAACAGGGCGCAAAAGTGGAGCTTGAGCTGCCCCAGAACTTTATTCATAGAATTGATTCCCTACAGTGTGGAAGCAGGCCATTCAGCCAATGGAATTCACACTACCCCTCCAAAAAGCATCTCACTTAGAACCCCCTACTCTATCCCCGCATTTCCCAGGGCCAAACCACCTAACCTGCACATCCCCAAACATAATGGGCAGTTTAGCATGGCCAACCCACTTAATCTGCACATTTTAAGTCAGTGGGAGGAAACCAGAGCACCCAGAGAAAACCCATGCAGCCACAGGGAGAATATGCAAGCTCCGTATTGGCAAGTCACTTGAGGCTGGGAATTGAACCCAGGTCCCTGGCAATGGGAGGCAACAGTGCTAACCACTGAGCCACCATGGAAACAGAAAGGCAGTGGGACTGTGGGATGCCTACTTCCTACGATTCAGTTGCCTTCCTAACCCCATGCCCATATCCTCTGGTCCAGAAGATTCTGCCCCAAGACTTGAGAAATATAACTGCAGTACTGAGGTAATGCTGCACACTCAGGAATGCTGTCCTTTGGATGAGATGTTAAATTTAGGTCTTTTGTGTCCATGAGGATACGTGCGGAAGACCACATGGCATCACTTCAAAAGTGAGCGGAGGAATTATTCATGCTGTCGCAGCAAGTGTTTATTCCTCCATCAACCTCTTAAAAAAAGGATTATATTGTACCCTATCACATTTGTGGCAGCTTGCTATGTAAATTGACTGTGTTTCCTGTACTACTACAATAACTAATCCCTCAAATTAGCTATAAATTGCCTCCTGTGGTCACAAAAGGTATTGTATAAATGCAAGTATGAGGCTATATTTCTGATTCTCGTCCTTCATTCCCTCTCAATTTTGTGGAAATCTTTTCATGGTTTTTACTTTAGCAATTTCCGTCATCAATTTAAACGTTTGGTTCCCATTCCCATTTCACTCAAGTGTTTTTTCTAATAGCTCACCAGAATTTTCTCTCCATTGTTACGTTGAACTGTATATTTTGACATTGCGTGGGGCTATGAGAGCTAGGGAATTCCATACCATGGTAGAATTGGTCTGGCTAAGTTCAGGTGAGCACAAAGTGATCCAACAATATGGGAGCAATAGCAGAAGATTGTGGTGCAGCACTAGCTTCTAAAATATGTTACAAAAGGACTTTTCTTCTATGCTTTGGACAGACAGAAATAGATACATCTCACTAAAAATCATTAGTGGCGAACAAAATGACAAATTGTTGAATTCATCCTGTGTAGAATGACATCTGCCAATAGTGTTGGGATTTGGATCTTGATGAGACACTCACAAAAGCATTAATGACATACAAGCTGAAATATATTTTTAGTCTTCATTTCATTACAAGGAACTTTCCACAGGCATTGTCTAAAAACAGTCTCTGAACATGTTGAGACTCGTTTAGTATGATCTCATCTCACTTCAGGAGAAAAGCCCAAAATGATGCAATGATTCAGGAAGTGTGGTTGTTCTTTTAAGGTAAAAGACACTCTATTTCGGTAATCAACACAATTCTAGTGCTGAATTAAAGATAAACAATTGTCAAATGCCAGCTCTTTCAAAGTCATTCTGATAGAAGATGATTCTGCTGGTATTTTTCATTAAAAGTAAGGACTCCTTTAGCTCCTCTGCACTAATGTAATTATTTCTCAACATAATGCAGCATGTCAACTATACGGAAGATTACTATTCCTCAGTAAGACTAATTATAGAGGCTGAACAGCTGTGCCAATCTCAACAGCAAAATGTCACCAAACTACAGCTGCAGCAGTTCATGCAATGCTCTTAACATGAAAGAGATGCAATGTTGCATGAAATGTTTCAATTACTTCAGAAAGTTTTCAATGGCACAGTTTAATTCAGCTCACCCAAAGTGCACGCCTGTTGACAATATTAGGAGCACCATAACACAGTGCAGGTTTACAAAAATATATTTGCATTGGATTATTATTTCTCTCCTGTCACCACCCCACTTCTCATCCCACTCCTCAGCACTGTTCCTTTCTCCAACCATGTGGAATTCTCCAGAATTGCTTCACCACAGTTAATTGTAGCTCCCTAATTGCTTATCTATGTGGTTCATTCACATTAGCCAGAATTAGACAGTTGCCAATTCATCAACGCTGCATTAAGTCAGAGTAAGTCATTCAGATACTTGAATAGCTTGGTGGCACGGACATGGCTTGCTGAAAGCAGAGGTGTTTACCCTAAGTTTTTTTTTATCTTGCCCAAGGCATTACTAGTTCCTTGTTGTTTTTTTCTCTTTCCATGGCAATATCTTAACCGGAGGCAACTTGCCAAACGATCTGCACCCCGTTTCTATTGTAATAAAAATTATTGCGGTAGTTTGAAATTTGGCATTCTTGTATTTATACTGATGGGTGCAGGAAAAAAATACCCAGCAACATGTCTCTGTAGTATTTATAAATCTGAAATACACTTCATTATTTGCCAGTTACAATGTCACTGTCCTTTTCAAATGCCCTCTGTTTTTATTTAGCTGTAAATAATGATGATTCTGTTGTGGGACTATGTTTTTCTTTTCTGTAAAATTCTGAAGAAAGAAGTTTTCCAAAAACTGCTGGCATTTTCCAGCCCTGAATAAGAAATCATGAGACCTTTGATCCAAAATTAAGTTTTTATTTCACTGGACATTGCACCAGTACTAAAGGTATGCTATATGAAAACCTTTTTTTCAAACTGTTTGAAGCTTTTAGTACTTGGAAGCATTGTGCCTCATATTGCAAATGGACAAAAATCAACGCACAAGAGAGTATCAGCTGCTTAATTAAACTTGCCTCTCTCTAACAGACTTTTCAAAACATCTTGAATAAACACTTTTTTTTTCATTTCTCCATCTCCTAGGATCTGATGTATTCTCCCTACAGCTGCAAAAAGGGTGAAAAAACTCCAGACCAAAAGGGGGAAAAATTCTTCACCTTTTATTTGAAGTTTATTAGTTATCTCTTTAAAAAGCTATATAGCCTGTGTGGTGTTACCAACTGGACAAAATAGAATTCAGCATCTTTGGACTAGACACTGTTAACCACAATAATATCGTGACCGACTGGGTAGTTCAGAGTCCAGTAGATGGACCTTGCTCTAAGGGCTGGTTATACAAAAAAAAACAATCTGTTGAAGATGAGGTGAAGTTTTCTGGCAAGAACTAATACTAATTAGTAAGGAATGGAGAACAACATTAAAGTCCAGAATGAATGGTAGAAAACTAAAAGAGTTAGTAGAGCTGGAGAATGGTATTGGCAATTGAGGAGTGAATGAGGGGAGACCATCTCTTATGTCCTGTCATTGTAAGCATTTAGTGCAATTATTGATTAACTCAATCTTCATGTGTCAAGTCAAAATTTCTGCCTTTCAAGCTCAGTAATGCTATTTTAGTTTCATTGTTATTGCTTGAAACTTATCCATTCCAAATTAGACCTTATTCAATTCAGAAACTGAGTACATCCGTGGCTATCTTCATGCAGGCACACAAGATGCAATTGTATATTGGAAGATTTAGCTTCAAATGGATGAAATAGCACCAATTCCTTCCAACTGTAAAGAAGGAATACCACATTAACAGTAATTGTTTTCAAACTCAATTGTGTCTGTCACAGCTCAATGGATAGCAATCCTGTCTCCGAGTCAAAAAGTTGTGAGTTAAAGTCTAATCCAGGAGATCAGCACAAAAATGAAACTCAACACCAAAGTAATACACAGAGGAAGAACTGCAATCTTTAAGAGGTGTCAACTTTCAGCTAAGGCATTAAATAAAGACCCCATCTACTGATTATAAACATTCATAAAAAAACTCCAGGACTATCTTGAAGAAGGGCAATGAAATTATCCCTGGAATCCTAGCCAATAATTAACCCTCAATCTCTATTGCAAAAATGGTCATCTGTCATCATTGTAATGTTGGTTGTCAGAACTTGCTGTGTATAATTTGGCTGCTGTATTTCTGACATATAGACAAGAAAGAATCAGAGTATGTCGTAACTCAGAAGAACAAAATTGCATTTATTTCAATGCAAAGGGTCTTAGAGATAGGGCTGATGAAGTCAGGGCATGTTTAGGAACATGGGATTGGACATCATGGCAATTGCAGAAACTTGGCTGAGAGACAGACAAGATTGGCAGCTCAGAGTTCTGGGTTTTAGATGCTATTGGAAGGATAGAAAAGGAGGTTGGGGGGAGCAGTATTCTTGATTAAGGAATACATCATGCTGACACTAGGGAAGATATTTATGAAAAAAAATCATCCAGTGAAAATATATGGGTAGAAATTACAAATAAGAAAGTAAAGATCACTTTGACGGAATTGTACAATAGGTTCCCCAATAGTAAAAGGGAAATTGAGAAACAAATATGTGGGGAGATCTCCGATAGATATAAGCATAATAAGGTTGCAGTAATGGGGGTTTTAATTTTCCAAACATTGACTGGGACTACCATAGTGTTAAAGGTTTGGGTGGTGAAGAATTTGCCAAATGTGTTCAGGAAAATTTTCTTTATCAATATGTGGATGCTCCTATGAGAGAAGAAACAAAACTAGACCTTCTTTTGAGCAATAAGGCAGGGCAGGTGACTGAATTAAGAGTGAGGGAACACTTTGGGTTTAGCAATCATAATTCTATTAGCTGAAAATGTTCTGGAAAAGGATAAGTCTTCCATAAAGTTAAAGCTCTTAATTGGATTAAGACAAATTTTAACGGTATGGGACAAGAACTTTCAAAAGTTGATGGGAGTAGACTGTTTCCAGGTAAAAGGACGTCTGATGTTCAAGAGGCATTCAAGAATGTGGTGATGAGAGTTCAGAAGCATTTCATTTACATTATGGTGAAGGGTATGCTGGTAAGATTAAGGAACAATGAATGAATAAATATATTGAGGTTCTGGCCAAGAATAAAAGAGAATTTTATTTTAGATATTGTCAACTTGAATCTCTTACTCAATGTAAGGGCATTTTTAAGAGAGAGACCAGGAAGGCAAAGAGGGGATATAAGATAGCATTGGCAGATAAGGTTAAGGATAATCCAAAGAGATTCTACAATTACATTATGAGCAACAGGGTAACTAGAGAGTCAGTATGAGCCCTTAAAGATCACGGAGGTCTTCTTTGTGCTGAACTCCTGGAGATGGGAGAGATACAAAATGAATATTTTGAATCAGTTCTTATTGTGGAGATGAGACTACAGGGAAATAAACTTTGATGTTTTAAAAAAAACAATTCACATCACAGTAGAGTAAGTTCAGGAGGCCTTAAAGAACATAAAGGTGCATAAATAGCCAGTACCTGATCTAATATAGTGCAGAACATTGTGGAAAGTTAAGTGATGAAATTGTGAGACCCCTTGCAAAAATATGTGTTTCATCTATAACAATGGGTGAAGTGCCTGATGACTGGAGGGTGGCTGATGTTGTGCCTTTGTTTAAGAGAGGTTGTAAGGAGAAAACTGGGACTTCAGTTGTGGGTGAATTGTTGGAGGTGATTATAAAAAACAGGATTTACGGACATTTGGGGAGGCAAAAGTTGATTTGAGATAGTCAGTATGGTTTTGTGCAAAGAAAATTGTATCTCACAAACCTATTGAGTTTTCCGAGGAACTTACCAAAATGATTGATGATGGTAGTGCAGTAGACATTTATTTGGATTTTAGTAAAGCATTTGACAAGTTTCTGCATGGCAGATTAATGAGTAAAGTTAGGTCACATGGATTCAGGGTGAGCTTGCCAATTGGATACATAATTGGCTTAATGGCAGGAGACAGAGCGTAGTTGGGGAGGACTGCTTTTTGGACTGGAGACCTGTGACCGGTGTTGTCCAACAGGGATCAGTTCTGGGTCCTCTTTCATTTGTCATTTATATAAATGATTTAGATGAGATTATAGAAGACATGGTTAGTAAATTTGCGGGCGACACCAAAACTGGTGGCGTAGTAGCGAGTGAAGAAGGTTTTCTTATATTACAAAGGATTTTGATCAAATAGGTCAATGGACTGAGAAAAGGCGGATGGAGTTCAATCTGGATAAATGCGAGGTATTGCATTTTGGTACAACAAAGAAGGGTAGCGCTTACACAATTAATGGTAGGGCCTGTGAGGTGTTGTAACACAGAGGGACCTCGGGGTTCAGGTACGTAATTCTTTGAAGTTTGTATCACATATAGACAAGGTAATTAAAAAGGCATTTGGAACGTTGGCCTTCATTGCTCAGTCCTTTGAGTATAGGAGTTGGGAATTCATGTTGAGGATATTGTTGAGGCCTCTTCTGGAATACTGTGTCCAACTTTTATCACCCAGTTATAGGAAGGATATAATAAAGCTGTCGAGGGTTCAAAGAAATCTACAGCACAGGAACAGGCCCTTCGGCCCTCCAAGCCTGCGCCGATCAAGATCCTCTGTCTAACCTGACATCTATTTTCTAACGGTCTGAGTCCATTTGCTCCCTGCCCACCCATGTACCTGTCCAAATATATCTTAAAAGACGCTAATATGTCTGCGTCTACCACCTCCGCTGGCAATGCATTCCAGGCGCCCACCACCCTCTGTGTAAAGAACTTTCCACACATATCTCCCTTAAACTTTCCTCCTCTCACTTTGAACTCGTGACCCCTAGTAATTGAGTCCCCCACTCTGGGAAAAAGCTTTTTGCTATCCACCCTGTCTATACCCCTCATGATTTTGTAGACCTCAATCAGGTCCCCCCTCAATCTCTGTCTTTCTAATGAAAATAATCCTAATCTACTCAACCTCTCTTCATAGCTAGCACCCTCCATACCAGGCAACATCCTGGTGAACCTCCTCTGCACCCTCTCCAAAGCATCCACATCCTTTTGGTAATGTGGCAACCAGAACTGCACACAGTACTCCAAATGTGGCCGAACCAAAGTCCTATACAAGTGCAACATGACCTGCCAACTCTTGTACTCAATACCCTGCCCAATGAAGGAAAGCATGCCATATACCTTTTTGACCTCCCTATTGACCTGCGTTGTCACCTTCAGGGAACAATGCACCTGAACACCCAGATCTCTCTGTTCATCAATTTTCCCTCAGACTTTTCCATTTACTGTATAGTTCACCCTTGAATTTGATCTTCCAAAATGCATCACCTCGCATTTGCCCAGATTGAACTCCATCTGCCATTTATCTGCCCAACTCTCCAGTCTATCTATATTCTGCTGTAATCTCTGACAGTCCCCTTTACTATCAGCTACTCCACCAATCTTAATGTCATCAGCAAACTTGCTGATCAGACCACCTACACCTTCCTCCAGATCATTTACATATATCACAGACAACAGTGGTCCCAGCACAGATCCCTGTGGAACACCACTGGTCACAGGTCTCCAATTTGAGAAGCTCCTTTATACGACTACCCTCTGTCTCCTGTTGCCCCGCCAGTTTTTTATCCATCTAGCTAGCACACCTTGGACCCCATGTGACTTCACTTTCTCCATCAGCCTGCCATGGGGAACCTTATCAAACGCCTGAAGTCCATGTATATGACATCTACAGCCTTTCCCTCATCAATCAACTTTGTCACGTCCTCAAAGAATTCTATTAAGTTGGTAAGACATGACCTTCCCTGCACAAAACCATGTTGCCTATCACTGATAAGCCCATTTTCTTCCAAATGGGAATAGATCCTATCCCTCAGTATCTTCTCAAGTAGCTTCC
Source organism: Stegostoma tigrinum (assembly GCF_030684315.1). Lineage (NCBI taxonomy): Eukaryota > Metazoa > Chordata > Chondrichthyes > Orectolobiformes > Stegostomatidae > Stegostoma > Stegostoma tigrinum. Next base: position 21,732,984 of record NC_081359.1, read on the forward strand.
CTACCACTGACGTCAGGCTCACCGATCGATAATTACCTGGATTATCCTTGCTGCCCTTCTTAAACAAGGGGACAACCTTAGCAAGTCTCCAGTCCTCTGGGACCTCACCTGTGTCTAGGGACGCTGCAAAGATATCTGTTAAGGCCCCGGCTATTTCCTCTCTCGCTTCCCCCAGTAACCTGGGATAGATCTCATCCAGACCTGCAGACTTGTCCACCTTAATGTCTTTTAGGATACCTAACACTTCCTCCTTCCTTATGTCAACTTGACTGAGAGTAAACAAACATCTATCCCTAACCTCAACATCCGTCATGTCCCTCTCCTTGGTGAATACCGATGCAAAGTACTCATTAAGAATGTCACCCATTTTCTCTGAATCAACGCATAACTTTCTTTCTTTGTCCTTAAGTGGGCCAATCCTTTCTCTAGTTACCCTCTTGCTCTTTATATATGAATAAAAGGTTTTGGGATTTTCCTTAACCGTGCTTGCCAGCAATATCTCATGCAAGAGGAGATTTACCAGCATGTTGCTGAGTATGGAAGGTTTAAAGAAAGTCTGGATAAGTTTGGACTTATTTCACTGGAGCATGGAAGGCTGAGAGGCAATCTGAAAGAAGTTTATAAAATAATGAGTGGTATAGATAGAGTTAATAGTAGTTCTCTTCCCTAAGATGGTGGATTTCAAGGCTAGGGGGCAGGTTTTTAAGGTGAGAGGGGAGAAGTTTAAAAAAGACATGGCAGGCAAAGTTTTTACACTGAGGGCAGTTCAAGTGTGGAAGTGGGTACAATACAACATGTAAAAGACATTTGGATAGATACATGAATAGGAAAGGTTTGGAGGGATATGAACCAGGAGCAGACAGATGGCATTAGTTGAGTTTAGAATTACGTTTGGCACGGGACGATTAGACTGAAGGGTCTGTTCAGTGCTGTATAACTCTATGATGCTACTAAAACAGTCACTACATTTCAAACAGTACGTAATTGGGTGTTAGTCCCTTTGAAAGGTCCAGTGGTCATGTAAGTTGTGATGTTATGCAAGTCTTTTTTTGCAAACTACATCCTCACAAAAAACTGAAAATGAGAAACACATTACAAAACCATGATAGTTTTAATAGGCAGACAGATTAAAGGAACTAGATTCAAAGCAGGCATATCAAGTTAAAATATAGGCTAGAACATAGAACATAGTTTTGTACAGCACAGTACAGGCCCTTTGGCCCACAGTTTTGTGCTGACCTATTATCCTACTCTAAGGCCAAACTAACCTGCATAACCTTCATTTTACTATCACCCATGTGTGTATCCAAGATTGTTTAAATATCCCCAAATGTATCTGACTCTACTAGCACTGCTGGTAGTGCATTCCATGCACCCACCACTTTCAGTGTAAACAACTAAAGGTTAGTTAAGTAATTAATGGAAGAGTTTGGAGGGGATGAATGGGCTCCTGCTGTTCATATGTTGCTACCAGGATTCTATGAAGGAACTAGGTTAATATCAATAGACATGGTCATTAATTTAGCATGTTTCAGCAATCTGGTAGTCTCAACTGTGCGCATTAATTCACTTGCCTCCCGCTGTTAAGTTCAGTAAAGTCTCTTGATGAAACTTAGAAATTGCAGATTAAAGGAAGAACTATTTTGAAGTCAACCATAATCTTTTTTCCACAGTTTGAATCTTATTAAATTGATCCTGTTGGCGTATGTGCTCTACTTTCAACTACTAATACAGTTTTAATACCAAAGGGGGTGCTGTATTCCAAGTTCATCAGTTAATTGTTTGCTCTCAACAAAAACAAAAGCTATCAGATGCTTTGAAAACTAAAAAAAAATTCCTGCAAAGGATTGACAAGTCAGCAGGTATTTTCTGAAGATATTCATCTGGGCTGCAAATTATTATGAAAGATTATTATGAAACCTGAAATATTCATAATTACATTGACTTATGCAGATGAGATAATCAATAAGTGTGATCAGTCCTTTTGCAAGATTTCTCCATTGATTCTGTAATTGTACGTCTTTTGTGACCAAATAAACAAACCACTTTTGTGTTTATAATAAAATGTATCTAGCTATGATGCCAAATTCAGTTAAGCATTGGACAACAAGAGAGTTCATTTCCCAATTTACAGGTATGGACAGCTCTATTCTCTAAATGTTGTAGCACAGCCACTTACACATTACTAATCTCTTTAATACTATCCTGAAAATCTTGTATAACTCAAGCATTTTTTAACGTAAGTCCCAGTGGCCTTCTTTAGTGTCTACTTGACAGAAACTATATTCACTTGAACTTGCCTGTTAGCTGATATGGAAACAGGGTGCCAAACATATCAAGGCCACAACAATTTGGTTAAAAAAAAATAGACAATACAACTTTCTCAGTTATCCAAAGATAAAATTACTTTTTCATGATTCAGGTATAATTCAAAACATTTCTCCAATTCTTGCACTCATTCCTTCCATCACTTGGCCATAAATAATATTTCTTTCTGAGATAATGGGAACTGCAGATGCTGGAGAATTCCAAGATAATAAAATGTGAGGCTGGATGAACACAGCAGGCCAAGCAGCATCTCAGGAGCACAAAAGCTGACGTTTCGGGCCTAGACCTTTCTGAATTTGTTTTTGCCACCATTACTTAAAGTCCATGCCAAACTGTGAAGATATGTTGTAAAGTTAAACAAAGGGAGACCTCAGGCATAACTAATTCTGTAAATGGGAATATGCACTAACTAGAAGTATTGTCGCATCCATTTAAACACAGTCATATAGTTTTCTAATTTCACAATTGGGAAACAATTTTTAAACATGAAAAGGCCCACATTCAGAATATTTATGAAAGAGTAAAGAAATTAAGAAAATTTACCAACCCACTGAGTTTGAAGGAAGAACAATGACCCAACTATGATTTGCCATCCACTGAAGCAGTCTGACTGACAATTTTTTTTTGTTCATTCATGGGATATGAACAATGTTAACTACCCTTGAGAAAGTGCTGATGAACGGCACACTTGAACCGCTTCTATCCTTGTGGTGCACATACAGTTTTTAGACCTCAGCTGGACTATTATGAACCGTTTTGAGCATCACACTGCAGGAAGCATGTAAATGCACTGGAGAGAGTGAAGGATATTTATAAGAAAGGTTCCAGGGATGAAAAGCTTCAGGTGCGGTATTAAATGGCTAGGTTGATATTCTTTTCCATGGAGAGGAGAAGGCTAAAAGGAGATTTAATAAAAGATTTTAAACTGATGAGGAATATGGATTGAGTACATAGGAACAAACTTTCCCTTTTTGGAAAGGATTCAGAAACCAAAGACATAGAATTAATGAAATTTGCAAAAGCAGCAAAAAGAAGCATTTCTGCCTGACCGTCTCCTGTAAGAGACAATCTAACCAAAGCCCCTGAAATCCAATGGTATTACCATCACTGAATCCCCCACTATCAACAGCCTGGATATTAGCATTGACCAGAAACTCAGCTGGACTAGTCATATAAATGTAGTGGCTACAAGAACAAGTCACAGGCTAGGAATCCTGCACTGAGTAACTCACTTCCTGACTCCCCAAAACCTGACCACCATCCACAAGGCACAAGTCAGGAATGTGATGGAATACTTCAAATTTGCCTGTTTGGGTACAGCTCCAACAATGCTCAAGAAGTTTGACATCATCCAGGTCAAAGTAGCTCACTTGATTGGCACTGCATCCACAACCATACCCTCTCTCCACTACCGACACTCAGTAGCAGCAGTGTGTATTTTCTACAAGATGGATTTCAGAAATTGATCAAAGATCCTTAAATTGCACCTTTCAAACCCACGACCCATATCCATCGAGAAAGACAAGGTCAGCAGATACATAGGAACACTACCACCTACTATTTCCCCTCCTAATCACTCACCATCCTGACATGGAAATATATCACTAGTCCTTCACTGTTTCTGGGTCAAAATCCTGGAATTTCCTCCCTGAGGGCATTGTGGGTATAACCATCACCTTCTCATTGACAACTAGGGATAGGCAATACAATGCTGGCCGAACCGGCAACACCCACAGTCCATTAGTGAATAAAACAAAGGTAATGCACTACCTGAAAATGTGATGGAGGCATTTTCATTCAAAGCATTCAAGAGGGTATTAGTAGACTATATGAATAAGATTAATGTGCAGCATTTTGGACAAAAAGCAGGAGATTTTACGAAGTCATGGTGTCTATTCAGAGAGCAACATGATGGATTGAATCATGGCTGTAATACTGTGTTGTTGAGTAATGAAGGTCTTTGACACGATGACGTTGATTTGTTCCTTATCAGGATGGTTTGCAATTTAGTGTGGTGGTGTACTTAGTGCCTAGGTAAATACTATGTGATTCATACTATTTTATTGTTAACAGACTTTGTGACAGCAATTAGATATAACTGAGTGGCTTGTAGACCATTTCAGAGGCAATGGCATTTCAAAGTACTCACTATCACATCGAGGCCAGATTGGGCAAAGATAGCAGATTTCTTTCTTTAAAGAACATTAGTCAAACAGATAGGTATTTACAACAAGCCAACAGTTTCATTTTCACATATTTGTGCTTTTTTTAGTTCCATGTTTATTTAACTGAATTTAAATTTTTGAGTTGCTATCACAGGGTTTGAACTCTTATCTCCAGATCATGAGACCGGGTCTCTGGGTTATTAATCCGGTAACAATATTTTGCAAAATTTCCCTCATTCCAGTGTTCTGCTTGTATTTCAGATTTCCAGCATGTGCACTAAATTGCTTTGATTTGAATTAAACTGTTCTCATGCTCACCTTTTGAGACATGTCGGGCCTTTTCTAGCTATCTTTTCCTGAGGCTACCTTACCTTCAGCTGAATTAAGAATTGACATTTTTTTTAATCAATCTGTGCAATCATACACTTCTAGAGCAAGTGGGGCTTGAATCCGGGATGCCTGGTCCAGAGGTATGGACACTGCCACTGTGTAACAAAAACATTTTTTGAATTAAAACTGAATTATTTTCTAATCAAAATGTTCAGAGATAGTATTGCACACCTCTGAGACAGATGGTATTTTGAATCCAAGCATCATAGCTCAACGATAGGGACACTACCAGCATGCCACTACAGCCCTAAAAATTAAGAATTGATCTAATTCTCTTTTATTTGTTTCAGCTCAACCATAAATCACTGCACTAGGTGGCAGCCTGATCCACAAATTACCAACTCAATAGTCTAAATAGGTTGGGGCTCTTTAGCTTACCACTATGTTCTTTGGGTTTTCTCTTTTCACACTCATTACTTCTCTAAATTAACCCTCCTGACTGGCTTCATTGTTCCCTAAAATTTGGATTCTGTTTTCATTAAATATTTCATTTTTTTCCTTTCTCACTCCGAGTAGAATAGATGTAATCTCTGCTTCCGAGCTACGTGATCTGAACTGAAAGTATTCGTTTCTTTATAAAATGAGTTTAACATTTCCTTGTGGGTTATTATGTTTGGACTGAGTACTGTGCAATTCTATTGAACTCTATGGAACTAAATATCATTCTAAGTATATAACAGGAGGGTGCTATGATATAGTTTGTTTTGTATCCCTATCCCAAACCAATTTTGATTCTGATATGTTCTATCATTAGTTCTTCCTAAATCTTGGTTGAACTTACATTCTGTGCACCATGCATTACATTATCTTGTACCCTGATGATGTTTGCAATATCTCATTGACAAGTTTATTTTCATGAGTTTTATTCAATGGCATCCTTCATTTGTAAGTGTGACTGTACTTGTAGAGAAATCATAAAAATGCTGATAAAAATTTGGTTTATAAATTTTATTATATCTAGTTCACGGAAACAACTTACCTCTGTTTGTTTCTATTTATATTTAACCTCTGTCATCAATGTTTAATCCTATTATTAACTAATACCTCCAGTATCCAAGCTTCCTTAGCATTTTAACGTTCATTTGATAATATGTTGAGGTACATTCCCGCATGAATTAAACAATCCGCAAACACAATAGTACTTTGTCTTGAACACACATTCCCAATATTATTTATTAATATTATAAACAGAATTCTGAGCACAGGAATATTAGGGGATTCACATTTTCAAATGCAAATTGTAAACTGATCACTGCTTTTCCTGCAATATTATCATGAGATCATCTATTATCCAAATTACTACTTCCTGCTTTCAGAGTTTTGGAGCTTTAGTTTTTGTCTTGTAAGATATTATATAGATTCATATTCATAGTAATCACCGTGTTACCAGTATTTTCTGCTTTGTTTATGATTTCAAAAAAAAATTCAGATGCAAGCATGTCTTCCTTCACAATTTTTCATTTCTCTCCTAAAGCAGGTGACATACGGAAGCACCACTCCATCAGTATTGAGGGGTCTTCAATACTCAGTCAATTGGCCATTCTTCATTCATAACTGTCAAGAGCTATGGAGCAAGCAGGAAAATAGAGTTGAGGTAGAAGATGATCAGCCACAATCATAATAAATTGTTGACCAGATTAAGGGGCCAAATGGCCACCTCTTACTACTTTTTCTTATGTACTTATAACCCTGAATATCAAAAATAATCAATGGCAGGAGAATATATTTGATCACGAAATGTAGCATGACCAAGCTTGACCCTATCCTCAACAGTGTCAAAGATGTATGACTTCCATCAATCTTTGCTAGGTAAGATCAGGATTGGAAGTTTAAGTTAATTTTGTATCCTTTTCTTAACTCTGGAGATATTGAGGATAATTGTACAAGCAATCCTATTTAAGATCAATTGCCAAACCATGCATACTATTTAGAACCTCATATTATATGGCTCAGTAACAATATTTACAAATGATTCTGAACTTTCACTACATTGTTTGGAATCAGGAGTGACATATAAAACAGAAGCAAGGAATTAAATGTAAGGTGGCTCGTATCTAATTTTCGTCTCATGCAGGATTCTCTTTTTTTGTTTTTATTCAAAAATATACTTTATTCATACAAAATATCTTTGTATTTGTACATAGTCACCAAGTAATTTGGTTCTGTGTAATAGTGTATGGAGAAAACAAACAAATATTGGAGTTTGACTCTGTACGAACAAACCAAAAATAAGTCTTAGGCATACAAGGCTATATTTACATGCATTGAAGCACTGGGAGGGGTGGAAACCTGAATGGACTCCCATTTAAGTTCATCAGGAAGACTTCAAATGGTAAGATAACAAAGTGTGAAGTTGGATGAACACAGCAGGCCAAGCAGCAAAAGCTGACGTTTTGGGCCTAGACCCTTTATCAGAAGGGTCTAGGCCCAAAATGTCAGTTTTTGTGCTCCTGAGATGCTGCTTGGCCTGCTGTGTTCATCCAGCTTCACACTTTGTTATCTTGGATTCTCCAGCAGCTGCAGTTCCCATTATCACAGACTTCAAATGGTAGTCTTTACCCTCCACACCTTGGTTGCAAGTGCCTTGAGCTTTAATGCGTCTCTCAACACATAGTCCTGGACCTTGGAATGTGCCAGTCTGCAACACTTGATCGAGGTCTACTCCTTGTTCAGGCAGACCAAACAGCTTTTGATACACTATTTAAACTTTACTTATTTGTTTATATGACCACAGGCCCTTGATTTGAATGTTACTGTTGCTTCCACTGATTCCCACGAGGGATAGATACACTTTGTGCATAATATGCATGGTGAATTAGGATGGTGTTATATTCTTAGAATGTGAACAGCTTACAGTGTTGAGATTATAATGCAGTGAAATTTTAGAGTTATGGAAATGAAAGAACATGCTCCAACATTTTGTTTTTCTAAATATCTTGTTTGCCTCACTTCTTTCTTGCAATTGTTTTCACATTGAATGAAAAGAAACAAAAAGAAATGGAGAATCCTGCATATGCCCAGATTTAGATACTAGCCACCTTACATTTAACCCTTCCTTCTGTCCCCCCCCCCCCCCCCACACACTCCTGATGGGCTGTTATGCAGCATTTTCAGGCATCTGGTTGGAATAGTAAGATAAGAATGCAAGATAGCAGGATTTATGGCACAGAATCTAACTTTACACAGTCAATTTTTTTGAAATTTCATGAGAATGATGAGATATTTACAGCCATAGAATTTATAGCATAGAAAAGGCCATTCATCCCATCTATCCACACCAGTATTTATACTTCACACTCACTCCCATTTATTCTTCTCTAGTCTTACCCCATCAGCATATCATTTCTATTCCGTTCAACTTCATTTGTTCATCTAAAATTTTCCATAGATGCATCAAGGCAAATAGATATACTGAGAAGAAAATCCAGCTGATTGATCGTTATTGCACTACATTATTCCTGCAAGTGATCAGGAAACCAACACAAATGAAGGAAATTCACCTTCACTGCTGTTGTGAATGAGGAATGTGGTTGTCAGGAACCTATTGTAATTACCTTTTCGTTAATTTGGTGAGGGTCTTGACGAACAGATCAAAAGTCCTAGGTACATGTTATAAGTAATGGAATACATAATTCAGCCATAATTTACTCAAATGTTTGCTCACTAGAATGTATTTGGATATGCAAATATTACAATAGTGCTGAAAATCCTGTCCCATGCTTTTAAAAATGTTTTAGTGACTTTATTCAACTCAACATATCAAAGAACAGTAGAAAATAAAATTGCAAATCATCTTATGAAGCTAAAAGGTACAGAATTTGTCACATCAAATTTCCATCTCGTCAGCTGCCCTTGCCTCGGCTAGCTAAAGGCTGTTTCTTTACCTTAAATAGGCAAAGACAGTGCCAAATAAACCTTTAGCAATAGATTAAAACACAACCTTGCTGAAACGAACATATGCTTCAGATCCCGACTAGGCAAACCTACCATTACTTCTGTAATCATCCATTATAAGACTTGACACATCACCCACAAACATCTGAGACCCATTTTCACAAGTAGTCTTAAAGGCCCTCAGGACCCACACAGACAACAGCTAACAAGCTTTGCCAGTACATGATGTAAAGCAGTGAGAGGCTGATTTAGAAGAACCAATTCAGAGACACACCCGACACTAACATTGCTGGAAAGATTGACAATGCCAATCCAAAACGGCGTACTCAAAAAACCTGCAGCATTCCAGTTGGAGAATGGAATGAAACAAGTACTAAATAATTAAATGCATTAATTGGGAACCAACAGTGATAATTAGGTCTATAGGGTAAGATTACACCCATCATAAACCACTTACTGCAATTAGTGGATTAGCACTTAATTGGACACAGCTACTGTGGCTTTAGTTAGGGCAATAATTATGGAATGAGCCCTTTATTAAGCTGGGAATGGTTTTTTTATTCTGCTTACTGTATACAATTAAAAGACTTATCATGATCTATATGCTGAGGTTGAGGAGTCACGAAAGAATCTCAGTTGTTGTGGGATTAACAATCAATATTTCTAGCTGTTATGACTGTAATTCCTTGCAAAATGATTTAGTGATAACTGGTGGTTGCTTTGTTGTGAGTAATTTCAATGAATACTAAATAATGGTAAATCATTTTCATTGGCAGGCATAAGCAGAGCTTTGGTGATAGCTGCTGTATACCAGTCAATAGCACTTACTGTTAATCAATCAATGGTCAGGTGCAGCACTGTCTTTGGCAGGTCAGAGAATATTTCATAGCGTATCAAAGCCCAGTAATTCCTGGCAAAAAGGAATGCGAAACTGTGCGAATGGTCACATTTGTTATGCATGATTTCCTGAACTGGTTTAATCACATGAGAGAGAGCAATTTTTCCAAAATGTTTTTTTTCCCCTTTTTGGTCCTGGGAAAGACTCATGAATGATCAATGGATCAGTGATTAATTATCCTACTACTAACTTTCTTCGAAGAGAAAATAAAGACTTGCATTGCTATGACGCTTCTCATGCCCAGCAGACATCTCAAAGTACCTCATCCAATAAGATAGCGAGAACTGCAGCTGCTGGAGTCAGAAATAACAGTGAGGAGCTGGAAGAAGGGTCCCTACCTGACACGTCAACATTCCTGCTCCTCTGATGCTGCCTGGCCTACTGTGTTCATTCAGCTCCACACTGTTGTAGAAGATACTTTTAAAGATACTTTTAAAGTTATTTAAAGTTGGAAACACAATAGTTCATTTTAAGCAGAGGAAGCTCCCAGAAATAGCAATGTGATTATGACCTGATAATTTGCTTTATGGTATTCATTGAGGGATAAATATTGGTTAAGACAGCAAAGTTAACTCCCATGATTTTCTTCAAAGTTTTACTGTGGAATCTATAACATGCATCTGAACAAACACACAGGCCTCCGTTTTATAACTCATCTGGAAGACTGCCCCAGTGACAGTGTCGATCTCCCTAATTACTGCACTGAAACTTTTGCCCAATTTGACAACTTGTATTGAGGGAGTGCTGCATTGTCACAGACGTCATCTTTTAGATAATACCTTAAACTAAAACCATTTTCTACCCTCACAGGTGGGCATAAAAGTTCCCAGGACAGTATTTCATCGACATCACTCATTAAAAATAGGCTATTTAGGGAAATCAGAGGCAGTAAGAACTGCTGTTGCTGGAGTCAGAGATAAAATAAGTGTGGAGCTGGAGGAACACAGCAGGCCAGGCAGCATTAGAGGAGCAGGAAAGCTGATGTTTTGGGTTGGGACCCTCTCAAAAGAAGGGTCCAGACCCAAAATGTCAAATTTCCTGCTCCTCTGATGCTGCCTGGTCTGCAGCGTTCCTCCAGCTCCACACTGTTATCAATTTAGTGACAGTGCTGTTTATGGGAACTTGCTGTGTTCTAAAGAGCTTTGGGATATCCTGACGTCAAGGAAGGTCCTATATAAATGTGATTCTTTCATTTTGATGTTTCCAGTAGATTTTCCTGAATATGTCAGTGCAGAAAGAAAGTAATCTATTTATGCAATGCACTGAACAATCAAAGTGCTTTACAGTCAATGTCCCATTGTCCCAAAGGACCATAGGCTGCTTACTCATCAGATAGAGACGACTGATGATGAATTTAACCTGAGGCAAAAAAGCATAGTCAGGAAGGTGGGGAATTTGTGCTGAATTGATCCACTCTGTTGGTTTTACTCTACATTGTAAGCCAGCCAGCCACTGAAGTAAGGGATCCCATTTTTGAAGCTTATTCATAATTCTGATGTAGAAAAGACAGCAGTCAATTCGGAAATAGCATGTTCTTAGACACAGCCATATGATAATGCCTTAAGACTTCATTAGTCCTGTGGTCAAACCCTTTACAAAGAAGACCAACTATTCACCTTCCAAACTGCTTGCTGCATCTGCATTCTTGCTTTCAATGACCAGTGTGCAAGGACTCTCAATACCTTTGTACATAAACCTTTCCTAGTCTATCTCTATTTAAATAATATTCACCATTCTGTTTCTCCTTCTGAAATGGAAACACTCACAGTTATCTATATCATTCTGCATCTTCCATGTATTTGCCCATTCATTCAACTTGTCTAAATTATCCAGAATCCTCTTTACCTCCTCGTCACTCATAACTAGTTTGTGTCATCAGCAAGCATGAAAATATTACACTCAATTCGCTCATCCAAATCTTTGATATATATTCCACGTAGCTGGGGTCCAAGCACTGATCCTTGCAGTACCTGACTTGTCACCAACTTCCCTTCCGAAATGGCCCACTTGTTCCTAGTCTCTGTTTCCTGTCCGCTAATCAATTCTCAATCCATGTCACTTTATTACTGTGGGACTTCATTAAAAACTTTTAGAAAATTAAATACACACTGGTTCCCCCTCATCTATTTTACTAGCTATGTTCTCAAAAAGCTCCAGTAGGTTTGATAAACACAATTCCCCTTTCAAAAATCTCTGTTGATGTTGTGTAACCATCTTAATATATTTTAAGTGAGCTATTTTCATATTCTTTACAACGGATTGCAGCATGTCCCTTACTGCGGATGTTAAGTAAATCAATCTGTAATTCCTGATTTTTACCCTTCCTCCTTTATTAATCATAGTGTTGCATTTTCCACCTTACAATTTGCCAGAACTGTTCCAGAATCTACTGAATTTTGGAAGGTGACAACCACATCCATTAGTCCCGTGGCACCTGCTTTACAGCTAGGAATGTAGAATGTCAGGCTTTTGGGAATTATTTCCTGTCAGTCTCATTAATTATTTCCAGCAGTGCTTTTTTTTTAGTTAATACTATCTTCCTTCAATTACTTCTCCCCGAAAGACCCTTGCTTCCTTTGCACTTCTGCATAATTTGTTTTGTGTCTTTTTTTTCTCTATGAAGACAGAAGAAAATCAGTTGTTTAATTGCTTTGCTAATTCCTTGTTCTCCATTATCAATTCTCCTGGTTCAGTCTGGAAGGATCTACATTTGTCTTCGCTAATCTTTTTCTTTTTACATACTTTTAGAAGCTCTTATAGTCCATTCTTATGTTCCATTCAAATCTATTCTCATACTCCACTAAATTCAAACAGCTCCTAGTCTCCAGACTTGCTACTTTATTGAGGAATTTTACACGATTCTTCTTTGAATCAAATACTACCCTCTTTTTTTAATGTTAATTATGGTTGGGCCACTTTTCCTGTCATGTTTAGCCTGAAAGGAATGTATAACTGCTGCATTTATTCCTTAAACTTTAGCAATTGCCTATTTGCAGTCATGCTTTTTAATGAAGTTACCCAGTCTGTCGCAAATTGAATACCCTCTGATGTTCACTTCCTCGCCTCGGTCACCTTGCAGCCATGTTTGTGTAATTGCCATCAACCCGTCCTCATATACAACAATTTATTTTGTTATTTCATCTGTCTCATTGCAACTGTGCATTTAGAAGCAATACATTTACTTGTCTTATTGGCATTTTTACACTTCTTTGTACTCTATTCCTATTAGTTATTTCCACTACCTTCCAGTTTTGTTATCTGCTTTTCTACTTTTCATTTCCATCTCTTTTCTTAAACTCAACCTTGTCTGCCCTGTCAGCGTCTTGTGCCATACCACATTAATTTAGACCTTCTGCTCAGGACTTCTGGTCAACCCTACAAGGACATTGGTCCAGATCCTACTAGTGTACAACCTGTCCAGCTTGTCCTGGCCTCCCCAGAATTGGTCCCAATGCCTCAATAACTTAAATCCTTCCTTCCTACACCATCCCTGCAGCCATGTGTTCAGTCAGTCTGTTCTACTATTCCTCATCTCATGAGAACATAGCACTGGCAGTATCCTGAGGTTCCTCCTCTTGACATCCTGCCTTTTAAGTTATTTCTCAGTGGTCTGTTTCCTACTTGCAGGACACAACTCTGTTCTTTTTAATCTATGGTATTGGTACTGACTTAGACCGTGACCTCCGTCTGTTCTCCATCTCCCTTCAGAATGTCCTTTTGCCACAGTTGCCATCCTTGACCCGAACGTCAGGGAAACACCATAGCATCCTGCTGTCACATCTGTTACTGCAATAGTGTTTATTTGTTCCCATCACAACTGAACATTCTATCATTATTGCTTTGACACTTTTTTTCTCTCCCAAACCTGTGCAGCTGAGCCAATCTTCAACTCATGGACTTGGCTTGGGCTACATTCTACTGAAAAATTATTTCTCCCAGAAGTATCTAAAATGGAAAATCTATTGGTGATAGCTAAGGCACATGTTTTTGGTGTTTTTACTCTGTCTGGTGATCACCCCTTTCCTTTCTGCCTGTGAACACTTTATCTGCGGTGTTACCACCTCATGGTTTGCACTAGTCATGAAGGTATCAGCCTTACAGATACTCCACAGTGATTCCAGCCACTGCTCCAGATCTGAAATGTGAATTTTTAGTAGCTCCAGCTGAATACATTTCCGGCACGTCTTACAGGAGGATTACTTCGCCAGGCTTCACCTTGCCATGACATACTCTTAAATGGCTCTTTTTCCATATACTTCAATTAGTTTAAGTAATATTAAATATATCCCATTGATCTTACCTTACCCCTTGTCACTGGGTCCTCGAGGAAACTGACTACGATCTCAGGGACCTCACATCACCATCTGGTTTTTGTTCTCAAACTTTGGAGTACGACTTTGAGTACAGAATGTTAAGGCTTAGATAAGGAATGCTCCCCACTGAACTATGGCTGACAGTCTGAATGGCCTTCTTCTGTATTGGACCATTCTAGGACTGGTCAGCCTGTAAATGCTGATTCACACTTGAAGATCCTACTGACCATCAGCATTTGTTGGCCAATATTTAAGCAAAAGGTTACAGAGAATGGTCAATCTTCCAGGGGATTATTATCCTAATATCAGATTTCCTAGGTTTGAGCCCACTTTGTGCAGGTTGTACTGCACTGTTGAAGGGACTGTCTTCTAGATGATGTTCCAAATCTCTGCTTGGGTAGATAAAAAAAAATGTTCCCATAGTCCTCATTGAAGAAAACCAAGATAGCTGTCCACATTATCATGACCTATACCTATCCTTCAATCAACATCATGAAAAACAAATTACCTGATCCGATTGTGAGTTGAAGGGGTCTTGTTATATGTACTTTTCCTATAATACAACAATTACTGCACTCAAATATTACACATTGGCTGTAAAATGCTTTGGAATTGGGGTCAGGAAAGATGTTACATACAAGTAAATTCTCTGTCTTTACACTATAATGTAACAATATTCTGTTCATTAGCCAATTTTGGATGTGGATCTCTGAAATTTAGGCTGTTAATCTATATTAAAATGTGCATTTTCAACTTGACAGCATGGCAATCACCACAAAATAGATATTCCTGCACACTTGCTACTGCCAAATAACAGTGAAACACCTTCATCTAATATGGTTGTCCTCAGATAATTCACTTCTTTTATTAGATGTCATGTCCTTCTCCATTGTTCTGTATTGCTTTTTGAAGCTATTCTCTTCAGGTAAATCTGATGTAAAGCACTATATCTTCTGCATTACATGGCATTTGACAGGGTTGGAGACAATGAAAGATGAGGCTTTAGCTTGCAGCTTTCTTCAAATCCCTCATTTCATATTCCTGCTAGGATGTTGTAAATCGCCAGAGTATAGCAATTAAACAGATACACTATTCAATATACCTTTGGATTTGCAACATAATACATTATCAGTCATATTGGTGGATCTTTAATTCAATATACCCTAGATATCACACTTAAAATGTAATTGGTTCTACCAAAAGGCCTGCTATGGGCTACACTAATCTGACACCTCATTTATGATCAGCTTTAGCACCACAATCTGTGCTCAGCATTTGAATGCATGTTAGCAGATTGAGTGAAGCTGTCCTACTTATATCACTGTGAAGCTCACCAGATTATCAGTGCATGCTTCCAGCCTGACTTGATCTAGACTACAAATCATAAAATGCTTCAGAGAAATTAAATGGGAAAATTGGTAGTGTCCAATTGTTTCTTCTTGCCCAAATTTACTTCTTTAAAAAATCTGAACTGAAATTTATAATGACATCATCAACTGTTCTTGGAATGAGACATTTAGATGCACAGTATTTGTCTGCCAGTTTTTCACTTTCTTCCCTATTTGTTCTTCTTGATTAAAGTGTGACAGTTGTTCACAACACAGGAAGTAATGTAAATCCTTCTGTGTTCTTCCTCTGCAAAAATTTATTTTTACTTTTCTGAGAAGAGTTTGATACCAGAACTGTGAGGTTATAGAATGAAAGACTGGGCAGCTTTCACTACAAGGTAACAAAGGTATGTGGTATCCTGATTGAGGCCTTTCATTTTATAAATGGATTACATAGAGGAGATTTATGTTCCCACTTATGTGTGGGATTATAAAACTTTAGGCCTTAATTTCAAGATAGCCACTAACAAGCAATTCAGGAGAAACTTCTTCAACCAGAAAATGGTGACGTGGAAAATAGTATGGATGCATTTACGGAGAGACTAAATAAAGTCATGAGTGAGAAGGAAGTTGAAGGACACTCTGAAAAGATTAAAAATAGGGGCAGGAGGTGGCTCATGGCACCAAATGGATTATCTGTAAGGTATAAATTCATTGTAATTTTAAATAACATGATGCTGCACTATTTTTGCACATATATTTCTCAAAAATATAAACAATCACGGATTTAATTGCTGAATAGAATTACTTTTATATGAAAAATGGAGAATACTTTATTTTTGTTATGAATAGCCTTACCACATTGCCTTGTCAGAAATCAAAGAATCAAAATCATATCACTGGAAACTTATTCGAGAGTTGCTAATGAGAGAGGGTTGAAAAAGCCATTTTCAAGTTTCTAAAAGGAGACAAAAAAAGGTTTTTTTGAGGTGCAATAAAATAGACTGATCCAGGTCAGTCACTGTGATATTGGCCGTGGTTCCTTCCTGGCTGCATTGAGAAAACTATTTATAACCAGGGTACTTGATATTGCACCTTGCTAAGGCAAGTCTTTCAGGGAAATCAAAATTGGTCTGCCTGCCAAACAACATACCAAGTTATTCTGTGACAAGAACAAAATGGAGGGCATTGGTAACTGATACTTTGGATCCTATATGAAAACTATAAATTTAGTTTTATGATGTCACTTTTGAAAGTGATTAAAACCTGACCTGTGTTGGACAAGAAGACATGATTCTGAGATCAATATTTCACCCATCAATGTGTTGCTAATAAAGGGTCTGTCAAGGGAAGCATATAATTTAGATTTTGTGTCTAAATTATGTAGGTAAATATCAAACCAAAAAGATCAAAATAAATTGTATCAGAAATAATGGGAACTGCAGATGCTGGAGAATCCAAGATAACAAAGTGTGAAGCTGGATGAACACAGCAGGCCAAGCAGCATCTCAGGAGCACAAAAACTGACGTTTCGGGCCTAGACCCTTCATCATTCATCCTCTCTGATGAAGGGTCTAGGCCCAAAACATCAGCTTTTGTGCTCCCGAGATGCTGCTTGGCCTGCTGTGTTCATCCAGCTTCACACTTTGTTATCTTGGATCAAAATAAATCACTGCTTTACATTAACTATAGATATCAGATATTATTTTAAGGTTTGCACAGTAGTCTTCAAATCATTTTATTACATCTTTGATTGTGTATATCCCAATGTGCACTTACAATACGTGGCACTGCCTGCATATCTCTGTTGGTTGTGTGTACCACTCAGTCTGCCTCTGTATATGCTGTGTATGTGTGTGCTTCCATAGATATGTTGTGAGTATATGTACGTGTGTGCATGTCAATTGTGTATGTAGCATGGCTGAGATACGTAGGTAATATGCATGAGCATATATGTGCTGTCATTAGTAATTAAGACATTATAGATTTTTGTTTGTTTTGCAATAGCAGAAAGCTTGTGGTGAAAGTTTGACTCATTGGTCAGCTCAACTGCTTGACTGAATTGTCGCCTGTAAACGCTAGGAAAGAATCCATGATTTTTCCAACAAAACTGCATGAGTCAGCCATTTAATGGACAAAGTGTTCTGAGAAAAATTTAGACAATATAAGTAATCCCTTTTTCAAGAAATAATTATGTTGTAGCATTCTTTGTCTCTGCTGTGCAAAATGATACGTAAATCCTGTCAAATTATGCCTTCATGTTTGAAATGAATGAAAATACAGCAGTCACTTTTGTCTTTCCAAAATTGTTATCCTGGCAACACTAATGAGTTGCCTTCATACATTGATACCTGATTAATTAGGGGTCCAAAAGTTATACTCACCTCTTAAAAAGGAAATAGGAGCAGGAAAATCTCTTCAGTTCATTAAGCCTCTCTCTACCATTCAAAAATGTTAAAATTGATCCGATTGTGGTATGAAGTCCACTCGTCTGCCTGTTCTCCA
The DNA here is from genome assembly GCF_030684315.1 of Stegostoma tigrinum. Classification (NCBI taxonomy): domain Eukaryota; kingdom Metazoa; phylum Chordata; class Chondrichthyes; order Orectolobiformes; family Stegostomatidae; genus Stegostoma; species Stegostoma tigrinum. The sequence goes on from NC_081359.1 coordinate 21,750,805, forward strand.
GATCTACTGACTCCTTTGTCCAGGAAACAGCCTTAAACATATTCAATGACCCAGCCTCTTCTGCTGTCTGTGGATGAGAATACTATACACTATTCTTTTTATTTACTTGTGGGGCATGGTATCATTGGCTTTCCAGTTATTGCTTATCCTGAGTTGCTCTCAAGAAGCTGGTGGTGAGTTGCCATCTTAAACCACAGCGGTCTATCTGCTGCAGCTGAAAGCACAATGCCATTAGGGAAGGAATTACCAGATTTTGACACAGTGACTTAATGGAACAACAATAAATTTCCAAATCAGGATGGGTGAGTGGTTTAGTGGGAAGCTTATGTTCATTGCTCTTGTCCTTCCTGATGGAAGTGATTGTGGGTTTGGTAGGACTTTTGATTAATTTCTGCAGTGCATCTTAAAGAGATAGTAAACATTGCTGCTACTGACCAGCAGTGGTGGAGAGAGAGGATGCTTGTAAATGTGGGGTCAGTTCAGTGAGCTGCTTTATTCTGGATGGTGTCAAGCTTCTTGAGTGTTGTTAGAGCTGCACCATCCAGGCAAGTGAGGAGCATTCCATCACACTCCTGAGTTGTGCCTTGTAGATGGTGGACAGGCTTTGGGGAAAAAGGGAGGAACCAGGGAATTAACCTAACATCTGATCTGTGGTGGCGAGATTGTTGGAGTCTATAATCAAGGATGGAGTAAGTGAACAGCTTAATTTTGTTTTAGTTATTCTGTGAAGAACCAGTATGGGTTCATGATAGGTAAGTCATGCCTTACAAAACCTCACTGAATTTTTCTGAAGACGTGACTAAGGTAGCAGACAGGGAATATCTATGTATGTTGTTTATATGGACTTCCTGAGGCATTTGGTAAAGTTCCACATAAGAGACTGCTAATAAAGGTAGAAGCCCATGGAATCGAGGGTAACTTATTGAAATGGCTGGGAATCTGTTTGATTGGCAGGTGACAGTAGTTAGGGATACTGGGTCGGTACGTAAATTGGCAGGATGTGACCAATCATGTCCATAAGGATCTGTGTTAGGGACTCAATTATTCACATTATTTGTTAACAACTTGGATAAAATATTCAAATTTGCTGATTACACAACGTTATGCGGCATTGTCGGCGGCATAGGAAATAGCATAAAATTACAAAGTGATATTGGTAGATTGAATGAACAAAACTAAGGCAAATGGAGTTCAATGTAATCAAGTATGATATTATCCATTTTGATTTGAGAAAGGATAGATCAGTGTATTTTCTCGGTGGTTTGAACTTAAATGCAGTGAATGTCCAAAGAGACTTGGGGATTCAGGTGCATAAATCTTTGAAATGTCATGAACAGGTACAGAAAATAATCAAGAAACTTAATAGAATATTGGCCTTTATAACTAGAGGACTGGAGTACAAGGATGGAGAAATTATGCTGCAGTTGTACAAAACCCTGGCTAGGCTGCACCAGGAGTACTGTGAGCAGATCTGAGCACCACATCTTGGAAAGGATATATTGGCCTTGGAGGGAGTACAACATTTACAAGATTTACAAGAATAATACCTGGACTTCAGTGGTTAAGTTATGAACAGAGATGATAAAAAGGAACCCTGTTTTCTAGATTTAGAAGGTCAGGGTGTGATCTGAATGAAGTCTTCAAAATATTACCACAAAAAGACAGGGTAGATAAAGATAAACTATATTCCCTGGTATGGTATTCTAGGACTGGGGGCACAGTCTGAGAATTAGAGCCAGACTAGAGAGAGATATTAGGAAGCACTTTGACACACAAAGGGTGATAGGCATTTAGAACTTTTTCAAAAAAATTGTTCAGCAACGGTATTAAGGGTTATGAGCCAAAGGCAGATATGTGGAGTTAGCCATGATCTCACTGAATGGCAGAACAGGTTTGAGGGACTGAATTGCCTCTCCTGTTCCAAGTCCCTGCTGTTGTAGTCACTATATTTTTTTGGCAAGTCCAATTGAGTTTCTGGTCTAAAATAACCCCAAGGATGTTGATTATAGGGATTCAGTAATGGTAATGACATGACATGTCAAGAGAACATGGTTTGATAAACATTGCCCGGTGTTTGTGTGGTATGAATGTTACTTGCCACTTGTCAGCCTTAGCCTGGATATTGTCCGAGGCTTATTACATTTGAACATGGACTACTTCAGTATCTGAGGAATTGAAAATGGTGCTAAACATTGTGCGATCATCAGCAAACAACCCGACTTTTGATCTTATGATGGCGGCAAGGCCATCGATGAAGCAGCTGAAGCTATCTGGGCCTCCGACACCACTCTGAGGAACTCCTGCAAAGATGTCCTGCAACTAAGATGATTGACTTCCAACAACCACAACCATCATCCTGTGTGCCCGCTATGACTCCAACCACCGGAGAATTTGCTCCCTGATATCCATTGATTCCAGTTTTATTACAGCTCTCTGATGCCACACTCAGTTGAATGTGGCCTAGATGTCAAGGGCTGTCACTGTCACTACACCTCTGGAATTCAGCACTTTTATCCATGTTTGAACTAAGGTTATAAAGAGGTCAGGAGCTGAGTGGCCTTGGTGAGACACAAACTGGGCATCCATGAGTAGGTTATTGCCAAACAAGTGCTGCTTGATAGCACTGTTGATTATCACTTGCATCATTGAACTGGTGATCAAGAGTAAGCCAATGGGGCAATGATTGATTGGATTTGTCATGCTTTTTGCTTACAGGGCATACCCGGGCAATTTTCCACATGGGTAGCTAGATGTGAATGTTATAACTCGACTGGAACAGCTTGGCTGGGGGAATGGCAAATTCTGGAGACAAGTTTTCCATGCTATTACTGGAGTGTGTTCCAGGGACAATGGTGTCTCTAAACATTTCTTGATATCACACGAAGTGAATCGAATTGGCTGAACACTGGCATCCGTGCTTCTGGGGAACCACTGCAGGAGACTGAGATAGATCATCTACGTGGCGCTTCCGGCTGCAGATTGTTGCAAATGGTTCAACCTTATCTTTTGAACTGAAAATAAGAAAATTTGTGGAGCTTCCTTCTCTAGTGAGTTGTTTGATTGTCCACCATTATTCAGAGTGAATCAAGAAAGAAGAAGTTCCTCTTCATTTATGTCTGAAATATGGGGCCTCTTGTTTAAAAACCATGTTGCCTAGTTCTAGATTCATCCATGAGGGGAAATTTCCTTCCAGCATCTACTCCATAAATCTTCTTCAGAATGTTACATGTTTTAGAGGTTGGCCTCATTCTTCTAAAGTGCTCAAAGTATATCTCTTTAACAACTGAATAATCTCATAATTTTGCTCATGAGCAGTCTGTTGGTGGAAATGAGGGATTTGTGGCAGTGACATGAAAGCCCATTTCAGAAAGCCTTTTATGTATTTGCTCAAAAGAACCAAATTGTGTGGAGCATACTTAATATTTCTTGCACCTGGCGTTGATGATATATCTCAAGTGGACTTGTAGCCTAAAACATGGTGTGACGAAGGGAAAATGGGTTGTCATATACTTCTCCTTTAAACAGAGTTGCAATTTCTTAAAATCCCAGACTAGATACTCTAATTTCTCATCATAGAACATTTTGATAGAACAGCTACTAAGCCATTTAACCTTCATTTTCATAACGAAGAGCAGTTCTTCATATACATAAATTGCAGCTTAATTCTACCTGACATGAAATTTCAAAATGCTGTAATAAGATGTGCTCCAAACATCATCTTGTTAAATGTAAGACAAGTGTCTGGAAGGCACTGACACGCTATCGGACTGTCATTTTGAGCATGATATTTCGGCATAACTGAATGATCTACATCTGTATTACTTTGGAAAGTAATAGGAAAACAATGGAAAATCATTGTTCTGGGGGAGTTGGCAGGTTTCGTCCTGCTGAGGTTGCCTAATTAAATGTGAAACTGTCATCTATTAGTTCCTTTGAAGCAAGAAAAGAGCACGTAATGGGATATTTGCTAATGCCTTTCTTTCCTTGTAGTTCTCAATTAAGGCTTGGATGAGTGTGGGCAACGGGCCCGACCATTTTTCAGTGGTGTACTATTAAAGCATTTTTCTGTTTAGCTTCCCAAGAAGCTCAAGATCAATGACGAAAAAAAGAAACCCCCACAGGTATAATCCTCAGGACACTCTCCATTGTGCTGTTTATCGCACCTGCATCTTCAGTCTCCCAAGAGATCAGCTTGTACGCAGCAAAATGACATTGTAAACAGCACATGCAGCCAACAGGTCAAATTAGCTTCTGTTTTGGAAAAGCTGCTAGTTCTTTCCACTCTTGGGAAGAATTTCCTGGATGCTTTGATGGGTGAAAGCACCATCTATTCGTTTTTTGCACTATACAATGGAGCACTTATTATCATTAAAAAATTGTTATGTGAAATATATTTCGGTCTAGGAAAAGCACAAGTATCCCAGAGCACTTAAAAATTTCCAAGAATATTTAGCTTCCGTCATCGAAAATGCTGTTACTTTACCCAAAAGCTAAGAACTTTAGCAGATAGCTTAGAGAGTGATTGAAATAAATAGCACTGATGCATTGAAGGGAAGGTTAGATAAAATCATAAGGGAGAAAGAAATAGAAGGATCTGCTGATAGGTGTTATATGAAGTTTTTGAAAGACAGCTCAAGTAGATTGTAAACAATGGCATTGTCCAGTTGGGCCAAAAGACCTATTTCTATCTTGTATATTCTGAACAATTCACATAATTACCTCATCTCAGACAAAACTCACCCTTCCTTTTATAAACAGCTGAACGGGTGTCAAGAAAGTGCTCTTGAGATTAGTATAGATTTAATCTGCACTGTTACAAGTTCACCTATCAGCCAACGCGCCAGATGCATTGGGCTGTTGTGATGGTATCTCCTGCAATATCTTCATGTGACTATTTTGAGTGTGAACATTCAGACAAATTCTATCTGATAATACCAAAAAGGTCACACAGTTCATTCAATAATGCAGCAGCTTTATTAATTTATTCATTGCTATGCACTCAATTGTGATGTCACAAATCTCCAAAAGCTTATGCAATGGTATAATAATTCTTTTATGTCCCAGTTGGGCATTAGTATCATTCAATGGTGTACTCAAAATCAAGACAAAATATGCAATGAAAACACCAAATGCTGCAGCTTACAGCAAGTCAGGAAGCATCCATGGTGAGAGAGCAAACTAACTGTTCATATCAGCTTTGATGAAGAGTCATCTAGATTCGAAACGGTAGCTTTCTCTCTGTCTCCATGGATGCTGCCTGACCAGCTGTGATCTCCAGCATTTGTGGTTTTCAGTACAAATTCCAGCATCTGCAGTAATTTGCTCCTATCAAGTATGCAATGAATGGCTACTAAATTTTCTTCAGAATTTTTAGATCCCATTCAAAGAGATGGTTTCAAAATTCTGAACTTAGGGAGATTTTTGGTCATGTCACAGTATTATTAAGAGTTTGTTCCTTTTTGCCCTCAAATGCATTTTTATGTCTTTTTTAAATTTAACATATGATTTTAAATTTTTTTAAAATGCTATTTTCCTTTAACGACCAAGTTAAAGGATCCAGCTTTGAAAGTAAGAAAAAAAATCTTCTGAACAATCGTCTTGGGGTAGCACAGTGGCTCAGTGGTTAGCACTGCCACCTTACAGTGCCAGGGGCCCGTGTTTGACCCCAGCCTCGGGTGATTGTCTGTGTGGAGTTTGGACATACACCCCGTGTTTGCATGGGTTTTCTGTGGGTGGTCTAATTTCCTCCCACAGTCCAAAGAAGGTGGATTGGCCAGGCTAAATTACCCAGAGTGCTCAGAGATGTGTAGGCTAGATGCATCAGCAATAGGAAATGCAGGGTTATAGGGTAGGGGGTAGGTCAGGATTGGGTGCTGTTTGGAGGGTCTTTGTGGACTTGATGGGCCAAATGGCCTGCTTCCACACTGTAGGGATTCTGTGAATCAATTTTAAACTTCACCCTTTGGAATCTAAACTGCCCAAGGCCAGGTTTACACCTAATTCTGAGATTTAACCTCTGGGCCGGGAAACATGAATTTCACACTCAGACCTAGGAATGATTTACTTTCAACTCAGGTGACACATATTTGCCAATATTTATTCAAAACAGAAACCCTTTGTTATGATACTAAAGGTAAGTGTAAATACACTTTTTCGTAGTGCCCAAAAGTTTGAATGCTGCCACGGAGAAAATTTGAAGCATATAAATTAATCTGAAGGTAAAATTCAAAGCTAAAATATCACATGATGCTATGGTTAAACAAACATAGCTGTATGACAATACAGGAAGGACTGAGGCTCCAAAAGCTTGTGATTTCAAATAAACCTGTTGAACTATAACCTGGCGTCATGTGATTTTGACCTTGTCAGCCCCAGTCCAACACCGGCACCTCCACAAGACAGGAAGAGATAGCACAGACAGTAGCAGCTCAGAGTAAATCATCATCCTGCTCAGCATGGCCACCTGCTTTTCCCTTAAATGCACTTAAATCTGGTCGAGGCACAGCACTCATTCAAACAGAAAATAACAGAGCAGTCAGAGATGTTTTTAAGCTCATGCCCTTGCATTCCATGCTTTGAAATAGAAGGTACAAGATACAAATCCCAATCCAGAACCTAAGCATTGTAATTTGATTTGGCCCAGTTGTGTAGTTTTTAAGATATTCTCAATGGGATAAAATATTAAGTTGAAATCTGGATGTTATCAAAGCAGTAAAGATATGGCGGCACTAAAAGAGAAGACTAGAAAGTTAACCTCTCCAACAATCCTGTTTCAACCAAAGGCAGAATAATACATATTTATTTCAGCAGAGTTTGTACAGCGTGCTGTGTACAAATTGCAACTTGCATTTGTCCAATAAACTATATTTCAAAGTCTTTCACCTATCTAATATATTTCAGGATGTTTATCAGAGATGTGATAAGTACTGTATGAAGTAAAGTGAAATACCTTTGTTTCATTCTTGAGCTTTCAAATGTACAAGAATGTTAATTATGTGTTTATCGGTGAATATTTTAGTTGTCTTAGTAAAACAGCTGAACCTTGAAATTTCAAAAAATCAAACTAAATAAAACAGTAAAGGGGATATATTAGTGAAATATGTAATCAAAGCAAACATTTTAAAAATAATAGTGTGTGAGGAAATGTTTAAAATTTTTACAAGGCAATCGGAATTAAAAGTAACTCAAACTAAAAATTGTTAATCCTCTCAGGGTGTGTTGTTGACAAAATTGGGTAGTATTAATAATAATTTGGAAGCTTTATAAAGCCATCTTTCTTGTACTGAATTAACATTAATATAAATAAAATGCACCGGAGAACAAGAATTATTCAGCGACTAGAAAATGACTCAGTAAATTACACTTGTTCCAAATTGTTGAACAGTCCAAATGAGAAGAGGCTCACAAAGGTTGGATGATTTTATGATTCAGTTACTGCCGTAACACATGACTTCTTACTTATACTTAGTTCTGAGCATGCAGATTTCAAAACGAACCCAGATGCTCCCAGAGGGAAACCTACTCATGAAATTTGCTTAGTAGTTCATGAAGTATGTCACATTACTGAGGTACTGCATCATTGGAGTTCAGTTCTGAAGAAGAGTCAAACCAGACTGAAAACATTAACTCTGCTTCTATTTCCACAAATGTTGCCAGACTTTCTCAGTTTCTCTAGCATTCTCAGTTTTAGTTACAATGTCTGGTTTAAAAACTAGGCAAGTATTTAGAAAATGTTGATTTGTGTGCTGAATAATCACAGAAGAAAGCATAATTTCTGCCCTTCCTGTGTCTGGTAAAACAACAAAATGAGGTCCTTGAAATATTGTGAAAAATGTTTCAAAATTCCTATTTCTTTTGTCTCAACTTGCACTGACGGCTCTATATTGGTTCTCCATCCACTGACAAATAATTTTAATATGCTCACCCTCATATTCTGGTATTTTTATGATCACAACCCCCATTACTGTATCTAACTCCAACTCAATACCTCTTTGATGTAATTACATCCTTTCAATTGTTCTAATGCATTGCATGCTTCCCTCTCCGCATACTGTCTAGTCCTTGTCCTGTAGAATACCCTTCCTCGAACTCTCTCTCTCCCCCTTCTCTCCTTTAAGACCATTGTTCAAAACCTATCTCCTTGACCAGTTTGGGTCCCTGGTATGAATGTGGTGGTGGAGATGAACTGGACCTCAGGGTCTCAACTTCTGGCTTCACAGAGGGGCTGAGCGCCAGGCCCCTCTCACTGCAGGGCATTTATTCTGGGGCACTTTCCCAGCACACACTCACAGCTCCAGCAGAGGGCAGCACTTGAGATCAGCCCTGAGGGCCCCTTCACTGGTACAAGAACTGTTGCCACGAGCAGGCTGGAGTCTGGGCTTGTATCACTGCATAAGTTAGAACTGCGGCCCCGGGGACCCAAGACAATGAACAGAGCAGGTTGAAGCCGCTGGAGGCTATAGACATGGACAGTGGCAATGAAACAGATACTCAGCCACAGAAGATCCAGCAAATGGTCTGCAAACAACTCCTGAGGTCAACAGGTGCAAGGGAAGGAAGATCCACTTTGTGATGTGGAGACAATGTAAACTGGGTCACACGGAATTAGTATTAGAAGCTGAACAAACTAAACGCTGCTAAACAATTGTTAAGAGATCCAAAGTGACTCCTCTATTGTCTCTCAGTAGATCTGATGCAACTGGAATATCCATTCCAGTTTGTTTGTCGAAATTAAACTTTACAATTAACTTTGTAAAGGTTTAATACCTGTGGATTAAAGGATCTCCTTTTTATAAAATGGATGTGCACTTAAATCTCACATTATATGATTTTTTTTCAGTCTGGGGTCAATTTTTGTCCCATAATTCTCCATCAAAAATGTTATACTACACAAAGGTGTGACATGAAAGTAAGCCCATGTTGTTTTACTTTAATTGGTGTCTAAGAAAAATGCCCTCGGAAACTCATTAAGTGTTGTTAAAGTTATTGATTGGAGGCGAAACCATTTGTTGCTGTCAGCATTCTCTTTATAGTAGCATAAAAAAGAAACAACCAAGGATTTGCTTCTGTGTCTTCATCAGCAGCAAAAGATAGGCAAGAGCAGAAAATCTGGTGGGGATCCATTACATTGCATTGTTATTCATTTTTCTGTCAGATGAAATTTCCCTGCAGAGGTGCCGTAAAGTTCCACAACACAAACATTTTATTTTTACTGCTAACTACTGTTTTATTGCCAATCTTATTGTAAGGTGTCCCCTCAGGCATTCCTATGGGATTTTTTTTGGAATATGTTTCCCTCTATGTTCCTCTTAGAAGAACAAAGGGAAGACAAGCTGGTAAGGCTTGTGACCCGTGAACTAGTGTATACCAAGACTGCGCTTTGTAAACAAAGTCATCAGTGAGTTGTTGTATGTGCAGAATCCTGGCCTGTGTCTCATCTCCACTTCACACACAATGCTGCCAGTGGCTGTAAAGATTGTCATAGCCCAGAACATTTATACAATGGGCTCATTCTAGGCAGCTACCAGGGACATCCATCACAATACTTCAATGGCTCTGCACAGATCCATGTACCAATTTATTTGTATTAAGTTTGCTCAGCAAACCAGTTCATCACTTTTCCAGAAACCTGGATCCCAGCTTTATTTCATCCAGCTATTCAACTCCTGTTGCTTTACCTAAGTAGAAACCGCACTCTATAATGATTATCATTTCTACTTTGCAGTGACAGTAAAATTGTAATATTATTTCAACGTCCAGTTCTCATCTGACTGTGGAGGGATCTGTTTATGAAATAGCCCGGAGTGGAAGTATTCTCACATTATTTTAATAGGTTCAGTGCAATTTTATACCAGGGTTAAAACGAAAATGATGAAAAACCTCCCTCAGACCTCTAGGGCACTTTTACATCTACCGAAAGTCAATTTAAATTCTTACAAAGCACAGACACCACCGCCCACACTATCTAAACATTTCAATTTGAGCCGCTCAGAGAGCGAGTTCAGCAAAATGCCTGCAATCAAACATGAGCACAGATCTGCTCTGAGCTGGGGAATTGGAATTCCAACCAATTAGATGTTAACTAGAATGCTGTCTGACTAACAGATATACTACAACTACTAATTTCACACCAGATATCATGCAAAGGAGTTTCTGCAGTGACTTCTGAGTCACAACAACCAGACATGATCTCCGGACATTCGGCTCGATTCAGAGCAACTTACATTCCTTTCATTTATGTCACCAAGTAATTTCCTTAATTAATTCATTCATGGCATGTGGTAAAACGAGCATTTATTGCCCATCCCTAATTGTTAAAATAGGTTTACTATTGCATTCTGACTATTGACATAAGGCTGAGGATTATCATTATGGGATTAGTGCTGTTTGACGGATTTTGCTGCCCACAATTAGGTCAGTCAGTTTTCTGTCAGTTCTCAGTTTGCTGACAGTTCCAAGTGCTTATAAACTCTTTGAAGTGGTACAATGAATGCAAATGCTTGTTTTTATAAGGGATTAAGGGAAGTTGTGCACAGTGAATTTGATTTACTAGTGAGACATATTTTTTAGCAGTAATAGAAATATGTCCATGCAGAAGGATCCCGACTCGAAACATCAACTTTCCTGCTCCTCTGATGCTGCCTGGCCTGCTGTGTTCTTCCAGCTACACACTGTGTTATCTCTGACTCCAGCATTGGCAGTTCTTACTTTCTCTCAAACAAATAGTTACACAGTAGGGTTGAAAAGGAGGCTACTCATACCTGTTTATGATAAACTGGTTTCTCTATATCTCTCTTTTCAGCATAAGGCTCAAAAACACTGCATCTGGGAGCTATTGAATTTTGACTTTTGGTGAAAACAATGGGGTTGAGATTCCACAAACAGTTTTATATTGGTCATTCACACTTTAAGAATCTTCCAGAAACAGGCTTCGATATGAGCTAATAGCTTTTTTGAACAGAAAAAGTAATCGTCTGACTCATGGCAGCCATTTTATCAGCAATACACCTACTTCTAACAGTCAAATTGAATAAATTCTGTATCTTGAATGTTAAGTTAGGAAGATAATTTTACAGGGCCCCTGAAACATAAGCTTTGATTTTTTTTACAACAATCTACTCACAGATGTGACCTATTCTGCTGAGTATTTTTTAAAATTCCCTTTCCAATGTGAAACATGCAGTACTGAAAGGAACAAATTAAACCATTCCTCAGTGGTGTCAGCTCCAACACTAGTACACAGAGAAAGAAAGGCAAAGCGTACTGATAGGTTATTACAGCAATTTCAGCAGAAGCTGGATACAAGCCAAATGAAACCATTTTACACATTTAAAGAGTGATGCTTCAAGCAAGTTGAAGTGGAGTTTGGACCAATTCCAAACACTGGCAGCTAGTAAAGCTGACGGTTTTCTGTCCAGTGCACCAATGGCCCTTTACTTCTATCAAAATAACTTGACAGAATGGTGAAGTATGAATGAGTGAATCTGAAGCTTTGGGCCCAATTATTCATGCCCATGTGCGAAGGTAGTAAACCATTTGCTTTCTCAAACAAATAAGAAGAAGTGATGACTTCAACCATTGTTTCTGGAACATAGCTTTGATGGTTGAAAATTATTGATATAAAATCTTTGCCGGTTCTTTGTTAAAATGTCTTTATAGTTCTAAAACTGTATTTTTAATAATTCTATAAGTACAAAGAGCTTCAGATTTCCTCATACTGATCTCATCTTGTCTTCCTTGCTTAATGCCATCGGATTTTTTGGGCTTTATTGGTTAATGAATAAGTTTTAACATTGTGAATGAAAAGGAGCACGATGCATTGTGGAACAGTTCCAGTCTACCTACCCAGGCAAAAATGAGGCTGTATCGAAGTAAATAATATTTGACTCCCCTTTGCAAACATATCAGGGAGAGGAGCAAACCAGGAGAAACAGTGTCACCATTTAATAAAGTTTCAGAAAAAGTGAGGATTTTAGAAAAATATGATATGGATTGTCCAACTAATTATTGGAAAATGTTGGATCCCAGCAATCTTTGTGTACTGCAGAGTATGTTACACCACATCAATTTTCATGGCTCATGCAGGGAAGCAAGGAAAAAGGAATGAATGGAAACTTAGTTATAATTGAAAAGTGTCAAGAGCCAATGTGCTATTCCATCTTCCCTTTTTCACTTTAGATGGAACACTGGCATCAACACAGGGACCATTGCTGGCACTCCTAATAGCCATTGTAGAAAAAGAAATCAGATTGCATTGATTTGAGTTCATGGTAGTCACTAGCAAGTTTGTCAGAAGACAAAACAGTACAACAGATTGCAAAATCCTGGTTTACTATGACAGATAGTTATCCATAATGAAAAATTACTAAGTAGTGAGATTTGGGACAAAACTGAAATTCCACAATGGCAGTGTTCAATAACCTCTCTACTTTTTACGCATAAAGGCATTGTTCTAAAATGAGCACAAACATTTTTGTCTTGAGGCTATACCTCATGTTTTCCTATTTTTCTAATTCATTTTTCTTAACAATGATCACAAATTTTTTAATGGTAACCATGGTTTGAACTAAAGACTTCCTGTTTCTGCTTGACAATATGGCATTGGCGAGATGAGGAAATGAACTACATAAAATTTTGCAGGCACAAATCCAAAGTGTTTTTCATTCAGCAATGTAACATGCTGAGCCACAGTATGCTGTCACAGGAAATGAAAAAAAAACTTTTCTTTAAGTAAATAGATGATTTCTGGCAATGTGAAGGCTTCACTTGTGTGGCTTACAGTTAGAAATGTTGCTGGAATCTGCCAATTTGTGTGGCACAGCAGATTTCAAGAACCCCTATTGTTCTAGATGGTCTTCACAGAAAAGTTTTCACAGTACAGGGAATGAGGTCTAAATTCCTGTTTCATCATTGGCATTAATGCTGGCCAGAAGTGGGAATGTTAGCGATAGATACATTTCAAGATTCATTATGGACACAGTTCCTAATCTCTGAGGAATGGAGCTTCTTCATTGTTTATAAACATCATGTGATAAACTTCATCATCTTTTAAAAATGTTCATGCTTTAACTTCACTTCATAATGTTCTGATGTTAAAATATTTTATTCTCAATAATATGTCCATGAGTATTACTTCAAATAAAAGAGCAATACAATTATTATTAGTTTTCTGATATTCATATTGAATTGCAATGTCAATTCTTCCATGTAGTGGATTCCACTCCTTCAACATCCAGCCAATGTGCAACCAGGAACAATGAATCACGTGAGCTGTCATCTAATTCCCTGCTAACATTCATAATGCCTGCATTAAACAGTGCCTTCTTAATTTGAGCCGTCACAGCAAACTAAACTGTGCTTATTGAATAAAAAGGGCTAAATATTAACGGTGGTAAGCTAAAGATCATCTTAAGTTACTGGTGCGTTTGGCATTTGAAGATGGCATTCACTGACCTTGACTATTCATGTGGGGCCATTGAAATGACTGCCCCAAGATCCTTGGGGCTGAACTCCCAGCATTGATCTTGATGATCTTGAGAAAATTCTCACTGTTTTTAATCATTTGTGGAGGTGTCTCCTAGTACCCTGCCGGGGGTGGGGGGGGGTGCAGCCCTTCAAATTTTTTCCTCACCACCAAAGCCTCCAGTGCTGCACGTGAAGGTAATTGAGCCCATTTTCTCCAATTTGCCACTGATTCCTAAGTCAAATTGACTTGCTATACAGAGCCAGCAGCTGTTTCATCCACCATGTACCTTCCCTTCAAGGTGTGCAAAGGTGCTAGGAATTTCTGGTGTTGAGCTCTCCCCTGCTATGGGCAGTGTGGTTAGTATTGCTGCATGCTGCCATCAATCCAATGAGTGAGCATCAAGAAATTGACATGCTGCCTCCAACTCAATCAAAGAGCATGGGTTAATCAAGCATTACTTTCCAAATTATTGCACTCAACTCCACCCCATGCTCCAAGCCTTATGTTGTCTACCCCCCATGCATTTCCTGCTGAAGCAACTTATCATGTCCAGATATTCTGCATTTTCTTTACCATATCTCGGTCCTTGTTGTTTCAGAGAGCTTGCTGTGCACAATTTACCACCATGTTTACTACATTACAGTCAAGGCTACACTTTAAAGGTACACCATTCATTGTAAAGCTCTTTGTGGCATCCTGAAGTCACAAACAGCATTGTAGAACTGCAAGCCTTTCTGTTCACCATTCTTTTGGTCAGTACTGATTTCTTCGTTTCTTTCACAAATTGCCTCAGTATCAGTTCATTATTTCACAATCAAATCAACTTTTAAACTACTGTTTATAATTTATCCTTGATTATAAATAGAGTTATTAAAAGAAAGACATGTTATTCGTCAGTGATTTGATACATCTACTGGATATTTTGGTTTTGTTGTTCTTTCAATGAATAGAATTTTATCAAATCACATTTTGCAGTCACTCATGGTGACTAATAACAAGCTGTTCAAATTATCTGGATATTATTTAAACAAACTTGATTGAGTGACAACCAAGATTACTTTACAGATGCTTAAAATTGCAGACTTATTTCAAAGCTACTAAGTGGTTCCTCTGTCATTTCCAATGTTACAAAATTTGCTATGTGAATCCATTATTTCACTGTAATATTTAATGTTCAGTGAGTCTTCTCTTATTTCACTCCAATATTTGATAAGCATCAAGTCCCTATTATTTTTCGATAATCATTCAAGTCTCCTTTGATTTTACTGTAACATTTCTTATTCAATAAGTCCTCAATCATTTCACAGCAATATTTGATACATAAACCTCATAATATTGTATTTTATTATCAGTGAATTTCTGATTTTGCAATAATATTTGCTATCTCAGCATCCTATATCTCATTAATACTTAATGTTCAACAAGACACTTAATTTCATAGTCAGGTTTAGTGTTCACTGTTCTTTATCCTTTTACATTACTTTCACATTTCTGAACCTATCTTTTAATTTTATAACCAGGTATTAAGTGAGTTTCTCAACACTTTGCATTATGACCTCATATTCAGAGATATATCCTGTAGTTCTGCATCATCGCCCAATGCAGTAAACAGAAATGTACAAGAGTCAAAAGGTATTTTAAATCCACACGTTGTGTAAGCAGTTCTGGAAGGGTAACATTATTTCAATCACTACTTTTGACTAACAAATTTAAAAAGTGAAGATATCATCAGAGATGGTTCAGTGGGATTACTGCCTTCACATTCATCCGGTGCCTAATTTACAATGAGTTAGATTTCAGATTTATTGCAGGTAAATTCTGACAATCTGTTTTCCTTAATGTTTACTGTCCTCAGACTGTGCCATCCTGCTGCCTTGCGTTGTCATGCAGAATGTACACAAACATTGATGATGGATGCTTTGTTAAAATAATTCACTTTCTCTTTGGTTACAACAACTGTCAATGTGATTTTCTTTATCACTGATGAAACTTACTTGTTTTTCATTAGCATATGAAAAAAGTACTTGAAGTAAAAGACATGAATAATCCCATGTTAACCTACAGCAGGTTACTGATCATCATCTATGTTTGGACTAACAAGTGGCATGCTGACATTTGTGAAGACAACAAATAAACTTGCCTTTATAGAGTACCTATAAAAGCAGAAGATGCCTCACAGAAATGCAATTGTACAGAAATCTGACACTGAGCCAAGAAAGGATATTTGCAGGGGAAGTGATGAGAGAAGTATTTTGCACTATTTTCTAAACGGTGAGAAAATTCATAAAGCCGAAGTACAAAGGCATCTGGAAGTGTTAGTCCAGGATTCTCTAAAGGTTATCTTGCAGATAGAGTCCGTGATTAAGAAAGCGAATGTAATGTTGTCATTTATCTCAAGAGGGTTGGAATATAAAAGCAGTGATGTGCTTCTGATACTTTATAAAGCTCTAGTTAGGCCCCATTTAGAATACTGTGTCCAGTTTTGGGCCCCACACCTCAGGAAGGACATACTGACGCAGGAGCGTGTCCAGCGGAGATTCACATGGATGATCCCTGGAATGGTAGGTTTAACGTGCGATGAACGGCTAAGGATCCTGGGATTGTACTCATTAGTGTTTAGAAGGTTGAGGGGAGATCTAATAGAAACTTACAAGATAATGTATGGTTTAGAAGGGGTGGACACTAGGAAGTTGTTTCTGTTAGGCGGGGAGACTAGGACCCATGGGGACAGCCTTAGAATTAGAGGGGGTAAATTTAAAACAGAAATGAGGAGACATTTCTTCAGCCATAGAGTGGTGGGACTGTGGAATTCATTACCACAGAGTGCAATGGAGGCCGGGACGTTACATGTCTTCAAGGCAGAGATTGATAAATTCTTGATCTCCCAAGGAATTAAGGGCTACGGGGAGAGTGCAGGGAAGTGGAGTTGAAATGCTCATCAGCCATGATTAAACGGCGGAGTGGACTCGATGGGCCGAATGGCCTTACTCCCATACCTATGTCTTATGGTCTTATGGAGTAGATCTTAAGCAGAAGAAAACAGTGGTGTACTGTAGGAAGTCCAGAACAGTGGTAATATTCCAACTCTGGCCAGCAGTAGGTAAGTTTTCCTTTTTTTTTATTTAAACCAAACAACATCAGTGTTTTGCTTCGTATAGTTGGTCTGTGATTGGGCTACACTTTGAGAATAATCCTGAGTGCACTAATAGCTACATTAATTGGTAATTTAAGATCATCAATTGACCCTGTAATGTGACTCTTTTAGACTTGGTAGGAAAGCTATGCATGCACAAACAGTGACCTTTTCTCTGCAAAAAAATAGAAATAGGTTTAGGGTTTGTGCCTTTAAGGAATTACAAGAAACTTGACGAGCCAAAACTTTCCCAATGCCCTTTCGACAGCCATACCTCAGCCAAAGTGACTTGCCAACTAATTAGCATGTCTTTCATCTGTAGCACAAGGATCTGTGATCATTTAAAATTTGGCCTTCTCGGATGTATTCTGTTAAGTGCAAGACGGAAAGCTTTAGCAACATGGCTCTTTTCAGACCAATGTTCAACTTCTGAACTACCAAACATCTGACTGTACCGTCACTCGAATTCAGTGTTCCAAGCCTAACAATCACACCTCTTCCCAAATCCTGTCTCAACTAGAACGGATCTTATTTGGTATAGGAGTTTAGCAACTTTAATCTGCTGTGGTATTATCAAGATTTCAATGACAAGCTCAGAACTGCAAGTGAATTATACTAGTGGCTTCAAATTTAATTTTGTCAATCTACATCTCTGAACAGGTTGATTAGAAAATATCCATACCATGGTAATAATTTTAATATAACTCGCTTGCTGAAGAACTGAATTAATCTGGTGTTTTTCATCCCATCTAATTTTGCTCTTCTCCTAAATCAGTGAACAGTGTTATTGAGGATGGGATGTAAAACAAATGCTGTGCTTCCCTATTTCTTCATTTTGACCATAGTTATCTAAGTGACGATCTCATAACCCACACTTCCTATTTAAATTATATATAACTACAACATAGATATCCAAAGTGACATCTTTTAAACTCAAAATGCTTTGCAATTGTTTGAAATGCAAGGTGCTTTTTTCTCAACTAAATTATAAAGGCAGAAATCGAAAAATATCATTCATGCAATGTGCTTTCCCATATTTCCAAATCTCATCTTTCAGACCTCAATATCTGTTTTGACAAGTCAAATCATTCCGTAAAAGTCCAAATATGTAAGCCAGCCTGCATAGAATTTCAAAAGGATAAAGATGTTTAAACAGCCAAGCATCCATTAACATGTGTAATGCATATCTCCACACCAGTAGGAATCTGCTTTTTAATGCCTCTCCTGGTTAGACATCATTATCAATTCCAGGTGCCTCCCTGGGAGCAATGTTTTACTCATTAATACACTGAAAAGCAAATGCTAACAAAATGCCATGGCCCTGCTCTAAATAAGGATGGCAGCTAATTTCCACAGTGCTGTTGTCACTGTTTTTTTTCTATCTGATAATATCAAAGCTTTTTACCATTTCTGACAAGACTCAGGCAGTTAAAGTGTTGAGAACATGAATGTTTGACAGTTTAGAAGTGTAGCCTGCTGTGCATCTGCCCCAAGAAAACTTTGAAATGTTCTCAATGTCTTCTTTCCTTTGCAATAAACTATTGTTTATGAGCACCGTCAAAATGTTAGTGTTTCATTTTAAATCCCTGGTCTGTGACATCTAGGGCTTATGAAGTGGTGGTCTAGAATTACCAAAGTGAGTTGTAATGTTGGAACCGTGGGTGGAACACTGTGACCAAAAGATATGAACTAGAAAGGCAAAAGTCAACCCAGATTCCTGTTCTTATCTATTGAATCCCATTGAGATATAGTAGGCAGGGCTTTTCCTGTGGGCTGCAGGATCCGTCATCAGACTCAAATGGAGTTAGCAGCAGGAGTGTTGAAAACAGTGACTCAAAATAAATTTCACCGGATAGCCGACTGATGGCCCAAAGATGGGTTCACAGCTAATAAGGAATGTGGAAAATGTTTTAGGATGGAGCTAGGGTAAGTGGAAAGCAAGTCGATGATGTAAAATTCTGTGGCCTAATTCTTTGCCCTGATGGAGGCTAAAATTCCAGTTCTGTGAGGAAGAAAAACACGACAAGAAGCACACTCTAAACCTGGAACTTCTACCTCCTCAAAAAATGAAAACAGCAATATTTGCAAGTTCACTTTGGAGCCAAATGCCATCCTACCTCGAAACTATATGACTGTTCCTTCATCACTGCTGGGTTGAAATCATGAGATACCTTCCAAGACATAATAGTGCAGATTTACCCAAAGTAGGTGAATTACTGCCATTCAAGGAGTTAGTTCATCGTGAACTCTCAAGGGAAATTAGGGAGAGGCACTAGATGCCACCATCATCCATCTCCATGGAAGAATGAACGAACAGACAAAATTGTCACTAAAACAAAACTACAATCCATATTATTGACAAGATCCTCATTGTGACAGTACATGGATTAAATTCTCATAGGAGAGTGGACTTGAGAGATAAAAATACGTTGAATTCTATCAACCTCTTGTTGTATAAAACCGTACGCCAATCATTTGTTTTCTTGTAAAAAGTGCAGTATTTGGATGAAAACATAATGTGTTTGTTTGAAGCACAACCAAACCAGCTGTATTGGAGTTAATGAAAGCAGCGCAAATATGACAATGATTTACTTCTTTTTTTCTGTGAAGCTGTATTTACTACACACTACAGTTCATAAACAGTTCTAATACATTTGTTTTCTTTTTCAATCTATTCCTTGCCACGCCTGCTGTGCAAAACAAGTCCATACTGGTGCACACATGGTTTACGCCTCTACATAATTTCCTGTGTTTTCCATTTATCTGTCTACCCAATAAACCCCAACTCAAATTCTGTCTTTCTTCCCCACAACTTACTTGTCTGCCACTTATCTTTGAATTGCAATAACTGGTCTCTGCCCTCCTGCAATTTTGTCTAGTCCTCTTCTCTGCAGGCCAAATCACCTCATTGTCATCACCGGATTTCAGTTCAATGCTGTGCCTTTCAAAGTCTAAATTATCCCAAGCTGAGTTTGAGGAGCATGCCACCATCTGACAAAGACAGAGCTACAAATCAGGGTAAGTTATGGTCAAACAGAAGAAGCAGGAATCAGATGTCCAGAAATCTATTCACATCAGTCATATCTGATATGGTAAGGGACAGGACCTCTTGAGCTGGGTTCTTCAAAAAAGAGATTTTTCCAAGCACATTAGGCTGCCGCTGTAATTAGAAAGTGAGAGTATGAATAATCAAAACTAGGGACTCTGCGATCTCATGCACTTGCTTTGGATAGCAGCTCTCTGTTTTAATTGCACTGCCTTATAACTTCCTTTACTTTAAATACTTGTCTATTTTCCCCTTAAAGGATTCAATGATCTATGCCTCAACTACTCCATGTGCGGTAAACTTCAACAGTCTTCCACAGAAAAAAAAAGTCTCTCTAATCTTTCTTTCTTAGTGTTAGTTAAGGGGAATTTATGGTCAGTAGTGATCCAAAGATTCCTGATGTTGACTGCTGAGAAAGCTGTCCACAAGATTTAATGATTGCTATGGAATGGATTTTCCTTTTCCTATCAGCAGCTTGAAACTGATGCCAAGTCATTGTGATCTCTTAGCATACAGCAAACTCACAAATCACATCAAAGTATCCACATAGACAGAAAATTAAAATCACTTAATATTTTTCACTTTCAATTTATTTCTCTGATATCAAAATAAATAATTGTGGCTAGTTTAAGATCAAACCTAAAATCAAGAGAAACAAACTCGTTATAAAGGAAAAAGATTCTTTCAGAAGAGTGGGAATTTTTTGTCATGAGAGAATTTTTATATTCCATTGATATGAAAATAATTTTTCAACATTTGTCAGCATTTTGTCATTATTACATAGTAAGCACGCCATTAAAACACTTCATTCTGTGTGGCATACATTTTACAAGTTTTTTTTTCTAGCAAGAGCATTAACTTAAAATTGGAAGTTTTTTCCACGCAATGATTTTTATTCTTGAGTAGTGTGGGAGTGCCTCAACAGCACAACCTCTGGATGAGTGTGAAATTACTTCTGGATTTCAGGATTATTCTGTTCATGTACACACTTTTGAAGTTGTCATCTATTTCGATGGGCTAATAATAACTTTATCATTATTATCACCGTAACATCTAAGCCACGTTGGTTTGCCTTCAGTTACTAGCATCCAAACAAATAAATTAGTTTCTCTAATAACTCTATCAAAGCCATTGACAATATTAAATCTGTATACTAAATCTACTCTTAGCAATATCTGCTCCTGTAAAATTTAGATCAGTATCCTAGTCTCTAATAACTGCTCATCCATTGCATCCTGCTGGAGAGTCTATATTGTGTGATCTCAAAGACTTTAAAGTTCTTTCAAAGTGGAGCTCTTAAAACCTGCATGCACTCCTTGAACTGTGACCTGACCATTTTTTTTACATTTTACTGATCTTTATTTTACTCTTGGGTCTTATCCACCTGCTTGTGAGTCAGCTTAGCGAGTGCATTCAAAAGCTGATATTACTCATAGAATCATAAAATCCCTACAGTGTGGAAACAGGCCATTCAGCCCAACATGTCCACATGACTCTCTGAACAGCGTCCCACCCAGACTCATCCACCTACCATATCCTTGTAACCCCACATTTCTCATGGCTAATCCACCTAACCCATGCATTCCTAGACACTATGGGCAATTTAGCATGGCCAACCCACCGAACCAGCACATCCTTGGACTGCGGGAGGAAACCGGAACACCTGGAGGAAACCCACGCAGACACAGGGAGAACGTGCAAACTCCACACGAACAATCACCAGAGACTGGAATTGAAGACAGTGGCACTGGGGTGGTACGGTGGCCTGGTGGTTAGCACTGCGTTCAGACTGCCACCCCAGTGTCCAGGCCACTCGTTAGCCCTCAAGCAAAATTATTAAAATAAATCTAATGTCAGGTCATTGTCATAGTACAATTTGTGGGCACTTGTTGTGTGCAATTTTGTGGCTGTGTTTTCTACATTACAACAGTGACAGTAGTTCAGTATGTCTAAAGCACTTAGACTTTTCTGAAGTTAATTTAAAAACTGCATAATTGCCAGTCTTTTCTATACATACAGATTTTCCTCTATGGTGATGAAAATATTCGGTATAACATTTTAATGCTCACAACTTTGCTCTCCAAAACGTAAATTCCAAGCATGAAGTTCAGCCACAAAGCTGTTTTAAAAGGAAAAAAAAGCAGTGAAAGATAATAAATATCAAATCTAGTAATCTTTAGTAGATAACAAAGTGTGAAGCTGGATGAACACAGCAGGCCAAGCAGCATCTCAGGAGCACAAAAGCTGACATTTCGGGGCTCGACCCTTCAGTTTAACTTAGTATGTTTGAAGTCTGTTCAAAAACACATTTGCTTAGTTCCTTAGTGAACACTGGTATATCGTAGTTCAAAGTTATATGTGCTGTCTGATATAAATTATTAGATCTCTTTGACTATTACATATACAGGATAAATGAATACAAAGTGGGAATATTATTACAAAGTCATTGATACGTACTGTGTTAGCAATTCAATGAAAAGTCTCATGGTTTAAAACTCTTACCAATGGCATAAGTTTTCTCTCTCTTACTTAACTGATAATCATTGAAATGAGTAATGTTTGGATGTATATATGGTGGCTACCAGGGTGACCCAATTCTATCAGGCCTTTCAACTCTTCCATTGCCTCTGTGTCATTGGATTGTTTAACCGATATCTTGTCATAACACATTGCAGATAAATGTTGGGAAAACTAAAACCATTGTCTTCAGCACCTTCTCACCAGCAATAGCATGTCCTCTCCTAAAATTCATGTCATTGATCAAGTTTCTGTTTCTCCCCAGTTACACCTCCATAAAGCACCAAGGGAAACTTTTACATGTCACAAATGTAACGCAAATGGATGCCATTGTCTTGTTTAATATCAATTACAAGGAACAGTTCTTTCTAGAAATGCTGAACGTACCGGAGCTGCTGCAACAACGCCAATACAAATGGCTCAAGTATTCCCTTTCTTTTTGAGCCTCTGGGTTATACAGTGAACCATCACTCGACAATTTGTAGATTTGTGAAAATCCCTGTGGTCAGCAGGATTGTTGTCATGTGCTTTTAAGGAAAACATGGCTCTAGTAGGATATGTTGATGAAGACTGCATTTTAATAGAAACCAATCATGTTTTTCAGCATCATTCCCATTCTTATTTGTATCAGGGTACAATGCATTGCACTTTCAAACAGTTAAACATAAGAACTTAAGAAATAAGAGCAGGAATGTTCTGTCTTATTCTGTCCCTTGAATCTAGTCTCCCATCAATAAAAATTTTGGTTGGTTTTCTCTCTCAATTCCAACTTCAACCCACTTCCTTCATTTCTTGATTCACTGAGACCCCAATGACCTGTCTACTTCAGCAAGAAATATACTCAATGAAAGAGGATTCATAATCTTCAGGCATAAACAATCTCAAAAATACATAAACTTCCCAAGTGAAAATATTTTCTTCATCTTAGTCCAAAGTGTTCAAACCTTTATACCGAGGTGGTGCCCTCCACCACACATCCCCTACCCCATATTCTAGATTCATTAATCTGGAGGGAAAAAAAAGTGCTCAGTGTTTCTTCTGTCAAGTCGCTTCAGAATTTTGCAGGTCTCAACAAAATAGCCTCAACTTCTCTAAACTCTGGAAGGTAAAGGCTCAATTTACTCAAGCCTCTCATCGGTCTCATTCCAGATTTCCTCTCTGTAGCATATATTATTCCACATTTTTCCACATGATGGTCAACAGAATATAATATCAATCATTAATATATGAAGAACAGGGCTATATTAACTGATCATTATAGTCATAAGTGTAGTCATTTCATCTATTTTGTTCCATTGATTTTTTTAGTAATTGAAGTCTTCAAACAATTGTTTTTACGCTACCCTAAAATATTGGGGAGAAATAAAGTTAGACATTTTTCTCTTGATAGCACGCTTAATTAGTTTCTAACAATTTTTTTGTCTGTATATATGTGAATGTAAGTATGTATGTATTCCAGTAAGAGGGTTCACAAAGGTTCTATCCTTTGTAAAATAGAGGTCACCAAAGCCCTGCTGTCCACATACTAACTTGCATCAGGTCCTGTACTTCCCCTATGCAAGTAGAATGGTTTTGCTGACTCCTGGTTAAGTAACACCTTAATTTTAAAATTCATATCTTTGTTTTCAAATCATTTGTACACCTTACCCCTGTCAATCTCTGTAATCTGCTCCAGACCCAGAATCATTTGAGATATCTACACTCTTCCAAATTTGCCATCCTGAACATCCCTCATTCAAATGTAGGGAGTGATGCCTGGTTTACTGTTCATCATCTCATTGCTTCTGACACTAGGCTTATGTAGTGGAATGTGGTGTGGTGGAAAACACAGGAGGCAGATGGTTCAAAGGTGTTGAAAACTCTGATTTTGTTGGAAAACAAGCAAGTTGATATATTTACAGGAAAACTGGAAAGTGAATATCAAACTCAACTATTAATGACTGAGGCCTGTCTCACAGTTAACTTGATAACAAAGTGTGGGGCTGTATGAACACAGCAGGCCAAGCAGCATCTTAGGAACACAAAAGCTGATGTTTCGGGCCTAGCCCCTTCATCAGAAAAAAATGAAGGGTCTAGGCCTGAAACATCAGCTTTCCTGCTCGTAAGATGCTGCTTGGCCTGCTGTGTTCATCCAGCTTCACACTTTGTTATCTTGGATTCTCCAGCATTTGCAGTTCCCATTATCTCTTATCATAGTTAACTTGGCTCTAGATAAGCCTCACACCCACATGTGACACAGTGGGTTCAATAGGCATAGTGAGTGGTTGTTACCAAATGGCTGAAAAAGAGGGAGAAAGAGAGAGAGAGAGGTTAATTTCTCACCCAAAGTCCTTTCCCACTTCCCTTCCTTCGGGCTGTCCCACACCGTTTGTCCCCAAACCCCACCTTCCCCTAGCCAAGCTGGGTTAGAGGGTTTCAGTGACCTTAGGCTCACCCCGGACTGGAACGTGATTTTGACTTGCTCTTGTCCGTTGCCTCTTCCCGTAGCCAGAGCTGTGTGGATGGCCATAGGTGCTGACACTGTCAGCCTGGTGGTCTCTGCTGATGTGGTTAGGCACGTTAGACCTGATGGTGAGGACCTTGGGTTTCTTTCCTTTCCTGGTGGTCCTTGTGAGCGGGTTGTTATCTTAGATGGTGGTGGATGTTGCTGGTGATGCCCCGGACGGTGTCTTATGGCTCTGGATGCCTTTGGTTGCCTCCAGACAAGGTGTGAAGCCTTGTGGTGAGTTGATGGTGTTCGGTGGTTGTAAGGGTTGCTCTTGGTGAGGAGGGTTCGCGGAGTCCTTGACTCGGGAGGCGCCTACAGGGACTTTTCTCTGAGTTGGTAAGTCTGACGGATCTTGTTTCCCTTCCTCGTGGCTCTGGCTCAAGGACTCCTTTGCATACGGGGCCTGCTTCTGGTTCAGACTCTCGAACTGCTCTTGCGAACCGCTCACACCGGGCGGGCACTCAGCCCACCACAGAGAACACGCCTAGATGCTGGTGTCACAGCGCACAGTGCTGGGATTTGGCCCCCACCCCAGTTATACCCGGGTGCAGGCCCCCTTATCTCCTGCCAAATCTAGTATTTAGCTGCTGAGCTATTGTTCCTCCTCTCGGGGCAGAATGAGCTTCCAGATCACTGGAGGAGGTGTGAATGGCTCTTCGATTGAGGTGAATAGGGTCGATGGTTTGGAATGACCAGTATTTCCCTTGGATGGGTATTCGCTCAGGTTTGAAGAGTAGTGTGGATTTTCTCACATCCGTAGGTGAAACTAGTTTACATGTAGCGCAATGTTGTGGAATGTTCAGTATTTCTGTGCCTGAGCACTGGTTGGAAATTGAAAGGCTTTGTACCTCTGTACGCTCCAGAAGGTCTGAAGTTGCTGGTTTCCTGCAGTCTGGCTTCCATTGTTTAAGCTGGGCCATGAACAGGGGTCTTTCTTCCTTTTAGTTTTACAAGCTAACCCCTGTTCCAGACACCTGCCCCTGGGCTCGCATATTATCCAGACTGTCCTGACCAGCCTTTTCCTAGTTCAGTTGAGGTCCATGGTTTCTCGAGTCCAAACGTTCAGTGAATTTTAGGTAAAAAAGTGATTTCCACAAAATTATATCTTCAGAGAGTTTTAAAGTGTGTCCATAAACTGATGGGGATTTTTGCCCCAATTTACACAAAATACTCTATCGTTAGTGGCCATTGTCAAGGTCTTAAACTCTGAACATCCCTCCAAAACACTGTACTTCTCAATCTATCTTTTCTTCTTCAAAAGATTGCTTTAAACCTAGCTCTGTAATCAAACTTTTGGTCTCCTGCCCAAATATCTCTTTATGTATGCTTGTTGTCACTTTTTCCATTGTATTACGTGAACTTCCCTGAAATGCTTTATGTTATATCCATGTTGCTGTTTGAGCTTGTGAGCATGAGTGTGTGTGTATGTGTGCGCGCATGTGTGTGCGCATAAGTGAATATGTGCAGAGAGAGAAGAACAATGGAGTCAAAAACACAGTTCTGCGGAAGGGTCACTGGACCCAAAACATTAACTCTGTTTTTTCCCTTCACAGAGGCTGCAGACCTCCAGACTTTCTCCACCAAATATGTTCTTGTTCCTGATTTACAGCGTCCACAGTTCTTACGTTTTTTTAAGCGTAATGGAATGGTTTATTCCAAGACCATGTAAATGATAGTATAGATATTATTGAAGGTGGTGTGAAAAGTCTATGTACATGGATGTAGAAGAAAATAGAAACTAGCTTGGCTGCCTGTTGACCCTCAAGAGTGCATTTTTAAAACTATTGCCAACATAATGAGCCTTGCTCACATGTAACATGAAATTAGCCTTCTCTATTTTGTGGTGAAATTGTGGTGTGAGCTGGCCCCCCCAGAGAAATTCAATCTATTGTCACGTTCTTACTAATTAAGTTATGAGTGAAGAGGCCATGGTGACTTTCTTGACTCACTAGCAATTAAGATCCTCAATTAGCCACCTCCAGTTACCTGCCTTCCTGGTAGGTCAGAAAGGTGGCTAGTTTCTTGACTGGGAACCTGCCTACTTGATTAAGGAGGAGCTTCTAATTACTGCATTCGGTAGACAACTTGAGGTACAACTGGGGGTAAGAGACCTGCTGCTCGAATACACCCCTTCGCCTTTCCAACTGATCATTTTCTCTCTGTAAACTTCACTTTGAGGAAAGGAAATACTTAGTTCCTTACTGCTGCATTGCCCAATGAATAGGCTTCAACTGGCAGGCTTCATTGCCCAGATTGAGCAACAGCTTCTGGCCACCCAAAATGCTAGTATCCAGGCCTATAATTCATTGAGAATCTCAGCGATTGGCTGTTAATTATCAGGTTGGCAGACAATGCAACATATTTTCTTTGCTATGGGGGCCGGAAGAGTGTCACCACCTTACACATTCACTGCACACAAACAAAAAATGGGATAATTCCAGACTTTTTTTTCAAAAAGTGCATTTTTCTATTGATTAAGACACTTTACAAAGAGTGAATTATTCTTGAAAGATTATCATTGTTGCAGTCTGGGCAAAACTGGCAACAAATTTATCAGCAGTAAGACATCACAAACAGCAATGACATAAAAGACTAATTAATCTGTCATAATGGTGGCAATGAAGTGGGTGTTATCAGCTATGTTCCTGATGAATATCCTGCACTGTGGAGATTGAAGAAGAAAAAATATCTTTTATTTAATGTGAAACAAAACCACATCTTTATTGGAATATAGAAATTCAGTAGCACTGTTATATTGAACAGCAAGTTGACCCTGAATATTACTCTAAATAAATATGTATGTTTAACAAGTCTCAATCTAAACAGTAATTTGTCAAAACACTCCTCCTGATGGTTCCTCAGTAATTTCTGAGTCAGAATACCTTCCTAACAATCTGTTATTTCATCTCTTGATATGAAATGTTCAAATTTCAGCACTGGTAAATGACTCCTAAAGTGTCTTTACGTGCAGCTTAGGAGATGCTGCTCTAATCAAAACACAATATATCAAACACACAATAATCCTAGAATGAATATTTACCAGCAATCACAGTGATGCACTTAAAAGACAACATGTATAGCAGGAGTAAGACTTAAGCAATTTATAATTGTCAGCTTCATTTCAGGCAAATAATTTTAATGATTTTATAAAAGTATGGAGTACACTCAGTCACAGTTCCTACAGATTGAACGGTGGCAAATGTAATCCCCACCTCCCTCTTTAAAAGGGGAGGGAGAGAAAAATAGAACAGAGAATAACAGCCCTACATCAGTAATCATCTATTATAAAAGACATGATAACAGAACATTTGGAAAACGTTAATGAGAAAGAACAGAGTCAGCATGAGTTTAAGAAAGACGAATCTACCGAACAAATAGACTGAAGTTGTTTGAGGATGGAAGTGGTAGAATAGATAAGCAAGAACCGGTGAACATGGTGCACTTGAATTTTTAGAATACTTTTCGTAAGGCCCCCCATAAGAGACTAGTGGGGAAAGTTAAAGTGTATGAGATACAGGAATATTAGCATGGATCAAGAATTGATTGACAGGAGGAAACAGACAATGAGAAACTAGGGGTCATCTTTTAGAATGAGAAGAGAAAGATTTAAAAAAGACATGTGGGTAATTTTTTTCAGACAGTGGCCTCTGTGTAGAATGAACTGTCAGAGAAAGTGGTGGATGTGGGTACAGCTACAATGTTTAAAAGGCATTGGGCAAGTTCATGAATAGGAAAGGTTGGGAGGGTTATGGTCCAAGTACGGGCAGGTGGGACTAGTTTAGTTTGGGAACATGGTCAGCGTGGACTGGTTGCACCAAAGGGCCTGATTCCATCCTGTATTACTCGGCGACTGGTAGGAAGTGGCTAGTGGTGACTGCACAGATCAGTGCTTGTGCCCCTGCAATTCACACCATATACATAAATGATCTGGATGAGGAAATCAAATACTAACATTTCCAATAATGCAGATGACACAAAACTGGGCAGGATTGTCAACTGTGAGGATGAGGTAAAGAGACTTCAAGGTGATTTGGACAAGTTGAGTGAGTGGATAAACATACGCCAGATACATTACAATATGGCTACATGTGAAAATTTATAATCCAATGTGAAAAACTGGAAGGAAAATTATTATTTAAATTGTGATTTATTGGGAAATGTGGAGGTACAAAGGGACCTGGGTGTCCGTGTACACCAATCAATGAAAGTGGACAGGGAGGTGCAGCTAGCAATCAGGAAGGCATATGGTATTTTGGTCTTCATTGCAAGAGGATTTGAGTTCAGAAGTACTGGTGTCTTACTGCAGTTATACAGGGCCTTCTCAGACCACACCTAGAGAGCTGCTGCAGTTTTGGTCTCCCTATGTAAAAGGGAGTGCAGTGGAGGTTGATTAGGTCAATACCAGGGAAGGCAGAAATTGGTTCAGTTGGGCCTGTACTCTCCAGAGTTTAGACATATGGGAGGAGATATAATTGAAACATATAA
This sequence comes from Stegostoma tigrinum, assembly GCF_030684315.1. Taxonomy (NCBI): domain Eukaryota; kingdom Metazoa; phylum Chordata; class Chondrichthyes; order Orectolobiformes; family Stegostomatidae; genus Stegostoma; species Stegostoma tigrinum. The sequence goes on from NC_081359.1 coordinate 21,779,939, forward strand.
AATTCTAATAGGGTTGAACAGATTAGAATGTAGAAAGGATGTTTACCCTGGTTCAGGAGTCTAGAACCAAGGCACGGGGTGGACCATTTTTGACTGAGCCGAGGAAACATTTCTTCACTCAAACGGTAGAGAAACTGTGGAAGTATCCACCACAGAGGCTGAGGAGACCAAGTCACCACTTAAGAAAAATTGTCTGGATTTTAAATGCATCGAAGGGTATGAGGAGAAAGTGCGAATATGGCTTTGAGATTGAGGATCAGCCATGATCATTGTCAGTGGTGGAGCAAGCTGAGAATTGAATGGTCTACTCCTAGTCTTGTTTCTCTCTTTCTATGTTTCATAGCACTTATTGAGTGAACTTACTTGCTGCTAGTAGATATCAAGCTCGCTGTCATGGTTACTGCACTGTACTACCTTTTAACAGAATAACGTTAATTGAAAAGGAAATGGAATGACTGACCACCATATTCAGGGATCAACAGCCATGATGTAGGCCAAGAATTTCCTCTAAATCTCTTCAATTCCTCCCACTGAATTTTCATAACACATTTTAGAAACATCATTTCTTGACTTGCAGTATTGAAGTTATTGGCATCAGAGCAAAGAATGTTCTGAGGAAATTTAAAATATAGAATCTTAGAAACCAAATAGCATAGAGACTATTCGGTCCACTGCATCTGTGCTAGTTCTTTATGGCTGCTATTTACAACTTCCTCATCAAGTGCCAGCTCAACCCCTTTACAAATGAAGCGTTTCAAGAATGGGTTCAGATTTCAACAATTCCCTTCAAGAAAAATAATTTCCTTTTCAACACTGCAGATCTTTTGCTGATGACTTTAAATTTGCTGTCTCAATCACCAGAGGATTTGCTGGCTCAGTAGTTAGCATTGCTACCTCATACTGCCAGGGACCTGCGTTCAGTTCCAACATTCGGTGACCGTCTGTTTGGAGTTTGCACGTTCTCCTGTGTCTGTGTGGGTTTTGTCCGGGTGCTCTCGTTTCCTTCTACACTCCAAAAATTTGTATGCTATGTGGAGGAAATGAAGGACTGCAGTGATGGGGTAGGGATGGGTCTGGGTGGGATGTTCTTCAAATGGTCAGTTTAGACTCGGTGGGCCAAATGGCCTGCTTCCATGCTATCGGGATTCTGTGATTCTAATAAAACTTGTAATCTTGATGTAAACGTCTAACCTCTTCAGTTCCGAGGAAAAAAGTCCTACGTTTCCAGCCTCTACTCCAAACTGAAGTCCCTCATGGAATGTTAACACACTACTCAAACTTTTCGCTTTCTAAAGACTTCGCACTTTTCCAGAAGTGCAATACAGAGAATCTTCCAGTAGAAGCTAGATCAGTGATTTCCAAAACTCTAACATTTTCCCTTGTTTTTATACTTCTGTGTATTCTAAGCCAAAAAAGATTTTCTTTAAATAAACTACCTTAAAGGCTTTCTCTGCATATGGACATTAATGCATACAGACATTAAGGTCTCTGCTCTTGCAAATGTTTCAAAATCATGCAATTTATTACGTCCTGCCTTTGTGTAACAGCCCTCCCAAAGGGAATCAATTCACCCTCCATGGCATTAAAAACTCTGTCCGTCATGATTCTCTTCATTTAATGTAATCATGCCATGCTGATCAACTGAAAACGTACATGATTTTGCTGAGAGAGCGCAGAGAATTAAGTGACGTATCGTCTGCAAATTTGAGCACGTTGCAAAACTGGAGTGCACGATATTCTGTGTGCCATTCACAGGGGGAATTTATGGAGGTAATTTGAATCCATTTTTCATTGCTGACAGTGGGTGTCATGTCAAAGCAAGAAAGCCAGCTCCTGGGATCAGGTATTTAATTGGAGTTAAAGTGTAATACGATCTGAATATCTGTTTTTATTTCACAACGTGTCGGTGAGAATGGCATTATCCCGCGTGGACTGTATTTAATTAAGAAGAGTTGCAAAAGACAGCCCAGTGTAATAGTGTTTTTGAGTACCAACGTGCTGTACTACTATGGAACAGGATGTTAATACCTGACATTAGGTGACACCCTCCAAACTCACCAAATTGTTCCGTTGTGTATCCTATGGGAGTGAAAATTGAGAGCACTGGATAAAGGATGACAACTTTCAAGATCAGCTATTTTTGATCTTTTTTCTGATCATTTCTCCTTTCAAATTCTCTTGTAGATGTATAAAATATTTTAAAAAGTGACCACAATACCTGTTAAGGTTCCAGTCGCTTTTTGCAACTCATAAGAGTTCACGCAAGCTATGTTTGAGTTTGCGACCTTTTGTAAACAATAGTCATACTTCATTCATGCACACATATACTTCATGAAGGAAAAAGATTAAAAAGGAATGGATAATGATGCAATTTTGAGAGTCACTGGGGCAGGAAATGCTATTTAGCATAATTCAATGATCCCAATTCTGAAAAATTAATGGAGTCGACGTTATGCTTTCATCACCTGGGCAGTAACTGTGCAGAGTGGATCTACCACTGTTTACAATACCTGCAAGAATGAAGGGAGTTCATATTTTGCATGCAAATTAACCTCACGGGCTAGATGAGATATATTTAGATGATCACAGACCAGGAAGTCTGAAACTTTATACAGAAAGAAAAGCCTGTATTCATTTGACCACTGGCCCTCTAAGTGCTTTACAGTCAATGAAGCTTAAAACCTAGTCACTCTTGTAATGTAGGAAAGATAGCTTATAGGTGCTCAGCAAATTCCCAAAAAAATCAATGTGATAATGATCAGATAATATGTTTTTGTAATGTCAGTTGAAAGATAAATATTGACGGGACACCACTGAGAACTGTATTGCTGTTCTTCAAATAATTGTCAAGGGATCTTATGCGTTCAACCAAGAAAGCAGATGTATCTCATCTAAAAGATAGCATTTCTATAAGACAATAAGAAATAGGAGCAAGAGTAGGCTGTTCAGCCGCTTGAGCCTTTTCTGCTATTTAATAGGATCATGGCTGATCTGACATTCCTCACATCTACTCTCCTACCCGTAATGCTTGACTTCCCTGCTGATCAAGAATCTATCTGTCTCATCTTAAATATACACAAGAACGCTGCCCACCCCCAACAGCCAAGTGATTTATGACGAGGAGTTCCAAAGACCTATAACCCTCTATGAGAAGGAATTCCTTCTTGCCTCAGTCTGATACTGGTATCCCTTTATTCTGAGTCTATGCCTTCTAGTCTTAGGCTGTCTTGGGAGGGTGAATATCCTCATTGGATTTACCTTGTCAAACCCTTTAAGAATCCTGTATACGTCAATAAAATCACCTTTCATTCTTCTAAAGGCCAGTGAGTAAAGTCCCGACCTGTTTAGCCTTTGATCATAAATTAGTCAGACATGATTCCCTTATCATGAAGTGAAGCTGAGTTAGATTATGATTTTCCAAATGCTTTTCTTTCTGTATAAATTTTCCGACTTCCTGGTCTGTGATCATCTAATTCCAAAGACATGGCTTTTTTATTTCCTTAATAATTGATTCCAATAGAAATCCAATAATAGATATTAGGCCAATTGGTCGCTAGATATCTGCTTTTTGCCTCCCTCCCTCCCTTTTTGAATAGCGGTATCACATTGACTATTTTACGATCCTCTGGTCCAGAATCCAGAGATTTTGTTTTTGGAAAATTACAATCAATGCGTCCACTATCTCTATAGCTACCTCTTTCAGGGTGCAAGACATCAAGGCCAGGAGCTGGTCTCCCTTTAGCCCCGTTTATTTGTCTAAGACTACTTCTTTAGTGATGGTACTTAATTTCTTACCTGTCTTCTTTAGTATTAATGGAATATTCAACAGAATCTCCCACTGCAAAGACTAGCAGCAGCACTTCCTACTCTGGACCGTGAGCTTTGATATACATTCACAAGCCTGAACTGGAACTTGAACCCATTTCCTTCTGACTCAGAGGGACCAGCAATGCCAGCTGAAATTCACCTGACACTCTGAATCTCAGCTGGGAACCAACAGGCCACCATGTATTCTTTGCACTTATAGTGAAGATTACAAGAATGAGCTCGACTTTATGGTGTTCATTACTATCCAATGACTACTGACAAAATGTACCTGTGTGTTACATCCAGCTGAGGGTGGGTAACTGTGATGCTCACCAAGATTGAATAGCCTTGAATTTCATGCTTGAAAAATGGTCATTATAGAGAGATTTTGAAAGGTTAAGTAAGTGGGCAAAAAGCTGTCGTAAGGAGTATAATGTAGGAAAACGTGAAGTTATTTATTTTCACTCAGAAAACAAAATAGAATATTACTTAAGTGGAGAAAAGCTGCAGAAAGCTGAAACACAGAGGGACTTGGGAGTACTTGTAGATGAAACTCAGAAAGCTAGCACATAGGTGCAGCATGTGATCAGGAAGAAACAGAAGGCAAGCAACATCTCAGGAGCTATACCCACAAAAGACATGGCTTTTTTCTGAAAAGTGTATGCTAATTATAGAGTAAAGAAAACATATGATTGGCTCAGCAATGTATCCAATTATTTAGTAATGTATGCATGCGAGTGTGCTAAAGCATGCATTGTAATAGACAGATAAGAATACACAGTCTCGGTTCGCCCTCTTGACATTCATTAGCCTTACCATCGCTGAAGGCCCTATCTTTAATGCTATGGGGACTAATTAACCAAAACCTTAACATGCCATATAAATACTCATGATTCCAACATCAAGACAGAGCTGAGAATTTAAAAGTAAGAAACTTACCTTCAGAGTCCCCAACGTCTGTCCACTATTTACAAATCAGATGTGTGATGGAATACTCCCCCAATATCTGGAAGATTGCAGCTCTAACAAAACTCAAGAACCTTTACAACACCCAAGTCATAGCAATCAGTTTGACTGGTACCTCATCCAATACCTTCAACATTCAGTCTCAGCTCCACCACTGCTGACCACAGTACGTACCATCTGCAAGCTTCACTACAAGAACTTTCTAAGGCCTTTTTTACATCATCTTCCAAACTAGCAATTTCTACCTCCTAGGGGAACAATGGCAGTATACACACAAGAAAACCACAACCTTAAAGTTTACTTTCATGTATTCACTAACCTTCCTTCATTGCTGCTGGGTCAAAATCTCATATCTCCATATCTAGCTACACTTGTGCAAAAGTTGGCTCACCTCCACCGTCTCTAGAACACTTATGGGTGGGTAATAATATTGCCAGCACCTCTCACATCCCATGAACCTTTTTATTTAAGAAATGCTGATAAAGAGGAGAGAACTGGTCTTGATGTGGCTTTGTAGTCATCCATTCAGAAACCACTTAGAAACTCATCTCTAAGGAGGAAAAATTAAGTTTTAATTTTAGTTTACCACAGTGCCTATAGTTGTGATTTTATTGTTTTGTTTTTGCTTTCCTGTCTTTATAACTTTTCTTAGAGACAAATGAGTCTAAATATTTTACCAGAGTTTTAAATAGAACGATCATGTACATATTGATATTTTGAGGTATTAATAAATAATAACTCACATTGGTTAATATTTTCCTTGAGCCCTAAAGCTTTTGGAAATAAAGATGTAGTTTGAACGGCAATTTTTTTTTTGATTAAAGTGCAGAACAGGTGAGATCATCAAGCAGTCTAGAAAAGTTAAAAACCTGGGCTGCATATTTACCGTTCATACTGCTAACATTTTCACTGCAGTGGTGAAGAAGCCGAGCATAGGGAGGGGATTTGCAACCAATTTGTTCAGATATACAAAATTCATGAACAGCCCCTTCTGGCAAAGAGACAGCACTGTTTGCCCACTTGCAAATAATTTTAGATTTGATGATGATATAGGCAGTAAAACAGCATTTTTCATCAGAAGAAACACTTCAATGGAAGTGAATGACTCTGTCAATTCGAAGTGTAACAATTTTCATTGCTTGGAACTGTCCGAATGTTTGTCAAGCAGCAGAACATTGTGCATTTTTCGATTCATTCATAGGATGTGAGCAATGCTAGCATTATTGTCTATCCTTACTGTCCTTAAATTGAATGGCTTGCTTGACAATTCAGAGGGCAATTTAGACTCATATTGCTGAGGGAACAGAATCACATGTAGCCCAGACCAGGTTAAGGCAAGCAAATTTCCTTTCCTAAAAATGTTAGTGAACCAGATGGATATTTGTAACAATTGACAGCATTGACATAGTTACCATTAGACAAGCATTTTAAATTAATTTTTGAATTCCAATTTCACTACCTGCTACAGTGCGATTTAAACCAATGTCCCAAGACACATTAGGGACTCTAGATTACTAGTCTAGTTGCATTACCATTGCACACACAGCCTCCCTAATGAATTATTTATTCATAACACTAACAAATTGCATTTATATATCACCTTTAATGCAGCAAAACATCACACAGCACTTCAGAGGAAATGTTAAACAAAATTCACTTATTCACTAAAGGAGATGTGATCTAAAGCTACAACCAATCACGTCACTGTGTGTGCGTGCCTACATACTTGTGCATCAATATCTACAACTATGTGTGTACGTGCATGTCAACATGTCACTGTGTGTAAGCATGTGTACACCCGCATACATATTATGGCACTAAGGTTTAATTGTAACAATTCAATGATATTAGTACCGGGAAACCTCATTGGATCTCACTCAGGTAGCAACTTTAATCACTGACTGAATAGCCAGGTGAACGCCTACTAGTTTGGGAAGTCATGCCTGGACTTTCTAGTCTTCGGCAGCCAGTTAAGGCAGTTGCCTGTGAAGAGTGGGCCAGTCGGTCTTCCATGCCAGCAGTGCCATTGGCATGAGTGGTCACTAATGGTACTGCAGTCAATCCCCATTCAAAAACCATGGAGGGCTTCGAGTGGAATATAATAAGATGGCATCATCAGAGACATTTTAGGATGGACCTGCAAATAGAAAGGCTGGGAGGGGGAATGAGTTCAAGCAAGAATGGCCCCAAGTTTGGGGGAGGAGGCCTTCTTTGGCGGCAAAGGGCATCAAAATGGAAGGACTCTCACCAACTTCTTCAAGGCTATGGATAAGCCCCTAAGATTTATATTTTATGACCTCAGAATGGGAATAGAGCACTACCCATTTATAGTAAAATGCTAAAAGTCATGACACAGGATCTCAAATTGGCCCATGGATTGGTAGAAAACAACACTGGCCCAAGTGTTGCTGAATGCAGTGGTAACAGCTAGGTAATGAGAATGTTCAACCTTGCTATATGGTAACAATGCATACGGACCACCCACCATCATCCCAAATCTCCTCCTACAATGCACCTCGGCCTTGCAATCTCCTGAAATCTTCAACTCCTGTGAATATCTAACCCCACTGAATCTACCCGTTTGTCTGATTCCACATTATCTTCCAGACCCTCTTACCGTCCTAACTCCCAATCCTTCTGCTCCCCCAACTTTCAACTTTCTGTGGCCTCGTCTCACCTGACCTTACCACCTTAGTCACTCACATTTCTACCTGCTTGGCGTCTAAGCTCTTACCACTGTGCCACTCAACCAACCTGCACTCTACCCACTTGCATCTTGCTAGATTATCTTCCTATGCCCAACACCTTACTTCATCCACCTCCAGCCACTTACTCTCTTACCTCACAAATGTTACCCATTTCCCCTATTCTCACTTGCTTGAACTCACTGATGCATTAGTTTATGAGACATTTAAACTGTTACCTATCATAATGTGGCAGCTAGTTCGAAAAGGGGAAATTGTTTCTGTGCTGATCTCTCTGAGAATTCCTGCACTGAAGGAGTTCTATAGGTCCATCCATAAGAAGATCAACCCGAAAATTCAAAGGACATTAGGAGGCAATTTTTGTCTCGTCAAAGATGCAAACAGGGATTCCAATGGTGACTGAACGATTTTTAAATAATTTGAGCCTTAGTCGTTTAAATATGCACAAAATGACCATCCATTCCTGGAAACACCAAAAAGGTTGAACTGCTGATGTTTGTTTTTCTAACTTATAAGTACCAAAGGTATATTTACAACATTTAAAAGAGATTTGGACAGGTACATGAATAGGAAACATTTAGATTAGAGTCCCTACAGTGAGGAAACAGGCCCTTTGGCCCAACAAATTCATGTTGCCCCTTGAAGTGTGTTACCCAGACCCATCGCCCTATAACCCACACACCCTGAACACTACAGGCAATTTAGCATGGCCAATCCACCTAGACTGCACATCTTTGGACTGTGGGAGGAAACCAGAGCACCTGGAGGAAACCCATGCAGACATGAAGAGAATGTGCTAACTCCATACAGACAGTTGCCTGAGGCTGGAATTGAACCTGGGTCCTTAGTGCTGTGAAGCTGCAGTGCTAACCACTGAGCCAGTGTGCCGCCCCTTTTTTAAAGCCAACTGCACCTGGTATTCCCAGGCAGTCTCCCATCCAATTACTAACCAGGCCTGAGTCTGCTTAGCTTCCAAGATCAAACAAGATCGGGCGTTTTCAGACTAGTACAGCCGCAGCTTTAGAGGAATACTGGCCAAACCCAGGCAAGAGGGCCTAATTTAGTTTGGGAAACTGATTGACATGGTTGGACCGAAGGGACTGTATCTGTGCTGCATGAGTCTAAGTTTCTATAAATAATAAAACAGCCACTAACATTTGAACTCCTCTCGAATTCAGTCAAACAAGTTGGTCACTGCAATGAATCCCTAATGAATGATGCACTTCTGAAGCACCTACAAAAGCTGCATTATTTACAGCAACAGAATTTTTTTTCAGTCTGGCATCAGTATTAGTACAGTAGCTAACATAGGAATATAAGACATAGGAGTAGAAGTAAGCCAGTCAGCTCTTTGGGTCTGCTCTGCCATTCAATGAAAACATGACTGATCTGGTAATCCTCAACTTCACTATTCTTTCTTATCCCCATCACCATCAATTCCCCTACTGATTAAAAATATGTCTATCTCAGCCTTGAAGATACTTAATCAGCCAGTCTCAACAGTCTTCTGCAGTCAAGAATTCCACAGACTCACAACACTTTGATACAAGAAATTCTTCCCCATCTCTGTTTTAAGTGTGGAATGTATTAATCTGAGATTCTCACAAGGTCGTCAATATCACTGCAAGACAGTCCTGAGTGTATAATGTTGCTTCTGCTATTTCTTTATTAGTAGCAGTTTAATCATTCAGCCATGCAGACTTAAGCTCAAAATCTAGACCACATTAGTGCATTACTGAAGGAATGTCAGATGTGCCTTTTTCTCAAGTCTGTTTCTTGTACCTTAGTCTTGTCAAGTATAAGGCAAGAAGTTTTGGGACCAGTCTCCTTTTAAATCTGGAATATAAATTTAGTCTCAATTGCGGTGGCCTTGCCAGCATTGCCCAAATTCCATAACAGTGCACTATCAAATAACCCTGAATGCTTTTCAATGATCATGAAGTGTGCTATACAAATGCAAGTCTGTCATTTATTACCTCTCCCCACCCCCCTCTCTGATGAAGGGTCTAGGCCCGAAACGTCAGCTTTTGTGCTCCTGAGATGCTGCTTGGCCTGCTGTGTTCATCCAGCTCCACACTTTGTTATCTTGGATTCTCCAGCATCTGCAGTTCCTGTTATCTCTGTCATTTATTTTGTTACTTAACCCCATTTGACAAGTAGCAGTTAAATGCTGTTCTACATTTAAAGTCATAGGCGGAATTAACGGTTCACCACTGCAGCATCATGTCCATTCCCATAATTTTAAGTATCAAAGTGAATTTATTCCTGGATGAAATAAGTTCTGTGTTATTGTATAAAATAAGTTAATTCTACAACCCGGGTCCTGCGATTTCGGAAAAGATCATAAAGTGCTCATCTGCGTTGTGAGCTCACCCACAATATTTGTTCATTGCGACTTTTCTGCATTTCACCAGGTTCTATACTCAGAGAAAACGCGTGCAGTGAGGCAGGCTGTCGGGAGTCGCAAAACTGGGCGAACTGCAGCTTGCAATGCATGAAGAGTTGACGGTGTTCCAGCCCACTCTTGCACAAAAAGGAGTTGTGAAGGGAGGATTGTGCCCAGGGCTTCCTCATTATTCAGATGGTACTGAAGTTAAACAATCTGTTGACACTGAGGAGCGAGCTACATGAGAGCAAGAGGTAACCAAACAAGCGTCTGTCGTCTTGCGAGTTTGTCAGAGCGAGTAGCAAATGCAAAGACAAAGCAGTGGGATCGGGCGAAATGCCAAGATAGGTGCATGTAAACACGCTGACTCACCATTCAGAGAAGGCGTGAGGCCAATATAAATATTCACCTGCGGCACCCTCAGCCAGGCAATTTGCTAAGCATACACAATCGTATAAAAAACACTTCAGGGCGAGGGAACAGAACAGAGGAGCAGGACTAATCGGATAGCTCTTTAAAGCAGTTGGCAGCAGCACAGTGGGCCGAATGGACTCTTTCTCTGCTCTCTGATGCTGGGATTCTGGAAAAAAAATCAGCAACGAAAAGCACGTCTGCCAAATATCAGCTAACACAGTTAACCACAGGCAACTTATATTTGGGATTACCTTCTCTTTTAAACTGCAAAGTTCACCAAACTGAATTAAACATTGAAGTGATTGCTTTTTCTCACCCTTCATACTTTTGTGACTCCAGCATGTGGCTGACCTCATTGCAGTAGCCTGCCAAGGATTAGCGCCCACAGCCATTTTCATTTTATTTATTTATAGCGAGTCCAGGTCACACAGTGTAGATTACTTCTGTGATCTTCGTGGGCATATCCAGGTGGAACTCTGGGAACTTCTATTTCACAGAAGGTAAACAAAATGCCAATGCAAAATCTCTCAAGTGCTGTTTGGCATACTTAAGTGGCCATGTTCTCAGTAGCTTTTTACACATGCAATTCACTAGTGCTTTCAGCAAATAAATAAAGCATTGCATACTGATTTAAGGGTTCACAAAACCTATTACCAGTTCACACTATGTTCTCTTGGATTCTAAACGTACCATAAGAACATAAAAAAAGGAACAAGAGTAGGCCAACATGGCCCCCTCAGGCCTGCTCTGCCGTTCAGTAAGATCATGTCTGAACTGATCCTTGCCTCAAATCCATTTCCCAGCCTATTCCTGAGAATATACGACTCCCTTATAGTTCAAAAATCTAACTCATCCTTGAGAATTTCATGGCTCAGCCTCCACAGCTCAGAGGTTCTACTGTCCACTCATTTCTAAAACTGATCTGCTCTCCACTGATTAACACTCAGGTGGATGTCCAACGTGTACTTTACTTCTGAAGTCAAGCTTTCCCACTCCTCTGATGCTGCTTGGCCCGCTGATTTCATCCAGCTTCACACCGTGTTACCTCAGATTCTCCAGCATCGGCAGTTCCTGCTTTCTCAAGTACTTTTAGCAGTTTGTTGCCTCACATTTTCAAGCAAGTCAGTCCAACATCAGGGAGAGTCGACCATGCATGGATTCATAAAATGGAATGGAGGAAATTACAGGCTAGATTTATTCTGCCAGACAGTGGACTCAACGGGCTCGATTTTACACAAAGGTGTGCAATCTCTACCACCTAGCTTGGTTGGATTATCTTGCTACTACATAATGCCCATTGGGTTTATGCCCCTCTCTTAGGAGATATCCCAGCTCAGAGAACTGCTGGCCATACAAGTGGTCTGTAGAGTCCTTTCATGCAGTATGAGTGTAATTTGATCTTCACATTGGTATTTTTTGTGCATTATCTTAATGAGTACAAGATGGAAAATTTCAACAAACTACCTTTTCTTAGCAACACTCAAGTCATGGTTTTTCATATAAGATATAACTATAAACAGGCTTTCATGAACTTTTAGACATATTAACTATTCCTAACAAGAAGTAAAGAAGACACATCTGGCTCAGGACAGTCTGACTGATCCTCCACCCAGAAGATCTGAGATATCATCAGACAGGTAGGAACTCAATATAAAAACCAAAAGAACTGCAGATGCTGTAAATCAGGAACAAAAGCAAAGTTGCTGGAAAAGCTCAACAGGCCCTGCAGCATCTGTGAAGGACAAAACAGAGTTAACGTTTTGGGTCCAATGACCCTTCCTCTGAACTGATGGTAGCTGGGAAAACGTCAGTTTATATGCAGAAAATAGGGAGGTGGCTGGGGTAGGGAGGAAATGATAGGATAGAGCCCAAAGAGCGAGAAAGACAGTTGGACAAAGGAGTCGCTAATGATCAGGCTGGGAGAGTAAGTAGTTGTTTATGGGGACTGTTTGTGACTAACAACAGCGGGTGTGCAATGGCAGGCTATGTGGTTACAAGGCCTGGTGTGTGGGGTAGGGGCTGGGACATGGGAGAGTTTAGGCCCGAAAATGATTGAACTCAATATTGAGTCCAGAGGGCTGTAGGGCCCCCAAGCAGAAAATGAGGCATTGTTCCTCCAGTTTGCATTGAGATTTGCTGGTACACTGCAGCAAGCCAGAGATAGACATTTTGGCTAAGGAGCAGGATGGCACATTAAAGAAGACCTTAATATAACTCAACATCAGCTCTTTCAAAAGTCAGATGACACCAGGTCATCATCCAACAGGTTTATTTGAAATCACAAGCTTTCAGTGCACTGCTCCTTTTTGAGTTCAAGAGAGGAGCACACAAGCACAGAATTTATGGGCAGAGATATCAAAAGATTATACAAATGGTGTGAGTGGAGTGTCGACAGGTCAAATAATACATCTCTGCAGGTGATCAAGAGTGACAGACAGTGTGACACCTTCAGCTCTTTCAGAACCATTGTCTTGTATGACATTTGTTGATTGATTAGTTCACAACAGCAGACAAACTTTCAATTTTTGCACCTGATTACCTCCCAAGGTATTAAAGATTGGCATGACGATTTTCTGAAGCATGGAGTTTGAGGCTGTTAAAAACAGCCCAGGGATTCAGGTACCTGCACCATGAGAATTACATTTGTGCTGTGCGAATGTGTAGCCCAACAAATCTCTCATAAGCCTTAGTTAAACATCCTCTCCTCTTTGATAACTGTAGATGCGGCATATGCAGAATGAGCTGCCACTCACAGACTGATCTGAAAGGCTTCATTTCTGAATCTCAAACAGCAATGACAGGTATATCATTTTCTGTGCATATCACATAAGGTGAAGAACAACTACACTCGAATGAACAAGGAGTCAAAACCTGTAGAGGGAGAGGAGAAGGAAAGGGATGATTGGCAGGAAAATTGGGATAGATGAAGGTAAACCTGAAAAAAAGCTACAACGTTATTGCAATTATGTGGTGTGTTTCACAAAGAACTAACTCATTTTCTCTGCAGTAATGTGACAGCCCCTACTTTATTACACTACTTACCAAGAAGCATGTCTAATTCTGACAACAAATGCTTACTTCAATGTGGGGTTAAAACAAACTTCAAAATCTACCACCCCCAAACCAGCCCAGCTCGTCCCCGCCTCCCTAACCTGTCCTTCCTCCCACTTATCCTGTCCTCCCACCTCAAGCCCCACTCCCATCTCCAACTACTACCATCAACCCGCCCCCTTGACCTCTCCTTCCTCCCTGGATTGACCTTTCACCTCCCTACCTCCCCACCTACTCTCACCTTTACTGGCTGCATCCCCACCTCTTTGACTGGTCTCTCTCCTTTCCACCTATCTTCTCCTCTATCCATGTTCTATCTGCCTCCCCTCTCTTCCTGTTTATTTCAAAACCCCCTTCCCCTCTCCCATTTCTGAAGAAGGGGCTAGGCCCAAAACATCAGCCTTCCTACTCCTCTGATGCTGCTTGGCCTGCTGTGTTCATCCAGCTCTACACCTTGTTATCTCTTACTTCAATGTGGTCTGATGACACACTGTACCAAAATGCAACATAACACAGACACGAGTCACAGTATCTTTAAAAATTTCTTTCCCCATGGGGAGAAAGATACTGATCTAGGACAAGCCATTCAGTGCAATCATTAAGGTAGAGAAGAGAGAGAGGGGAGATGTTGTTCCGAGAGAGATTGGGTGAACAAGCAGTGATTCAAATGGTCATTAGGTAGTACCAAACTTGAGTCTTGCTAAAAAGAAATGACATTAATATCTACCCCAATTAACCTTTGATCGCATTGTTGACCCTGCCTCTACACCTTCAGCTGCGCAGATTTTAAAGTCATACAGGCCTCAGAGATAAAACATATTTTCATCTCTGTCCTAAGAGGGTGTCACCTAATTTTAAAACATTAAAATTTTTAATTGTTAAAAAATTAACAATTTTTGTTAAATTATAAATTAGCCATGCTCTCATTAAATTACAAAGCAGACTCGAGTGAGTAATTATTTTCCTCCAGTTCCCCAGCTCTGGACTCACATATAAGAGGAAACATCCTTTCCACATCCACACCGAGCCTTACAATAAACAAACTGGGTGGTAGGTAGGAACACTTCAACAGCGTATGCACTTTCCTACTGCCTTAAAACACTCTGATTGTGCAGTTTGATTATGTTTCAAATAGTCCAAAATCTTCACCATCCAACGGATGCTTGGTTGCATAATCTAAGGCATGAAACCTGAACTGGGATTGGAATCTCATTGAGAATTTAATGCAACCATTCACATTAAAGCCATGCTTCATCTAAAAAAAACTGACAATTCTCAATAATATTTTATTGGGAAAATTTATGAACACATTGGATGTGGTGCATTAAGTGTTTGGATAGAAGGTTGTGGAATTTTTTTGAGGGACTTTAGGGAAAACACCCATAACTTGGATTAAAAAGCCCTTCTGTTTCAGTATGGGACAGTTTGCCAAAATTTTGGCTCAAGCTGAATGTGTGAAGTAATGGCTCCTGAGAAAGAGCAGTAGTTTAGGACTGTTACAAAAGAGGTTACTCAGTGTAAAGAGATAGTAGGAGCCTCCTCTACATTGGCGAAACCAAGCGAAGGCTTGGGGATCGCTTTGAGGAACACCTACGCTCAGTTCGCAACAAACAACTACACTTCCCAGTCTGGAATCATTTCAACGTCCCCCCGCCCCCAACTCCTCGGACGACATGTCCATCCTGGGCTTCCTACATTGCGAAAATGACACCACCTGAAAGATGCAGGAACAGCATCTCATATTTTGCATGGGAACCCTGCAGCCCAAGGATATCGGTGTGGACTTCACAAGCTTCAAAATCTCCCCTCCCCCCACCACATCCCAAAACCAGCCCAGCTAGTCCCTGCCTCCCTAACCGTTCCTCCCACCTCAAGCCCCACCCCCATCTCCCACCCACCAGCCTCATCCCGCCTCCTTGACCTGTCCGTCCTCCCTGGACCAACCTATTCCCTCCCTAACTCCCTACCTACATTTACCTTCACAGGCTCTAACCCCACCTCTTTGACCTGTCTGTCTCCTCTCACCCTATCTTCTCCTTTATCCATCTTCTATCCACCTCCCCCTCTCTCCCTATTTATTTCAGAATCCCCTTCCCCTCCTCAGTTTCTGAAGAAGGGTCTCGACCCGAAACGTCAACTTTCCTGCTCCTCTGCTGCTGCTTGGCCTGCTGTGTTCATCCAGCTTCACACCATGTTAACTCAGTGTAAGAAATTTAGTTTGAACATTCCAGATCATAAGTGGGATTAGTTAAAACTTTGAAGGAGTTAGTTGAAGCTGACAAAATCTAAGCTCAGTTGAATGAAGGCTTCAGTGAAACGCTGACAGATTCTCAAGTACGGGCCTCAAGCAATAGTTTCCTTAAACCTTGTAGATATGAAATAGAAGATAATTTTCTCTGGTGTGAATTTGTAAAGGAGGGTTTTTGGGATGAATACAATTCTACTTTACATAATGCATGAGGTGTTTTGAATTCTTTAAATCTGTGTTGTACGTTTATAACTTTTATAATATTATTCTATTTTAAGTTTGTTTGTGTAATAAGCTTCTGTTTTATTATTTAAACCATAACTGTAGTTTTGTGTGCTTATGTTTCATCAAAGAAAACAAAATGTTATCTATCAAACCAGATTTCAGTCTGAGACGTGGCATGTCTGGAAACATCATCAGCGGGGATCATAACAATAGGTTAACAGAAAGAGTTTTGGGCAGGGACTTGAAGTTTGGGAAAGTATCTGTTTTCATCAGAGCATAGGAACTGGGGGAAAATAATTACCCACTTGAGACTGCTTTGCAATTTAATGAGATCATGGCTAATTTATGTACCTCACCTTTACCCCACATCCCTTAATACCATGGGTGAACAATATCTACTAATTACAGATTTAAAACCAACTGATGACCTCACATAACTGCAACTTAGTAAATGAATTTTAAATCTCTGCTGAGCAGAAGAATTTGATAAATTCACTCCTGAGTGCCAAGTTCTAGCTCTGTTCCTGTGCCCTAGACTTCCCAACTTATGGAAATGAATCCTTGCTATCTACACTATCAATATCAACTAAATACATTGAAATCCTTGAGCAAGTGACCCTTTAATGTGCTAAACTTCAGGGAATTCAAATCTAGTTGGTGTCATTCAGGTTGCTCAGCAAATGGCTCTCTTGTTGACAGAACAGCATGTACTGTGATAGACATCATGCTGAGGCAAAGAAATCATAAAATTGAAGCAGCTTAAAATGTTGCCACAGTTGCAACTTTTTTCCGAAGTGCAATCAGTGTTAGAATCATAATGCTTTTAGTCATTGTAAATAGATGATTTACCACTAATGCTACTCTCCTTGACTCCGTCCTGACACTGCTGTTTCACATGAGGTGCCATGAAATCATTGCTCCTTTATAACAGGATGCTTCTTCCCAAGCTTTTATCAGTTACTTCTGCTCAGGCGCTCATCACTACAATCCATTTGAGAATTTGAGGTTTTGCTAACAAGTTATAGAAATTATTGAGTTCTTATGAGGGAATCAATAAGGAATTGTCCAACCCAATATCCTGAAGGAATTTCAGCGGTCTCAGAACCGTTGTTGCATGACTCACACAAAGTCCCATTCAACAATACCTCAGTGCCTGCCAAACTGCAGTGACTCCCATTTCAGCAGTCATTTCAGAGTCTCAAGTTTAAAATTTTCCTTTGTTGGTGTTGCATTGTTGAACTGTGGCAACCAATTTGCGCTCACCAAACTGCTGTAAACTGCAGTCTGGTAATGATCACTGTTTTATTGTTGTTGATTTGGACCAAGAGACCAGGGAAAACTTTCCTGATCTTCAGCTAGTGTTAAGGAATCTTTTCATAGTTGGCATTTCTTATAGTACAGCACAACTTTCTTCATACTGCAGTGGAATATCAGGCCAGAATGGGCAGTGGAAGCAGGTTGAGAGTGAATTTCAAAGAAGAATTAGAAAAGTACTTAAAAGGATAAAGCATTACAGAGTTTTAAAAAAAGAAACAAGACAACTTTGGACACATAGTGGCTCACTGATCAACACTGCTGCTTGACTGTGACAGGGGCCCGGGTTTGATTCCAGCCTCCGGTGACTGCCTATGTGGAGTTTACACATTCTCGCCTTATCTGTGTGGGTTTCCTCCAAGTGCTCCAGTTTCCCCCCTCAGTTCAAAGATGTGCAGGTTAGGTAGACTAGTCACAGGAAATGGAGGGATACATGGATAGGGTAGGAGGTGGGTTTGAGTGGGATGCTCTTTGGAAGGTTGCTTTGGACACATTGGTCCGAATGGCTTGCTTCCACACTGTAAAGGTTTTATGATTCTATGAAATTGCGAGCTCCACCAAACCACCAATAAAAAAAATGGACCCACATGACCTTGTTGTAACCTGTATTAATTGTACGATCCAGTACGAGTGAGACCTGAACCCACAAACTTCTAATTTAGAAGCAAGAGTGCCAAGTTCGACATTAACTTTATAATCTTTAAAAAAAACTCTTGTAGATTTCCCAAACAAAATCCAGCACATTTGTGAAACAGTTTGGATGCCGCATGTTGTGTGTTAGAAGAGGGAATGCAAGGAAAGTACAGCAATATTTTAAATGCGGTGGAGGTTTGTGGTTGAGGGTCAAAGGGACCAGGAGCGAGAATCACAGATCATACAGACCAAAAATTGGTAGGCCGGAAGAAAAATCTCTACTTCTTTTCAAGTGCTGTGTATGTAGTTACCCTGTAGATCTGGTCCTTCTCACCTCAATCAACCTGCCAGGATGCACATGCTCAGGGAAACCCAGCCAAAATGTGATTAAAACTAACAAAAAAAAACCTGTAAATGGAGACACACAGCTTCCTTTAAAATTTAATTGAAAAACTATTGGAACTCAATTCACCCCAGCAAAATGGATATGGACAGGTAGTAGAGGGCTTTCGAATGATAGAACCATTTCCCTCCCATCTGCACCCAAAAAAAGGTGTTAAAATGACCATACATCTATTACAAAAGCAGGAATTGCTGGAGATGTTGCCAAAGTTGGAGGACTTGAGCTATAGGGAGAGGCTAAATAGGCTAGGGCTGTTTTTCCTGGAGTGTCGGAGGCCGAGGGGTGGCCTTATAGAGATTTATAAAATCATCGGGAGGCGTAGAAAGGGTGAATGGCCAAGGTCTTTTCCCCAGGGTGGGGGAATCCAAAAAATAGAGGGCATGTGTTTAAGGTGAGAGGGGAAAGATTTAAAAAGGACCTCAGAAGCAACTTTTCATGCAGAGGGTGGTGCGTTATGGAATGACCTGCCAGAGGAAGTGGTGGAGACTGGTACAATTACAATATTTAAAAGGCATCTGGATGGTTATATGATTAGGAAGGGCTTAGAGGGTATGGGGCACATACTGGCAAATGGGACTAGATTAATTTAGGATAGCTGGTCGGCATAGATGAATTGGACCAAAGGGTCTGTTTCCATACTCTATGACGCTAAGCTTAGCAGAGCTGGCAGCATATGTGGGAAGAAAGAGAGTTAAAATTTTAAGACCGGTTATTCTTCATCAGAATTGATTTGATGGACTCAAAATGCCAACTCTGCTTTCTTCCCACAGGGCGGCACGGTGACTCAGTGGTTAGCACTGCTGTCTCACAGTTCCTGGGCACCAGGCTTTGATTCCACACTCAGGTGACTGTATGGAGTTTACACATTCTGCCTGAGTCTGCGTGGGTTTCCTCCCATGGTCCAGAGATGTGCAGGTCAGATGGATTAGCCATAGTGTCCAAGGATGTAGATTAGCCATGGGAATACAGGGATAGTGGGGGTAGAGTTGGGAGGCTGTCCATCGGGTAGGTGTGGACGTGATAAACCCAATGGCCTTCTTCCCCACCGAAGGGATTCTAAAACAAAAATTTTGTCAGACCTTCTGAGTTTCTCCAGCAATTTCTGTTTTTGTATATTATCATAGATTTTTTTCTTCTGTTTCTCGCTGTTGAATTAATTTGAATAAACTGCTAAGTTTAGAGTCTTAGAGATGAGTCTTAGAGTGTGTGTGGCTGTGGAAGAGAGAGAGCTTGTGTGTATGCATATTGTATATTTATTCAATATATGTACACACATATATAAGATATTCTCCAGGATGATGCAGATAAATGCATCAACTTATGTAAAGTCTATCTCTGTTCTTATTTTTCTACTGAAATTTCTCCTTCATTAACAATCATTTGTGTTAGTAAATTATTCCAAAAGCATTGGTGTTACTTTATTTCAAACATGGCAATGTTCTCCTTATGTAACTGCTGGCTGGTCTGCCTGCAGATAATGAATAGTAATGAGGGAACAAAATATCCATAATTGTTTCTAATGGATCAGATTTGGAGAGTTAATTCTCTGAGGACTGTTGCAGGTTCTCTAATAAAAAGGATAAGAACTCTGAGAAAATTTTTTGTTTCTTTATCTGACTTGTGCCTGAAATTCTGAGAATTAAAAAGTGTTTCTCTCTTTGCTCTATGCTTTAAACTCAAAAGATGTGAAAATCAATTTTGCAGCTCTCCCATGAACAAAATGGAGAGAATATTTAAAGCTCCAAATTTTTCACAGCATTAAGAGAAAGCTAACATTTGAAATCTCCTCAAATCACTTCAGTGACTGTGCCTCAAAGTCTAAAGGGGTGATTTCAAGATAGTCGATGAGTCATAATGGAACAAAATGAGGCCATTTAGGCTCTTAATTCTATGCCAGGTCTTAGTGCAGCATTTCAATCATACGCAAGTTTGATTCCTTCGAGTGCTCATGTAATTTCCTTTCTAAATTATTGATCACTTCTGCATCCAAAACCCCAGGGGTCTAGGCCCGAAACGTCAGCCTTCCTTCTCTTCTGATGCTGCTTGGCCTGCTCTGTTTATCCAGCTCTACACCTTGTTATCTCAGATTCTCCAACATCTGCAGTTCCTACTATCTCTGGCCATTTAAACAATCAGCTGCCACCTGTCAAAGTAGATTTTGATATCACTGCTGTTTGAAACCCAGAATGTGGGGATCAGACCTTGGTAAGACCTGGTCGGTTGCAAGTACATTGAGTTTGGATCACAAGGATACCACTTTGAAAAGCTGAAGTGGTACCGTGCATATGATACCAGGCAATGCATCCTTTGGGATTGTTAAATGTGGAGAAAACTGTGCATAAAACATGCACAAATCCTTTGGAATGGTCAAACATATGAAAAAATCTGACAAATCTGCCAAGAACTGTAAAGTGTCACCAACTGATCACATGGGTGAAGGATTGTTAACAAGTCTCAAGAAGTAATGATACCTGTTTTTGTGTTTCTGGGAAAAAAGTGTGTTTTTCCCCCGTCTCCTCTGCGGAGAGGGTGGTGGGTGGAAATACGCATTAGATTGACATAATTAGCATGAAGCGTCACAGGATAAAGAAGGTGATGAGAGTTCAAGCTTCATAGTCATGTCGTCATACGGCGTGGAAAAAGAACTTTTTGGTCAGTCCACACCAACCATAATGCCAAACTAAACTAGTCCCACCTGCCTGCTCCTGGCCCAAATCCCTCCAAAGCTTTATTATTCATGTACTTATCCAAATGTCTTTTAGACAATGTAATTGCACCCACTTCCAGCACTTTCTCATTCCACAGGTGTACCATCCTCTGTAGAAAACATTTGCTCCTTTCATTTTTGATTTTTATTTTAGTCTTTGGCAAGCTTTCCCACAAGGCGGCCTCAGGTGTTGGCAGCATCCTGACAGGTTCAGAGTCATCCGGCCTGACTTCCAATCCAACCGCTCCCACCCGCCCCACTTCCCACACTAAAAACTCCAGTCCAAGCATTTCAAGTGTACGAAGTAATTTTTAAAGCTTGAGCCTACACAAATTCTCCCATCTCTGTGCACCAAAACCAGAAATAAAATTTGGGACTTTAGTTTTTCGAGTCAGAGAGCCATACGGCATGGATACAAACCCTTTGGTCTAACTTTGCTGAACTGATATCCCAATCTGACCTAGTCCCATTTGCCAGCATTTGGCCCATATCCCTCTAAACCTTTCCAGATGCCTTTTAAATGTACAACTGTACCGATCTTCACCATTTCCTCTGGCAGTTTGTTCCATGTACACACCACCCTCTGCGTGAAAAAGTTACCCCTCAGGTCCTTTTTTAAATCTTACCCCTCTCACCTGAAACCTATGTCCACCCTGGGAAAAATACCTTGGCTTTTCACCTTACCCATGCCCCTCATGATTTTATAAACGTCTATAAGGTCACCCCTTTGTTGCTCCAGGGAAAAGAGCCCCAGCCCATTCAGTTTCTCCCTGTAGTTCAAACTGTCCGGTTCCAGCAAACATCCTTGTCAATCTTTTCTGCACCCTCTCAAGTTTAACGACATGCTTCCTGTAAAAGGATCACCAGAATTGTAAACAGTATTCCAAAAGTGGCCTCACCAACGTCTTGTACAGCCTCCAGCTCTCAATTCTCTTTGTCCATAGTCATCCAAACCTCTTTCAGTTTTCTACATCTTTAGCAAATCTCTGCCCAAACTGCCCCCAGAGAACGACAACAACTTTTCCAATTTAACTTTAAATCTACAGTCCTACACCCCTGGAAAATGTCTGATCAATCTTCACATTAGGGCGGCACAGTGGCTCAATGGTTAGCACAATTGTCTCGCAGCACCCAGGTTTGATTCCAGCCTTGGCCGATTGTGTGCAGTTTGCATATTCTCCCCGTGCCTGTGTGGGTTTGCTCTGGTTTCCTCCTGCAGTCCGAAGATGTGCAGATTAGGTGGATTGGCCATGCTAAATAGCCTATAGTATCCAGGGATGTGTAGGCAAGGTGGATTAACCATGGGAAATGAAGGGTTACAGAGTGTGGGGGGTGGTAGATGAGTCTGGGTGGATGGGATGATCCTCAGAGGGTTGATGTGGACTCAATAGGCCATCTGGCCTGCATCCACACTGTAGAGATTCAATGCAGTTCAGCATAAAGAGTGGTGACCAGAACTGTACCTAATGCTACATGTTTGGTCTATTCAGAGTTTAATAAGGTAAATAAGTATATTTTGTCTCAAGGCCAAAACAAAGCTGAAAATCAAATGCTGCAATAGAAATGGAAGCACAGTGGCTGAGAGTTAAATGAGAGCAAATCATTCCCTAATCGTCAATGAATATAGGCAAGGTAGCAGAAAATTAAAGCTTTGTGAATATTATACAATAATTCAAAAAGGTTGTGAAGGGTAAGCTAAATAATTATAGCCTAATCAGTCTGACCGTAGTGGTGAAAAAACAACTGGAATCAATATCAAGGGATTAATCAGAGATATGGAGCGTGGTTCTATTAAGTTGGTAACAAATAAAGTTCCCTTAATTTTTGCAGAAAGTAAAAAGGAAGATTGATGAGCGTAACACAATCGATATTGTCTACATGCATTTCTGTAAGGTTTCGTGTGACAGACTGTTAAGAAAAATTGAAGACTCTGAGATGGAGGGGAATGTGGCAAATTGAAAGGTTGTACATTTGGAAAGGCAAACAAAGCAAGGGAATACATAATGAATGGGAGGGCAGTGGAAGGTGAATGGGCTACGAGATAAATTAAGTGTCTGTCCACAGGTATCCAAAGATAAAGGAATAGGTAGACAATAGGGTAAAGAAGACAAATGGATTCTTTCCTTCACTGGGCAAGGTGTTGAATAGAAGAGGAAACATATATACTGGAACTGTATAAGATACAGGTTAGGTCATAGCTGGGGCTCTTTTACAGTTCTGGCCATCACATTACAGGACAGACATAATTATCTTGGAGAGACTACAGAAGGCGTTTAAAACAATGTTGCCAATGAAGGAAAATTGCAGGTATGAGGAAAAATTGGATGCGCTGATGTTGTTTTCCTTAGAACAGAGGAGATTGAGATATAAAAATAATTAATGTTTGTACAAAATAGACCAGGAAGACCTATTTCCCCGAGTGGAGAGGTCATTTCCCACGCAATAAAATTGATAGAAGGATTAGAGGGATCATGAGAAAAGAAAGTTCCCCTAAATGGTGGTGGATATCTGGAATTCACTGTCCATTTTAATGTCTGAGGTCAAAACCCTCAAACCCATTAAGAAGAACCTGGGTCTGCACCTGTAACCTACAAGGCTACAGAGTAGTTGCCAATAAGTGGCATCAGAATGGGCATCTAGTTTATTCAGCCAAGAAATTATGTGAAAAGGTGAATGGCTTCTTTCTGTTGTTTTCTCTGGTTCTGTATTTTTTTTAACTATGGTTTTATGGTTCTAAAATCTGATCTGTTGAAGAAGTGTGTGAGTTCTGCGCATAGAATATTATGTTCTTCCAAGTGATTGTGATGAAAAAAAAGTCATATGTGAATGTTAATTGAGCTGGCAAGTGCTTATATGCAATGGTCTGACAGAAATGCTAACTCTACCTTGGCAAGTTGAGAACAAGCGTAGAGTTTGGTAACAGTTCTCCTTTCCAACAAAAACACATATTGAAATATTTTCAAGGAGTATAGGCAAGGATCATACAAATATGGAGAGTAATAAACAACAGACAGGGAATGAGAGACATGATTTGGTCAAATAATGGTCTTGTCATTGTGTATCACAAATACTGCCATATTACTCAACTGCACTGAGAGCAGAGGGCTAAAGCACACTCCGCTATGGAACACACAATCTTTTGATCCCAAATTAATTGGTTAGAGGGCTTGGATCACAAGGCTTAAAGTAAATCAATATAGACCTTAAAACCTTGCAGTATTTCGTGCTAAGAGGTGAACACAGTACACATTTTTCAGTCCAGAACAAAACTGTGCTAATGGATCGATGAGCTGTTAATTAAATGTTTGCTATTCATGAAACTGAGATACAAGCTTAGTCTGATAGAATTTTACATTATTAAGCTTCCATATACCATTTTCAGAAACAGTGCATTCTGACTGGAAATCATAGAGCAAAGCCAAAGGCTTTAGTTGTATTTTGTTATCCAAAATTGGCATCTTACCATAAATGTATTTAGTTTGTACTCAGAAAAGAATAATGCTATTTGTACTGTGATTTTATCTCATCATTTGCAATCAAGAATCTGACACATCATGCCAGTCAATGGTGTGGTGGTTCAGCTGCTGGATTTATGCAAGCATCACAGTTTGATGCTTTCTTTTAGAATTGCTGATGCAGGAATGCCAAAAAAAAGCAAAATACTGCAGATGCTGACAATCCAAAATTTAAAAAAGGAAATGCAGAAAATACTCTACAGCTTCAGTAGAGAGAGAAACAGAGATGATAATCTGATTGGAACATAACGATTCTCATGGGTTATATCTGACTCAAATTGGACTAACCCAAATTTATAGTACATTTGTAAATTATTATATGAGATGGTCTCTGTTCAAGCCAAAACACAGCCTAACTCACTTGAAAAAGTTCACATGAGCTGGGCAAGCATTCCACAAGTTTACTCATCTCTCGGGCAAGAACCATCACCTAATATCCAGTTCCTTCTACTTCAGAGTGCTGACAGTACCGACCTAATAAACTTCTTCACAGTTATGGAAGGTTTTGACAGACTGGATACGGAGTGAAAGAGTTTCTATTTGTGAGAGAAACATAAATTGAAGGGTATCAACATAAGGCATCAACAAATTATCAAATAAGGAATTCAGGAAAAACTTCTTTGTCTGGAAAATGGTGTGATTGTAGAACTTGTTACCAAAGGTAATTGAGGAGAATAGCTTGGGCACATTTAAGGGTGATCTAGACGAGCACATGAGGATGAAGATAATGGATGGATATTGCAAATAATGTTAATTGACAGACATTAGGAGATTCTTCAAGTGGAAGATAAAATTGGAAAAAATGATTGGACTGAATGGCCTGTTCCTATCACAGATACCATGCAATTTTGAGTAACCACAAAACCCTTAACACTTACTTTCTTTTCAAGTTGAAGTCTGCATAAACTTTAGTTCTTTCAGGTTTTCTTTTTAATCTTGAATTACTCAAACCTGTTCTTGTTAAAGTATACAGACCATACTCCTTGAGACAAGTTACAGAATAGAAGGCAGTCAAAAATGAGCTGTGATTACAGGTAGCCAACGTTTAGATCTGAACCAAACTGTGATACACAGTCTTGGGAATACAACAAGAAGGCAATCTGTAAATTAGTTGCATTTTAAATCATTTGCTCAAGCTGAAGCCTAATGTGGAAGTAGGAACTCTGATAAATATCAGAAACATCTTGAAAGATGAAAATGAGTATCACATTTGGGAATAGAAAGTGTTTTGAAAAGGATAAATTGAGAAAATGCAGGTGATGTTAATCTTAACACCAGGCACAAGTGGAAGGCAAAATGTTCATTTGACGAAAGACAGAAACTGAAAACTGAACTGCACCGGTTAGATATCTGAATGGAAGTGAAAATTCAAGTTAGCATGGGCTGAAGCAGCTGAGCAAGGCAAGTTATATACCTACTTTATTGACCACAAACACTATGAAGAGCTAGAAAAATTTTGTGTGACATCTACTTTGAATTATAAATTTCAGACAACTTAAGAGCTGTGAAAACCACGTGATTTAGAGTCAAAGTTTGTAAATGCAGCGCTTGGGTTCTTTAAGTAGCTTTTAAATCATTGCCTGTGTGGAATTTTGATCAAAAGGTTCACCCTGTGAGGTACAGACCCATAAAATGCAATCAACATAATGAGAATCAGTACTTCAATAAATGTTTTTACATTAAAATCCAACAGTGGATTTTTTGGAGTCCTACATTCACTCTGCAGGACCTCATCCTTTTTTCTGCCTCTGCCGTTGGTTCTAATGTGTACAACGATCTCTGGCTGCTCACGCTTCCCTTTGAGAATTTGCTGCAATGCTTCAGAATCATCCTTGACCCTGGCACCGAGGAGGCAAGACATCATCCTGGAGTCTTGCTCTAGGTCGCAGAAGTGCCAGCCTGTGCTCCTGACTTACAGAGTCCCCAATCACAATTGTTTGCTTGGACTTCGCCATACACTGCTTTGCAGCAAAGTCAGTCATGGTGCCACAGACCAGACCGCTGCTGCAATTTTACCCGCACAAGGTTATCCCCACATCGCTATCCAAAACAGTATACTTGTTTGAGGGGGGGAAAGCCACAGAGGATTCCTACACTACCTGTCTAACTCTCCTGGTGGCTATCCATCAATCTAATTGCACCTGTGGTGTGACCACATCCCTGAAACTACTATCTATCACACTGTCTGCCTTCTGTATGCTCCTCAGTGTGTCCAAATGCTACTCCAACTGATCCATGCAGTAGGATATAATTCGCATAGAAAAATTAAAGAGGAAATATTCCAACCTAGACAGATCTAAGATTACTTACTGAAGATTTTTCCTGACCACAGATGCACATTACATTAAATCTTTCTTCTACAATTACCTTTGTGGCACCCTGCCAAACAGACTACTTTGCACTCTTCGTAATCATTCTCAATGCCTGCAATAAAGTGAAAGACTGTTTTCAAATGTAATCCTAGGTGTGATATCTTTCCTCATATAGATTTATGTAAAGAATCTTTCTTCCTTCCCTCTCCTCAACTCACTTTCTGTCCAAATCAATGCATAAAGTAATTTTTTTACATTGAAAACATTGTCCCGCAACAATGTAATATTATAATGAAGCAATTTGCCACAAAATTGTATTTTCATATGAGATTCAGTGAAATCAGAGGCCTCGTTTTAAATGAGTTTTGCTTTGTTCTTTCAAAGGATGGGGATGTCAGTGAATTGCGCTTCAACAATGTCACTTGCTAAGCCATTTCAGAAGGAAATTAAGAGGCAACAACTGCTGTGGTTATGCAGTGCCATATAAACCAGACCAGATAAGGATGACAGATTTCCCTTCCTACAATATATGTGAACCAGATGGAATTTTTCAAAAAGTCAATGGTAATTTCATGACATTATGAATGATTCTAGCTCTATATAATGGATTTACATAACAAAATTAGTTTCCACAAGCTGCTGTGGTGTTACTTGAACCCTGGTTTCCAGTGTGTTGGGAGATCCGTGTTATGGCTGAGTGTGGTTACCAATCTGAAGAGTCTCTTGGATCTTAAAGCACTTGTCAATTTGCACTGGTAGAAGTGTGGTCTTTCATGAGGTGTTAAATCAAGGCTTCTTTCTGAGGTGGACATTAACGAGCACATGGAGAAGACCAGGAGATTTCTCCCAATGTTCTCGCCAATACTTGTGCCTCAATCAACATCACAAGAACAAGATCATTTAGTTAATATTGCACTGTTATTTCAAGGAGCATGCACTCGGCTAATGCTCTGCTGCATGAACAAATTGACTGCACTTTAAAAAAAAATCAGTGGCTGTAAAGTGCATTAGATCTCTGGTGATTGTAAAAGGTTCTACAAAAATGCAAGTCTGCCTTTCATTTTATAATCCAAAGACACATCCCTCCCTCACACACTCAGTGCTTTCTTTGCTGAATTTGAGCAGAATATTAGCGACATGGTGAAACCTGCCCCTACAGCCCCAGACATACCTGTTCCTTCCGTCACCGCTTCAGAATTTAGATCAGTCTTCCTGGGAGTTAACCCCAGGAAAGCGATGTCGCCAACCGAGCACTCAGATCCTGCGTGGACCAACTGGCAGAGAGATATTCGCTGATACCTTCAACCTCTCCCTCTTGCAAGCCAAAGACCCACCATCATCCCCATACCCAAGAAAACACATGAAATGTACCTTAATAACTACCGCCCAATTGCTCTGACTTTAATAATCATGAAATGCTTCAAGAGGCTGGTCATGGCCCACATCAACTCCAGTCTCCAAACCAGCCTTGATCCCCTACAGTTTGCCTACTGACATAACAGGTCCACAGACTATGCCATATCCCTCACCCTGCAGTCATCTCTACAACATATGGACAATGAAGACACCTACATCAGACCCCTGCTCGTTGACCGCATCTCCACCTTCAACACCATTGTCCCCTCCAGACTGGTCTCAAACCTGCGTGACCTTGGTCTCGGCTCTGCCCTCTGCAATCGGATCCTCAGCTTTCTGACCCATAGGCCACAATCAGTGAGGATAAGTAACTGTACCCTCTCCACAACACCGGAGCCCCCCAAGGATGAATCCTAAACCACCTATTGTACTCCATATCTACAACTGTGTTGCCAAATTCCAAATGAACAGCACCTACAAGTCCGCTGATGACACCACTGTAGTGGGATGGATATATAACAATGACAAATCAAAATACAGTAGGGAGATAGAGGGCTAGGTGATGTGGTGCCATGAGAACAACATCTCTCTCAACGTCAGCAAAACTAAAGTACTGATTATCTACTTCAGAAAGAAAGCAGGAGAACATGCCCCCATCTACATCAACAGAACTGAGGTTAAGAGAGTGAGGAGCATCAAGATCCTTGGAGTGATGATAACCAACAACCTGTCCTGGGCTTCCCACATAAATGTGACAGTCAAGAAGGCACAGCAACACCCCTTCTTTATCAGGCATGTCAGGAAATATGGCATGTCCATAAAGGCCCTCACCAAGTTCTACAGATGCACCATTGAAAGCACAATGTCAGGGTGTATAACGGCCTGGTATGGCCATTGCACTGCCCAGGACACTAAAAAACTACAGAAGGTTGTGTGCACAAACCAGATCATCATGGAAGCCAGCCTTCCCTCCATGGACTCTACTTATCTGGCTCACTGCCATGGAAAGGCGGCCAACATCATCAAAGACCGATTGCACTCTGGTAATACCTCCTATACCTCTTCAGGCAAAAGATATACTACACACGCACACGCACACACACACACAAACACACACACACACACACACACAGACACACACACAGGTTCAGCTGATGACACCACTGTAGTGGGATGGATATATAACAATGACAAATCAAAATACAGTTCGGAGATAGAGGGCTAGGTGATGTGGTGCCATGAGAACAACATCTCTCTCAAAATCAGCTCTCCAGCTGTTATCAGACTGTTGAATGGGCTGTCATCTCAAATAATGTAACCTGCAATGTAACCTGTACCCCTCTAAGTCTTTTTGATTTGTACATCCTTTGCTTGCTGTGATGTGCCTGTACTGCTCGTAAACAAAGCTTTTCACTGTATTTTGGTACACGTGACAATAAAATCAAAATCGTCTCCACTCTTTGAAGTTTAGCACCTTTCAATGACAGCAGTAGTTTAAAGTTTACAAGCCATCTAATAATATATAACTATAAATAGTGTATGACTAATAAAATGAAAGGTATTTTCATTTACCTCACTGCCATGCCAAACAGTAGACCTGAACTTGCAGGGACCGTATGGGATAATATATTATGTTCATTGTCTTCAAATCAGATCATGACAGAAAAGAAGTAAAAATAAAGATAGTAATATTCAGACCCTCAAGAGAAATGAAAGTAATAATTTAATACTTAAACAATATGTAGTTGGTTATCTTTTGAGATATTGGTGACCAAAACAATATTTAATGTGAAATCTGCGGTGATGGCTGCTTGAAGGTTAACTAAATGGAGCACCCTGGGGTCCATTCATTAATTATTTTGTCAAAATGCTATCAATGCCCTGGAGCCATTTGAATTTGTTATTTAAAAAAAAACATAAGTAAATAGGCTGTTCAAGGTAATTAGCCCAATGGTAGAAGCACGGGGGAGAATTGAGAAGAAGAGTTTCTCAGTAATAAGCAGGAAAGTAGTTTTGTGATTAACCTAATGTCAAAGCAATTCATTTACTGAAAAATATGATGTATCTGATTAATTAGCTCATGGTTTGCTGACAGCTGCAATTGTTCAATAAATACTGAAAGGTATGCTATTCAGCGCATGTGTGTTATGAGGGAAATTAAAAATTACTCACTTAATTAGACCCTATTTTTCTGGTACCACTAACTTTTGCTTGTTTGCCAGTGCCTCAGGCTTCCGTTTGTTTTATTCTGCCTGGTCCATATTGCTTCTGACACAACAGCATTTGTCACTGTTCAACTGAGAATTGATTAAGGCTTTGTCTCAGCAAGTCTGTCATAAGGCATCAAGGAATCAAGCGAGAGGAGGCACAGCATATGAAAAGCAATCACTTGCATTCAGATTGTCAGCACTGGCTTTCCAGAGTTGGGCTGACATGCGTTCCATATCCTTTTTAACTGATTATACCAGGCAGAAAAGCGAACACCTTAAAGAAAGAATCTAGAAGACCAAACAGGACTTCAGGTAAACCGACAAGAGTATTGGAGTTTGATTGTAAACCCATATTGGGGCAAATTGGAAAATTGCCTATAAAATATATTTTGTTTTCTCTCAACCAATGGTCAGTTTCATTTCCCAACACATTTCTCACGCAATACATCATTTTGCACAGGCCCTGTTATTTTCAAATTGGTTCGTTGCCTCAAAACCAAAAAACATTTTCCATATTCTTTCAGTGTGAGACAAATGGCATTGATGAACATCGGAACAATGATTGATACTGGCTCTCAGGATGTTAACAATGTCTATATTAATAACTGCACTGTAACTAACACTGGGATATCTGAAGCAGGTGCCTCATTTGGATACACAACCAGACATAAACACATTAACCTGAGGAATCTCCAGGCGGGCAATTGTTGAATTGTGCAGGTGCGATTTGTTTGTTGCTTCTACAAATTTTGAAGACAGGTTATGGCCATGAATAAATTAGACTGAAAGCTATGTTGTTGAAAAGCATTTTTTTTTCCTTGAAAACTAGGCTCAATAATCCAATTACATGCACTGACTAAAAGACAAAATTGCTAAAACTGCTAATGAAATCAAAATCATCCTATTTTCTCTTATGAACTCTGTAGTTCCAACCAGGTTTTAAAAAAACAGAAAGTAAACTTGTTTTCCACCTGATGCACTTTGAAAGGTGTAGAATTAATCTGTTAATGAGTAATTGCCAGACGTCAGTTTTTGTTCCCAATTAAAGATTCCGCTAACAAAGTCACATTTTCAGATATTGCACATTACAAAGTTACATGGCAGTCCATTACCTACAGAGAAATCTAACTTCCCACATTGATTTCGAATTATGTTGAAACTTGTTGCATTAATATAGGCTGAATAAAGACCTTGTGTGTGACTGAGTTCAGTTATCTGGTTTGTGCAGTACACTTCAGTAGCTAATTCCACATGGTCATTTCACATGTAGCACTCAACAGTATTATTTATCAGATTCTACTCTTGAAAATCATCCTTTTCTTTCATTAAGAGATAATAGGAACTGCCTTGGAGCTGGAGGAACACAGCAGGCCAGGCAGCATCAGAGGAGCAGGACCAAGCGAAGGCTCAGAAACCACTTTGTAGAGCAGCTGCGCTCTGTTCATGACAAACGACAACACCTTCCAGTCATGAACCATTTCAACTCAGGGAAGTGGAGTTGAAATGCCCATCAGCCATGATTTAAATGGTGGAGTGGACTCGATGGGCCGAATGGCCTTACTTCCACTCCTGTGTCTTATGGTCTAACTCATCCTCCCAATCCCTGGGTGTCATGTCCATCCTGGACCTCCTCCAGTATCACAATGACGGCACATGGAAACATGGAGAAGCAGTACATCATATTCCCCCTTGGAAGCCTACAGCCCAATGGCCTAAGTGTGGATTTTACCAGTTTCAAAATCTCCCCACCCCAGCCCCATCCCATGACCAATCCTCCCTCTCATCCCCTCCTCCTTGACCTAACACAAACTGTCCATCTTCTCTCCCACCAATCCACTCCACCCAGCTTACTGACCAATCCCCACCACTCCCTATCTGCACTCACCTATCAACATCACGCCTACCTTCCCCAGTTCCACCCTTCCTCTCTCTATTTATTTTTGAGCTCCCTTCCCCACCCCATTTTTGAAGAAGGGTCCCGACCCAAAACATCAGCTTTCTTGCTCCACTGATGCTGCCTGGCCTGCTGTGTTCCTCCAGCTCCATGCTGTTCTATCTTGTTTCTTTCACTACTTCTGTTTGAAAAGTTCAGAATGTTAGTGGAAGGAATTCATTGCAAGTCTGGGAGCTTGACTGTGATGATGCTACAAGTAGCACCATCACAGCAAGTATAATAATTCTGATTGTCAGAGGCACAACTAGTCCATGGGTACATGGTAAAAGAAGACAGTGCACATCCATGGGTTAGAGATGATGTCAAGTTTAGGTTAATGACCAATGCTTTGCAGGTAGAAAGTGAGAGAAAGGACAAGAGAAATTTCACAGTTTTGATGTCTCTATTCCTTCGTCTTTTAAGCTCACAAAGTCCAGAGGTTAAGACTGATCTGCTTGGATTAGAAGCAGTAGTAAAATCCCTGCAGCTAGTCTCCACAGTAAAATCTCTGCATCTTTTCTGAGTTGATGATAAACAATTTAGGAGGCTGTCATTAAGCTTGTGCAAAATACCTGCTGTGGTTCTTCTGTTACAAACTAAATGTTACCGCATATGAATCTGGCAAATTATTTAAATTTCACTTTGTATGATTTGTAGGAGCAGGCTTTGTTAGAACCCTGAGAGACATGAATCAGAAGGCAGTGAATTTCATATTTTGTACAATTTCCACAATTTGAGACTCAAACAGGTTTGAACAATGCATTTTAGCATTCCTTTATCAACCTGATATATTGTGTTGACTCCCTAACCAGTTTTGAAGAAACACAGCAGCTTTTGGCAACATGTTCTGCCTGAATCAGCTAATAAACTCACCCTGAGTCAGAAGTGGTGAGTTCCAGTCTCAGTCTAAGAATTGAGCAGATAATCTGTCCAAAGAGATGTTAAATCAAACTAAGAACTGAAAGAACTGTGGATGCTGTTCATCAGAGACAAAAATAGAACTGTTACATGTAACATGTGAAAATCGAACTGTTTGAGCCAGTGAGTTAGCCAGATACTTAATATGCCTGGCAGTATTTAAAGGAAGGGACAGAGTCACACAACCTTCCTGATTATGTTTTTTTCCTCACAAAAAGATCTGATAATTTAGATGATGATCGTGTGTGTAACAAGTTAATGTAGTCCGAAACAATTCATTGCATGTGAAATTCTGTGAGAAGTAAAAATGTACCTTCTTGATACATTACAATTTGGGCTTCTCTGTAACCTGCATTTTTATTAATGTTGTTATGATATTATTATCATTGCAGAAAAAAAATGACTGTATGGTGATCAGGAGTGGGAACTGAATATTCATGTATTTATTCAGGAAGGATAGACAGGCAGGAAAGGAAGGAGAGTTGTGCTGATAATAAGGGAGGAATCAGTAGATCAGTAAGGGACTATCTCAGATTGGAAGAACAACATGTTTGGGAGGAACTAAGAAACAGTGAGGGGCAGGGACATTGGGTGGAGTTACTTACTGATGTCCAGACAGTGCTGGCAGTGTGGGGATTGTATCATGTGCAACTGGTGAACGTGGGTGATTTCAATTTTCACATAGTCTGGGTAAACCAACTGAGTACTAAAGCGGCGCTGAAATTCTGGAGTATCTCAGGGGTGATTTTCTTGAGCAAAATGCTGAACAGCTGACCAGGGAACCGGCGATTTTGGATCTAGTATCGTGTAATGAGAAAGGACTAATTAATAAACTTGTTGAAAATGAACCATTATTGATAATTGACTATAATATTTTACATCATGTTTAAAAGTGAGATCATTCAATCAGAACCAAGAATGTTAAATTTGAATAACGCATGAAGCACCAATTGGTTGAAGTCGATTGGGGAGATGTATTTAAAGGGATGAGTGTTTATAAATAGTGGATAGACTGTAAGTACTATTACATGACTCTAGCAACTCTCCACCAGTTACCACAGCAGAATTGCCAGACCAGGAGGGTTAAATGGAGATTATAACTTGTGGGAGTTACCTCCAAGTCGTACAGAGGAACCCCAAAGGAGGTTGTGCCCCCTTTGCCCCATACGAGCTCACCTAGTAAAAGCTGTCGGACTACCTGCCTAGCATTGGACTACGGTGCCACAAGTAAAATGGTAGTAGGGTCAAGATGAAGTCATTAAATGAGAATTAATTCTATCCTTAAAGGTCTACAATTTGCTACAGCACAGGATATCCACACAACCTCTCTGCCGCCTCCTGTAAAATAGGGGCATGTCAGGCGTATTTATCATCAACAGACAAGTCAAGCATTGCACTTAACTAGACTCCCAACACCTCTTCATTCCAACCATCAAATCCATTTGTGGCGACTGTAACATTACACTCGTGGTGACCTGGCCAATATTTAACTTTCAGTCAATATCACAAATATGGACAGTCTCATCATTAAAACTTTGTTTCTGTAAAATTGTGCTGTGCACTTCATTTCAAAGGTGTTTACACAACACAAATAACTCTTTAATTACATAGTGTTGTAGTATACTTCTGAATCATTAAAAATCCTACATCAATTAAAATTATTCTTTTTAAATTAGAAAAAATGGTACAAATTAGGAATACAGTGATATTAACTGGAAGAAGCAATGTGTCATATAATTGAGTTAAAATTAAGTAGATGTTATTGTAAGCGCAAAATACCAAGAAAATATTGGCACCAGTACATTCCCCATTGGAGCATACATTGATTTTCATTAAACAGTCAAGATTGTGTTGCAATGACCAGATAATGGCTCCAAAGGAGGAAGCAGGTCAAGTGAATATAAGGATAGAAATGTATGTGTCGGCACTCTGTCTAAGTGTCCTCTGTTGACAGTGCTTTCTAAACCCTATCCACCATTTGAGGGCACAGACTATGATAGCATCTGTCTGTTTCAAACTACTTTTTTTTTTAAAAAATTCCACTTCACAGTAGAAATTGACAGCTAACTGAAATCTAAATGAAGTGACTAAAACTCTCCACTGATTCCGTAAAAATAAATCTCAACTAAGTGCCAAAGACAGTAGACTGATTACACATATTTCTGTTCCCTCACACATGGGGTACATCACAGGTTGCAGTAAGAAGGTGGAAATGTGACAAGTTGAGTCATTAGGAATGTACCAGTTGCTGGTTTCATTTCTTGTGTACTTCAATACTGCATACATCTACCTGACTGACACATTTTATTCTTGCATCAGTATTACACACTTTATCTAAACATCTACCAGTTGAAAAAGTGAATAACTGATTTGGTTTAAATGTAACAACTCAAAAATTTCATTTACGCAGACTGTATTGGACAGAACCTCAACAACTTTGATTTGCAAATAACTGCTTTTTTAAAAACCATCAGTTATTGTTGCACGAAGGATGTGTGTAATAGACTACAATATCGACCAATTCAACAAAGAAGTCCAAATTTCTCCCACCCACCCCAAACTACCCTAAATACTGCATCACTGACACCTTTGCCACCTTGTATCCTGGCACCCTACCCGATTGGAATCAAATTCCTTCTTACTGGCATCCTGCCCACTTAGCACTTTATCCAGCTGGCACCCAACTCAATGAGCACATGACTTACCTGACATCCAACCTGCCTAGCACCCAACTTACCTGATATCCTACCCCATGCACCTTACTCTGTTTACAGCTGGCACCCTACCTTCCCAACACCTTACTATCACTCTTACCTTATATCCTCACTGCCCAATCAGCTGTCAAAGTGGCTGTCTGGACTTCTGAATTCCAGGCTGCAGAAGTGACTGCTATTAAAATGGGTGCAATTTGATTTCCTCTGACAGCTCTGTTCGACAAAATAACTGTCGGAACAGAAGTGGACCTCTGTATTTCTGAAGCAGTTCCGATCTGAAACACCTCTCAGAAAAGTGGAGCTCTCTCTTTTTGTAAAAATTGCCATTGTGTGGCCCTGTTAGGTGGTGTTTCTAATTTTGGGGGGGAAATCATGAAATCTCACAGAACTGAAATTACACTGGCTAGATTGAATTTAATTTTTTTTTCTGAAGTCTATTTACATAATCACAGACACAAAGTTTTGATGAATCAGCACATTTGGTCAATGTAATAGGATGTAATCATTTTATTTAAAATTCCCATTATAAAGTAATCCTTGATTAATTTAATGAGAATTGTTTAGCTCAATCGTGTAAATGGATAGAGTCTGACGTGAAATGATGTCAATGGTATAGGTTCACTCCTTGCACCAGCTGTTTATGAAGGGCTGCATTCTTGCACCATGCTTGATGTGGAGTGGAGCCCTCAAACTATTTAATCACTTGCCTCTATCCAAACCTGTGGTCCCTTGTGGACTATGGTTAATGAGCTTATCTTGATGAATTTAAGAAAGCTAACCTGGTGCCGTCGTATTAGCACATCTGAAATGAGCTTATCAGAGAAATTAGACATTCTTATTAAGTATGTCCGGTGCACCATCTGTTTTTAATACAATTTAAAATCACTGGCAACAACTTGAAAAGGAAAATGAGTGCAATTTGAAGAAATATTCCAAACCAGTGCTTTTGTGCAAGCAATTTCAAGTTTGTGTTGTGGCCCTTTGAATGAGTGTAGCATGATTTGAACAAAATGAATCTTCAAGCAGGAAAATCACAGTAAACAGAAACACAGTGGTTTGGGGAATAAATAGCTTGCTCTTTAAGTTGGTTAATGTTTGTTAGGGAATCACAGATATGAAATTCAAGATTCTCCTGGAAACCTTGGGACACAAGGTAATTCCTGACTTTTTAAAAAAACTTCTGCGCTCTTTAGACTGGTTTTGTGCAGATCGGTATGGGCTAAATATCAAATTTTCAGAAGTAGCAGCCCTCAGATAACTCCGATCACCAGTAATATGAAAGGTTCTCATTGTTGACCCTTGAATCTTGTGACTTAAGTAATAAATTCAAATGTCTAATTCTGTTTCTACCCACTGAATTACCTACACGTTTTTCTCCTGCTGAAGGGATCAGAAACAAGTTCTAAAAATACTAAACAGCCACTTTTGCCATTGAATCTAATATTACATTTCGCCATTGTCCTCAGCCTTTTCATCACCTTCCCAAAGCTGCACTTCAGACTTTTTCATGACTAATGCCCAAAGCTCTCAGCCAGGAATGAAGAAGTGAAGATGAAGGTGAGAGGACAATGATTTAAAAGGGACCCAAGGGACAACGTTTGCACGTGGAGGGTGGTGCATGTATGGAATGAGCTACCAGAAGAAGTGGTGGAGCCTGGTACAATTACATTTAAAAGGCATCTGGATGGCTATATGAATAGGAAGGATTTAGAAGGATATGGGGCAAATGCTGGCAAATGGGACTAGATTAATTTTGGATACCTGGTCAGCATGGACGAGTTGAACCAAAGGGTCTGTTTCTGTGCTGTATATCTTTATGATTCCATGATGCTATGACTACATTATTAACCATCACACTAGCTTGTGAATTAGCAATTTCAAAATGGGAGGCAGGATGCTGATATCCACCCCATTCACCTTCCTTAATTTTCGAGACTAGTATGATCACATTATGTTGCTGACTCCATGTCATCACACCCTATGTTGCAAAGATTGTTAGTGAAGTGCAGCATACATGATTTGCAGGCGTGAACTCCAGCTCTACATATACAGTTCTGTACCATACTGGACAGTGTGAAGTGATAGTCTGAAGACAGAAGAGCTTCTAATCCCAAACTGACATGTTAATAATTTGTTCTTCATTCATCAGTAAAGGTGGCCATGCTTTGTTACTTCAGTATTATGTCCAAACTGCCTTGGCTTTCAACATTCTTGAAGTTTTGATACAAGGAAATACAATGATTTCAGCTTTCTTTGCATTTAACTGGAGCTGCTAATTATCAGCTTGGTTACACAGACTGACAGAGGATGACAGGTGGATAACAGTTGTCTACAGCGTATCATCAAAATCCAGCAGAATGCATGACCTATCACATTTATCAATCAAACTTAAATGCAAACTATCTTAACTGACTTAATGCACTCTAAAAGAAATTAGCAACATCCGAAGAATAAAGCACTCATTATCCATCATAGTCTAACTACTTTAAATAAAATACTCATCACTTCATTCTTTCAATTGTTGATATTTTCTTCCACTCACGGGTCTTTACCCAGAAACCGGCCTTCTATCTCATTTGAGACTCATAAAAAAGTCCAAACCATTAGAAATTTCCATAATCCCTTTATAAGAAAATGATTGATATATCACCACAACTCAAATAAACCACAAACATCACCCAAGTCCAAGAAATATTTAAAAATTTGCAAAAGTACACACAAGAAGTCTTCAGTAACAACTACACAGATTAGAACTGGCATTGTGTTTTTGAAATTCTTTCAAAGGCTGTGGGCATCACCGGCAATGCCAGCAATTGTTGTTTATCTAGAATTGTTCCTGTGAAGCTGTTGGTGAGATATAGTCTTGAACCACTGTAGTCCATCTTGTGGAAAAAGTAAGGGCTGCAGATGCTGGAAGCTAGAGTCAATAAATGTGGAGATGGAGAAGCAGGTCAGACATCATCTGACAGCAGGGAAGTCAACCTTTTAGGTCAAAACCCTCCGTCAGGACAGGGGAGGGGGAGGGGAGCCCAGAAATAGAAAGAGGGGGGTTGGGGCTGGGAGGAGGGTAGGTGAGATAGAGATAGATGGCTGCAGATAGGGGGTTATTGTGGTTGGTCAGTGTGAATGGTAGAGCAGACAGGTGTGTAAGGAGATGCACAGGTTGGGGTTGGAGGCGTTTTGAAGTTGGCGATGCGGGTAAGGGGCTATTGCAGTTGCTCGGTGGGAAGGGTGGAGCAGATAAGTGTGTCAAAAGATAGAAAGGTTGCGGGTGGGGAGATTTTGAAGCTGGTGAAATCAATATTCAGGCCATTGGGCTATAAGGTCCCAAGGCAAAATATGAGGTATTGTTCCTTCAGATTACATTTGGCCTCACTCTGACAGTGGAAGACCCAAGGATGGACATGTCAGCAGAGGAGTGGGAGGGAGAGTTAAAGTTGATGGCAACTAGATGATTGGGTTGGTTAGTCCATGCAGAATGGAGGTCCCTGAATCTGCATTTGGTCTCCCCAATATAGAGGAGACCACACCGGAGCAACAGATACAGTAGATGAGGTTAGATGGAGTGCAGGTGAATCTCTGCTGGATTTGGAAGGATTGTTTGGGGCCTCAGATGGAGGTGAGGGGGAGGTGTAGCGGCAGGTGTTTCACCTCCTGTGGTTGCAGGGAATGATAATGGTGTGACGGAGGGGTTGGCGGGGAGTGTGGAGCCAACAAGCGAGTCATAGAGTGAACAGTCCCTGTGGAAAGCGGAGAGGGATGAGGATGGAAAAGAGCTTTTTAGTGGTGGGGTCTAATTGTAGGTGGCAGGAGAATATATTGTATTTGGAGGTTGGTGGGGTGGTATGTGAGGACCAATCCTTTTGTTGGGGGGAGAAGGTTTGAAGGCAGAAGCATGGAAAATGGGTGAGATGCAGTTGAGGGCATTCTTAATTACAGAGGAGGAGAAACTGTGATCTCTAAACTAGGAGGATAATAGTGAGGCCAAACATAAACTGGAGGAACAGCACCTCATATTGGGAGCTTATAGCCCAGTGGCCTGAATATTGACTTCACCAGCTTCAAAATCTCTCCTCTCCCAACCTGTCCATTTTCTGATTCACCTATCCACACCACCCTTGCCACTGATCAATCACAATAACCCCCTACATGTATCCACCCATCTCCATCTCAACCACCCTCCCTCCCAGCCCCACCCCCATTTATTTCTGTGCTCCCTTCCTCCTCCCCAGTCCTGACGAATGGTTTCAGCCCAAAACATTGACTTTCCTGCTCCTCAGATGCTGCCTGACCTGCTGTACTTTTCCAGATCCTCATGAATAGTCTCTCTCGTGTTGCGATACCAATACTGCTCTTCGGAAGGGCATTCCTGACTTTTTTTTACCCAACAACAGAACAGGAACAGTGATACATTTCCAAGTCAGGATGTTGTATGAGTTGGAAGGGAACTTGGAGGTGGTCATATTTCCATTAATCTGTTGCCCTTATTCATCTTGGTAGTAGAAATTGGCTTTTTGAAAGGATAGTCAAAGGCATCTTGGCAAGTTGGAGCAGCGCATCTTATATATAATACATACTGTTACTGCTCTGTGTTGGAATGCAGGGAGTGAAAGTTTCTGGCGATTGATTGATGTTAATCTTGTGGGCCACTCTGTTGGACACAGTGTCAAGTATTCCTGAGTGTTTCTGGATTGGTACTCTCCCGGATTATTTTGTATAAGACCATCTCTGTTTGTATCAGCAATTGAAAGATCTGATGATAAAGGGCACAGCCCAATCGCTCAGAAAGTGACTCATTACTAAATTACTCAGTGGTAATAACAGGAAAATCAATAACTACCATTCGTTTGCAAATATAAGCCTGTCTTTAATGGCAAAATAAAATTAATAAAAGGGATTAAAAGAACATGACTTAGTAAGTAGTCCTGCATACTATCATTCATTTTATAAAATAAACCTATGAGAATACGACTTCTTCAGAAACATGAGGTCTGAAATATAATATTTTGCAGACCATTAGAAAGGGATGTTCGACGTTTAAAGAACATGATCATGGCCTTTAACAGTTCTCTTTACATGATAGAAGTTTTATTAAAAGCCTGTGGTAATAAAAACACTGCTTTTTTTTGTAAGTTATAAAACATTTCTAATAGCCCTTACAGGCAAGCAGTTTTATAAGTAATTTTGCACCACACTCAAAGAAAAATTGAGGCTTGATTTTGTTTTATTTTCAAATTACAAGTGTGTAAAAGTAAACTGATACTTGTAATGTTTGCATGAACACTGTAATTTTATGGTCTTCTCGTTGATGTTATGAGAAGGCTCACTTTGAATGGTGTATTTCTTACAACAGTGAATATACTTAACAAGTGTTTTATTGGCTGTGAAAAGCTTTTGTACCAAAGCCTTTACTTTCCCAATAGAAAGGCATCACAAAACTTATGGATATGAATGCAACTAAACAGGTGGAATCAACTGATAAACAACCATTTGCATGATGTGCAGTCAGACCAATAATCAAATAGACAGTGAGCAGAATCTTGCTGGAATGGAGCAGCTCACAGTATGTCCCTTCTTGGTTGACATCTTCCCTCACACTTCAGCCGGAAAAATGTTTGCCCTGTAACTTGCAAGAAGTATAAACTGATAACTGTGCTGTGAGGTCAACAGGGCATCAGTGACTGAGGGCATCAACACTCTGTCTCATTAACCAATGATATTTAAGGATTGAGGAAGACTCAGATTCGAGATGAAGAAGGAAGTTAGGTAAATTAGAGGCAAGTCAGGAACATAAAAAATGGAGGGAAAGAAAGATTGAATGATGGGAGAGAGAACAAAAAAAGAGACAGAAAGAAAAACACGAAACAGGAAAAATAAAAATGTGAAATTTCTCAAAAGAATTTACTATATGCAGGAGTCAAACTGCAACGTTTATATTGTTCCTTTCCTAGTCAAAGAGTTTGACACTGCCTTAGTAATTATATCATTAAATAGGTACATAAGTTGAACCAGTCACCAAGTTCATGCTCTACAGGGCCACAGTGTTAATCTGCCTTTGTTTTTGTATTGGGCACACAGATTTTTTACAGCAGACACCTCAAATCCATACAGTGGAAATATCGCCAGAGATGCTTGCACAAAATCCTGCAAATCTAATGGCAGGGCACACACTCAAATATCAGAATCCTCTCTTAGGCTAACAACCTGAGACACTGGCTTCTGTATTGGTGCATTGCCTGCATGTCTGACATCGTCTGCCCGACACAAGGCTTCCAAAACAAGCTCTCTACTCCCTCATCAGGGCAAATTGCCCAAGACAGCCCAAACTGGTGAAGAAAGATGTCAAAGGTTACAATGATTTGAAGCATTTACAACTGTCACAGTTGGAGGCCAATTGCAAACGGCAGAAAGAGTGTGCAAAATCCCAAATGTACCAGCCAGATTATTTAGTCACCTGAGGATTCACAAATTCAGAATGGAAGGAAGGCAACCTGAAGGACTAGGAAGAGTAGACTTACACTATTAAATATGTGTCTGAATTGTCTGTGACAGACTTAATGGGAATTTATGCACAGATCCAGCAAGTTTTTAAAAACAAAATGAAGACTCATAAATATTTAGCAAATTTTGTTGATTCAAATTTTCAGCTAAACCTGTGTATCTCTTAATTCCCTTAAATTGATGGGCACATGCCATTAGTTTTCCAGCAAAATTTGTCCTATTGTCTCACAACATTGCTTGCCTAAAGCCTTTCAGCATATCTATTTCTCTCTTTCTCTCTCATGTAATCATTATCAGTGATGGTGTGATCATTAATTCTTTGGACTCTCTTCTTTGGTGTTCCTGGGTTTCTCATGCTGCTCTGTACCTTTCAGCTCTTTCCATCATGCTCACTGTATTGAAATCAAATTGAAGATTTTCTGCCCGGGTGCTAAAAAGCAGTGGATTACTGGGACAAATCTCATCTCTTAATCCTATACAGCATAGAAGAAAGCCATTCAGCCTAGTGCTAGATCTTTCAACAAACAATCCAGTTAGTCCCATGCCCACACTCATTCTCCATACCCCATTATTTGTTTATTTCTCATTCAACAACTTATCCAATTTCTTTTTAAAGGCTATTTTGAGTCTGTTTCCACCACTCTCTCAGTTAGCACATTCCAAATCCTTATTGTTTTGTGGAAGCGAATAAATACATGTTTTCTTTTCAGTTTTGTGATTTAATTTTTCATCTGCCCACTTTTACATGATCTTCGTTCCATCATCGTTTTCCCTACAATGCATGAAGGAGATTCAGACAGGATAGGTGTACCTGAAAAAAGTTCTCTTCCTCCCTTGCTGAAAGCAAAAACTCCTCAATGGGAACTAATCAACACAATACTGGTTTGTAAGAAATGGCATAAGATACATTTGAAACATACCATATAGTATCAAATTATAAAAAGTACAGTACAGGTCACAGTAATAGTACACGTAACTATTCTGTGCTAATGTTTATAGTCTTCCATGAAACGTTTCTTATTCCAAATTCCTTATCTCAGCCTTTCAGTGTATCTATTTCTCTTTTTAGGTAAGGAATCACTTGCAGTTTTACTTCAAAGCATCTTTTCTCCTAACCAACCTGCGGTGTTGAACAAATGACACAAAGACTTCACGCTTCCACAAAGCCCTTCATAGTCAAAGAAATAGATTTTGACTTGCAGCTGGTAGTCATGATGATTAAATGGGGTGACCAAATTTTGCATTATAAGCTCCCGTTAACAGAATTATGCTAATAACTGTGTCTTAGTGTCGAAGGAACTAAAGGAATGATGGAACAGGCTAAAGGGCCTTATGTTATATACATCACAAAAACAGAGTTGCTGTTTTACACATAGTTACTGCTGGAAGGCTCTTTTGTGGCCCTCTTGCTTGATATCCTTTGCTGCAACAGTATGAATTTGCTACTAAGTGATATTACTGCTGGGTTTTACGGAGTATTTTTAGTGGATACATCTCAAATCATCAAGTTAATTTGAAAGTCAGTGCTGTGGATGGTCCATTTTGAGAATTTAATTGTAGCCCACGTAAGTAGTGCTGAGTTACCTAGCAGAATGCTTACCCCATTTCTCACTTTAGCAAATGGAAACCTGTGACTCTCAGTGGAGATAAGTAATAAGCGTTTGATTAGTGAGCCTCTACTGGAGATATCAGAAGGTAACAGTTCCTTAATAAGAGTTGGCAGCAACTTAATCTAGACATTTGAATGCAGTGAATACACCTCTCAAGACAGATTGAACAGGTTGGGTCTCTCTACGGAAGGTAAGACTGAAAGATTATCTGATTGAAGTCTTCAGGATTGTGACTGAGTTTTACAGGCTATACTGAGGGAAGATGTGAGTACTTGTGGAAACGACAAAAGTTCGTGGTGATATATATGAAAGAATTTGTGATAAATCCAAAAGGAAATTCAGGGGAAAGTTTTCTGAGTGGTCAGAACGTGGAATTCAGTACAACTAGAGATAATTGGGTGAATATTACAGATTCATTTCTGGAAGGTTAGAGGAGGAAAGGAGTAGAAGGATATTTAG
This sequence comes from Stegostoma tigrinum, assembly GCF_030684315.1. Taxonomy (NCBI): domain Eukaryota; kingdom Metazoa; phylum Chordata; class Chondrichthyes; order Orectolobiformes; family Stegostomatidae; genus Stegostoma; species Stegostoma tigrinum. The sequence continues at coordinate 21,824,326 of NC_081359.1, forward strand.
GTAGGGTCAAGAGGGGAGGGATGATATTTAATAGAAGTTTAGACATTAGTATGGACCAATATGATTGAAAAATCTATTTCAATGCTATATGTTCCAAATTACAAAATCCAAACTACAATTTCAATTTCGCCTTGTTTCAAAGGTAGCATTCTTGATCTGATACAGAAGTCTGTGTATTCAAGCCCAATCCCTTGCAGAATCAGTGTTCTAACTGAAACTTTTGTCTGACAGACAAAAGCTGCACTGTTGAAGGTGACGTCTTCCAAATGGAGAGAATAAACCAAGGTCTCACCTGCCCTCACACATGATCCATGGGATTCATTGGCACAATCTGAATACAAACAGGCTAACTGACTGAAGCCAACATTTATCCCGCAACCAACATCACTCACAGACTTTGGTGGTTAGACACGTTGCTAGTTTGCAGACATTGGAACATTACTGTGCAAACTAGATATTATATCTGTTCACATTATAACAACGTCTGCAAATCCAAATACTTTCATTTGCTATGAGGTTCTGTCTTGAAGACATCATAGGTACCTTTTCAATGAAAATTCTGTTACTGTGTTTATATATTGTAATGCATAAAGCAGCAACACATTATCATGGAACATGAGCATTTCTAGCAAAGCCAGCATTTTTTGTCCATCTCTAATTACCCTTGAACCCAGTGGCTTGCTCAGCCCTTTCAGCGAAATATGAAGAGTTATCCGTATTGCTGCAGTTTGGAGTCACATGTAGGCCAGAACAAGATGGCAGATGTCCTTCCTGAACTGGTTTTCACAACAATCAATGATGGTTTCATGGTGACCATTACTGAAATTATGGCAGTATAGTTAAGGACTAACAGTAAACAGAACTGGAGCAACTGGAAATCTGAAAAGGAGTCTGAAATGATGAATGTTTATACTGAAGCATTAAGTTTGTCTCTCACTCCCTAGATGCCGCCAGGCCTGCTGAGCATTTCCTCCATTTTCTGTTTTTACACTAAAGTAATCTTGGGAATCAGACAATAGCAATAAATTGATCGTGTTTGTTGCCAGGAACCCATTTTTTTCTGTTTTGGATCAGAATTCATCATTTCAATTCATTCCCTATACAACTTCACCCCATTTAAATTGTAATGTCCTCATTATACCAGTATTTTTGTTTTGCTTATTAACTCACCATCACTAGATACGTCCCATTCAGCCAGTCTGAATGCAAAATAAATAGATTAAGTGGCTGTGACTGAGGAAATAACAAAAAATAATTCGCTGCATGGTGCATTGAGACTTTGGGACAACTGATTTACTGGCTTCCTGATGTCACAAGTGGCATTACTTTGCAACCTTCCACCTCACTGTTAATCAATAATGCTGTTTATATCACGCATTTATGCTGTAAATTAATTCACATTTCCCCTTTGGTTTGAAGGGTCAGTAATGTTCATGACACAAGGTCATATAACATCAACGCGTCACCAGTCTTTTTCTCAGTGGATCTCCTTCCATGGCCAATAGTTTTTGCTTCCAGGTAAATTGACACTTTTCCTGCTTCAATCATAATTCCAATTCAACTTGGACATAAAATTTACAAAGACTCGCAATCATAGAGTCATAACGAGAAACCGCCCAGAAACGGACCCTTCAGTCCAACTTTCCCGTGCCAGTCAGATCTCTGATATAAACCTAGACCCATTTGCTAATATTTGGACTATGTCCCTCTAAACCCTTCCTATTCATATACCCACCCAAATGCTTGTTAAATGTGGTAATTGTACCAGCCTCCACCACTTCCTCTAGCAACTCATTCCAAATACACCACTACCTTCTGCATGGAAATGTTGCCCCTTAGGTCCCTTTTATAGCTTTCCCCTCTCACCTTTGACCTATGCCTCTGGTTTTGTCACATATAGAGAGAATAGATAACCAAGCAGATTCACATAAAGGCACTCAGCAAGGCAAATTAGTATGATTTGTCAGCAGTACCTCAGCTAATGTATCCCTCACCTCTGAATCAAGAAGTTCAGAGTTCAAGTCTAGTGCATGGCTTGTTTGTAGACATCTTGACTATAGGGCAATGTTGTTTCATTGGCTGCAGAGTGCTGATGGGACCACCAGAGATTGCACAGAGTACTATACAAGTGTTATATATCAAAACTGAAGAAGGGTTGCTTGACTCAAAATGCTAATTCTGCTTTCCCTCTACAGATGCTGCTAGACCTGCTGAGTTTCTTCAGCAATTTTTGTTTCACATTTCCAGCACCTGCACTTCTTTGTTTTGTGTTATGTAACTTCCTTTATCGAAGGATGGTCATCTTGTGGCTACCCATTTTCCAGCACAAATGAGGTAATTGGGATTTGAAAAAATTACTTCCAAGTATGTAGTTCGTAATTAGTTCAGAAACATAGAAAAATTGGGGCCTTTAGCCATTTGGACCTGTCTTCCATTATTCAATTCGCTGATGGTTTGAATCTTAATACTATCCTGGCGCTTTGGTTCCCAAACACCTTGTATGATGAAAAAGTATCAACCTTGGTTTTGAGATTTTCAATTGATCTGCAGCCTCAATTTTTTTTGATGGGGGAAGAGGGTTGCAATTTTTAATTAACACTGGTGCAATAAAGTGTTTCCCAGGAACACCCAGACTGCTTAAGTCTAATTTTGAGGCTATGTCCATTTGGTTGGGCTCTACCAAAAAGTAGTTTATTTCTACCTTAACAAAATATTCAATCAGATCACCCCTTAATCGTCTATGCTTAAAGGAATATGTCTAAAAACAACCTATTCTCATAATTTAACCCTAAATTTGTTACAGTGAAATTAAGAAAAAAGGTGGTAGCTCAACGGGTCAAACAAAATCTGTGAAGAAATAAAGATTTCATATTTCAGGTGATTGACAAATGTTTACTATTTTGGTGAATCAATGGTGCACACTTAGCAAGGCCAATGCACCCTTCGTGAATGTGCACTGCTCAGAACCGAACACAGCACTGGGTGGGGGGGGGGGGGGGGAGTTCACAGAACAGTAGTACAGTAACACAAGAGATAATGGGAACTGCAGATGCTGGAGAATCCAAGATAATAAAATGTGAGGCTGGATGAACACAGCAGGCCAAGCAGCATCTCAGGAGCACAAAAGCTGACGTTTCGGGCCTAGACCCTTCATCGGAGAGGGGGATGGGGTGAGGGTTCTGGAATAAATAGGGAGAGAGGAGGAGGCGGACCGAAGATGGAGAGAAAAGAAGATAGGTGGAGAGAATATAGGTGGGGAGGTAGGGAGGGGATAGGTCAGTCCAGGGAAGACGGACAGGTCAAGGAGGTGGGATGAGGTTAGTAGGTAGATGGGGGTGCGGCTTGGGGTGGGAGGAAGGGATGGGTGAGAGGAAGAACAGGTTAGGGAGGCAGAGACAGGTTGGACTGGTTTTGGGATGCAGTGGGTGGAGGGGAAGAGCTGGGCTGGTTGTGTGGTGCAGTGGGGGGAGGGGACGAACTGGGCTGGTTTAGGGATGCGGTGGGGGAAGGGGAGATTTTGAAACTGGTGAAGTCAACATCGATACCATTAGGCTGCAGGGTTCCCAGGCGGAATATGAGTTGCTGTTCCTGCAACCTTCGGGTGGCATCATTGTGGCACTGCAGGAAGCCCATGATGGGCATGTCATCTGAAGAATGGGAGGGGGAGTGGAAATGGTTTGCGACTGGGAGGTGCAGTTGTTTGTTGGGGAAACCAAGCGGAGGCTTGGGGACCGCTTTGCAGAACACCTCCGCTCAGTTCGCAACAAACAACTGCACCTCCCAGTCGCAAACCATTTCCACTCCCCCTCCCATTCTTTAGATGACATGTCCATCATGGGCTTCCTGCAGTGCCAAAATGATGCCACCCGAAGGTTGCAGGAACAGCAACTCATATTCCGCCTGGGAACCCTGCAGCCTAATGGTATCGATGTTGACTTCACCAGTTTCAAAATCTCCCCTTCCCCCACCGCATCCCTAAACCAGCCCAGTTCGTCCCCTCCCCCCACTGCACCACACAACCAGCCCAGCTCTTCCCCTCCACCCACTGCATCCCAAAACCAGTCCAACCTGTCTCTGCCTCCCTAACCTGTTCTTCCTCTCACCCATCCCTTCCTCCCACCCCAAGCCGCACCCCCATCTACCTACTAACCTCATCCCACCTCCTTGACCTGTCCGTCTTCCCTGGACTGACCTATCCCCTCCCTACCTCCCCACCTATATTCTCTCCACCTATCTTCTTTTCTCTCCATCTTCGGTCCGCCTCCCCCTCTCTCCCTATTTATTCCAGAACCCTCACCCCATCCCCCTCTCTGATGAAGGGTCTAGGCCCGAAACGTCAGCTTTTGTGCTCCTGAGATGCTGCTTGGCCTGCTGTGTTCATCCAGCCTCACATTTTATTATCTTGAACAGTAACACAACTCCAGTTCAGGATTGAAGAACTGATCTCAGCCAGAAAAAACTGGTCTCTGCGGAGAGGAAGGCTGTATTGGGCCCAGGATAAATCAAACCTTGTGTGAGGCAAAAGAAAGAAGTGTACACACTGGAGCCAACAAACAGCAGCGACAAGCATTATAAAAGTAAACAAATGATTCTCTGTAGTTCTGGCATTTATTGAGAGGATTTGCTTTTAAAATTTCATCAGCTGGCGCATGAGCTGAGCAGACATCTGTTCTAATGTGCCTTTGGTAGGTAGGATCCTCATATCTTGACAAGTAAATAACAACTTATGCTTTTGAACAGGGATAAAAACTGATTGTCACATTTACATTACTCAAGAGAATATTGGCTCCCATGAGCTTCTTTTTGTGTTGACATTTGGAAACAAAATCATGTCATATTAGAACAACTTCAGTGCAGACTACTGAAGAAGATAAATGAGGAAGGAGAGGAGATTCAGTGATTGCACAGTTGCTTTCATCTACTGTTGCTTATACTTGGTCGGTCACTTGGTACTAACCGAAGACAAAGGGATTTGGGAGGACAAAGGCCCTGATAATTATCAAGACCCATTATGCCACATGAGGGGTGTCCACCATCACTAAATGAGGTGGAAATATAGATCCACAATTCACTGCCTCATCCCTCCCCTCTAAATCCCCCAAAATAGTAAAAGGCCCATTTTACAATATTAAAATTTTGGATGGAATTATGATTCTCATGATGTAAAATTAGCAAATTTATTATTAAATAAAATCAATATTTGAATTACATTTTTAGTTGGCAGTGTGGGACAAGAAAACAGCAACACAATTATCAGGGGACTCCAGGATAATCTCAAGATCCTCAATAAAGCCTCCAAACTATTATCCTTTCAGAGTGCATGACTGAAAACTAGTAGAACAAAGGCTGATGTGCAATTCATTGAAGAATCTGAGCCAACAATGCCCTAACAATACAAATGCTTTTAGGGAAACAATTTCTTCCACACTGTACAGAGGCTGCTGACAAAATTCATGGTTGATAAATTTAATAATCTCGGGCTAGCAATGGACTGCTCATTATTGGACCAAACAACCTGCAGCATTTATAGCACATGAACCAATAATGAAGCAGCAATGTGCATGTGTGGGTAATAAAATCACAAAAGAAATTTAATTAATTATTAATGTCTTTACAGCCATTGTCACCAGACAGGTCAGGCTTAAAACGCTGCTGTCTTCCAAACTCGCTTTCATTGTGGGGCAGAATTTGAGGAATAAATCACCTTATCAACACACATTATTAATGCACAAATTGGTCAGCAAATTGTGATAGGGTAGAGTTACCATGTGAATTGTGAATTCATGCCACCCAGACCTTGGTTTTGCAAAAACAGCATCTCATCATGCATCTCCCTGGGAGTTTCATGAACTTGCTGATATCCTTTTTCATTAAATGCCGATTAGAGTCACTACAGAAACTATTGATGCTGCTGTTGTCCAAGGCCCCAGATGCCCCAATCCCATGTTATATTATCAGCTCACACTTCAGTCAACTGAGATGGCAAAATATGGTTACAGGTTAGAGAACTAACAAACAGAGGACGCTACAAGATGCATGCCCTCCAGTAAATTTTGGCCTATATGCCTAATATTTATATTGCCAGTCATTTTTTGCTCCACTGGTCACACACTTACAGAATCCTTAGGACTCCTATTACCTTAGACAGCTTACACAAAATACTCGAACATTAGATGGATATATTAATTCAATTCTATCTAGCTGTCTCACCATTCATGTTACTTTTTGCTGCCAACGTTTTTGCTTCATGGGAAAAAAAAATCCTCCTAGTTACTGCATTAAATAGAACGCATTCATCTCAAAGCTGTGCCAAAGTAGCTTGTTGTCATATTCAGCCATAGATTTCCTAATTTCAGTGAATTTATTGGCAAGGTGTAACAAGTGCCAATTCTCTTGGATGTAAATGGAACAAGGCTTGGATCTCAATCTGCTAAAGCAACTGTGTGCTCTCCCTGGGATCGCCAACAATTAAACTGTTGAATGTCACACAACTGCAAATATTTTTATAGCCCAGGATTACACATCTTAGGTACAAAACAATGCAAAATGTGGACTTTTGGGGGAAAAAAAACAAAGCTTGCAGATTTGAAATGTTCAACTTAGATTGTTAGCACTGTGCCAAAAGCAATTAAACTTGCCAAAGCTCAGCAAGAGCTGGCACATGTCTTATTGGCAGTGGAAGGTATGCATGCTACAATGATTAGATTTTTGTTCAGAAGTGGAGCTAAACTGTGACTGGCAGAATTATTACAAATAATTCGCATTAGTCTGCATCAGTAAAGCCACCATTCTCTTTGCCAGGCAGACTTATCACCGAAAGCATCCAGATTGTTGGCCATCATTCTTGTGATGATCAGAAAAATCGGAAAAATCTCTACTCCAAGATGCAAAAAAAGTTATGATTTACTTTGTGTACATTGCTCATTTTCTACATCGTAGTGACACAGTGCGGACTGCTCAGGCAATTCCATGCAATATTCAAGCCTGCATTCTGGAAAAGATATGCCCGAACCAAGGATGCAATTGTTGCTTTCTATTTGCTTCACTGTGGGAAGTAAGTATTATTTTGGTCCAGTTTATATAATGAAATATGTAGTTGAACATTTCTCCATTAAAGTGTACAATTATTTTGATCAATTATTTCCAACTACACAATTATCTCCAACTAAGTAAGATATATACATAATATTAGCATGTTTGGGTTTCAGTTGGCAAAACATATTTAAATATTTAGATACAAAAGCATAATATTGTTTTAAGTTGTATTTTCAATTAAACAAACTATTAAATCATTCAAGAGTCTCATTTGCTTTCCAATCTGATAACTATATCAGTGTACACTGTAGAATCAGATATTCTCTTTGTTATTAATGCTTTTATGGGATACCTCTAGTTAGCCCAGTATTGCCTCCATTCCCCTTGAGAAAATGGTAGTGATCTGCATTCTTGAACTACAGCAGTTCATTTGTAGTACCCCCATTGTAACGTTAATAAGGAAGTTCCAGGATGTTAACTGAGCAATAATCACGGAACAATATAATTACAAATTAGGATAATGTATGGATTTCAAATGGTAGCATTTCAAGTCAGGAAAAAGCTTGAGTCAATTGATACCATGCATCTTGTAGATGGTACACACTGCTGCTACAGTGTGCCAGTGATTGAGGGAATAAATGTTATACATGTTTGATGGGGTCCCAATCAAGTGGGCTGCTTTTTCCTGGTTGATGTTAAACTTTGTGAGCATGGCTGGGAGGTATCATCTAAGCAAGTAGATAGTATTCCATTACACTCCAGTGGACAGATTTTGGGGAAGCAAAGGTTACAATAGTTGCCAAAGCACCTCTGCAGGTCTCTGACTTATTCCTCTTGCCATGGTATCTGCATGGCTGGTCCAGTTCAATTTCTGGTATTTGGGATATGGTTACCTACACAAACTGAGTTCCCGACCTCAGTAGGACCACACAAAGAAAGAAGAGGCCAAGGACAGCAAGTTGTAAAGGACAATCACAGTATACAAAACTCATCTTTCCTGGAGGTGAATTCTAGGAGTGATACTGACATATACTTGGAGGCTGAGTCTCAAGGTTATTGAGTTGAAAGGCCTGCAATGAGCCAAATAATGTAAAAGTTGGAAGTTCAAAAAAAAACTCAACAACATAAAAATGATAAAATTTACAACTGTATGATTTCTGTGGATAGATTGGGCATTCTAGAATCGTTCTTCATTTCTTCATTATCAGGATATGGGCATTATTGACTAAGTCATGCTTTATTGTTGATACCTGATTACCCTTAAGAAAGTGGTGGTGAGCCATATTCTTGAACTGCTGCAGTCAAATGTGGTATAGGTACGCTGAAATAATTCATTGTTTGACAGTGTCAGGATTTTGACCAAGTGACAATGAAGGCATAGTAATATATTTCCAAGTCAGAATCATGTATGGCATGGAATGAGTCTTGGAGATGATGATGTTCCCAAATATTCATTAACCTGGTTCTTCTAGTTGGTGTAGGTCGTAGATTTGAAAGGTGCTGACAAAGAAGACTTGAAGTGATGCTACAATGCATCTTGTAGATGGCAAACTGTTGCCAAAAGTTCTCCTTACATCACAGAAATAAGGAGGAGCTGAATAGAAATACTTATGAAGGCTTTTGAGCAAGGAAGAAGGAAGACAGTATTTCTTCTTGCAAGTGGGACAGAAACCAAAGCTCAGAATTTTATTGACCTTCTTTATTAAATCCTGGGATGAGAATGTCACTTGTTAGCAGCATCTATTGCCCAGCACTAATATCCCAGAGGGCAGTTAAGAGTCAACCACATTTTTCATGTAGGCCAGACAAGGTAAGGATGGCAGTCCTTTCCTAAGGGACATTAGTGAACAAGATGGGTTTTTCCAACTATCAATAATGGATGTATGCTCGACATGATCATCATCAGATTCTTAATTTCAGATTTTGCTCTTGCCTTCTTTTAATTGGAAAAAAAGAACGAGTGAGAAAAACAGGAGAAGTATCTTTTTCAAGTACAAGTTTGTTGCATCAGAAAGTACAACCTGAAAGTACAAATGAATCAGAATCCATAGCAATTGTTAAAAGGTATTTAGGTCTATGCTTATAAGGACTAACTTACAATTTATGAGGACCAGGCTAGGATTTATGACTAAATCGGACAGACCTTTGGAGGTGGCAGCAGAAGTGTGAAAATTGAAATGCCTTTCAGTGTTGTAAGATTCTGTGACTGTAATTGTAAACTCAGTTGAGGGTAAACAGGGTAGATGTCGCAAGAGACAGTCCAATATAAATAGAATACATAATTGCAGGACATCAGCAAATCAAAATGGCAGCAGAAGGTCCACGGACTACATCTTGAAAGATGCAAGGCTCACAAAAAAGTAAGTCAATGCCTCTCGCAGGAATAAAATTATTGACCGAACATCAACTTTGACTCTTCTTGATTTATACCAGAGAACTCAGAACAGACCAGTTGAAGTCTTTGCCCTCTATGTTCCTTCAGGAGGGCCTGTTTTCTTGCACCTTCTCAGTATCCCACAGGTAATGCAGAAATTGTGCACTTTGGCATTGAGCGGATTAATTGGAAGTGAAGGTTCTTGAGCTACGTGCATTCGAGTAAAAAGATGATAATCACCTTCTGACTATGTCATTTCACCAGTTTTGATACATGCCCAGTAATTTTGGCTCCCACTACAGCTTTGAAGTTATTGCAATTGGAAACTAGATTATCCAGCAAATTAATTGGCATTATGGTCGATCAGCATGATGTAAAGAATTGCAATGCTGTTTCAATGATTAGATTATTTCCAACTTGGTACTGAAGGATTCCTTCCTCAACAGTTACACCCAGCATTCTCAAGGAGTTTATTTTATAGAATGATACTTAAATCCTTTCATTCTTCCTTTCTTGTTTTGTTTTGTTTTGAATATCGTGGTTCCTCTTTTTTATCTCTCCCTTTTCCATCTCTCCAGGTTTTACTTTTGTTATTTGTCATCTTTGAGGACAGTGCAGTGAGGTATATTTAAAGGGCAGGTCTCCAGATCAAATACCTGGAGTCAAGGAGAACAATTATGAGGCAGCAAATAATTGCACAAGTAGATTCAAGTCTTGTTTCATCAGAAAGGAACTGCTTTAAACACAACTCTTGATTTTTTTTAAGAATTAAATTATTTTCAGGTTGTGATGGCCCCCTGTTATCTGCTGCAATATGAAAACTTCCATTTAAATCACATTGCATGACTGCTATACAGCTGAAGTCAAATGATTGAATCATAAACATTTGCTAACAATATCTGGCATGATATCAAGATGTAAACTTCCACATGTCACTTTGTGCACTGCACATGTATACATCATGCACAATGGCCTTACAATATCAATCCCAATGTTAAAATTGCAATCGGTGATTGCATTGAATGATGGAACAGGGTCGAGGGCTAAAAGTAGTGCACAGGACAATGTTTATAGCATAACCTATTATTACTTGTTGACATAATAACAATCTATCAACTTCAAGGCAATAAATTGAGTTAATTATTTTGACATCACAACAAAAGTCATATTTACTATTAACAGTAGCTAATATATATTCCAAGAATTAAACTTGAGCTCATTGCTCACCTTCACGCTGTGTTGAATAGCCTCAGCATCTGTGTTTAGTTTGAAGAATATGCATTGAAATACCACTGAAAAGACTTCTGCACATAATCTAGATTAGAGTCCCATGCTGTATCATGTAAGTTCTGTACTATTGAAGGTGCCACCCTCCAGATGAGATATTCAACTAAGACCCTGTTGTTCCATCTCAGTTGTACTTGAAAGGCACCTTATTATTTTTCGAAAAAAAGCAGATAAGGTTTCCCAGATTCCTGGCTAATATTTAACCTGCAACTAACATTGCTAAGCAAATTAATTATCTTGGCATTATCATGTCACTGGTTTGTGGGACCTCAGACTCCACAAATTCACTTGCATTTTCCAACACTACAATGGTGACAACACTCGAAAGGGCTTAAGACGCCTTTGGTTGGATGTGAAAAGCACTATATAAAATACAGCGGCCTTTTTTCTGCCAATTCTACAGGCAGGAAAGATAGACTATAACCATGCTGTTCCATGCTGTCTGCGTCCCAAATGCCACTGTTTGTTTTGCAACCCTTGAGCTCATATTTTTCCATTTCCCAACCGTGAAAGCACATTCCACAAGCTCAGCCACAAAATGAAGTGGAGAACAGCTTGATTTGTATTTAAATCAACTGCTCTATAACTAGCAAGTAACAAGAATTCAGTTTCAAGCTACAGGCTGAATATGAGAGTCCTGTATGCTAAAAAGACAAATTTCAGCAGCTGCCAGTATCTATGTGGGGGTCCATGATTGAATGAGGTTTACATTGCGCTACAAGTTGTTTGTCCCAGATTCAGCCACGATTTAAATGAACAGTAGGTTTGAGGGGTTCAGTAGCAGCTTCCTGCTGTTCCTTTCTTTCCTTTCAAATCTGGAAGCTCACAACTGAGTAGATTTCATCGTGAAATGAAAATCTGACAAAGCCCATGGACACATATTGCATTGTTGCCATCGCAGTATTATTTTCAAGATATCAGCACCATGCCAACAGCATCCTCTCCTGTTCATCTTAACCAGATGATCCTATTATTTTGCAGGGTGGAGATGTCTGTATAGTACAAATAACACTGGCTAAACAAATTTGCACTTGACAGAGCTTAAGGCAAGGAAAAGCTCATATTATCAAATACTACAAAAAACGTTATATCCGTCATATTTTAGCCTGGCTGAGTGGGGAGAACCATAACAGGATTACTGGCTGGCTCAGTAAATAGCTAACAATGGACATTTGTTGATGCTATGATGGGATACGATAGAATAGATGGCTAACAACATGATGACTTGGCCTTTCCAATAAACATGATCATCAACATCAAGAGGGGATACTGTGAAGTAAAACACTGGAGGGAAACTTTCCACATCAGGATATTATTGGAGGGCTCCTCTGATTATCAACAAATTGTATTCCCATGAAAGACTCATCATTGCATAGTAAACTACTTTAGTTCCCTCCACTGTTTTGCTAATTGACTTTTTATCAATTTTACCGGGGTGTTATTCTCACTGAACACACCACATCACAAACTTCTATTATGTTCTCCTTAAAACCAAATATAATGCTTCTGAAGGTCTAGCGTAAGCAGGCCAGGACAGCATTCTGTTTAAACATGGCAACTGTATCATTCAGAGAGTGCTGAAACTGGAGATAATTCAGCAGAAGTATAAATGAAGTGAGAAGAATAATGATATTGTGTTAACACAATTTACAAGTTTAGTGCATTCAAAGGACATTGAAGGAACTTTTCCATGTCAGCTTCCATTATTATTTTCAGGGAGTCCACTAGAGTGTTTTTATTTTATTTTTATTGTTGGCTTCATATATGAGATAACTGCCTCACGGCCTTTTTTTTAAAATTGTCTTTTTTTTATTGTACCAACTGATACTGCAGCTGCAGAAGGATTATATGGTGTGAAAAGAAGAAAACAGATGGATTGAATGTCTCAAAACTCAAACAGGTCAATTCCTGGAAGGTTTGGCCAGTCTCAGATTTTCTCCTCCCTATCATTGTCTGATAGCCTTGTCCAATTTAATGTTTATTTTTATGTGTAGTGCTTTGAGTTGGCAGTCAATTTGCAGCCTCCTCTCCCTATTCTCCACTCCCAGTTTCCAGTTCAGTCTGGAATGACAACCCTATCTTTGCAAAAAAACAGAACAGCGCACTGTGTTCTCCATCAAACGGATTTTCAACTGTGCCCATGTATTTTCTGCACTGTAATCACAACCTCTAAACCTCTAAATAAAATTATCTTTCCCTTGCTCCACTGTCCCAGTGTCATTGGTTACCTGACACCAGAATGCATTTTCTGCAGATTAATAATTAATTCCTATTCAAAAGCCTGATTGTTTAGTTGGGATTTCCAGCCATGGTCCCAATTTACATGCTTGATAGTATGCACGTTCCAATTACATGACGAACATTTGAAAATGACAATTCGAACAGCAAATCCTTCCACTGTCAGTCAAGCCTCCAATCCTACCTATTAATGAAATGTGCTGAGGCTGTCTAGTTCTTTTGGCTGAATGAATCGGCTTCTACCGGCCCTGATTTGTTCCAGTTGCTTATCACACCAGAAAACTGCTTCTTCTTTCCACGATAGCAGAGCTGTCATTGCTATTTTCCTTCAGGGTACACACACACAAACATATTCTCTATCCCCTGCTGCCGCAGTGAAAAGCAAAGGTGCATCGTTTTGATAAGGCTACACCTAAATCATGTGTGGATTTTCTAAGCAGCTAATTAGATGCTTCTGGGCCATAGTGAGGCAAGTTACTGTCCATCAAATTCACTGGCCTAGCTGGCATTATCCATCAGCATTGTCTTTATTTTCTCTCTGTGGCTTTTTGCCAGAAATTATATGACTTTATTGGTAGTTTATCTTTTAAGTACCTTTTCCTAGCCTCAGTATGTTGTTGAATGCGTGCAGCTGCTTACCAGCCTAACAGAAAATAAGGAACAATTTGATCATTCTTCTGAAGATGTCAGCACTATTAAACAATCAGCTGTGGGTTTATGGCTTGTCGTATGAATGGAGATTCATGCCCTGTTGGCCACTACCAATGTAATTTTAGTGGTGTTATGGTGTCTACAATTAATGTATTGGAATCGTGACAAAGTGGTATTCTCATTCAGCAGTTGTGAACTACCCAAAGCTCTTATCATTTAACAAGCACACAATACAGAAATAAATGAACTTTCCGCAACTGTTTCCCTGATGAGACATCTGCGACAGAAGCTGCTGAGCTGCCTCCAGCTGTTTACGAGACAGCGGACTGAGGAACAAGAGGTTTCAACTATCTCCAGCTGTTTGCTAAGGGAGGTGAAAACAGACATACGTGAAATGCCTACAGTTGTTTATCATAGACAGCTGTTTTCCATATAAACAACACACAACAGACATATCAGGACAAACTATATCTGTTTACAATAGAACAATGTCACAAGCACAAACAGCACACTGAGAGTTTTGGTAAGACTAGTATAGTAACTTCAACTGTTTTACATCATTTTTCAATCACCTGATCACACTCTACAGCAAAAACAAATCCACTTCTCTTTCTCTTGGCTGCAAAGGTGAAGCACAGAATTTCTACTTATTAGTTCTAGTTTATTGATAGGGCTGCTCCCTCAAAGGTTGATGTTTGTGGGTTAAAAGTTTCCTACACAACTTAAGCTCAATAATTTAGGCCAATTTTCCAGTGCAGTGCCAGGGGAATGTTGCATAAGAAGAGGTGCCTTTCTTTCAGATTAGTCTCAAATATTTGATCTTCTCAGGAACACAAAAGATATCAGTCTTATTTTGCAGAGAAGCAGGAGGCTCCATTGCGTTGTTTCCAATATTTATCCCTCAAAGAACAGCACCAAATAAAAAGAAAATCTAGTCGTGATCATATTGTTACTGGGGGAGTTTGCTGTGTGCAAAATGATTGCCATTTTTTGTAGATCGCAATGGTGACCATTGTTTGAAAGTACGTTTCATTTTTGTAAAGTATGTTGGGACAACCTCTAGTTATTCAAAGTAAGACATGTTTTTCTTTCAAGACATCAGCCAAAATCTTTATAACCACCAAAATTAATTTTATAAACATTGTACCAAATGTTGGTTTATTCCAACAGACATTTCTATGAGAAAATGCAGGCAACACCTGCTGCACCAGCTGCTCGTGTTAATATGAAAGAAAACGTACTTCCACTGAAGGAAAAGCAGAGTTGCTCCAGTTCTTTGGCCAGCATTCCTCCCTCAGCCAACATCACTGAATTATCAAATGTATTCACTGTTTGGGAAAATCAGCTGCTACCCTGACCAAAATGATCACACTTGTCCGCATCTCCAAAATAACAGCAAAGACCTTTGCAACATTATTCGGTTGGGATAAGGGGCGATTTAATTGAAAGATTTATTTATACAGCCACAATACTCACTGTCCAAACTTTGGGCTTTCTGGTTCTGTTTCTACAAATTGTGCATTTTCGTAAAAACATCCAATTCAGACTTTGCCCTTGCTGCATTGAGAATAGTTGGTACGAATGACGGCACTGGCAAGGCACAGTTATCAAAGATATTTGGGTTACAGAGACTTGAACATATGATCTAGGTTGACACTAGTCCTAGTGAACTGCCACACTGTCACTGATATTGTCTTTTGACAAGAGATTAAACTGTAGCATGTCAGTCCCCGAAATGGTTGTAATTGGATGGGTGGCATGGTGGTGCAGTGGTCATCATTGCTGCCTCACAGTTCCAGACACCTGGGTTTGATTCCTCAGGCGACTGTCTATGTGGAGTTTGCACATTCTCCCCATGTCTATGTGGGTTTCAACCCACAGTCCAGGGATGTGCAGGCTAGGTGGGTTCTGGGAAATGCAGGATTATAAAACAGGGGATATTTCTGGGTGGGATGCTCTTCAGAGGGACAGGTGGATTTTTTGGGGGCTAAATGGCCTGTTTCACACTGTAGAGATGCTGTGGAAAGATTCTTTATCACTATACTGAAAGTGAAGGGTGAGTCACGGAGTTCCTGAGCCAATATTTATGCCTCAACTAGTGCTTCAAAATGTTATTTGGTCACATGAATCATAGAACCCCTGCAGCTTGGGAACAGGCCCTTTGGCCCAGCAAGTCCACACCAATCCTTGGAGCATCCCACCCAGATCCATCCCCCTGTAACCCACCTAATCTACACATCTTTGAAGACTGTGGGCAATTTAGCGTGGCCAATCCAACTAGCCTGCACATCATAGGACTATGGGAGAAAACCAGAGCACCCAGAGGAAAACTACACAGACACGGGGAGAACATGTAAAGTCCACACAGACAGCCGCCCAAGGGTGGAATTGAACCCGGGTCCCTGGCGCTGTGAGGCAAAGTGCTAACCACTGAGCCACCATGCCATTCACTTGATGTCATTGTGCACTTTACTGTAAAATCAGACCACCCTCATGAAACACACGTGACTAAATATTTTTCAGTCAGAGCATGACAACATTGAGATTCCAAGATACCATCAGAGCTCATGAAACTTAACTTCAGTTCTGAGATTGTTTTCGATGAACAATCGAAATAGTAGTGTGAAATTAAGTACTTCGAGCATGAATCAGTGAGGAGGGAGAAAGGGTGGAGCAGTGTTCATGTTAATTACATAAAGGCAATGGGAAGAGAAAGAAAGGGTTGACCAATAAAGAGATGGAGACAGAATTTATGTGCAGCAAAATAATAGTGTAGAGGGATTAATACAGCTTTGTTATATGAGTGTTGCACTGCAGACCAACAAGAAGAAGAAAGGGAGAAGTAAGCAAATACATGAAAGAAAGTAATGAACTTTTCGTAACTAAACTGGAAGGTAGAGAGACATTGAATGGTGGGTGTGAGGAAAAGGGATGGAGCGTTAGAGTCCAAAATGTTTTTGATTTAATATTTAAGAAACTCAAAACAGCTCTGCTTGGCCAGCCAAGGAAATGAACTGGATCATAGTGAGAAATAAGTGAGGACAAACAATGAGAAAGCACTGATCACAACGGAGTAGGTTTAAAATAAATTGAAAGCACACTACATTGGTTCTTACACAGAGTAAAACTAGAGAAAATATTAATAAAGTGCAACAGAGTTAAGGAGAAAAGAGTTGGGGGGGGTTGAAGATCACATTCTCAAATCTAAGCGGTCATCGACATATAAAGTTTAGAAGAAATGAAAGGATATACTGGAAATCAAACCAACTCAAGAAGGAGAAGAGTCCTGATCCATATGGGATACACCTGTGGATACCTACTCTTTATCATATTGCTGTCTGTGAGACCTTTTTGTGCGTAAAATTGTTTGCTATGTTTCCTAATTTACAACAAAAATAATATTTATCATGCATGTCAAATGCTATAAATCACTGTGGGTCATTCTATGACTATGTAAGTCAGGGAATAGATACAAAGCTTCCCTTTTACTGTTAGTCAAAGAAATGTGCATGGACATAGGAATGGTGTCCACCAAATCCTCATCATCTTCAAAGGATAGGGTGGGCTTCCACTGATAGCAAAAAACACAGATACCATTCCTATGCAACTCTCCTATATACCAATCAGATATATGGATCAATGAGAAAAAAAGGATGGGTCTGCGGTCAACCCAGTGAGCACATGGTTATGCAGTGAGTAATGAGGATGAGTGTATATTAAAATTCAACAGAAGAATAAATACAGGCAGAGGGCTGCAATACAGTAACTAAAATTCCTATCTTGCCGGACGGAGAAGTTTTAATCTGGAGAACCTCAATCCAGTTATTTTAAAATTAATGAGAGAATAGAAAGTAAAATGTTTGCACAACGACCAGATTACAGAGCATCAAGAGATGGAGGACATATAAAAGAAAACCTGGCTTATTACTTTTCAAAAAATTGTTTCCTGTACATCTTCTAATGCTACTGTAAGGAATTGCAGACGTCCTTTTTCAATGGCTTATTTTTAACGAGAAAACAAAGATATGTAGCTTCTTTTGTAGCTTCTTTCACGTCCTTGGGATATCCCCAAGTGCTTCACAGCCATTGAATTAATTTCAAAGCTCTAATAATGTATTGTGCGGTCAAACACAGCAGGCTCTTTCTTGAAAACAAGCTGTCACATTTGTCAAATAAGTCAAATAAACAGTGATTCTATTTCAGCGCTGTTGGTTTCTAGAATGAACAAGCGGTCAGGTGTTTCCTAATACAAAGAAAATCTTAAATCAGTTACTCAGGGTAAGAGATTCAGAGGCAAAACTTTATTTAATTTAAAAAAAATCATCATAGAGTCAAAAGGCGTGGAAACAGACTCTTTGGTCCAACTAGTTCATGCTGAACATAATCCCAAAATGAACTAGTCCCACGTGCACGCTCCTGGCCCATATCCCTTCAAACCGTCCCTTTCACGTACTTATCCAAAAGTATTTTAAACATTTTAATTGTACCCACATTCGCCACTTCCTCAGGAAGTTTGTTCTACATGCAAACCACCCTTTGTGCAAAAAATTGCCCTCACATCTTCTTTAAATACTTCTCCTCTCACCCTCAAAATATGACCCCTAGTTTGAAATTCCCCATCCTAGGGAAAAGACAATTATTATTAACCATATCTATACCATTGATTATTTTATATAATTCTATAAGCTCTCCTCTCAAGCTCCTATGCTCCAGTGAATAAAGTTTCAACCCATCCAGGCTTTATTTATAATTGAAACCTTTCCTCCCCAGCAACATCCTCGTAAATCTGTTCTGAACCCTCTCCAGTTTAATAATATCCTTCCTTTAACTGGGTGACCAGAACTGGACACAGCACTCCTGAATAACATGGAATGGGATTTATTTTAACTGACTCACATTCTGTCTTGACAAACAGAATAAACTTCCAAAATAGAGACAACAATCTTATGTGTCAAGATCTAAATATGCTTCACTTAAAGTGGTAAAACAGCAGGAATTGAGTGTGTTCAATTCCAAGGATGATCCTAATTTCTTCAACCACAATGCAGGAGCTAATTATTACCAGGGCATGAGTGATAAGCTTCAAAATGTCATGTTTAGACCTTATTATTAGACTGCTGAATACAATTAATTTGATTACAGTTTTTTGATTGCATGAAATAGCTTATATTGATCCTTCTATCATTAATAAAATAGAAATAAAACTATTTATCAGCAGGCAATACAGGCAGACAATCAACATCAGTGTGTACTGATTTTATGCGATGCCTGGGGGCCAACCTTATCTCAATTGTTGGAGTTCTTGCTATGAAGTAAGAGGATGGTATGTTCAAGTCCGACAGTAGAGCTTGAGAGCAAAGCTGAAGACGTTCAATCAGGGTCAGAGGTGCTGTCTTTCAGATGTGACATTAAACTGCAGCCCTTCTCATGTGGATGTAAAAGATCTCATGGTACCAATTTCAAAAAAAGAGTCTCCCGTATGCCAGGGCTAATAATTACCCCTCAATCAACATTAAAATTAGAACAGATCATGAAATGCTTTCTGGGGAGCTTCCTGTGTGTAAATTGATATTTTATTTCCTGCATTATAACAGTGCCCACACTTCAGAAATGCCTCATTGATTATAGGTTATTCTGAAATGTCCTGTTATTGTAAAATGTGATAAATAAATACATGTCTTGCCCTGTTTGGTATTTGGCATGTGGAAGATAAATTTTTAAAAAATAACCTGGGACAAATTGTTTCTTCAGCGGGAATTAAAATTAATCCTTAAAATAACAATAATGCCAACTGAAAAACAATAATTCAAAACTGTTGACTTGGGGTGATGGAAATGACTACTGTGTACAACATTGCTCCTTATAAATGTAAATTATGTTCAGAATTCTTTCAGGACATTTCTACATGTTAAAATCAGCAGCAAGCACATATTCAAAGATGCATTTTGGAAACAATTTAACATAAGGATTGGTTTCATAATTTATGGAAAATTGAGGTCAGACTTTACACCACAGATTTTTATTTCATCAGGCACGACTTGATTTTTTTTCCCCACTGTGGTTAAGTAGGGGAATTCCCAAGGGTATGTTGTTAAGCAGAAAATTATTTTTCTGGCAGGTAATAGTACTCAGATGCCAGAAACAAGCTTGTTTCTGTGCACTGTGATGACCTCTGTGATAGGCCTGGAGCTACAGCCAATAATTATTTCATTCTATAGTCGGCAAAAGGAGCTAAAAGGTCTACTGAAAATGCAATGATGTTTCATTGTATTAGTCAAATTCTCACCATAGTGGGGAGTGACAACTCAAGGCATTAGCCCAATCCACACCAAATACAGTACCAAGCAGGTAATTCTGGCTTCTGGAAGTCTGCCCAACAATATATTCCTCATCAACTCTGTAACTTGCATATTTCATTAGAGGAAAGACTGGGCAGGAGGGAACAAGAACATCTTGTGATTATACAGCACCTTTAACATGGTAAAACAATACAACGTATTTCACAGGAACATAATCATAAAAAAATCAAGACTTTTATTGATATCGAGCCGAATTTTCATGTCCTAAAATATTTGAAAATGGATGCAGGAGTCAGAAAAATGTAAGATGCAAATTTGAGTTTCCCTCTTAAAGTTAGACCCCACACAAACTTCCCATCAGCAGGAAAAGTTAGGTTCAGGTTGCAGCTTTGCAAAAACATTTTGTGATGTTCAGGTTGCTATTGACAGGTGGAAGTGAAATTTGTGTTGCATGTTTCAGAATACTTTCATCAGATCTGTCAGTTTTTTGAAGCTTTTAGAAAGCCTGCCTAGTGAGAATTTAGAAATGTTGAAGGAGGCCTGCTGAGGATTTGCAACATTCTGACAGGATAAGTTTTAAATGCTTTCACAATATCAAGTATCATTCTTAAATGTTGTCATATGAGTTAGAAACGTTTCCACCGCAGTGATTGATCACCAGACAAAGGTGGACAAAGATAAATTGATCATTACATTTACCAGCCTCATATAATGTTGAGATTTATTAAAGTAGTTTTCTCTTTTCACAAAGTAATATCATGCATTTGAAATGTAGAAACCAATGCCATGGTAATGATCTGAACTATTCAAATGTTCGCAGGGCTTTGACTTAGAAAATATTAATCATCCAGTATAGTTTAGAAAAAATGTCAAACAAGGTGTGGCTTCAATTTGTCGAGAGCTATACCAGCTTGTTTTGACAGCTGAGTCCATTATGAATGATTGGCTGAATTTCAAATAATATGCAACATTGTGATAAACAGAGACTCATTTCAGTTTGATTGACTGTTTTAAAAGGTTGTAACAGAATTACCTAACTTTGATATGGAAGTATAACTGCTTCTTTTCAATGGATCTAGAATGTATCCTGTCATGCAATGGAATGGGTGTATGAAGGGGCATAGAAGAAAAGTATAATACAAAGGATAAGGAGAGGGCAAGGGCAAAGATATATGAGAGGGAATGAAGGTATAGGTGGCTGGGGATTTAGTGGCGGAGTGAGTTATGAAACACAAAAATGAAGTGTGGAGCATGGTCAATGTCCCTAATAACTAGCTCATCTTAGCATCCACATATCTCTGCTAATGTCTTAGGCCTGCCTGCAGAAGTGGCTGACCAGACCGCTATTCACCCCTGCCCCTAGGTGGTGAAATTATGGTTGGTACTGGAGGAGGACCTTGCATGCCTCAAGATTTCCAAACCAGAAATGAAAATCCAATCCATTTAGATTGGTGACCAAAAGTTTCACTGAAAAAAGAAACATTTTGGAGAATCATCTTAAAGGAGGGAAGAAAGATGGAGACTCAATGAATTCCAGTACTCAATACCAGTAATTATAAATGGGAGTATGCCTTTACCTGCTCTATGCTACAGATGAATGTGAAAGTAAAACAATGATGTTATCAGCACACTAATCCTGATGCAGTAGCAGAGACACTGAGCCTTACACAATTCAATGAGTGAATCATTTTATAGTCACGTGAATTTAGGAAAATACAGCCAAAAGTGATTCGTCGACACAATCCAATGCCAGTTTGGACTACAAAATGAATCAAAAGGCCCTTTGGCCCATTGTGTCTGTGCTGACCATCAAGCACCCATCAATTCTAATCCTATTTTTTAGCACTTGCCCAGAGCTTTGTGTGCCATGGCATTTCAAGCATTCATCTAAATGCTTCTTGAATGGTCTAAGGGTTCCCACTTCTACCAACTTTTCAGATAGTAAGATCACCTCTGGGTGAAAGCACTTTTACTCCTTATTTTTCCACCTTTACGTCCTTATTTTTATTTCATTCACAGGGTGAGAACGTCACTAGTTAGGCCAACATTTATTGCCCATCCCTAAGTGCTCAGATGGCAGTTAAGATTAAGGCCAGACCACGTTAGGACAGCAGATTTCCTTCCCTAAAGGACCAGACAATCAGTAATGGATTCATTTAGATTCTCATTTCAGATATCTTTTATTGAATTCAAATTCCATAATCTATTGTGACAGGATTTGAACCTGGGTCCTCAAAACATTACCTGTATCTCTGGATTAACACTCCAGTGATAATACCACGAGTCCATTGATTCCTATTTCTGCCCTTATCTTAAGTCTGTACCCCCTCTCTGGTTATTGACCCCTCTGCTAAGGGGAAAGTTTCCTTCTTTTCTGTCTTATCTATCTCCCTCTTATTTTTATCCACCTCATTGAGGATCCATCAGCCTTCACAGTTTTCAGAAAAACAACACAGCCTGCCTGGTCTATATTCTGAGCTAAAATACATCCTGCTGAATCTCCTCTGTATCCTCTTGACAGCAAACACTACTTTCCATCAGTACAATGTCCAGAAATGGGTGCAGTAATCTAGCTGTGACCAAACCAAAAGATATACAATTCTCTGTCATATCTTCCTGCTCCCGAATTCAATGCCTCAATGGTGGTTTCCCACATACCTTCTTCACCTTATTATTTACCTGTCATGTTGCTTTTTGGATGTATTCACATTTACACCAGTTCTCTCCTGTATTTCCTAGGGCCTACAACATATCATGCATTGCCTTAGCATGTAAATCCACTAAATATACATCACTCACACTTTTCAGGATCAAATTCCATTTGCCACAGTTCCGTCCACCTGACCAGTCCATTAAATCACCATGCAGTGATAGACTTTCCTCCTCACTATTTCTCACACCACCAATTTTTGTATTATGTGCAAACTTACTGATCATACCTCCTATATTCATGTCCAGATCATTAACAAAATTTAAACTCTGCAAAGGGCCCTGCACCAAACCCTGTCAACCTACTGGAGAAGGCTTTAATCCCCAAAACAATCTTCAACTGCTACACTTCCCTTCCCGCCGCTAAGTCAATTTTGGATCAATTTGCCAGATTGCTCTGGATCCCGTTGGCATTTGCTGTTTTTACCTGTCTGCCAATCAAGACTTTGTCAAAAAGCCTTCGTGAATTCTATCAATGACACTACCCTCATTGATACACCTCGGCTCCTCCTCAAAATCATCAATTAAATTTATTTGACATCATTTCTCCCTGATAAATCCATGCTAATTATCTTTGATTAATCCTTGCCTCTCCGAGTGAAAATTAATTCTGTTCCCTCAAAACGTTTTCCAATTGTTTCCCTATTATCGAT
Source organism: Stegostoma tigrinum (assembly GCF_030684315.1). Taxonomy (NCBI): domain Eukaryota; kingdom Metazoa; phylum Chordata; class Chondrichthyes; order Orectolobiformes; family Stegostomatidae; genus Stegostoma; species Stegostoma tigrinum. Next base: position 21,847,572 of record NC_081359.1, read on the forward strand.
GTTAGGCACACTCACCTGCAGTTTCCTGGTTTTTCCCTACTACTCTTCTTGAAGAATGGTAACACATTAACTGCCCTCCAGTCCTCTGGAATACCTCCTGTGGCTACAGAGGATTTATAAATTAATGTCAGGATCCTTGTGATCTCCTATCTTGCCTTTCAAGCAGCCTGGGATGCATCTCATCTAGACGTGCGGAATAATTCACTCTGAAGCCTGCTAAAACTATTAATATGTTTTCAATCTCAATGCAAATTTGTTCAAGTATGTTACAGTTTCCATACATGACTTCTATGCCTACACAGAATGCCTATATACCTTCTCCGTATTGAATACAGATACAAAGTACTCATTTAAAATCTCACCCACATGTTTCTGCTCCACATAAATATTGCCACTCTAGTCCATTAAAGGGCTTTATTCTTTTCCTGACTATCCAATTGAACTAATACCTTCTCAAATGGTTTTCGATTTTTATTTATTTTACCTTCCGGTGTTTTTTCATGCCCCCTCTTAAACCTCTTAATTTCTTATGGAAATGACTCCTTGCATTTTATGTGTTACTCCATAGCTTCTACTGTTTTGTGCCCTCAATCATAGGTCTGACATTGTTTTATTGTTGTCCCCTTTTCTTATTTGGTACATTCCTTGACATCCAGGATTCCTTGAACTTGGCGGAAACCCTACAGTGCGGAAACAAACCATTTAGCCCATCAAACCCACAATGAGCCTCTCAACAGTATCCCACCCAGCCCCATCCACCTACCCTACCCCAGTAACCCTCAATTTCCCATGGCCAATCTACCTAATCTTTGGACTGTGAGACAAAATCTCAGCACACAAAGGAAACCCACACAGAGTGAGAACGTGCAAACTCCATACAGACAGTCACCTGAGTTTGGAATTGAACACAGGTCCCTGGCACTGTAAGGCAGCAATGCTGACACACTGAGCCACCATGCCAATCTTGTTGGTCTGCCTCTTCACATTTCTGCAAACATGTTGACACTACACTCTCACTATTTGCTATGTGAAGGATTCCCACTGTTCTGACAGATACTTTCCTGCAAGTAGCTGCTCCCAGTCCATTTTGAGTTTGTCTTATCATATTAAAATTGGCCTAAACTCAATTCAAAATCTTTACTTCTTGCCTATCTTTATCCTATTCCATAGCTACCTAAATCTCACTGAGTTACAATCATTATGTATGCATTCTTGCAACACATAGAATCATACTAACAGATGCACAGTATTGATAAATATTTCTGTAAATGTTAACTAATTTATAAACTGCATTGATGACAGATTTTGAGATGGTAGAAATAGCTACAGAAATAAGAGTCAGTTTCATCTTGGTTAATGCATTGTTATGACAGCAATAAAGATTTGCATCAATTGTGACATTAGGTTTTGCATTTTCATGTGATTTCAATGACAGAGAATCTTTTTTTGCCTGAGCAACTGAGATCATAAAACACAGCAAAAATATTGGACTTTTTCCTGATCCGTGAAAATTTTGATATATTTCTAGTAAATAACTCAGTATAGCAATAGAGAGGAAGGTCAACATGACAATTTGAATGAGTAGTGTTTTTCATTTGATCCTCCATTACAAATTATCTCGTAATTGGATATAAGATAGTGAATTAATCCATGATGTTGTTTTCTAAAGACTTACAGAATGTAAGTCTCTGAAACATTTATCCCTCTTGTCATAATTCTAAACTTGGCTTCTCCTACCGATATCCACTTTACACAACCTACATCTGTTTACAACCCCACATCTGTACCATGTTCCATGCTGTATTCTGCTTCCTCAACACTCCTGTTCTTGCCAATTACAAATACAATCACAGGTACCTCAATTACAACTTTTGTTCAAAATTGCATTCCCTGCGACGTCTTCAGATTTATGGTCCCAATTTTCTATCTTTGATTTTGCAATATTAGCCTCTCATGAACATGTTCACCATTTATCCATCATTGGCATCAAAACTGGCCAATTACTGTGCGATCTCTAGTCCTCTTTCTGTAAACTGTTTGACTCTTACTTTCCTCAAAACCTTTAAAAGCCTTACCGATATCTATATTTTGTATGATACTTTTTGCCGTTACTACCAAGTCTTTTACTTTCCTCTGTACGTAATATCCCAACTGAAGACTGATAAGTGTAAATCCTATTTTGTTGATTCTTGAAATTATGAAATATCTTCAAAGATATTAAGTAAGCCCGCTATAAAAACATATTTTGCCCTTGTGCCACCCATTCACCATGCGGAGGAGTGTTTGATCAAAAATTATAAGGAAGACTAAGTATCACATTCAGAATGGATTCTCAACATTGTATCAAGTTGTGTTAGTTTGTCACTTTGTCCAAAAAACTGAATCCAAAAAAACCAAGAGACTGAAAATGTAAAGTATTTCTTCAGTAAATGAGCAGTGCAACTGAGCATCAACTTGTTCTATTAAAAAAAGGAAACTTCCAATGTTGCAGAAACATCTTTCGCAGCATATCTGTTCAATCAAATTAATCCCTCATTCCTTCAGATTATAGTTTGTTCCTTTTCCAATCTAATACATATGCTAATTACCTAGAGGATAAATTGGAAACTAAAAATATCATGTGGCAGCATATTATGTTAACAGCCTTCCATCAAACAGGAGTGAACAAGCAGATTAAATATGTTGAGTGTAAAAGGATCATGCCTCTGTCAGCTGCCTTAATGACAAATTGATTCTATAAATTTCTGTTAATTAAGTCTCGAATCAATTTGTCACATTGTATATCACAAGATTTGTATTACATTACATCTCCTGTCAAACTTCACATTCAACCTGAAACACAAAAACTTAAATTTATATTATGCCTTCAATGTCAAAAGGTGTTCACATCAGCAGTATCAAAAGAAAATTTGAAATCAAATTACAGAAGGGAATACTCAGAAAAATTTGATTAAAAAACAGTAGGTTTTGAATCAAATCTCAGAGAAGGGGGACAGTATTGTGTAATGTCTCACAACTTGTGTCTAATATACCTTTAAGAGGTATACTCATGGTGTCATCATTGTATTATGGCTTGTGACCTATGGTATAAATGTGACCTATGGCATGACATGCTGGGAGAAGCATGCCACATTTTGTAACTGAATGGCTCAACATTAACCTGGATACTGTTGTGCCTAAATTTCTAACATATTTAGACACCAAGAACTGTAACAGAGTGGAATAGCTCCACAGAAGCTGATATCCTGTAACCAACTCACCCTTATTTACATGAACACAGTGCATGGACTCTAACCAGCTAGCTCAGAGACAATCCCTAAAGTGACCTTGACAATCCTGTTTATATTTGTCACCCAAGGCTTCCCGATTGGCCCAGGGTAACAGTCCGTATTGGGGACCTCATACTTGATGAGATCTACCTGTCCTTCATTCCAATCACTACACAGAAGTTGATTCATTCTTATATACACTTCACACATATCCAGTTCTTAGCTACTGGGAGCTAATGTAAGCATTGCATCATCAGGCACATACATACTATTGAAGGTGAAAAAGCCCATTATTGTATCTCTGACAGAACACTTCGAGGAGTTTAGGGAGAGGATTCCAGACGCTTACATGTGGTGAGGATTTTTTTTTATTTGTTTGCCTTTCCTGCTTAAATACATATCTAAAGACATAAATGATGCTCCCTATCTCACCCAACGGCTATTCTTGGTAGATGAACATCAAGATGGATGTTAGCAGCAACCATTTGCACTTGTGTGAACATCTTTTAAGAGCAGAAAAACTCCCAAGGTCCGGTAATGTACCTCAAGAAAAATCAATACCGGGGTAAATAAATAAAGATATGATGAGGATGATTGAAAGTTTGGTCAAAGAGTGGATTTCAAGGAGAAGCTGAAAGTATGACACCAATGATGGAGCAAACTGAATGTGGAGAAACATTGCATGTTTGAAGGAGATTACAGAAATAGGAAAAGGGAAAAGCTATGATGGAATTCTAAGATGGCTTTTTAAATGCCCAAAATATGGAAAATAATGTGCAAATTTGAGGCATTGCAGCCAAGGAATTTATCTGTACTCAAATGGTTTCCAACAATAAAATGACATAACCATCAGGATAAGGAAATGGACCAAATTTTCTCCTACTGTACATAATTGTCTTGGAGGTTAACAATTTTACCACTCTGTAAGTTGAAGTACACTGACCACACAGAGTTAAAGTTCAGTACCAGTCTCAGGAGATTAGGCGTTGGTCCTTTAAAACAATGGAAGATTGAGTATAAGAACAATATTTTGGAAGAATGCATAGTAAAATACCTCTTCTTTTATCTAAAACGTAGTATTAGCCAAGGTTATTGGGCAGCACTTTTAACTCTAAATAACAGATAACAAAATAAAGCCTCAGCTGTTCTCTCAATTGAACGTAAATTATGCCATCAAAGAAGAAGAGAGGAATTATCCTTTGTAACCTATCCATATTTATCTCTAATTAAAATAAATAAACAAATATAATTATCATATTGCTGTTTGTGGGAATTTGCTGTGTGCAATTTGGCTGTTGCATTTTCTCCATGACAATGGTGTCTAAACTTCAAAAGGACTTCATTAGTGTACAGCTGTTTGGGACATTGTAAAAGGTATTACATTTGAAAAAGCCAGTCTTTGGAGAAACAGGTCATTCGTGCCACCAGTCTATGCTGACACTAATGTTCCTCACGATCTTCATTAAACCCTGTAAGTATATCCTTCTATTCCTCTGTCGTCTATGAATGAATCTTATCACAGCTCCTTGAGTCTCCCCCAATATCTTGAACTGTTCACTGCCACATAAACTGGACAAGATTGTGGTGGTCAGGAGCTATAGTGTAATTTTATAAGCCCGGTGTAGGGGCTATCCATTAAACCCCCTTCTTCCATAAACTTTTCTCTTGTTCATACACTGCCAAGAAACCCCATTTACTTAAATTCAGGCTTTCAGCAATAAGTACACTAACTTCTGAATGTGTGATAAACTAAAACCTTATTTCATGGCCCAACTGTAATGTGCATGAACATTGCAAGTTTCTCAGCTTATCTTTCTTGACAAGAACGCAGATCACAAACACTGGATAATAATCTGAACACAGGTTCCCCGTTCTCTATTTTCTCACCATTGACTTTAGCTGGTGCTCTGATGTGTCGTTCTATTTGATGTGAGATTCCAAGCCAGAAGCGAACTCTTTTAATTTTGGGGTCATGTGGCGTGTATTAATTTTGCTCTGTCTTACATGCTTGAATGAATGTGCTGAAGGGTCCCATAGGTTTCTTATTGAAATGCAGACAGGCAGCTAATTAAAGCAGGTGCCAAGGGCAGAGCGGTTTCATTATCTCGAGTTCTCTTATTCAGCATTAAAAGCTGCTCGACCATTGAATGAATCAGTCAGGGGATAGCTCAGGGTTAGTTTGATTATTTTTCAATTTCTGTCTCCTTCTGGCATAACATTTCCTTTGAATAGAGAGGCTGTAGGTGTCAGGCTGGAAAAGCATAGCAGGTCAGACAGCATCCAAGGAGCAGGAAAGTCAACATTTCGGGTCGAAACCCTTTGTCGGCAGTAGGCAGGGGAAAGGAGGCCCAGAAATAAATAGAGGGAGGTATGTGGGTCTGGGGGAAGGGTAGGACAGACGTTAATAGGTGGATGCAAATCGGGGCTTATTGTGATTGATCCGTGGGAAGGATGGCCATCCCGCTCAGACCCAAAGTTTCCCTGCTGGGCACAATGACACAAAGGTAGACAAACAGGAGGCTGGAAGAACACAGCAGGCCAGGCAGCATCTTGAGGAAAGGAGCAGTCAACGTTTCGGGTATTAGTCTTCTTCAGGGTTGGATGTGGGGATAAGTTGGGAGGGGGACCAACCCATTGACCAACCAGTTTGTACTTACCACCAGTGTGTACCTACCACCACCATTCTGCCTCCACAACTTCCATCCCTCCTTTATCTGCAGGTCCCTCTAACCCCACATCCAGTCCTGAAGAAGGGTAATGCATCCTCCAGATGCTGCCTGGCCTGCTGTGTTCTTCCAGCCTCCTGTTTGTCTACCTTGATTCCACCATCCCTGCAGGCTTTTTGTCTCTGCACAAGCTAGCAAAGGAGTTACAATAAAGACTGAAACACCTCACCAGTGGAGCAACCCACTCCATTCACTCAGCACAGGAATTCTTGAATAACATCAGAAACATAAAAACCAGCAAGGAGGAAATGATGGTCTCCTTCGACATAACAGCACTATTCACGTTTATTGACCATGACACTAGCAAAGGAGACACTGGCCACATTACGAAACAATTTGAAAACACAAACTTCCAACGAAACAGTCAGCAAGGACAACATGCTAAAATTACTAGACCTATGTGTTACCATGCATCGCAGCTTTCATGGCCAGGTATACGAACATCCATGGGTTCACCTATTTTGGATTTCATAGTTGAAGCTGTTAGGCAAAGACTTGAATGCACAGCCCTCCGGCAGTCCCAGCCTAAACTATGGGTGAGATACGTGGACGATATTTTCATTGATCATTAAACAAGGAAACTTAGAAGGAACTCACCTCCTTATTAACAGCACAATCACCGTGATCAGCTTCACCAGGGAAGAAGAGAACAACAATCAACTCCCATTTCTAGACATAATAGTAGAACAAACAAACAATAGCAAATTCCTTACCAGTATATACAGAAAGACTCCACACATGAACCAAATCCTGAATTACAACAGTAACCACCCCAGCATTCACAGACACAGCTGTGTCAAGACTCTGTTTAAACAAGCAATAACACAAAGCAACACCCCGGAGCTACGCAAAAGCGAACAGGAACACCGACCCAAAGTCTACACAAACCACAGGGTATCCCAACAGCTTCATTTGCCAATGCCTGGCAAATAAACAACACCAAGAAGATACTGTACACCCCAACACACAGGTCACCCTATCTTATGTCAGAAACATATCAGAATTGACCACAAGATTCCTATGACCTTTTGGAATAAGGATAGTATACAAACCAATAGCCACACTTCGCCAGTTATTCTCCAAGACAAAAGACCCCATACCCACAATGAGCAGGACAAACATGATGCACAAAATACCATGCAGCAACTGCAAGAAGCAAAACATAGGACAGACAGACACCGCAGACAGACAGGAAACTCGCCACAGGATAAATGGACACCAACTCACAGCAAAACAGCGCGACCAACTCTACCTCATTTCAATACACATGGACATAGAAGGGCATCAGTTTAACTGGGAAAAAATGGCAGTGGTAGGACAAGCAAAATAAAGAAATACACGAGAATTCCTGAAGGCCTTGTTTTCAACCACCGGTGTGATAACCAAACATGTTGAAATAGACCCCAACTGCATATCACTATGGTACAAAACCAGAAAAAGGACTACCCAACATGACAGTCTGGACCAGGTAAATTCAGAGTGGGACAGTATAACAACGCTTCAATGGAGTCTAAACAGCACTGACGATATCACTTAGAAAGGAGACAATGTTTGCACAAAAACCAGTCAGCTCGGCATAAAGGAAATTTAAACTGTCTTTGTGTAAGAAAATTCTCACCCCTACCATTATGCTTTATTAAAGTCAGAGTGACAATCCTCTAACCTTAGTTACTTAGTGTGATAGCAATAAGAGGAATGCCAGAAGTAACAGAGTATTTGAAAGAGGAACTTCATTTTCTGGGTATTTCGTCAAAGGCCCATTTCCCATCTGCTTTGGAAAAAAAATCAACAATGACTTGTATCACAGTTTCTAAGCGATTGCACACATAAGCATCGTCTGTGCTTAACAACTGAGGTTAGGATAATCCATTACATATCGTAAAATTGCTCACAGTTTGAGCAGAAATCCTTTGTTTTGAAAGGGATGACGTCACAAGCTGTTGCTATGGTGCCAACTTAAGTGTGAAGTGACCCTATGCATATCAGAGCTTAGATTGACAAGTTTGCACGTTCTCTCAGTTAAATTCTGATTGCAATATGAACATCTATTAAATAATTTGTCCATATGGCCCTGATATTTAACTGTACATCACTGCATGCTGGGAAATGATCTGAACTGGATATGTCCTTTGACATTCCCTCACAGGCAACTTTTCAATATTTCCCAAGGTGGACAGTGGAAATTTCGTAAGAGGAGAAACAGAAAATTCATTGTTTTCATTCACTGCTACTGAGTATACTAAGTAGCAGTTCTACACTAACAACAGTGACTATACTCAAAACATATGACATTGACTGTAAAGCATTTTTGGACATGCTGGATTCATAAAAAATGTCTAAAAATGGAAGCTTTTCTTTTTTTTTCAAATTCTACCAATTTAGCTCAATCTCACCTCTCTCCTTGAAAGTCAAACAACAAAAAATAAATCTCATCACACGTAGGGCTCTGGTATCCTCTCCCTAAACTCCTCAAAGTGATCTGTCATAGATACTACAATGGGCTTTTCCACCTTCAATAGGATATATGTGCCTGATGAAGCAATGCTTACATTAGCTCTCAAAAGGTAAGAACTGGACATGGGTGAAGTAAAAATGAATAAACCTCTGTGTAGTGATTGGAATGAAGGACAGGTAGATCTCATTTGAATATGAGATGCCCAATTGGGAATGTTAACCTGGGCCAATCAGGGAGCCTTGGTTGACAGATACAAACAGGATTGTCAAGGCTTCTGGTCACTTGAGGAATTGTCTCTGAGCTAGCTGGTCAGAGTCCACGAACTGTGTACGTGTAAATAAAGGGTGAGTTGGTTACAGGATATCAGCCTCTGTGGAGCTATTTCACTCTGTTACAGTCCTTGGTGTCTAAATATGTTAGACATATAGGCATAACAGTTTCCAGGTTCATGTTGAGCCATTCAGTTACAAAATGTGGCATGCTTCTCCCAGCATGTCATGCCAAAGGTCACAAGCCATAATACAGTGATGACACCATGAGTACACCTCTTCAAGGTATATTAGAAACTAGTTGGGAGGCATTACACAATACTGACCACCTGCCTTATCTCCTTTAAAGATTTGATTCAAAGCCTACCGCTTTCCATCAAATTTGAGTATTTCCCAATATTGTTTTGATAATGCTCTTGTGAACACCTTTTGACATTGAAGGCATAATATAAGTTCAAGTTTTTATGCTGCCCAATAACCCTGGCTAGTAGTAAGTTTTAGTGGAAAAGAATGCGGTATTTTACTATCCCTTGGGCCTTATTTGTTAACTTTTGGAACAGAATATGGCCTCCTGTGTATAGAGTATCTCTTACTCAAGGTCACACAGATACCCCTAATCGTATTTTGATCAAAACGTATCTCTTTTCGTTCTTATAACTCGTGGAGTGAGGAATCTAAGGGGCAATCTTCCGGCTACCTTCTGTGCAGGAAATCAATAGCAGGCCTTGGAATCAAACCAAACACCCTCCTCCTTGGAGTAAGTCCCTGCACACATTTCACACAAGGATGATTACAAACGATGCTACAAATCCTAAATAGAATGGAGGTGAGTGACAGGGGGAAATGAACCAATCACTGTTGTACCTGACTGAGATTGAAACTACACATGTTATATGCACTATCATCTTTTCACTTTATTTTGCAATTCTAGCTTTTATCAAGAGACTTTGCTGTAGATTCATTTGTGAATTCTATTTGCTGTCATTCTGAAGGCTCTATTTTTTGTTGAGGCAACAGACTGTTTGTTGCAGTGCACTGTTTAAATCAGATTCTTGTTTTGGTGTTTTCTGAGCAAATAGAAAATGGATTTTTGCATCAAATTATAATAAACTGTTAGTGATGATGTTCCCCAAATTGGCTCACGTGGCTATAATATGTTTTCTCCACTTTATGAAAACTGTAACCCTTGTTTTGTAATCTGGCACCAATTCCCTTACAGTAATTCAAATATTAATTTAGCTCAATTCCAAAGCCTCTGACTTTCATCCCTGGATCAGGTGATCAGAGGTAGAAGAAGTCCCAGATCATTGAACCCGACTTTAAAAATGATCACTCACACTTCATAATATCAGTGTGGGTCATGAACAGGATTGGGCATCAGGCTAGGTGACCTACAAAGAAGAGGAGCCAACAGTTCCTGAGTTGGGCTGGGCAACAAGAGTGCCTGGAGACATCAGCACTGTGCTCAAAGTTTGAAAATAAAGATTAACATGAAAACAAATCCCCTTTGCTCTCACACCCTTACTTTCTGGGCTCCATTCATACCAATCCATCACATCCAATGCCCTGCACTCTCACATTTCATACCAACCTATAAGCCCTCTACCCAGCCCCAATGCCCCTTCACACTTCCTGTCCTACCCTCTACCCATTTACCATGGCAACCCCTTACCCCCATGCACCGAATCATCCCTAAAGACCCTTACAACACACATGCCAACTTCAGTGCGAACCCCGACCAAAATATACCTCACCCACAACATTTCAGTTTCCTCTCTATGCCAACTTACCTATTATCGAGATTGGACATACATCAGAAGGCATGCTGTCAGAAAATAAATTTCCTGTCAACTGATTATTTCACTAATGCAAAAGAAACACTCTGATTTGTGCCAAAAGGTATTCAAAATATTGAATATCTTTCAAATAATCCTTTATTGAAACAAACATCCCATTTAAGTGTTCTATGTGTGATGTAAACAAACATTTCTATTCGACAAACAGTTGGAGCTGTCCACAAAAGTGTTCACTTGGTTGGTACCACATGGTGAAAATGATAGCTCAGGAAATAAGTCATCCGGTACAAATCCTAAAATAGCTTATATCAGCAGGAGTGCTAAAATACCTAGCACCTTTTTTTTTGAATTTCAAAAACACCACAGATTTTTTGGACAGTTCCTTGACAGTTTTGACAATCCCATTCATTGCCACAGCAACAGTGATTGAAGGAATCATCAGAAGTGCAACTACGTGGATCTCTTGGCAATAACCTGTGAACTGATGATCAGTTTAGGTTTTTCAGGGCGACTCAATTCCTGACCTCATTACAGCCTGAATAAAAAAGCAACTCCATAGGTGAGGTGTGAGTGACTGGCCTAGATATTTTTATTAATTCATGAAGAAACACCAGCAAAAATCAATGGATTTTGTCAAAAATCAATGGAATCAGGAGGAAGGTTCTACTGGTTGGAGACACCTAGGAGAGAGGAAGATGGTTACAGTTATTGGAGGTCAGTTGTCTCTGTCCAAGGATATCACTGCAGGAATTTCACAGAGTATTGCATGAGAATCAATCATTTCTTACTTCATCAATGACCTTCCGTCTATCATAAGGCCAGAAATGGGAGGTTCACTGCATTCATGGTGTTTGATGCCATTTGTAGCTCCTCAGAAGCAGTTTGAGGCCTCCTCTGCAGTACTGTGAACAATTCTGGTAACCCTGCTTTGGAAGGATATAATTATAGGGATGACAGCCAATTGAGATGCTTTGTCCTGGATGGTGCTGAGCTTTTTGAGTGTTGTTGAAGCTGCACCCATCTAGATAAGATGAGGTTATTCACTCATACTTTCAACTTGTGCCCTGTGGATGGTAGATAATTGTTCAGGAGGCAGACTGTGAATTCCTTGCCCCAGAATTCTCAGCCGCTGTATTTATATGACTATTCCAGTTTGGGGAATGGAATTCCTGAATCTTTCCGACATTTTGCCACATAGATACATGCTTTGTCAGTGAAAATCTGGGTCAAAATCTGTCGTGTGAAAAAAATCAATCAACCCAACTTCTTTAAAATTACATGCCTGTATTTGATTTTCACCATAAAACTGGCAATGTGACCTCCTCTTTGCCTTATAGAATGTTAGGGGTTGAGCCATAAGGTCTATTCTCCCTTCACCCCTGTGCTCAGTGGCTAACCTTGTTTCCAAAGCATCAGTTTTAATATTCTGGTTCTTGTTTTTTTTAATTGCATCATGATACGTCCCTTCTTATCTCCATAAAATTCTCCAGCTCCACATACCTTTGAAATCCAGCTTCCTCCAATTCTTGTGATAATGGGAACTGCAGATGCTGAAGAATCCAAGATTACAAAGTGTGGAGCTGGATGAACACAGCAGGCCAAGCAGCATCCCAGGAGCACAAAAGCTGACGTTTGTGCCTAGACCCTTCATCAGAGACGGGGATGGGGAGAGGGAACTGGAATAAATAGGGAGAGAGGGGGAGGTGGACCGAAGATGGAGAGAAAACAAGATAGGTAGAGAGGAGAGTATAGGTGAGGAGGTAGGGAGGGGATAGTTCGGTCCAGGGAAGATGGACAGGTCAAGGAGGCGGGATGAGGTGGTAGGTAGGAAATGGAGGTGCAGCTTGAGGTGGGAGGTGGGGATGGGTGAGAGGAAGAACAGGTTAGGGAAGCAGAGACAGGCTGGGCTGGTTTTGGGATGCAGTGGGGGGAGGGGACGAGCTGGGCTGGTTAAGTGATGCAGCAGGGGGATGGGAAGAACTGGGCTGGTTCTGGGATGCAGTGGGGGAAGGGGAGATTTCCCATTTCCTACAAACAAAGCGGGTGGCCATGGGTACCTGCATGGGCCCAAGCTATGCCTGCCTCTTTGTAGGTTACGTGGAACAGTCCCCGCCACAACCGCCCCGAGAGGATCCCCCTCGTTCTCACATACCACCCCACCAAGCTCCGGATACAACGTATCATCCTCCAACACTTCCGCCATCGACAATCCGACCCCAACACCCAAGCTATTTTTCCATCCCCACCCTTGTCTGCCTCCCGGAGAGACCACTCTCTCCGCAACTCCCTTGTCCGCTCCACACTCCCCTCCAACCCCACCACACCCGGCACCTTCCCCTGCAACCGCAGGAAGTGCTACACTTGCCTCCACACCTCCTCCCTCACTCCTATCCCAGGCCCCAAAATGACCTTCCATATCAAGCAGATGTTCACCTGCACATCTGCTAATGTGGTATATTGTATCCATTGTACCCGGTGTGGCTTCCTCTACATTGTGGAAACCAAGCGGACACTTGGGGACCGCTTTGCAGAACACCTCCGCTCGGTTCGTAACAAACAGCTGCACCTCCCAGTTGCAAACCATTTCAGCTCCCCCTCCCATTCCTCAGACGACATGTCCATCATGGGCCTCCTGCAGTGCCACAATGATGCCACCCGAAGGTTGCAAGAACAGCAACTCATATTCCGCTTGGGAACCCTGCAGCCCAATGGTATCAATGTGGACTTCACCAGCTTCAAAATATCCCCTTCCCCCACTGCATCCCAAAACCAGCCCAGCCTGTCTCTGCTTCCCTAACCTGTTCTTCCTCTCACCCATCCCTTCCTCCCACCTCAAGCCACACCTCTATTTCCTACCTACCACCTCATCCCGCCTCCTTGACCTGTCCATCTTCCATGGACCAACCTATCCCCTCCCTACCTCCTCACCTATACTCTCCTCTCTACCTACCTTGTTTTCTCTCCATCTTCGGTCCGCCTCCCCTTCTCTCCCTATTTATTCCAGTCCCCTCTCCCCATCCCCGTCTCTGATGAAGGGTCTAGGCCCGAAACGTCAGCTTTTGTGCTCCTGAGATGCTGCTTGGCCTGCTGTGTTCATCCAGCTTCACACTTTGTTATCTTCCTCCAATTCTTGCCTTATGCAAATCCCTAATTTTATTTATCCCACCACTGGTGACTGTTATATAAAGGAATGGAAACGGAAGGGATGATATGAGCTAATCTAAACCCACCCCCAACGTTACATATCTCACAGCCAATGTGTTGAGCATTGGACAATTCGGCACAATTGTATTTGGAGACAGTCACGTCTTCTACTCTTTATGTCATTACAGTGTAATCTGTAGTTCCTAGTAGGTAGTAGGATTTAGTGCATAAGAGACTCTGATGGAGGCATATTTGTGTTTCATCTTCACAAATTACAAGGAAGTCCGCAGACTAGCAGAAGAGAACTGGTGATAACATTACACTGAAGATACCCAGACCTTATCAGCGTGATTCTAACATTGATCATGCTTTCAGCTGCCTCGACCTCAAGATCAGGAATTCATTTCCCAAAACACTTCACCTCTGTTTCCACTTTTAAGACACTCCTTAAGCCTATAATTTTGATCAAGCTTTTAGCCTCTTGTCTTAATATTGCAATGTGTGTCTTAGTGTCAAATTTTGTTTCATACACTACCATGAAGCACTTTGTAATGTTTAAGTTAGAGGTGTTATATGAATGCAAATGTGGTAGATCTGGTTTTGGGAAATGAGTCTGGTCAAGTTATCAAAGGTTGAGTGGATGGGGGGGAAGTTGGTCGGGGGGTCATTTCAGGAACAGGAACCATAATCCTGTAAGTTTTGAGTTACTTATGGATAACAATAGACCTCCGGTGAAAATACTAAATTGGGAGAAAGCTAACTACCACAATATTAGGTAGGAACTAGGGAATGTAGATTGGGCAGCTGCTTGAGGGTAAATCCACATCTGGCATTCGGAAAACTTTTACTAGACAGTTGATTAGAGTTGAGAACCAGCAATTTCCTATGACAATGAAAAATAATGATAAAAAGATTCAGGAAACTTGGATGACAAGAGCAATTGAGAGCTTGGTCAAAAAGAAAAAGGAGACAAGTAAAGTTTAAGAAACTGTAGACAGACGGAGCCCTCAAAGAATACAGAGATAACAAGGAATCAGGAGGGCTAAAAGGGGCTATGAAATGTCTTTGGCAAACAGGATTAACAAAAATCCAGGTTGTTTTATATGTATGAGGTGCAAGAGGATAAATAAGGAAAGGATAACTCAAGGACAGCGGAGGGAATTTATGCATGGAGCTGGAGCAAGTAGGTGAGGTTCTTAAAGAATACTTTGCACCAGTATTTACAGAGGAGAAGGACATGCTAGATTATGAGTTTTGGAGGGGTATTTTGATATTTAGGGTCATGTTAATATAAAAATGAAGTGGTGCTGGGTGTTTTGAAAAGCATTAAAGTAGGCAAGTTACTAGGACCAGATGGGATCTATCCCAAAATGGTGAAGGAGACAAGTCTGGAAATTGATGGGGCCTTGTACAAAATCTTTGCATCCTCTTTAGTCACAGGAGGGGGCTCAGAACTGGAGGATAACTAGATTTCTTTTGTTTAAAAGTTATAACAGGGAAAATAGTTTGCAAATTACATGCTTGTGAGCCTAATATCAATAGGAAAATTATTGGAGAAGAATCTTAGGAATAGGATTTACTCAGATTTGGAGAAATATGAAATTGTAGTGATAGGCAGTGTGGCTTCATGCAGGGAAGGTTATGTCTCACAAACTTGATTGACTTATTTGAGGAAGTGACAAAAGATGAGGGAGGTAGATGTTGTCCATATGGACTTCAACAAAAGCCTTTGACAAGGTCCCTCATGGCAGGTAGATACATGGCATCCATGGTGGGTTTGTAAGGTGGATACAAAACTGGCTTATTTATTAAAGACAAAGCAAAGCAATGGAAGGTGTTCTTATGATTTTTACAACCAGTGGTGTTCCACAGTGACCAGTTCAGGGACTCCTGTTGTTTGTAATATATATGTATACGGACATATAAATGATCTAGAAGAGAATGTAGATGGCCTGATCAGTAAGTTTGATGCCAACACAAATAGTGGGGGAGCTGTGGATGGTGAGGAGGATTGCCAGAGCAGAGTATAGATTGACTGGAGATTTAGGCAGAGAAATGGCAGATGGAATTTAAACTGGACAAATGCAAAGTGATGCATCTTGAAAGATCTACTACAGGAGGGAAGTATATAGTAGATAGCTGAACGATTCACAGTGTCAATATACAGAGGGATCTGGGCACACAGGTCCACAGTTACCTGAAAGTAGCAACACAAGAAGATAATGTGGTCAACAAGGCACATAGCATGCTTGCCTTCATCAGTCAGGACACATGGCATTGAAATTGCTAAGTCATGTTGCAGCTGCTTAGAACTTTAATGAAGGCCACATTTGAAATATTGTATACAATTATGGTCACCAGCCTCCAAAAAGGATGTGGAGGCTTTGGAGAGAGCACAGAAGAGGTATACCAGAAGGTTGCCTGGTTTGGATAGTATTAGCTATGAGGAGAGATTGGTCAAACTTTTTTTCACTTGAATGTCGAAGGATGAGGTGTGAACTAGCAGAAGTTTACAAAATTATAACAGGTATGGATATAATGGACAGTCAATGTCCTTTTCCCAGGGTTGAAATGTTAATTACTAGGAGACATAGTTTTAAGGCAAAAGGGGGTAAGTTTAAATGAGTTGTGAAAGGCAAGTTTTTTTTACACAGAGATGGTAAGAGCCTGGAATGTGTTGCCAGAGGATATGGTAGAGGTGACGTAACAGCAACATTTAAGAGGTATCTTCACAGATATATGGAGAGACACAGTATAGGGGGATGGACTGAGTAAAAGTAAAGCATTTTTAGTTTAGAAAGGGAACATGTGTCAGTGCAGTCTTTGTGGGCTGAAGGGCCTGTTCCTGGGCTCTACTGTTCTTTGTTCTTTCTTTATTCTGTGACTATTTTCACTGCAATATTTTGTTTTAAATGCATCAAATGGAAAAAAATTGAATTTAATTTAATTTCTTTACATTGATATTCCTTCTTCAAATGTAAAATAACTGCTGATTACAAAATAAGAAATATTTCTTTCTTTTATTTCCAAATGTGTTACTTATTTCCACTGAGAGTTCTTTGCAGTTTTGATTCTTATCAATAGTCGAGTCTTTCAGCTTGGGATTGCTGTGAAAGTCCATTTGGTTGAAACAAATATTGTAACAGTCACACTATAAACTTTTGCTATGTGACTCATCACTGATTTAGCAAGGTACTGTCCTTATCTTCATTCTCAGCTTTTTTAAATCAATACTGCATAGCTGCCTCAGTCAATAGAGTTAAATAATATTTTCACAGCTATAAATATTTGAAGAGGGATCTTTCTGCAGATACAGGACATCGACATGGTCTTTTTGTTATGCATGCTTTGTCTCACAGCTTGTCACATTGATCCTTGCGTGGAGACCACACCACATAAAGCTGTCTGGCCAGTTACCACATTTATGAGACAATACTGTAGTGGTGCAATAGGTTAGCCAACATCTGAAACAGCAACAAAGGCTAATGTTTTAATTGCAACTCAATCAAGGATGCAGAATGCAGTTCCAAATAGGGGCCACAACAGAAACAGTAATTGAATGATTTCTTTCAAGATTGGCTGTTTTCATTGCTTGCTTTCTTACTTGTCACTTTTTGTTTATACAGGTAGAAAGCCTTATATTAATGAAGAGCCTTTTATGGCACCAAAATCTTGCAAATCAACCAATGTTGGAATGTAGGAAGCATTGTAGCAAGTTTGCACAGAGAAAAATCCTACAAACAGCAACCAAATAACCTACTTCACTGATTTTGTAGTCCATGCTGCTGGAAAAGTAGGGAAGGCAGGTAATGTAGGTGCCTATCTCTGTGATCCGTACCCCATTTTCTCTGATAATAAGGCACCAACAAAACCTCAGGCAGCTTTCTCGAGTCAAGAGTTTAATAGTAATCCCAGGGCCTTTGGTTTAAATTTTGACTGCAAGCACAGACACAACAATCAGAGTGCAGATCTCATAAGAAAATTGTAATGTACCGTATTTTTAAAAAATATTTCAGGCAAGAAAATCTCTCTTGTGATCTGGGGCTCCAAAAGGAATTATCTTAAATTATCTTCAACAGTGAATTGCACAAAAAAAAATCCCTCACCTGTTATTTATCACCTGTTATTTTGAGAGCGGTGCTCTAGGCTGAAAATTGTCCTGTTTTCAGGATATCAGCAGCACTAACAGTCATTCTTCATATTTTCATCATTTATAAGAACCACCCCAAAACTGAGACGTTCTAACTAAAAAAATTATTTCAACTGAAACAAAGATGGTGAGGACTGACTCAATACGAGTCTTTAAAATGATTAAGGGTTTCAATTGGTCAGATGTAGAGAAGATGTTTCCACCTGTCGTAGAGTTCAAAACTGTTATGATATTGCTTTAAGAAATAAACATGCTAATAAGCTAGCAATTACAATGTAGACAACATGTTTAGCAGCCATTGCCGGCCCAGGTTATTGCAGGCAAATGTAAGGGCATGTAACTGCAAGTCAACCAATGTTGGAATGTAGAAAGTACAGCAGCAAATCAGAAAAATCCTACAACAGCAAGAAAATAACCCACTTCAGTACTGTCTGCTTGTAATGTAGGGAAAGCAAGTGATGTGGGCGCCCATCTCTGTGATCATAACTTTGCTTCCTCTTATAGTAAGACACTGACAAAATTTCAGGCAGTTTTCTCGAGCCAGAGTCTAATAAGTCTGTCTGACCAGCAAACCTATTTTCTATGTTCAAATAAAATGAATCGACATCATTTATGAGGCTAGTATGAGATTGGCAAATTTGGGTTAGGAAAGCATAAGAATACACAAAGAACCAGAAACCATAAACAAAGATATGTTAGGGAACTCAAGAGAAACTTTCTTTCCCAGAGGCTAGTTAGAACTTGGAATACATTTGCGGTAAATGCATTAATGCATTTAAAAGAAGCTGCATTGCCAAATTAAGAATAAAAGAAGGGTATGTTGATTATAGTGAAGTCGGGTTTGAGAAGAGGGCTGTGTGTAGCAAATACACGCTGGCATAGACTACTTGGGCTGAATGGCCCATTCCTGTGTTGTAAATTCTGTGTATTATTTTTCTTAATTGGCTTTCTTCTTAATCCTATTACATGGCTCACAATGCAACAATTACCAGTCCACACTGAGCCAAAACCACTTTCAGCTTTGCATACAATAGTTATGTTCTGGTACTCAATGAAATGAAGTGGAAATTCAATACACCAGCGCTTCCAGTCTTATTGAGGGAGAGCAGCCAATTGTCAGGAAAGCCAATTTCTGTTCTTAAGTCAAAACAGGGACAGCATTCGCATTCAATTACTTTCCGGCTCTCCGTCTTCATACTGTGGGCCTGGATGCAATTTCCAGTTGTTACTAACAGACCAATTACATTGTGGAGAGCCTTCTGATTTAAAACTGTACCGTTTCGGATTGATACCTCAAAACATCCAGGTCCACAAGCTTCATGCACCTGGGAATTTGAGTTTGATTTTCCAGCTATATCCAACAATCTAAGTTCTATATTAAAGCACACATATGCTGTGCATAAGGAAACCATATTACTTTATAATGTCATTTGTTATTTTCTAGTAACACATCATGTTTGCAATCAACCCTCTGAATCGTACATTGAGGAAATAAACTGCAGCCCATTCAAATACAGAAGGAAAGAAACAAGTAATATTCTCCATTCGTTTCAATAAATTGTACTGTCACTTCTTGGCAATCTTGCTTCACAGAAACCTGGACAGCTTTCTTTCTTCCAACACAACATCAATGTTTAAACTTTATGTGAAACTTACAAAACCTATGCAACTGGAGGACCCCTGTTAAAATACCTGCAACAGAGTTAAAGACTTGAAAACTAAGGCATAGAATCAAAGAATGGTTACAGCATAGAAGGGGGCCCATTGGGTTTTTGGAGTTCATGTCAACTCTCTGTAAGAGCAAGTTAGCTATTTCTCCTGGTCTGCCTAACCCCATGTCCCTTAAAATTACCATTTCCTTCCTCTTGCTTCACTTCCCCTCCCTGCTTGTTGAATTTCTATTTGAATGTTATAATTAGATCAGCATCTGCCAGCCTTTCAGACAGTGCTTTTCAGGTTATAATTACTCACTGTATAATAAGCATTTCCATTATGTTTGCTTTGGATCTTTTGCCATTCACTTTTATATCTGTGGCCTGTTATCTGAACTCTCTAACCAAAGCGAACAGTTCCACTATATCTACTCTGTCTCAACTGCTCATGTGTCTGAGCATGTCCATCAAATCTCATCCCAAAGTTCTTTCTGCCTAAGCAGCACAACCACTTCTTGAATTTATCCACGTAATTGAAGTTCTGGAAAGATTCGTGTCAATCTCTTCTGCATCTTCTCTGAATATTTCACTCTGTTCCAAAGGGTTGCAGGCCAGAATTCGACATTATACACCGGATCCAGGCACAAAGGGTACAATGCTATTGAGGCATCCGGGTTCTCACCCACCAACTGGAGGACTGGCAAGAGAGCCCGTGCCTCTGGGAAAGCCTGCCAAACGCAGTTCAGGCAGGAGTAAGGTCACGTCCAAGACAGCAAGCTCTTGCTCTCAGCAACCGTGCCACAGAGAAGACCATGACTGCGTGTGAAATATACCTTTGGAGAACCACCTGAAGGATCCACACTCAATATTAAGAGATATGGGAGTGTTCTCATGTTCATATCAATGAGGCCGCAGGGAAGAGGAGACTGAAGCAAGGCATCGCTGTGACTCCCAGCAGGTAGCCTCCTGCCCAATGTTCAATCCTTCGATCAGGTCCTGATTACCTTAAATCAAGCGGTCAACCCTCTCCCTCCAAGGTGGCAAGGTGGCCAGAGGGTGGCAACAATTGAGAGAGTCCCATAATGACAGACCCAACAACATCTAGGATTGAAGCCAGTGGCAGTGTGATGAGGCCCTTCAATGAAAATGAATTGATTTTTAAGGGCTTCACTTAGCTGGGTCAACGATGGGCCTTCGTACCTAAAACTTAATTCTGGTGGAGGTGGGAAGGCAAATCAGTTTGCATATGCCACTATCCCATTTAATTACTGTCCAAGCTCATCATTTCCTGGAGTAGAATATTTCAACACATCAGATCAAAGCTCCATAATTTTTCCACGTCCATTTGCAAATGGTGATGGATATTTGAATAAGTAACAGGAGAAGGACACTGCAGAAATATCTCAATCTTCAATGATGAGGGAGAACACCACATCAGTACAAAAGACAAGACTGTAGTACTTGCAAGCATCTTCAGCTAGAAATACTGAGTGGACAATCCAGCTCAGCTTCTTGTGAGGTCCACAGCATCATGAATGGCAGTGTTCAGGCAATCCAATTCACTCCGTGTGATATCACGAAAGAAGTGGAGGCATTGGTTAGTGCAAAGGCTATGAGCCCTGACAACGTTCTGACAATCATGCACAAGATGTGCTCCCGAATTAGCCATGTCCATGCCAAATGGTTCCAATATAACTGCAGCACCAGCATCTACGCAGCATCAGGAAAATTACCCAGGTAAATCCTGCACACAAGAACCAGGAGAAATCCAACACAGCCATTTGCTGCTGAATTGATCTACAGTCAATGATCAGCAAAATAAACGAAGATGTCATGGACAGTACAATACTCAACAATAAGCTGCTCAGTAACATCGGTTTAGGTTTTGGTGAAGTCACTCAGTTCCTGACATCATTGCAGCCTTGGTCCAAACAGGGACAAAGAAACTGAAGTCAAGAGTGAAGGTGAGACTCCACAACATTAAGCATTTGACTGTGCTCTATCAAAAATCCCCAGAAAGACTGGATTTAGTGGGAATTAAGGGAAAGTTGCTGCTGGTTGGAGTCATACCTAGCACAATGAAAGATTGTTTATAAGAAAATCATACTGGAAACAAAATGTGAACTCAGCTTCTCTTTCCGTAGATGCTGCCAGACATGCTGAGTTTGTCCAGTGCTTTGTTTCTTTTTAGACCGTAAGACGATAAGAAATAGAAACAGGACCAGGCCATTTGTCCACTTGAGCCTGCTTCACGATTCAATATGATCATGGCTGATCCAACATTCTTCACGCTCACTTTCCTGCCTTTTCCCCAAAACCCTTGATTCCACTACTGATCAAGATTCTATCTATCCCTGCCTTTAGTCAATACAAGGACTCTGCTCTGAAGCTCTCTGTGTGGCAAGGAATTCCAAAGGCTCACAACTTCAACTTTCTGAGAGAAGAAATTCCTTCTCATCTCATTCTTAAATGGGCACCCTTTTATTCTGAGACTATTTCGGAGGAAGATGGTTGTGCTCGATGGAGGGAAATCATCTCATCTGTACGGAATCAATGCAGGAGTTTATCAGGGTACTGTCCTCGGCTCAACCGTCTTCAACTGCTTCACCAATAACCTTCTGTCCAACATAAGGTCAGAGGTGGGGATTTTTGCTGCTGATTGCACAATGTTCAGCACCACTTGTGTCTCCACAGTGACCGATGCAGTCTTTCTCTGAATGCAGCAAGACCTAGACAATGTTGAAGCTTTAACCGATAAGTAGCAAGTAACATTCAGATCACACAAGGGATCAGCATTAAATCCAATATCCTCCCCTCGATTTTCAATGATATTACTATTGTGTTACCAAATCAAAATTTTGGGGTTTTAACATTGGCCAGAAACTGAACTGGAATCGTTGTATAAGTATTGTGACAACAAGGGAAGGTCAGAGGCTAGAAATTGAGGCACCCTGAAGACTATGTACTTTCCACAAGACATGAGTCAGGAGTGTGATTAAATACTCTCCACTTGCCTGGATGAGTGCAGCTCTATCAACACTCAAGAAGCTTCATTCTCCTAGACATCAAATACACGGTGGCATGTTGTGAAAAGCTATATGTTTGAACTATACAGCCGCTAATGTACTGTTCTGATCTCTTAAAATAAATTTTGTAAACTGAGCTGAAGCTCTTAACGTTCCCTCACCTCAGGCCTTTTCAAGGATGAGGAAAATAAATGTTTTATATGAGCACTTAGTCCAACACATGATATGGTTACACAATTGACTATTTGATTGAGTCAATTAATGCAACACAAACCCATTATTTGTCCATATAGAATTTTGACTGTAACATGAACTTTCAAGTTTTAGTCAATTAAATTACATTGAATTAAATTGTTCCTTTTCTTTCATCACATTCTCTCAAACAACACAGCTTTATTGCTGCCCACTCTTCGTACACTTCATGCCACACGTTCTGGGAAATAAATGCTTTTACCAAAATATTTTCAACGTGGACAGTAAACTTGGTGGTATACTGCTTTCCCATATTATTTAATTGTCACAGTACATCACTAATGACTATGCCAAGCAGAATAATGAGTAGGGAGACAGCATATCAGTAGATTGCCAATCCATCTATAAACTTGGAATCAATTCCAGCCTAAACACACAGTCATTTGTTTCATTTTCTTCCTTTGACACTGACAAAAGTCTCTAATACCAAACCAGGTATCACCTGAAGTGATGCAAAATTGACAGTTCATTCAGAAGGAATGACACATTTCCATGTATTTTTTTAAGGTTGGACTTGTTGAGACAGAGGAGAGTGGTGTTCTAGGGTTTGAGCTTTTGCATTAATTTGCATTCAACATGTACAACAGCTAGGAATTATACTATGTCTTTGATATGGAAAAGCAAATATCAGGATGCTTTAGGGAAGTATTATATACAATTGACGCTAAAGTACATACTTGACACGAGTGCAGGTTACAGAATGATTGGTCCAAAGAACTAGGTTTTAAGGAACATCTTAAAGGAAGAGAAAGAAATGGAGGTAGCAATGTATTGGAAGGAATTAGGCTTCATCTCAGGCTTCATAAGCTGTAAGAGCAGCCACATAAGTAAGGGGAGAAGGAAATCTGAGATGTACAAGAGGCCAAAATTGAAGAAACAGAGAAGTCTCAAAAGTTTTAAGGCTGTTGGAGTTTTCAGCAACTGAAAACATTACATCTGTTTCTCTCTGCACAGATGAAACTGGGCCCACTGAGCATTTCAAGCATTTTCAGTTCAGATTCTAGATATCTAGCATTGGCAGTATTTTGCTTTAGTTTTAAGGGCACAGTACAGCCTGTAAAGAAAATGAAAACAATAAACAGAATAAATAGACTATTTTATGCTGCTGTAGAACTTTGTGGATTGCACATTGTTATCAAAGCTCTGCATTGTAACTCAAAGACTCTGTCAATCCTTGCAGAAACAACAGCATTGTAATTAACAAGTGAATTTAGACTTCCATGTCTTCTGAGGAACTGTGAGTTTCCATTTGTAACTACACATGCAGTGAACAAGCATAAAAGAAAAAATAATTCTATGCAAAATAGGTCACAGTTGACAAAGAACTATAAACATGAAGGAACACAGCCTGCCAGGCAGCATCGGAGGAGCAGGAAAAATTGCGTTTTGGGTCAGAACCCTTCTTCAGAAAAGGCTTTCAAGCAGGGTTATAAATCACTCAGAGATAGCTGGAACTGCAGATGCTGGAGTTGGAGACAACATAATGTGGAGCTGGAGGAACATAGCAGAGCAGGCAACATCAGAGGTGCAGCAAAATTGGCGTTTCAAGTCAGGACTCTTCTTCAGAAGGGTCTTCATCTGAAGAAGGGTCCAGACCTGAAACGTCAGCTTTCCTGCTCCTCTGATACTGCCTGGCCTGCTACGTTCCTCCAGCTCTACACTCTGTTGTCTCCAACTCCAGGATGTGCAGTATTTGCTTTCTATAAGCAAGAAGAACTCCCTGTGTGTCTACTCTATTGCAATGTGTGCAGCACTGTATTTAGACTGCAGCTTGGAACAAATCACAAGACTTTGCAGATTGAAATGAGATGTTTCTGAAATCTCAAATTACACAGAAAGCTGAAAACTGAAAAAGTATATTCGATGCTACATTTTGCACTCATGTTTCCATCTCCTCTCAGCTTTCATTTAATGTATGAAAGCTGCACTAGCGAACAGAATCAAGGACAGCAAATGAATTAGTTGAATGCTTGTCTGCAAAACACACAATTTGAGCTAGAATGTCACTGTCAAAATAATGCTGTGCAATGATATTGTACATTGTAGTAAGTGATACAGGACTGTAAGGACAATGCACAATTTAATACTGAAACCCCAATTATTCTATCCAAGATATGCCACTCTACCATTCATTTTCACAAGCACAGCAGTTCTCTAAAGCAGAGTCATATTGAACTCAAAACAATAACTTTGTTTTGTTCTCCACAGATACTGCTAGATGTGTAACGTTCCTCCAGCACTGTTTCATTTCAGATCGCGGGCATCTGCAGTACTTGTATGAAAACAGCATTTTTGTTTCTTTCACCACCATGTACCATGAACAAAGTGAAATTGCGATATTTTCATAGTAGGCATAAACGAAACCCAACAGAAATATTTAGGCCGAGTGATGGTATGTCACATATCATTCTGGGAAATTGGCTTTCTGTGGCAACACACACATTTACGTAGCTTTTGTAATGTGGAGCGAGGAATGCCAATGACAGAGGCAGAGGTTTCTCTCAATGGTGTGGTTGATCAAGAACCATTCCCATTCATCTGCCATTGGTGTGCTTTGGAAGGATTTGCAGATTGATCATGAAACTGTTGGACCATCTTATGAACATATTTTCTTTCAGCCATGAAGTCCTGGAGTGGGAACCAACCCAGGAGATCTGACACATGGGCAGAGACGTTACTCACTGTGCTAATAGAATAAGTAGGCTTTCATTGACATGATGACATTGTTAATTACAAATTAACACCAAAATAAAATTAGGTGCATAAATTCTCATTTAATGAGTTTTAAAGTATTTTGATGGGACTTTGAAAGTTTTAATTTATTTGTTCTGTTGTTTGTTGTCCATCTTTGTCCAATCTATCTAACAGTCCCTCTTCCACACCTACACAGGCCCCAAACCCCACCTCTTCCTCCGTTACATTGATGGCTGTATCGGCGCCACCTCTTGCTCCCCAGAGGAGCTCGAACAGTTCATCCACTTCACCAACACCTTCCACCCCAACCTTCAGTTCACCTGGGCCATCTCCAGCAAATCCCTCACCTTCCTGGACCTCTCAGTCTCCATCTCAGGCAACCAGCTTGTAACTGATGTCCATTTCAAGCCCAACGACTCCCACAGCTACCTAGAATACACCTCCTCCCACCCACCCTCCTGCAAAAATTCCATCCCCTATTCCCAATTCCTCCGCCTCCGCCGCATCTGCTCCCACGATGAGGCATTCCACTCCCGCACATCCCAGATGTCGACGTTCTTCAAGGACCGCAACTTTCCCCCCACAGTGGTCGAGAACGCGCTTGACCGCGACTCCCGCATTTCCCGCAACACATCCCTCACACCCTGCCCCCGCCACAACCACCCAAAGAGGATCCCCCTCATTCTCACACACCACCCCACCAACCTCCAGATACAACGTATCATCCTCCGACACTTCCACCACCTACAATCCGACCCCACCACCCAAGACATTTTTCCATCCCCACCCTTGTCTGCTTTCCGGAGAGACCACTCTCTCCGTGACTCCCTTGTTTGCTCCACACTGCCCTCCAACCCCACCACACCCGGCACCTTCCCCTGCAACCGCAGGAAATGCTACACTTGCCCCCACACCTCCTCCCTCACCCCTATCCCACGCCCCAAGATGACTTTCCATATTAAGCAGAGGTTCAACTGCACATCTGCCAATGTGGTATACTGTATCCATTGTACCCGGTGTGGCTTCCTCTACATTGGGGAAACCAAGCAGAGGCTTGGGGACCACTTTGCAGAACACGTCCGCTCGGTTCGCAATAAACAACTGCACCTCCCAGTCGCAAACCATTTCCACTCCCCCTCCCATTCTTTAGATGACATGTCCATCATGGGCCTCTTGCAGTGCCACAATGATGCCACCTGAAGGTTGCAGGAACAGCAACTCATATTCCGCTCGGGAACCCTGCAGCCCAATGGTATCAATGTAGACTTCACCAGCTTCAAAATCTCCCCTTCCCCCACCGCATCCCAAAATCGGCCCAGTTCGTCCCCTCCCCCCACTGCACCACACAACCAGCCCAGCTCTTCCCCTCCACCCACTGCATCCCAAAACCAGTCCAGCCTGTCTCTGCCTCCCTAATCTGTTCTTCCTCTCACCCATCCCTTCCTCCCACCCCAAGCCGCACCTCCATCTCCTACCTACCAACCTCATCCCACCTCCTTGACCCGTCCGTCTTCCCTGGACTGACCTATTCCCTCCCCACCTCCCCACCTATACTCTCCTCTCCACCTATCTTCTTTTCACTCCATCTTCAGTCTGCCTCCCCCTCTCTCCCTATTTATTCCAGAACCCTCACCCCATCCCCCTCTCTGATGAAGGGTCTAGGCCCAAAACGTCAGCTTTTGTGCTCCTGAGATGCTGCTTGGCCTGCTGTGTTCATCCACTTTATTATCTTTCCTTCATTTGTCTTTCACCACAAGTTAACATTGAATTCACCCACTTTAATTTACAGAGAGATAGCAGTGTAGTGTTAATGCCCCTAGACTGAACCAGAACTCAAGGCTGATATTCTGGGAACTTGGAATCAAAGTCCACCATTGCAGGAGGTGAAATTCATTTTAAATGTGAGGAGGAAAGAAAATTAGCCTACTAGTGACTGTGTGACCATTGCTGATTGTTGTAAAAATTCAAATGATCCAATAATATCCTTTAGGGAAGGAAATCTACTATCCTTACATGTCTAGCCTACCAGTGACTTCAGATCCACAGCACTGTAGTGGACTCTTAACTGCCCTTTGGACAATAAATGCTGGATTAGCCTGATCCCCTGAACAAATATCTTAAAAATAAACTTTCTTCTCATTCTTGCACTGGTTATTTCCTAATTATTCAATCAGATTTGTTACTGAGGTAACAAGGTGTAGGGCTGGATGAACACAGCAGGCCAAGCAGCATCAGAGGAGCAGGAAGGCTAACATTTCAGGCCTGGACCTACTGAGATACCTTATTTGTTGCCCTGATTGCCTGGACTCCAGATGCTTAGTTTCATGCTTGCTCTTCCAAAGACACTGTGGGCAAAAATGTTTTGATTTGGAAGGTTCAGGGGCAATTATACCAATAATACAGGGGGAACACATAGCAGATGCAATCAGATATCCTGCAGCAGTAAAATTTTGACTAATGCAATTTAGTAATGCTTTGAACCAAACTGAACGGTCATGAACAATTAAGGAAATGGAGCTAGGTGCATGTAATAAATGTTTGCCTCAAACAGTGGTGCAGTACATTCAATTGTAACTTTCAAAATGGACTTGGATCAGTATTGATGGGGAAAAGGAAATGAGAAGTGGAACTAATGGGACAGAAATTTCAAAAGCATGTTGAGAAAATTGGCCTTCTGTTGTACTGACTGGCTCAAAGATTCTAAAATGTGAAGCTGGATGAACACAGCAGGCCAAGCAGCATCTCAGGAGCACAAAAGCTGACGTTTCGGGCCTAGACCCATGAAACATCAGCTTTATGTGCTCCTGAGATGCTGCTTGGCCTGCTGTGTTCATCCAGTTTCACACTTTATTATCTTGGATTCTCCAGCATCTGCAGTTCCCATTATCTCTGGCTCAAAGATTCAATGGTTCTAAGTGTCCCCAGCATTCAATGATAAAGACAGCACAGATTGTGCCAGTCAGGTCAAAATGTGTCACTGTTACTTAAGAGTAAAATCATCACCATGAAAACTGTACACATCTTCATTGCCTCTTCTGTAACCTGAGATAATGCAAAGATTGTCAAGTAATTGAGAGGTCCCTGAACTTTCCATACCTTCCCCATTCACAGAAAGTTGTAAGGAGTAGGTCACTAGCCCTTATAAATATTTAAATTACACAATTATCAGAGGACTATGCAGTGTATTAAACATTCCATGGATCACTTGGGATTCAATACTTAGACTGTTCATGACTGTGACCATGGTAACCTAATAAAGATTTAGCCATTGCCCATCCCACCAGTGCTGAAGTTCTTTTGTTGCTCACTGACACAGCCACTTTGTTTTGACAGATCACTAATTCCAAGCTGACCTTATTTATCATAATGTACTGCAGTATTTTGCTTGCTTCACTGAACGCTCACAAAATATGGCATACTATTCAACTGTATAGCACATTTTAAAGAAGTGTTCATCCAAATCATTTTGTGGTTGGCAGAAGGAAAAACTAAAAATAAAAGTACCCATTATCTACCCCCATCACTGGCATTTTACCAGCTTTATGGTAGGCTTCACATGAGGCTTTGGACCAACTGAGGCCCTTAATTAATGGCTACTTCAGGGTCTCTGACCACTGCTCTTTTATCAGGTAAACCCAGACTACCTAACTGCAGGCTCAGGAGGTGGGTTAGTGTCCCATCCCGCTTAGATCCTCTACCCAATGGAGGTCCTTGCCCATTGGTGGTCATCAGTCCTGCTAATTCCCCCTAATCTCATGATCAGAGCCCTTTCAAACACCCCTCTCTCTGATCTACGTGACCAGAAAAGTGCCTCTGACTATGTTGAATCTAGTTTCCACTGTTGTTTTATTTTGTGTGACAGACTATTGCTAATGCAGAGATTGGATGCCTGCCAGCCTCTCTGCTTGTCTAGCAGCTCTGAGTGGGGACAGCTTCCCAGCTGGGGAAAGATGCCTCGGCCATGGCCGGATAGCCTGGCCATTCTGTCCCTGAGGCAATGGGCTCATGACTGACTTTTCAGTTCGACAGGTTGGCAAAAGTTTCCATGTAACAATCTGACTAGGATGTGGGCATCACTGGAGAATCAAGCATTTATTGTCCATTCCTTGAAAGGGTGATGATGAGCTGCCTTTATGGCCTGTTATACCATTTCACACAAAGTATAGAGTCAATCACATCCATCGTCATTGAGATTCATTACTTGGAAAAAGGCCCTTCTGCCGATGGTAATTATGCTGGTTATCAAGCCATCTTCTCCAATTTCATTTCCCAGCACTTGGCACATAGCCATGTATACTATAGTGTTTCAAATGTTCAGCTAAATACTTTAAAATATTGTGATGATTCCTGTCTCCACCTCCCTTTCAGGCAGTGAATTTAAAATGGCCCCCATCTGCTGGATGAGATCTATTTTCCCTTACTTCCCCTCTCATCTTCTTGCCCCTTATTTAAATATATGGCTCCCTATTAGTGACCTCTCCACAAAGGGGGAAAGTTTCTTCCTGTTCCTATCTTCTCACAACTCTACTCACCTCAATCAGTGCTCCCTCAGCCTTTTCTGCTCTAAGGAAAACTAGGCCAGTCTACCCACAATGAAGCCATCGGAACTGCACACAGTTCTCCAGTTGTAGCTGAACTAATGTTATATGAAGCTCCAGTGTAACCCTGTATTCATTCAAGTCCTCGATTTATAAAAGCTAGTATGCTATGTTCCTACAGTCTACAGTAACCAGACTAGACAGTACGTTTTCCTCAATAAAGGACATTTGAAAACTTGGTGGATTTTAGCAAAACAAAACCTTCATGATCACCACTGTGTATACAATTTTGTTTTAAAGTCAAACTTTATCCAATTCACGTCATAAACTCTAATGATAAGATTTGAGCTCTCGTTTCTTAATTATTAGTCAACCACTCTGGATGACCAGCAAGTGACATAATCAGTATGCACTGCAGCCATCTGAAGAACTGAATGTGAAATTTGAATAATATTGTCCAATTGTAACATTTCTGCGCAAATTAAACCTGTTTGCCAACACTGGCTTTATTTATTGTTGGAGGACAGCCAGAAAAGGAGGCCCAAATTTCAGAAAGACGTTTGCACAGACAAATGCTACAGTGAAACATTTTGACTTGACTGTCAATACAGTTAGAAGATTTTGACACATGAAGTTTCCATATTAAGATTCAAGGCACCTTATTTTGAAAAATGTAGTTTTCCGATTCACTGACCATCGAGTTCCCTTCTGCCAAATGGATCAATTTAAAGTTATTCCTTCCAAGCTCCATTAGCTGCTGCTGTCCAATATATCACAACAAGATATTCAGCAAATCAGCTACTCTCTTGATCACCCACAAGCATAACAATTGCTTTCAGTGGAATCTAATCGTGCTCCTGCACATTTGAAGAACAAGACATGAAAGAAGAAGTTTGTTTTTATTAATGCTCAAAGATTTCTGTTCAGGCTTCAATGTCATGAGTTTCAGCACATATGAATTTGCTGTTGATATGACTGTTGAATTTTCAACCCCATTTCAGGGCATTGTTCTATTCATTGAAAAACACAAATTGTTCAAGGACATTTTCACAATTGATAAGTAACAAGATACTTGCTCAGTGTTACTGATGTTTATGCCGGTGTGTGTAAAAGGAAAAAATACATTTAACATAACAAGATGCATACCACCAGACGTATCAAAGCATTCAAGGTTAGTAAAGTTTTCTAAAGTGTGGTCATTGCTGTAATGCAGGAAACATACCAGCTTATAAACACACAACAAACCCCCAAGAAGAACAGGGACAATGACCTGGTGATCTGTTGTTTGTGATATTGGTTGGGGGAATAAATATTGGCCAGAAAACTGGAGATAACTCAAATGTCATCTTCAAAATAGTGCCGTGGGATCTCTTACATACATGAGCACAAGTAGATGGTTTCACATCTAATCTGAAAATCACTGAACAAAAAGCACCTCCAAAATACAGCATGCCCCACACTAAAGTGTCAGCCTTGATGACTGAGTTCAAGTCAATGAGTGGGACTTGAAACCAAACACCTCTGAAGTCCACATAATTAATGAGGGTCCACTGCCGGGCTCCTGTCTCTGAGACATTCCTCTGCCTGGGGCTAACCTGGTGGGTGATCAGATAGGCAGAACCATTTTCACACCTTTACTCTCCTCTTAGCTGGTTAAACAGCTGCTCCTACGCAGGTGACTGGACAAGATGAAGTAAGGCCGAGCAACAAGGCCAAGACTGAGCAACATTTTGTATTTATTTCATACCTTTCAACTCGGAAGGTATCCCAAGGTGCTTTGCAAGTACTTAGCTATAAGTTAGCATCAAACTAAAGGAGTAATGAGGAAGCTGGTATTAAAAACATTGTTGTGTATCTGGATAATTTAGCAAACTCTCAGTTCCCATTTTAAAAACAGTGTATGAGGCATAAAGTAGTCAAGGATATCACAACTTGCTGTCAAACATCTGCATTATAAAGATCAGTTCATCATCTAAACCAATACATATGTCCATACTTTGTGTACATGCAAAGTGATAAAATTACCGTGTCAGACTGCATTATATATTGGAAAAAGTGTACAGATAAATAATTTGAGAAAGAACATGTTCCATTACAGATCTAAACATCTACGTAATATCTCCAATAAGAGATAGGTATAGCTGAATACCTATAATCTGTGGGTCAATATATGATAATAACAACTTGCAACTAAAAAGGCAATTTTGGCACAGCAGTATGTCCCAAAACATTTCAAGCAAACTTTGATATAAAGCCACACAAAGGAGATTTAGGATAACTGACCAAGAGACTGGTTAAACAGGTATGTTTCAGGGAATAGCTTAAACATGGTTAGGTAGGGAGGTGAATACACTTAGAGAGTGAATTCTTGAGATTCGGGCCTACGAGGTTGACAGCATGGTAGCTGATGATAGAATGACTTGAAAAGACAGATGAGACTTTAAATTCAAGCTTATGCCAGGTCAGGAACTTATTCAAGCTTAGGGACACTGGCCGAACAACATTGTGAGAGTTCAGGAAATGGTAGCAGAGCTTTGGAACTGCACAATCTGTACTTGCAGCTGCATCTCAGAAGACTGCAAATTATTGATTTATTTGGAAAAGTTTGCTAGCAAACCTAATGACAGGGTTAACGACGGTTGTTGCCTCAGAGAAACCTCAAAAGTATTCTGGAGGTACTGGAATGGAAGATCTTGCTGAGCCAGCTTTGGGAACTCTAGGTGCATTTTACATGGTTTAATCTGAGCATATTTAGGAAGTTGCAAGTCTAAAATAGAGTAAATCTGGTCTGTGAAATAAGCAATGACTATTATGGATCTTTCATACAGCAATCATCCTGTGCTCATTCTTCTCAACTTCAGTTCAATATACAGAGCACCATGTTGTCTCTATGTTACTGGTTCACTCTTTTCCTTTCAGTGAAGCAGAGGAACAAATCTCAACATGGATGTTTTCCCTTATTGTGAACAGTCATTAATTGCTAAGCAGATATCACTGGTATTTGTTACTCCTGGTTTATATGGACAAACACGTTGTAACTATCAGCATTAAAATAATTCTTAATTAGATTTTTACAATGTCGTCTGGCTGTTATAAGTTAGAAATAATTACATTTCATACTCAACATGCTGGAGCCTCGCCAAGCGTACTTCCTTCAGCTATCCACACAACTGATAGACTGATGCATTGTTACTTGACACATCACCACAGCTTGACAGTGAAAGTAGCATCCGAGGATATATATATTTACAAAACAATTAGCTCTTGTTTATTCACAAATGATACAGCAATATTACAAGTTTCATTTAGCAGGAGCTTTCTGGTGATTGAAATGAAGAGAATGTTTTTGTGCATTGATAGCCATTTTCATGAATGAGTTTGGAGGGGTGCACTGCTTCCACTCTAATCCTACACTTCCGCTGGCCATAACAAAACAGCTTCTTCCCTGCTGTTATCAGACTTATGAATGGACCTCTCATACTTTGGAGTTGATCTTTCTCTGCATCTTCTCTGCAGCTATAATACTATATTCTGCATTCTGTTCTATTTTGATTCTATGACACTACTCTGATGTACTTATGTAAGGTATGATTTGTCTGGTCAGAATGCAAAACAATGCTTTTCATCATATTTCATTGTACATGTGAAAATAATAAAATCAAAGAAAATAAAATCAAAACATACTTCGAGTCATCGTAATTATTTGGCCAATTATGTGCATTTTTGGTACGATCTTGTTTAGTATTAGAAACAATTCAACCAAACAAACATGCAAAGATTATTGACAAAAATCAAACTTAAACAGTCCAAAGATAGATCAGGCTTATGTTCTAGCATCCCAAACTTAACATGAAGCGAATATGAATAACAGATAGACAATGGTTGAGCAATCCACAGAAAACATCAGAAAGCAAATGCGATCAAATAGTTCCTGCAGATTTTCAAGTAATCACTCTCCACCAGCCCCTTCAGATATTAGTAACACCATAGCAGAATCATAGAATCCCTACAGTGTGGAAACAGGCCCTTCAGCCCAACAAGTCCACACTGACCCTTGGAGCATCCCACCCAGGCCCATCCTCCTATAATCCACTGACTCTCCATATCCCTGAACACTATGGGCAATTTAGCATGGCCCATTCACCTAGCCTGCACATTTTTGGGCTGTGGGAGGAAACCAGAGCACCTGGAGTGAACCTATGCAGGCACGGGGAGAATGTGCAAACACCACGCAGACAGTT
Organism: Stegostoma tigrinum; assembly: GCF_030684315.1. Taxonomy (NCBI): domain Eukaryota; kingdom Metazoa; phylum Chordata; class Chondrichthyes; order Orectolobiformes; family Stegostomatidae; genus Stegostoma; species Stegostoma tigrinum. The sequence goes on from NC_081359.1 coordinate 21,881,784, forward strand.
GCCCAAGGGTGGAATTGAACCCAGGTCCCTGGAGTTGTGAGGCAGCAGTGATAGCCACTGAGCCACCATAGGTTATCAAAACTCTGTAATTTCACAGGAAGTTATAATTCTTCACTTGCCTTGACATGGCCTTGAAACCCCCTGAAAAGCCAATCCATCCTGGAATGTCTCAAATACTGCTTCTACTTTCTTTTCCTCAAACCTCACTCTTCTAGATCCTTGAAAACTGTTTTACAAAACTAGCAATCTTAGTTTTGTAATTTTTAAATGACCCTCAGCTTGAACAGCTTTGGGGGGTGGGGGGTGGTGAATTCCAGATTCCACGAATTGGTGCATATCTTGAAATGATATTTTCTGTATATTTGTGACTAGATCTTTTGCTATTTCTGAAAAATGTGTAAATTTCACAAAGAAACTCAATCTCCAACATAATGGGATACTAAACACAGAAACACTACACAGATTAGCTATTGAGAAATGAATAGTTCACTGTTCTGCATTAATATTGCTGTGATATCCAGTTAATCTGTTTGGAAAACATATTCACAGCTTCATTACGTTGTAGAAATCAGCTTCCGTGCACCTGGTTTCATATGCAACCAGCTAATCAGAGGAAACTTAAACCTTAAAAAACGCATTAAAGAGAAAAAAAATCCTAAAGATAGATAGGGACTTGCAATTACATTAGTTTCCATTTCAAACATACCATGCTGCTTTGTTGAATAAATTACTTTTTGAAATATGTTGTAACACAGACATATGTGACAAATTACCTCAAACAACTCATAGATGAAGGATGAAATCATGAGTTTCAGATAGTATTAGTTGAGGGGAAAAAGCAAAATCAGGAATTGCTGGAAACAATCGGCAGATTTGACAGTATCTGTGAGAAGAAAGCAGAGTGCTTTCACATTAGTGAATGTTTTCTTGCCCAGATGCAGACAGACCTGCTGAGTTTTCCCAGAAAAATCTGTTTCAGTTTCAGATCTCCAGCATCTGCAGTTTTTTTGTTTTATTTTAGTTTAGGGAAGAATATTATGAGGGTCATAGAAAGAATACAAATTGTGCTTCGGAAATGTAGCATCTGGCTGGATAATCAGAATACGAAGACTGGAACTCTGTTTAATCTCTCCCTGGTGGATGGACATACAAATGTTAAGATGAGCTTTTCAGGTTATTTTTCTTCCTATGAACTAGTTAATAGCAATTTTCTCCTTTCATCTGTAAGAATTCGAAAGCTACACTACAGATAATTTTCCCCATGACTAAGAGATAGTTGGTGAAGTAAGTCCTATTTATTGACAAGTTAACATACACAATAATTGTCATAGGTGATAACAACATGACAGCTAGTTTTATAATGTCCCATTTTAATTGAGAAATCAAACCAACATGACAATAGTGGTTGCACCTTATATGTGCATCAATGACTGCAAAGCCTGTTGAAGTGCCTGGTTGGTGAAGGGCACTGCACAGGTGCAAATGCTTTTTCCCTCCCATTTTAGTGTATATGATGGGCTAAATCAATACCAACTGATTTATATTGTTTCCAAAATGTATTTGCTCCCAATATTCATGGGAACATCCTTTTGGTCTTATTTCTACGTAACTCCAGTAAGAATTTTTGAATACTTCGCAAATTTGCACAGTGGCTTAGTGGTTAGTGCTGCTGCCTCACAGCACTAGGAACTAGAGTTAAATTCCAGCCTCAGGTAATTGCCTGCGTGGAATTTGCACATTCTCGCTGTGTCTGAGTGAGATTCCTCCGGGTGCTCTGGTTTCCTTCCACCGTCCAAAGGTATGCAGGTTAGGTGGACTGGCATTGCTAAATTCCCCATAGTGTCCAGAAATGTGTGGACTTGGTGGATTGGGCATGGGAAATGCAGGGTTACAGGTACAGGATGGGGGTTTTGTGGGACTGGGTGGGACGCCCTTCAGAGGGTTGGTGTGGACTGGATGGGCTGAATAGCCTGCTTCCACACTTTAGGGATTCTATGATTTGATAAAGGATATCAGAGAGGCAAATACAAATTAATATTGAAAGGTTGGAATGTCACAGCAGTTCACATTGCTGCCTCACAGCACACGGGATTGGAGTTTGATTCCAGCTCAGGTGACTGTCTGTGTGGAGTTTGCACATTCTTCCATGTCTGGGTGCTCTGGTTTCCTCCCAGAGTGCAAAGATGTGTGGGTTAGGTGGATTGGCCATGCTAAATTGCCCAATGGTGTGCAGGCTAGGTGGATTATCCATAGTAAATACAGAGTTACAGGGAGAGGGTGAGAGACTTGATCTGGGTGGGATGGTTTTCAGAGGGTCAGTGCAGGCACGATGAGCTTAATGGCCTCTTTCTGCACTGAGAGATTCTATGAAGTACACAGACAATTTACTTGACTTTGGACATGTTGCTGGAATTTTTTTTCCTTTCTATAAATTACTGTGGATGTGCAATAATACCTTGGCGAATAAACATCACCACTTCAAAATTATTTTTATTAGTGTTTCGTCAGCATACATAATTAATACTGCAATATCTACTTTGCAGAAAGTTTTCTTTTGGGATTCCATAGTTCCAATGTCCTGCCTAATTATTCCATGGCAGTCATCTTTCAGTTTTATGTGAAATGATATCCTGTAAATAAACTGTGTTGCTGTCAACAAAGCCACCAGGCAACAGGAGATATTGTTTGAATAGGATGAGTCAGATAGCTGTGTGCTATTTTCTCATCTGTAGAGGTGTCACAATCGAGACACACAATCTCACCTGTTGCTCAGAAAAATGCTATGTTAAAACTGATGAAACATTGGCACACAAAATTTCTTGAACATATGCAACAATAACTCAATTCTTTCGTGTTCCTCAATCAAAATATTGGAACTCCCTCCCTAATGGCACTGTGAATGCATCTACAGCAAATGGGCAGTAATAGTTTGAAAAGGCAGCTCACCAACACCCTCTCAGGGGAAACTAGGGATGGGCAATAAATGGTGACTCACCAGTTAAGCCCATTACCCCTGAATGATTTTTTTTTAAATAACTTGAGGATTCGACTACAAGATAATTACAGTTGAAAAATGATATTTTTCTCACTTTGGTTAATCCATTCAGACCAACCCTGACATTCTATGATCATAGCATGTGGTGAAATTTAATCTTCATGAATGAAATCTGGAATTAAGAGGCGCATCTTAATAATGGCAAACAGGACACCCATTATTGATTGCTGTAAAAGCCCTTCTGGTTCACTAATCTCCTTTAGAGAAGGAATTCAATCAAATTTATCTTGTCAGCCCAACAGTGGCTCCAGACTCACAACCATGTGATTGATTCTTAACTGCCCTCTAGGTAAATAGGGATGGGCAATAAATGCTGCGCCAGTGACGCCCTCATCCCATGAATAGAAAAAGAAAAAAAAATCCTTTGTGTGATTTATCCCATTACCATTGTTTTTGAATAATAGAAGATAACAATTCTAAATATGTAGAAATGGGGATCTAGCCGCTCAGAGTACTTACACCACTTTAACAGAATGATGTCTTAGATTTTAACAAGTTGAAGTGGAAACCTTACAATACATTATGGTGCAGTAACATAGGAAAATATTATGTAGTTGACTCCCTCTGTCCATCTATTGTATGTTGGTTGAAGGGCTGAGGATGGCAATCGAGTTGTTTGATAAAATAATTAGTCATGTACTCAAGAAATAACTAACTATAAATGTTAAAAGTTACCACTCCATATTAACCATGTGGCACAAATAGGAAGCACGCCTCTGTGAACTACCCACAGTCAGTACAGGGATTGAAACCATGCTAAGGATGGAAATGCAATGGAACCTGTTCAAAGGTGGTTTATCGAACTAACATCTGAAACAACTGGGTTGTCATATGAGGCCAGATAGGCTGGGCTTGAATATATTGGAGTGTAGTGACTATATTGAATGTGACCAGATTAAAACACAAGATCCTAAAAGGGTCCTGATAGGGTAGAGGTGTAGAGGTTACACCCTCTTTTACCTCTAAAACTGTGGTGAGATGATTTTGTTTCTTCTCAGAGAGGCAAAAGCGTTTGGAATTCCTCCTGAAAAGACAATGGACGGACAGTCCTTGAATATTTTTACGCTCAAGTTCCATGGATTAGTGTTAAGCAATGGGTGTGTACATGGGGTTGAGGGTAGGTTTGGGGGATTTGATTGAAGGGTTTTCAGAAATATGTAACAATATAGATTTGATATTCCAATTGGATCAATGGAGCACACTTGAGGAGGCGAATGACTTACTCCTGCTCTTTGTCTGTATCTTCATATGAGGAAGTAAAGCAAGGAAGATTATACTGATAGGCTGGGTGAGGCAGGATAGAAGGAGGCTCATGTGGATTGTAAGTACTGGAATAGATATATTGGCCTAAATGTTTTGTTCTCGCACTGTATATTTGACATTATTCTCTCCTTCTGGAAAGTCAATTACATCCTGCTCCTCTGTTTCTCATCAATGCAAGCACTATGATTGGAGCAAAAAGCAGGATTCCATCAACCAGAGGCGAGGAAGGGGGAGAAGTATATTAGAATCGGAGAAATATGCATATCGTGCCCAATTCACTTTCCAGTTAATTCTCAGACATCAGCAGGTAGCAGACAGAATGGAAAAGAGTACAAGCAGACAGCTGCAAAACCAGCACCAGAAAGTTGGGAAAATCACCTGCATTCTGTTGCAGACCTTTAGCTAGAATCAATTAAGTTGGCCCGAGTAAGTGAAATTAAGAAAGCAGTCAGCCAGAAATCTATTCAGCACAACTTAACAGTCATGAGCTGTGTGCTTTAAAATAGTTAGCATTGGCTGAGGTAAGAAGGCTGAGACAGCAACTTTAGTTGAACACTAAGTTGCCTCGTAAATCCTGCAAGCTAATGACTAATTAATGTTCATGTGGATTTTCAAGATTGGGACATTTCATTAGTAAGCTACAGTCCCGTGCTTAGAAAAACAACCCAGACAAACATTTTCCCTCTTCTATTTTCCAAATCAAAAGGCAAACAAATGATCTTTGCCTGGCTTTTACCAATGCTTCTTCTTATACTGGCCCACAAGTAGAAAGGGATACCTCCAGTAGCTAACAGGCTCGTTTTTTAATCCATTTTTTTGTCTGTTGAATTCCTCAATCAGACTGACATAGATTTGGAATATATGCAATGGAACATACAGGCAAAAATCTCTTGACAGAGGAGACGGGTGATGGACTTTGCACATAAATGAGACAGTCGAAGACATAACAATGCCTCTTTTTCATCAGGTGGCTCAAGAAATTTGGCATGTCTATAAGGTCCTTCACCAACTTCTACAGATGTACCATAGAAAGCACAGTGCCTGGGTGTATAACAGCCTGTCCAGCAATTGCTCTGCCCAGGACTGTAAGAAACTACAGAAGGTGGTGTGCACAGCCCAGACCATGAGAGAAGCCTAACTTTCCATCCATGGACTCCACTTACGTGGCTCACTGCTATGGAAAGGCAGCCGACATCATCAAAGACCCATTGCACCCTGATAATGACCTCCTACAAACTCTTCCATCAGGCAGAAGATACAGAAGCCCGAACACCCTCACAAGCAGGCTCGGAAACTGCTGCTTTCCAGCCATTGTCAGACTTTTGAATGGATTCTAGCCTCAAATAATGTAACCTGCAATGTAACCTGTACGCATCAGAGTCTTCTGGTTTTGTACATCCTTTGCTTGCTGTGATCTGCCTGTACTACTCGCAAGCAAAGCTTTTCAGTGTATTTCGGTACACGTGACGATAAAATCGATCAACAATCAACTGATGTTCTGTTGTGCATGATGCTCTTCTGGCATCACCTCCTATTAGTGCATTCTTAGTCACAAAGAAATGCAATACGAGAGGGTTGGCAATAGCTTAAAGATGCACTCCTCTGGCCTTGATGAAAATATGCAACAATGGGATCCACAGCTATGTATATTAACAAGGTTAGATGAGTTAGCACTTACATAGTTGCCCACAGAAAATACCATTGGCACTGCATAAACTTCGAGTTCATGTTACAGTAAGCAATTAACTCAAATATGGCTTAAAATTGGTCAGCACTAAGTAAAATCCTTTTATTGGTACATTTCACACTGATAGTTGTAATGTTTGGATTGTGAGTCTGCCCTTGCATTCGATTTCTCCACCCACTCAGAAACACAGCAAAATTCAAGGCACATTCCTTTAGGGAGAAGCATTATTTTCAGGAACTGCAAGTATTAAAAATGAAAAGGAAATAATGGGTGAACTCTCATACCCAAAAATATTGATGCAGATTAATGGTGAATTTATGTAAGATGCCCTCAGTCGGTAAGAACACAAACAGATTAGACTTGCGATTCATTGACCTTAAACAAGATCTGGATTATTCTGCCAACCTATTCCATTTAAATACTCATGCCATGAGACCACTAACAGAATAAATTACTAACAATAGGAAAGAGAAATAATCAAGAAACACTAGTATGGATACTATTGAACACAGATCCTGAGATGGATGTGTGAAGAAAGAGGTAGGTCAAATATCAGGAAAATTGTGAGAGCATTAAAGAAAGTAACAGGGAAGTGACCAAAACAGTGTGTTACAGAGAGAGAAAAAGGAAACATCTCAATAGAGATATGACAACCACGATGGAGAACAGGAAGACCTACGACAGCTGAAAAAATAATATGGAAAATGTCTAAAATGCAGTGTGATTGGAAGAAGATTGGATGGAGAAGGTGGAGAAGGGAAATCAACCAGCATTGTGGGAATGCCAACTCAAACAGAAGAAAGATATCAGAAGAAGAGCAGGAAAGAGATGTTAAAATTGTACAGCACACAAAAAGGCTATTCTGAACATTGTGTCTGCACTTGTTTTCTAAAAGGGTTGTCCAATTATTTTCCCTCTGTAGTTCTTACCCAAAGGCATTACAAATTGCTCATTTTTTAAAAATGTTCATTCAGAGAATGTGGATTTTGCTGCCTAATATTGATTTCCCATTGTTAAACGCCTTTGTGAATGCCTTCTTGAACATCTGATGGCCATGTCACAGAAAGACACCCACAATGTAGTTAGACAGGATGCTTGAGGATCTTCACTCAGTGACACTAAAGGACAATCGAAATATTTCCAAGTCAGGATGGTGGGTGGCTTAAAGACGAACAAATAAGTGATGACATTTCCAAGTACCTGCTGTGCTTATCCTTCTACATAGTGGGAATTGTGGGTTTGGAGTTGGCATTCAAGAAGCCTTAGTGAATTCCTGCTGCACATCTTCTGTTTGAACATTGAAGCAGGGGGTGAATGTTTGTAGGTCTGATACAAATCAAGTGAGATTCATTGTTCTGGATGGTGTCAGGCTTCTTGAATGTTGTTGGAGCTGCTGGGTAGCTGGGGAATTTTCCATATTGGTGGGTCGATCCAGTGTTGTACCTGAACTGGAACAGCTTGGCTCGGGGTATAATTAGTTCTGGAGCACAAGTCATTAGTGCTGTTGCCAGGATCCACAGCTCTGGTAGTATTAAAGTGCCTTTGGCCACTTCTTAATGTGACATACTGTGACTGAATCAAATTAGCTGAAGACTGGCATCTGTGATGCTGCAGGCCTCAAGAAGAGGCCAAGATTAATCATCCACTTGGCACTTTGGGTGAATATTGTTGTTTATTCCATGTTGGACGTTACATTTTTAAAGAAAGGCTTGAAAAATTGGAGTCTTCATTTTGCATTAGGGAAAAATGTTCAAGGAGAATCTAAGGTTTTCAAGACTTGGAGGATTTAAAAGTATAAATAGTCAAAGACTATATCCATTGCTTAAGTAATTTTGTAACAGATGTATGGACAAAAAAGGGAAAGTCAGCGCAGATGTTTAGAGACAAGGAGCTGAAGCAAAAAATGCTTTACCATAAGAATTTATTGGGTGGAGCGTATAGCATTGTTAAAAGGGATGGACAGCTATTGAAAAGAAAGAATAAAGGTAGGTAATACAGTGCAACTATGATGGGCTGAATGGCCTCTGCCTCTGCCAGGAACTCAAGGTTACATGTAAACTCCAGAAACCTATGTGTGGTCATGCTAATTATTTTCCCTATCAACTCCTGTCTTATCTCCAAAAGGGAACACTCTTCAATGAATGTTTCTGATGCCACACATCAATGAATTATATTTCCTGCTGTCTTCAAAGCAATGGGCTGAATTATTCTTACATGCATTACTATTCCCTTGTCCTAAAGGGAAGTTAATATACATTAAGAAATAAATCAAATGTCAATATATTTAACAATGTTGCAAAAATAGCACAAACAGTACATTAATGTTTGCAGAATTTTGTAAAGCAGTTTGCGAAAAATGTTTCATTTTGTTCCTTTTAGATCTACTTTGAAAATATACAATCAGAAAATGTACAATTCCGATTAAAAAAATTGACTTCGCAACGTTGCCGTAATCTGAAACTTCTTACATGAAGATTGGGAGATTTCCGGATGCAGCTATACGCTGCTCATTCTTTCTCTGCCTGAAAGGTAAATTCTATTCAAAATGTTTACACAAAAAAAAGTGAGGTAAATTCATTAATTTATTATTATTTGGACATTTTTGCCTCACATTTGAGTAAAAATGATTACAAGAGCGTAAGGGAGCAACCATTCATAATTCACTGACAAACTGAATTAGTAACAGAAAAAAAAAGGGCCAGCTCAGTAGCGCAATGGTTAGTACTGCTGCTTCACAGTGCTAGGCACCCAGATTCAATCCTATCCTTGGGCAAATGTCTGTGTGGAGTTTGCATGTTTTCCCTGCGTCTGTGTGAGTTTCCTCCCACAGTCCAAAGATGTGCCAGGAAGGTGGATTAGCTGTAGGAAATGCAGGATTACGTGGATAGGTTGGAGGGGCAAGCGGTGGATCTGGGTTTGGATCCTCTTTGTAGGGGCAGTGTGGACTCAAAGCTGCCTGCCTCGACACTGCAGAGATTTGTTCCTGAAATATTTTTGAACTAACAGAGAGCCTCAACATTTCATGAAAAGCAATTTACATCTGACTGATCACAGTGTTTGGAATGAGCTGCCAGAGGAAGTAGTGGAGGCTGGTACATTACAGTATTTAAAAGGCATCTCAATGGGTAGATAAATAGGAAGGGTTCAGAGGAATACGGGCCAAATGCTAGCAAATGGGGCTAGACTTATTTAGGATATCTGGTCAGCACTGACAAATTGAACTGAAGGCTCTGTTTCCATACTGTACAACTTTATGACTTTATTCTGCAACAATCAGACACAATGGTCTTCAAAGGAAAGATCAGGTAACAAACTGCTGAAACTTAGTGGCAGAATGCAATATTCTGTATTAAGTATTATATTACTCTCATTCTTCTAAACCAACATGGTAATACTGTCCACTCCGTTCTTTCAGTTTCTCCATCTCTGTCACTTCTTTTCTGACAACGCCACCTTCTGCAGGGAACCTCAGAAATGTCCACCTTTTCCTGAACTGAGGATTCCATGCCCACTGTGGTTGACAGGGCCTTCGCCAAGTCTGACTCATTTTGTGCTCTCATCTGTCCTCTTCCCTCCCACAACACCAATTCGGGTCCCTCTGGTCCTCACTTTGCACACCCTCAGTAACCAGGTGGAAGGGATCATAACTGCCACTGTATTGCCTGCAGCGGGATGCCACCACTAGGTACACCTTCCCTCCCCTCCCCTGTCAGCATTTCACAAAGTCAATTACTGCTGAAACACCTTGATCCACTCCTTCTCTGCTCCTAACACCTCCCACATTCTTTGGCGCATTCCTTCTGGAATCACAAAAGGTACGACAACTGCCCATTTACTTCCTCCCTCCTCAATAGTCAAGATTCCAGACACATCTCCCAGGTGAAGTAGTAATTCACCTGCACTTCACTCAATCTAGTCTACTGTATCTCTTGCTCACAATGTGACCTCCTCTACATTTGGGAGACCCAGGCGACATGGTGGGACACAAATTGGCTCTGCAGCCTCACAGGGCCAGGAACGTGGGGTCAATTCCAGTATTAGGTGACTGCCTGTGTACAGTTTGCAAATTCTCCCGGCATCTGAGTGGGTTTCCTCCGGGTGCATTAATTTCCTCCCCAAAGGTGTGTGGGTTAGGTGGCATGGCCATAGTGTATAGGGACGTACAGGCTCAATGGATTACTCATGGTAAATGTGGGACTGCAGGGATAGGGTACAAGGCTGGGATTTGGGTGGGATACTCTTTGGAGGTTCGGTGCAGATTTAATGGACTGAATGGGCTCTTCCTGCAATGTAGGAATTCTACGAAATGCCCAGGTGGCTGCTTTGGAGAACATTTACGTTCAGTCTGTACAGATGACCACAAATTTCCAGTTGCCTGCCACTTCAACACACATTGTGTTCCCTGAACATTTCTGACACGGGCTCGATGCAGTGCTCCAGCGAGGCTCAGTCAAAGCTGGAAGAACAGCATCTCATTTCCTGCTTGGGAACCCTGCAGTCTCCTGGACTCAATATCAATTTCAATAATTTCAGAAGTGGAACATCTCCTTCCATGTCCGTTGCCCACACCTACACCCCAAGCCGTGTAATGTTATGGGCTCCTTTCAGCACAGCTAATCCATTTTCACCTACTTATGGTCCTCATTATCAGCTTTTCCCCTTTCCTGGCTTACTATTAGCAATCGCATTGACTGCCGAACTGTCTTTCTATCTCTCTGGGCTCCGTTTCCACCAATCCACTCACTCATTCTCCACCCCAATCTTGTCTTCAGCATAAAAACTGCCTTTGCCTGTCAACAATCAGTTCTGTTGAAGGGTCACTGGACCTGAAACATTGACACTTCTTTCTCTCTACAGATGCTTCTGAGTAGTCCCAGCAATTTTTCTGTTTTTGTTTCTGATTTCCAGCGTCTGCAGTTCTCTGGCTTTTTAAAGTTATATTCACATTGCATATTGGAGCTGCTTTGCATGTGTAACTAGAGTGCAAATTTAAAAAACAAAACACAAAAGCTACGGTTTTCATCATAAATATGTTGGAGCATTGCGCCTGGAAGTTTATTAGTTGTATCTAAACAGATTCAGAGCACAGCATGGACCAAATGATAAAGGTTGCATTATTATTCTACCTTAGTCTTTAACTCAAACTTAAAGCAAGGATTCATGGCAGGACATTCCAGGGCAAAGGTCACATATTTATCGCCAACTAACTAGGTGAGAATAAGCAATCTGTTCAGACTCTGCTCATATCATCTTGATGCAAGTCTGTTGAGGGGTTTCATCATTCTTCTGCATACTCAAGCCTCAGAGCTAGTAGTTTCAAAGACACCCCCATCACTGCTCAGCAGATCCAGCTGAATGCTTTGCTTTTCACTCATTTGAAAATCAGCCAGCTTTGTGCAACTAAATATGAAATCAGCTGAGAAATGCTAAAGTACAGAACTGTGTAGTACTTGCAGCAAAGACAATCTTAAGAGAAGACAGGCACATCAATAACATAATGCACCCTAATTTCAATAGCTCAGACCGCGATGTGTTTGCCCCATTTCTTTTCAGAGTAGCAGTGTATTTCTTACTAGGCCACTATTTGCAAGCAGCCGATTTCAAAACTGACTGCTGATCCATGATGCCACATAAATGCTTTCTTTGGAATGAAAACCAAGAGTGGAGAAGAAAGGTGAATTAATTTATAAAGAAAGTTCGAACAGAAATAGATCTTCAACATTTACTCTAGTTGCGCTCTGACAGTCAAATGATTCAAGCATTCAGGAGCAGAGTCCTTTTGTTTTCCATCCAAATGCAGAAGGGAAGATTAAATTATATCAAATCACCTTGAAAGCCATTAACAGCTGTCAGCTTTCAAAGCATCTGCCACGACTGAAGGGCTACAAAAGTTGCAAATATTGAAGCAGTATTATTTTTATAATGCACTAACTTCGACCTCATTTTCCTCCAAACCTGATCCCAGCCTTAATTTAAAAGTGTCTTAAGCAGAATTGCCTTTAGTAGATGTTAAAATATTTTCTTTCATTGTCAAAAAGAGAACACCCTACTTTGACTTTGAACTTCCTTTGTTCATTATAAGATTTAATAATTAGAAGATAGGAATTTTCTGCATTTCACATCAGGCTTTTTTTGTAAAACTAATGAGGATTTTATCAGGCACTCCATTATTATCAGATAAATGCCCCACCAACTTTCGGTGAAAGAGAGACAATGTGAATCACAAGTGGCCACAAATCACAGCACTCTGTCATTCGGATTTGAAAGTAGGCACTCAATTGTTTAACAATTTGTTGCATTGATGCTTCTTAAACAAAAATCTTTCATCAGAAAATTAGCAAGTGTATTAAACAGTACAAGAACTCAATAAAATGAAAGATGTATTCCAGAAAAGCTGTGTTACTCTAAAGGTAGTAAATCGTTCCTGGTGATTTTAAAATCGATACTTTTACTTTATTTCTGGTTCTTTTTATGATCCAAATTCAATTTTGCACCCTTTACATTCTCTCTCTCTTTTCAATTATACTTCAATGAAACATTCTTTTCAGTCATCTTTCATGTCTTACTCAATTCTTATGTTTTTGGTGATTAAAGGATCCTGTGTTGGTCATGTCATTCATTGGGTTTCAATGTTTCATGCCCTCACCACACCATTATTACCTGACACTTTCAGCAAACTGCAGCACAAAAGTGTTACCCCTAAATGACGAGGACAAAAAAAAACTTCAAACAATGACTAAGCATTCTACCATATTCTGGGCTTCAGTATCTCACAAAACCTTTGCACTACTCCATGTTAAAGATGATCAGTTTTTAGTGAAGTAAGGATTCAGTGGAAATGGGACATGAAAGAAACAAAAGGGAAACAGTGAGATCAGGTGAGGGGCTCTTTACAGTGGGCACTATGAAATGAGGCTCCAATGCAGATGTTATAACATACCTCGGTAAGATTATGCATTGAAGCCCAGGTTGGAAGCTGGAGTTTGCAGCTATTTGTTTGAAACACACAATGTTTTGTTTCAGCAAAATACAGTCATTTGGTTTTCTGAATTTTGTGTTCCATTTTTATTGTTTTATCGGCTGATCTATTATTCCATACCTGCTGGACTTGAGATTATTTTTGTGTAAAAATTAACCTGTCCACATTTACTTTGTTTTTCAGTTCTTTTTGCCTTTTATGGTGTTTTATCCGTCGCTGTGATTTTTTTTGTACCTTAAGTATAGGATTCTTTCAAGGTATTCTTTCCAGATTTTCTTTACTTGAGATTTTTTTTCCCACGATTACAATTACAAATGTTGGGCAAGAGGGTTCACATTCAAGTTTTTAATGACTTTGTTTCACAGGATCCAATCAGTTTTGTTCAACACCTTCATGAAGCTGCACAAGGAACAAGGGGCTGATACACCCTCTTCAAGTTGTGGCATCAATGTGATGGTTCTGTTTCTATGATCCCAGTGCATCTTAACAAAGCTTATACACAGAAGGTAAAACAAATACACTTGTGAATGATGCATTCTGGTCTGACTTGTCTTTTATATGTCAAAATGGATATGCAATCTGACTGGTGTGTTCGTTTCCAACTATTACCATTTATTTTACTGTTTCTCCCCTCTGGCTAGGCAAAATGAATCATTTACACAACTGTGAGCTTTAACTTGCATTATTAGCCTTGCTAATTAACTGAAGTCGAGAAATCCTCATACTACCTAAGGCAGAATAATTGATTAAAATCAACAAATAACAGGATCCTTACAGCCATCAAATGGGGTAGGCATTTGCCAATTTGGAATGGAGTAGAACATGCAATTTAAAAGAACATATGGCCCCCCAACCTTCATTTTAAGCATTGTTGTGCTCTGATTTTCTCAAGTCTACAATATTTGTTGACACTTCTGAGTTGTCTCTCCAACCTGTAAATCAGTATTTCACATGTAAGATGACAAAGTGTGAAGGTGGATGAACACAGCAGGTCAAGCAGCATCTCAGGAGCACAAAAGCTGACGTTTCGGGCCTAGACCCTTCATCAGAGCTCTGGCCCGAAATGTCAGCTTTTATGCTCCTGAGATGCTGCTTGGCCTGCTGTGTTCATCCAGCTCCACACTTTGTCATCTTGGATTCTCCAGCATCTGCAGTTTTCATTACCTCATTTCACATGTAATGTGTTTTTAGATGTCTACTGCCCATGAAAATCTTTGAATCAGTGCAATTCTCCTGTTATTTCTACTTGCCAGGTCTAAAGTAAATGAAATATAAAGCAATTATCATCAAAGCAATTCTTCAAGTGGACACAGATGAAAGCTGTTTCATCAGTGAGTTAGGATTAATTTGTAAAGTCACTCAACTTTCTTATTATAACTGAAGTAACTGTGGAAAACCCCACATATTTTTAGTCTGGGAAATGGAGATAATTATTTGTGCATATTGATATGTGTATGGGTGCTAAGTAGAAATATCAGCAGAAAGTTTGTTGATCCTGTGGAATTTTTTTAAGATCCATACTGGGCAACAAGGTTAACACTGCTATCTCACAGAGCCAGGGACCCAGATTCAATTCCACCCTTGGGCAACTGTCTGTGTGGAGTTTGCACATTCTCCCCATGTCTGTGTGGGTTTCCTCCGGGTACTCCGGTTTCCTCCCACAGTCCAAAGATGTGCAGGTCAGGCACGTTGATCGTGCTAAATTGCCCATAGTGTTCAAGGATGTGTAGATTAGCTGGGCTCGAGGGGGATGAGTCTGGGTGGGATCCTCTGAGGGTCAGTGCGGGCTTGTTGGGCCAAAGGGCCCGCTTCCACTCTGTAGGGATTTAATGATTATCTCCCTTTTTGCCTGAGAAGAGGGTTTTTTTTGCACATTTCACAGGGCCATACTGGACAAGTGTCGTGTCAATATCTCTTGATAAATGTACTCAACATAATGACACTCAGTAAGTCAAATGAATGTGAAGAATAGTATTGTATAAAAAGGCAACATAATATCAAGACTGGAATGGCCTTCATAGGTGTTTAAGTCCAGAAGCAACAGCATACCATACTGACACAAATGCAATGTATTGTCAAAGTTCATTACTTAGCTGGGATAACAAAGTCTGCAGCTGGATGAACACAGCAGGCCAAGCAGCATCTTAGGAGCACAAAAGCTGACATTTCAGGCCTAGACCCAGCTCTCTGATGAAAGGTGAAGGACTGAAACGTCAGCTTTCGTACTCCTAAGATGCTGCTTGGCCTGCTGCGTTCATCCAGCTCCAGACTTTGTTATCTCGGATTCTCCAGCGTCTGCAGTTCCCATTATCCCTTTCATTACTTAGCTGTTTTAGCAGAAATTAATTAGTTTCATACTTAGTAAAGGCCGAAAAAACTGCAAATGCTGTAAATCAGAAATGAAAACAGAAATGTCTGGAAAGACTCGGCAAGTCTGGCACCATTTGTGGACAGAAGTCAGAGTTCTGAGTAAGGGTCACTGGACCTGAAATGTTAACTCCAATTTCTCCCTGTAGACACTGCCAGACCTGCTGAGATTTTCCAGCAATTTCTGGATTAATACTGATACTTCAGTAGTGGGAGAAAAACATTGAGGTTTTATTTTATTCAGAATCCTGCAGCATCCTTAGAGCAGTCATAATAGCTGTTGCCATCTTAAAAATAACTTTCTGCAATGATTTTCTATTTAGTCTGCTTTGAACTTGAGGAATTGACTTGCGAGGGTTTGACTGACTCAGAGTCAGAAGCGGCAATTTACAAAAATGATCACTTCACAAAAGAAGTAAACCAGAGAGAGCTAAAATATTTATGAATGTGGCTCATACATGTTGAGCATTGTTTATTTCCGATTCTGCAGTGTTCTATGTTGTCAGAAGAACGGGCAAAACATTTTTTAAAATTATGAGCCAGTCAGAATAAATTTATTACCATTGGAAATCCTAAACCATGAAATAAAAGTAATTCATCAAGTAAATTGAGACAACTTCTGAAATGACTTGATACTGGCTTGCTAGTCTCCATTAGCAAACAGCTCTTGTCTACTAAAAGAAATGAAATCTGTGCCCTACACATGACAAATTATTGACAGGGTAACATGAAGCCGCTTTGTTGTACTTATTTAATTTATCCTTCTCTTCAATACTTTCTAAGAAAATAGAAATTATTTATCAGTCCTTATCTTCCAGCACACTCTTAGACCTACATTAGAACCTCCTTTGGTTTTTTTCTCCCCCAAGATTTTCCATGTCTCCTGACTATATACATCTCTTCCAATACTTCAGGAAAAAAACAATGTACTGTTGTTGCTGGAAACCTGAAATTAAAACAGAAAATGCAGGGAATACCCAGCAAGTCCAGCAGCATCTATAGACAGCAAACAGAGTTAACGTGTCAGGTCAATGACCTTCTGTTTCAACCATTGGTGGCCATATCTGCAGCTCCTCAGTCCTAAGAGGTGGAATTACCTCCCTCAATCTCTCTACATCTTTAGCCCTCTCTCCTTCTATCAAGCATGCCTCTTGAACTCATATTAAAGTTTCATAATAATTGTTACTCTTGTTACTATCCTCCTCCTGCTATTCTGTTTGAACTGTTCACGTAACCTTTTGATCTTGGACACTGCTTTGATTTCATGGAATATATTGCCTGGCAGTGTGGTGAAGAAAAGTTTAACTGAAGCATTCAAGAGGATATTGAATGGTTATTGAGATAAAAATAGTGTGTATGGAAATGGGGAAAAGGCAGGGCACTGGCAATAGATAATAAAACCAATGCAAGCATAATGGGACGCTTCTATGATGCAACAATTCTGATGTTTTATGATTTCTTCAGTTTCTCTCACAAAACATCTTCTTTTGTAAAAGGCTATTAACACTACAGCCATTTAAAGACTTTCTAGGTCATATATTTTTGTGATCTTGTCCTCATCAGTTTTTCACCATTAATATCTCACAATCAATTGATCATAGACCTAAATAACAGAGCTTTACATTTTTATAAACACACTCTACATGTTGCCTGACCATCTAAATATGTCCAACACTTTTTTCTGAACAGTATGGGAACAGGTAACTTGCTCCCATGTTTAGAACCTGATCTGTGTGTAATTACAAGGGAATGAGCGCGAGGTTCAGAGGTCAATGAGATCGACAATATTTCTTTGGTAATTTCCCAAAATGACAGCTCTTGGAATGTCCTCTAATGGGGTAGGTGACAAGAAGTACTCATCATACAGAAAATAATTAGAAATTAAAGGTGAAAGCAATCCCACTTCCTTATTGTTCATGTTGATACCTTTCATCATATTCCACCATCTCAGGCTTGGACTTCCATCTTCTTGCTCCACATCGATATTGGATTGCTCTCTTTCTGGCAGGTCATTGACCATTCTTCAATAGCTTGGACTGTTAGTCCTCTTCACTCTTCTTAATCCCATTCACGAGCTAACACCAGTCTTCCATTGACAACCAGCTAGAAACTGATGTCCACTTCAAGCCCACCGACTCCCACAGCTACCTAGAATACACCTCCTCCCACCCATCCCCCCCGCAAAAATTCCATCCCCATTCCCAATTCCTTTGCCTCCGCCGCATCTGCTCCCAGGATGAGGCATTCCACTCTCGCATATCCCAGATGTCCGTGTTCTTCAAGGACAGCATCCTCCCCCCCGCAGTGGTCAAGAACGCCCTTGACCGTGTCTCCCGCATTTCCCGCAACACATCCCTCACACCCTGCCTCCACAATAACCGCCCTAAGAGAATCCCCCTTGTCCTCACATACCACCCACCAACCTCCAGATACAACGCATCATCCTCCGACACTTCCGCCATCTAGAATCCGACCCCACCACCCAGGACATTTTTCCATCCCCACCCTTGTCTGCCTTCCGGAGAGACCACTCTCTCCATGACTCCCTTGTCCGCTCCACACTCCCCTCCAACCCCACCACTCCCGGCACCTTCCCCTGCAACCGCAGGAAGTGCTACACTTGCCCCCACACCTCCTCCCTCACCCCCATCCCAGGCCCCAAAATGACTTTCCATATTAAGCAGATGTTCACCTACACATCTGCCAATGTAGTATACTGTATCCACTGTACCCGGTGTGGCTTCCTCTACCCTGGGGAAACCAAGCGGAGGCTTGGGGACTGCTTTGCAGAACACTTCTGCTCGGTTCGCAACTCCACCTCCCAGTCGCGAACCATTTTAACTTCCCCTCCCATTCCTTAGATGACACATCCATCATGGGCCTCCTGCAGTGCCACAATGATGCCACCCGAAGGTTGCAGGAACAGCAACTCATATTCCGCTTGGGAACCCTGCAGCCCAATGGTATCAATGCGGGCTTCAGAAGCTTCAAAATCTCCCCTCCCCCCAGTGCATCCCAAAACCAGCCCAGTTCGTCCTCTCCCCCCAATGCATCACAAAACCAGCCCAGCCCGTCCCCGCCTCCCTAACCTGTTCTTCCTCTCACCTATCCCCTCGGCCCACCTCAAGCTGCACCTTCATTTCCCACCTACCAACCTCATCCCGCCTCCTTGACCTGTCCATCCTCCACGGACTGACTTATCCCCTCCCCACCTACACTTTTGTCAAAGTGAACAAAAAATTTGGCAGCCCAATGATTGCATGAGGTTCTTCTACTTTATTTTTCTGTACTATAATGAATGTTAGGTTCAATACTTATTTCCTTTATTATCACCTACTATCAATTAGCTCTGAGGATTATGTTAAACTATGTCAGACAGATATTAATTTGGTATTGTGTTTTGACATTACATGATTATCACAATTTTAGATATTCTGTTTTGCTTAATTTAGTGAACACCTCAGTCAACAATGTGCTTTTCTTTTCTCTGGAATAGTGGCAGAGAGAAGCCTTGACTAGAAAAATCAGCAGGTGTAGAAGTGCTGGTTTCTGTTAGTAGTTTGGATGCTCTGTTCCAGTCAGTTGATCTGAAAACAATTTTCAGTCCAGTTACAAACATAAAGTATTGTGACACAGTGCAGTTTCACTACTAACATTGTGAGACAAGATGAGGGTGGTATCTTAGCATACTTAAAATTTGCTTGAGTAGATATGTCAAAAGACAGTCTGGTTTTCCATCTGACTAAATTTATTGAAAAAATGCAAAATGAAACTACTAGCTATTTGAAATGGAATCACTCGCTGGTCTTAGTAACTTCAGTTGCGAAATCATCCCATCTCTAAGACAAGATACGGAGATGATCTTATAATTTATTTCATTGTAAGATAGGATGGTAGAATTTGAATCTTTAGTCAAAACAATTCATCAATTTAATTAACGAATAAAAATCTGAAAAAGTGAATGTCTTTGATGGAATGTATCTATTCAAAGAGTCATTATAGTATTGAATGGGGTCATTTGATCCATCAAGTCCTTGTTGCTTTCTGTAGGGCAATTGAACAGAATATATTGAAAGCAGATGCAATCATGAGACCAGAGTTTCCACTGAAGTTAAAAACGTTGCGCCTGCATGGTAATTGTCAGCATGAAGTTGAAAATTACTGCAAATTACAATCCAACTAGAATGCATTGGATGGGAAAGACACATCAAAAAAAGACAGGTGAAGATGATTATACATTGGATCTTCATTCCATCCGCATTTCTGTACCTTATAGTACAAGTTCCATGCCCAGCATGAAGTATGTTCAGATAAAATCATAACTAACAATGCCATGAGTAGCGGAAGATGAATTGAAACAGAGACAGAGGGCATAGTAGTTGATGGAAGGTGCAAGAAACGGAAGGAAGAGAAAGGTGGAGTAGGGGGCCTCTTAATATATTCAATGGGGTGTAAGCTTTAGATATGCAGTTAAGATTAACAACTTGTCCTCACACTCAACAACTTCTCTTTTGACTCCTCCCACTTCCTACAGACTAAGGGGGTGGCCATGGGCACCCGCATGGGCCCCAGCTATGCCTGCCTCTTTGTAGGTTACGTGGAACAGTCCCTCTTCCGCACCTACACAGGCCCCAAACCCCACCTCTTCCTCCGGTACATTGATGACTGTATCGGCGCCGCCTCTTGCTCCCCAGAGGAGCTCGAACAGTTCATCCACTTCACCAACACCTTCCACCCCAACCTTCAGTTCACCTGGGCCATCTCCAGCACATCCCTCACCTTCCTGGACCTCTCAGTCTCCATCTCAGGCAACCAGCTTGTAACTGATGTCCATTTCAAGCCCACCGACTCCCACAGCTACCTAGAATACACCTCCTCCCACCCACCCTCCTGCAAAAATTCCATCCCCTATTCCCAATTCCTCCGCCTCCGCCGCATCTGCTCCCACGATAAGACATTCCACTCCCGCACATCCCAGATGTCCAAGTTCTTTAAGGACCGCAACTTTCCCCCCACGGTGATCGAGAACGCCCTTGACCGCGTCTCCCGCATTTCCCGCAACACATCCCTCACACCCCGCCCCCGCCACAACTGCCCCAAGAGGATCCCCCTCATTCTCACACACCACCCTACCAACCTCCGGATACAACGCATTATCCTCTGACACTTCCGCCATTTACAATCCGACCCCACCACCCAAGACATTTTTCCATCCCCTCCCCTGTCTGCTTTCCGGAGAGACCACTCTCTCCGTGACTCCCTTGTTCGCTCCACACTGCCCTCCAACCCCACCACACCCGGCACCTTCCCCTGCAACCGCAGGAAATGCTACACTTGTCCCCACACCTCCTCCCTCACCCCCATCCCAGGCCCCAAGATGACATTCCACATCAAGCAGAGGTTCACCTGCACATCTGCCAATGTGGTATACTGCATCCACTGTACCCGGTGCGGCTTCCTCTACATTGGGGAAACCAAGCGGAGGCTTGGGGACCGCTTTGCAGAACACCTCCGCTCAGTTCGCAACAAACAACTGCACCTCCCAGTCGCAAACCATTTCCACTCCCCCTCCCATTCTCTTGATGACATGTCCATCATGGGCCTCCTGCACTGCCACAATGATGCCACCCGAAGGTTGCAGGAACAGCAACTCATATTCCGCCTGGGAACCCTGCAGCCATATGGTATCAATGTGGACTTCACCAGTTTCAAAATCTCCCCTTCCCCTACTGCATCCCTAAACCAGCCCAGTTCATCCCCTCCCCCCACTGCACCACACAACCAGCCCAGCTCTTCCCCCCCACCCACTGCATCCCAAAACCAGTCCAACCTGTCTCTGCCTCCCTAACCGGTTCTTCCTCTCACCCATCCCTTCCTGCCACCCCAAGCCGCACCCCCAGCTACCTACTAACCTCATCCCACCTCCTTGCCCTGTCCGTCTTCCCTGGACTGACCTATCCCCTCCCTACCTCCCCACCTACACTCTCTCCACCTATCTTCTTTACTCTCCATCTTCGGTCCGCCTCCCCCTCTCTCCCTATTTATTCCAGTTCCCTCCCCCCATCCCCCTCTCTGATGAAGGGTCTAGGCCCGAAACGTCAGCTTTTGTGCTCCTGAGATGCTGCTTGGCCTGCTGTGTTCATCCAGCCTCACATTTTATTATCTTGGAATCTCCAGCATCTGCAGTTCCCATTATCTCTGTACTTATACAAGGTTGTGTTTGCTGATTCCAACACATGCATGCTTTGTGCTGCTTTAAATTGCATGGGCACCAATTTTGGGTGGATGTGCAGGGGGAAGAGCAAAAGATCAGGTCGAGCAGGAGAAGGAGATCAGGTTGGGGCAGGGATCAGCTGCTTTTCGATGCAGAGTGATGCTGACAGTACGGGTTCAATTCCTACACTGGCTGTGGTTTCCATGAAGGACTGTCCTCGAGAGCATCTCCCCTTGCCTGAGATGTTGCGACCCTCAGGTTAAACCACCTTCAGTCATCTCTCTTTAATAAGAGTAGTTTGATGGTTTGTTAAGACTATGGCAACTTTATCTTACCTTTATTCGCACAAAAATGGCGCCTGCAAATTTCATCAAATTACTGTATTTGCATATAACTTGAAGTGTGGTTAATAGTTGGGCGAACTCAAATAGGAGCAGCTGGAGTTTTTTTTAATATGTGGTAAAAGGCCAAGAGAAACATTAATTTGGCTATTTTTCTGAACAACTTACAAAGGTCTATTTAAAGATTGCCAGATTGGTTGTTTTACATCCAGTGTCAATAGGCAGAGAGTAAATTGTACACATTTTAGCCACTCTAACTTTGGCTGAAATTGTACTGGGACACAAAGTGTCTCACTAAACCTCAGCATGAAGCTACTGCACTCTATACGACCTCTTGAAATCTGACTGAACAATCTGGCATATTTAAACTATTCCTACTACTGGCCAATTAAAGCAACTGCATTTATGGTATCCATTATTGAAAACAACATTCCTACAAATATTACAAAACGGGAAGAAAAGGAAGACATACAGAGAGTGGAAATATTAACTGGTTTTAATATCAACAGATGAAGATTGACAGCCAAATAATAGATGTGTTTCAAACATCTTGAAGTATCACCTCTCAATACCTTGGCCTAAAATATTCTCTAGCTGTAGCTATTGAGACCAGCATTCTAAATTCTAATTACACATTGACACTTCTCATCAGCTCTGTGCATTAAGCACTTCCCATGTAGAGGAAATCTCCTTCTAATCACACATCATAGCATGATTTGAAGCAGCCAAAATATAGCTAATGTGCAGTGAATCACAACATGTTAGGCTCCTGTGAACCCCTGAATAATTTCCCTTGACATTATCAGTTCACTGGACTTCCTGAACCTTGCAATATGACAGCAGGATCAAGACTCAGTCTAGGCCAGGCAAAATTGGTTAAAAATGGCTTTCCCGGTCTTCACACAGTAAAAGATAATGTACCCTTTAAAACAGCAACCACTTTAGTCCATTTACTATGAGGAATGGAATGAGATGAACCAAAGAGACAGAACTAGGCCAATCTAACCTCATTTGATTAAATCTAATAAATGAAATCTAACCATCTTACAGAACACACAAAATAATGTCATCATATATTGTTAGAACCATCTCCAACACAAAAGAATAAGTAAAACATAAACAAATATAATTTAGGAAAATAGAACTAATGTGATACCTGCTATTAAAATAAATAGGCATTACCACAGCTAATAAGCTTAGCAATTCTATAAGATAGTTTAGACTGAGTTGAAGATCTCTCACCATTAATGTTTGTTTTTATTTAGCCACTTTAAAAAAGCTTGGAACAAAACTGGGGTAAAAATAAATTTGACTTTAAAGAAGACTCTGGTCAGTTATAATGCTGTTAAGTTAAAATGCAAGTCAGAGAATCTTAAATTCATATTGTGCCCCGGTCAAACTGCAGATGTTTTGCATTCTCCAGTTTTTCTCATGAAGGCAGAAAGGGAGTCATGAAGTTATATGCTAATGTATAAAGACTGTTGTATAAAGACTGATTTATGAGGAAAGACTGGAGAAAATTGGATTCTTCAGCCTATGAAAGGAGGCAACCAAGCTGAGATTGCAAAGCAATCCACAATACAAAACGTTGCAGGGAAAGTAATTCCTGAGCACTGCCTCAAATTAAATCGTGACACTTCAGCACAGAGACATACCTTAAACTGGCCAAAGTGATGTCAGGACATAATTGTTTCGGCAAAGAGTAACAAAAGTACAGGATGGACACCTGGCTAGACCAACTCTGGCAAAAACCTTCTTGTTATTTCAGAGGTGGATACTATGCTGGGTAGCTGGTGATGGTGAGCTAAGTTATGTATTGTGGCCATCCTCAACTGATCTTCTGCTGAGTATGAAAAGCTAAACTACTGTTTCATGCTTTGCTTAAGCTGAATACAAATCAATTATAATTGCAATGACTCCGTTGTAGCATTTCACAGTTGATAGTCTGGTGAATTTGACTGTGAATTAAAGCACCTAGATTAAACAATAACAACAACTTACATTTTTATAGCATCTTCAGTGTAGTAATATATCTTAGGGTTTTTTACTGGAGTATAGAAAACAAAAAATGACACTGAATCACGCAGGGAAATATTATGATGGATAACCTAACCTCAGCTGAAGAGAAAATAGAGTGTTTTAATGGAGAAAATTAAGATCATGAAGTGGAAAGGGTTATCAAGGGAATTTCACAGCTTTAGATTTTGGCTGCTGCACCAGCAGCTGAGAGATTAAAATCAGAATAATCAAGAGAACAGAAATGCAGGAGTATGGAGATCTAAGGCTTATCAGGGCATTGCAGAGATGAAAAGGGATGAGGTCATAGAGTCATAGAGTTATACCGCAGGGAAACAGACCCTTCAGATCAATTCATCCATGCTAACCAGATATCCCAAATTAATCTAGTCCCATTTGCCAGGATTTGGCCCATATCCCTCTAAACGCTTCCTTTCCAGAAACCCATCCGGATGCCTCTAAAATGTTGAAATTATACCAGGTTCCGCCACTTCCTCTGGCAGTTCATTCCATACACACACTGCCCTCTGTGTGAAAATTTTGCCCCTTAGGTCCCTCCTAAATTCTTTCTCCTCTCACCATAAACCTATGACCTCTTCTTTTGGGCATCCCTGCCCTGGGGAAAAGACCTTGGCTTTTCAAGATCTCCACGCCTCTCATGATTTTATAAACTTCAATAAGTTTACATAATAAGTTTACCTCAGTCACAGTTCATGGAGGAATTTGGAAAAGAAAGATGACAATTTAAAAAGTGAGATGTTGCTTAACCTGGAGCAAATGTACATCAGCATACCAGCGACAGGTGAATGGGATATAGTGCAAGTTAGGACTGGCATCTGATGAATGATCTCCCAATTGTGGAAGTTGGAATGTAGGAGGTCATTCAGGAGTACATTAGAGTAATCAAGGCTGGAGTTAACACAGATATGAGTTTCCAGCCTCTGCAGACATTCACAACTGTAGACATTTACTCCAGACATTGTTGAATTAAGTTTACCTGTTATGTAAGAGTGATCAGAAAGATATCTGAGAAATGGGGAAGAGAAACTATGGGCTCATTTGAAAGTTTCTCAGGAGTCCTCTGTCAAATCAATTTTTACTGGGTGGTACTCACATTTGGTCCAAATCTCTTGGGTAGTCTGAAAATTAATAGCAAAACGGGATTTTCAGGGATAGGAGAAGCAAAATTATTTTTCAGATACAATCATGTATGTAGTGTGTAAAACCAGGTTTGTCGGTGCTAAATGGACATCTAAGCATCCTGAATGTTGAAGAAAACATGCAATTATTACACTCATACCATGCTATTCACTTTGGTGCAACTGGTATGGCTCTAGAAACAGGACCTTAAGAATCAGCAGATCTGGAGATGTCTCAAAGTGATGAGGTTGTTGATGGTCTGAATGATGATGGTTTGGCGATCAGAGGTGTGGTTACGATCGAGGGGACGATGGAGAGGAGGAGATGTCAGAGAGTTAGCATCTGGCCTCAGCAATGTAGAGGTCAATACAACATACTACCACTGCGCTCCCCCTTTTTAGCGGGTTCAACAGTGAGGTTGGGGTGGAGTGAAGGGAGCAGATGGATGTGATTACCAATAGGGAGAGGCTCGAGTAAGTGAGAGGTGTGGAGAGAATCAAAGTATTGATGTCACGACAGCAGTTTGAGATGAAGAGGTCGAGTGAGGGTAGGAAGCCGGGAGGGCCTGTCCGGGAGGATAGAGTTTGCTGGAGGTGGGAGAAGGGTCGTTAGGGGTTAGGTTGCAAAAATAGGCACAGAGGCAGGCGTGATGGAAAAAGACCTTGACATCATGACGTGCATGGAGTTTATTTACATGTGGGACGAAGGTGATCCTTAGCTCAGGACTGACTGGTGAGCAGGTGGCTGGTGTGGATGGTGAATACCCAGCAGGGCTTGGGGTTTGGGCTGGGTGTTGAGCTAGAACCAGACATGGAGGTGGAGAATTCATCAGGAGTGAGCGTGTGCACTGGAGCGGTCACGTGGGCAGAAGCAGAAGTCACAAGATCTGTCACTTAGGTCGGCAGTCAAATGATCACTGACATCGATGGATGTGGCAATCATGTGATCGCTTTGGGAGATCTCCCACCCATAGTCTCCAACTTGACAGTTCCCCAATACCGCACCGCCTGTTTCCATCTCCTCCCAAAACCCATAAACCTGACTGCCCCAGTCGACCCATTGTCTCTCCCTTCTCCTGCCCCAACAAGCTCATCTCCTCCAACCGTGACACCATTCTTTCCCCTTTGGTCCAGGAACTTCTCACCTACATTCGTGACACAACACACGCCTAAACCTTTTCCAAAACTTTCAATTTCAGTCCCTTTATATCTGTGTCCCCCATATGGCAGGCTGAAAAGCCCTCTGCTTCTTCCACTCCTATTAGGTCCAATCAGTCCGCCTCCACTGACACACTCTTTCACTTGGCAGAATTGGTCTTCACTTTCAACAATTTCTCCTTCAAGTCCTCCCACTTCCCACAAACCAAAGGGGTGGCCATGGGGACCCCGATAGGCCCGAGCTATGCCTGCTTCGTTGCCTCCACAACTACAATGGCACCATCCCTCACCTCTTCCTCCTTTACATTGATGACTGCATTAATGCAGCCTTGTGCTCCCACAAGGATCTCAAGTAGTTCATCCATTTCACCAGCATCTTCCATCCTGCCCTAAAATTCACCTGGAATATTTCTGACACCTCTCTCGCCTTCCCGGACCTCTCCGTCTCCATTTGCAGAAACCGACTCACCGCCAACATCCATTTCAAACACACTGACTCCCACAACTACCTCGATTACACTTCCTCTCACCCACCCTCTTGCTAAAATGTTATCCCATATTCCCAATTCCTTCACCTCCCCCGCATCTGTTCACAGCATCAGGCATTTCACTCCAGGACATCTCAGATATCCTCCTACTTCAGGGATCCTAATTTCCCCTCCTCTATAATTAAGGATGCCCTCAACCTCATCTCCTCCATTTTCTGTACTTCTGTCCTCAAAACCCTTATCCCCAACAGCTATAGGGATATAGTCCCCTTTGTCCTCACATACCACCCCACCAACCTCCAGATCAAACGCATCATGCTGTGACATTTCCGCCACCTATAATACGACTCTCCCATCAAAAAGTAATTTACCCCCACGTCCACAGGGGCCGTTCATTTCGTAACTTCCTTGTCAGCTCTAAACTTCCCATCAATTCCTCCACCACACCAAGTACCTTTCCCTGCAACCACAAGAGGTGCAACACCTGCCCCTACACCTCCCCTCTCACCCCTGAACAAGGCCCTAAACAATCTTTCCAAATCCAGCAGAGATTCACCTACACTTCATCCAACCTGAACTACTGTATGCATTGCTCTCGCAGATGCAGGGACTAGTTCATACAGCATCTGCATTCTAGATGCAACAACCAACCTGACCTTTCAGTTGCCATCCACTTTAATTCCCCCTCTGACTCCCCTGATGACATGACCATCTTTGGGCCCCTCCACTGTCAGAGTGAGGCCAAACATAAACTGGAGTAACAACACCTGATATTTTGTTTTGGACGCTTACAGTTTCAATATTGGCTTCACCAGCTTCAAAATCTCTCCGCCTCCATCCTTACCCCATATCCAGCCAATTCCCGCTTCCCCCCCACCCCCCCCCCCCCCGCCACCCTCCGCCCCGACTATACCTAAACTGTCCATCTTCCTACTCACCAATGCACTCTATCCATCCGTTGGGCCAATCACAACAACCCCCTACCTGCATCCACCTATCAGCATCTCTCCTACCCTACCCCCAACCCCAACCCTTTCCTCTACTTATTTCTGGGCCACCTTCCCCTTCTCCAATCCCGATGAAGGGTCTTGGCTCGAAACATTGACTTACCTGCTCCTCTGATGCTGTCTGACCAGCCTCACACCTACAGACACTGACGCATAGTGGTAGTAATGTGTCTTCTACAAAGTGCAGTGCAATGACTCACCATAACTCTTTGAACAGCACCTTCCAAATTTACAACCTCTGCCACTGAAAATGTCAAGACAAATGTGAAGACCACTACCTGAAAGTTGTTCTCCATGCATCCTCCATCCTGACTTAGAAATAAATCACTGTTTCATTGCTGCCACTACATCAAAATCATAGAACTCCTTCCTTAACATTACCATTAGTGTATCCATAAAACATGGAACGCTGCATTTCGCAAAAGAATGCATCTCACCACCACCTTCTCTAGGGAAATTAGGGATGGAAAATTAGTGCTTGCTACCCATGTCCTAAAAATGAATAAAAAGAAGTGACCATTGCAGCTAAGCTTCTTTATTGATGTGAAAGCTCAATAAATGTGTTATACATACCTGTTCTATTTTTAAAAAATGAAGTTTAGCTTGATGCACTGCTGCAATTCTATTCCATTCAATATATCAGGTAGTCCTCAATACAAGAAAAATATTTCAGTCTTGGTTCATGATTTTATCTAAAGCTGTATCACTTTAAAATGGTCGTGGTGGGGGGGCGGTGGTGGTATCTGCTATCGTATTCTAAGTATAATGCACAAAACGTTTCTTTTTTTTAAGAAAGCATTCAACTGATTGATGGCAAATAATGTATTTTGATAGCTTTTTTCAACACTTGAGTATGGAAGAGTTCACATATATATTGTGTAAAATTGCAGAATTGTCATTTGGTATAGAAGGTTATAGAAAATTATAGAATGTCCAACATAAACCATTTGTGGAAAATTACTTCTATTGGTTCTTGAAGAATTGAGATCAACCTTGTACTGTGAAAACCTTCAATTGATATATCTGCAAAAACAGCGCTAATGTACAAACCTCACTATTGAGGGGTCAATGGTGAAAGGGAATTATAATTTGGGAATATCCAGGCAGAATCACTTGCAGACTCATTGTCATTTTTAATACAGATCACAGTGCCAGACATCCTACAGTGGCTTTTACAGGACTAACAATATCAGAGGAAGTAACAATGACATCATTAAGGCTTTGCGATGCAATGAAACAAAAACACATACCATCCAAGGTGATAGGACTCAAAAGAACATTCTGATAAGGAGCACATTACCATCGAGTTGGATGCAGACGTACAATTGCGAAACACACAAACACCAAAACATTTTATGAAGACAGTATGCTGTAAAATAATACCTGTAGCTCCTGCCAAATAAAAACAAAGAATTGTAGAGGCTGGAAGTGAGAAACAAAAATAGAAATTATTGGGAAAATACAGCAAGCCTGGCAGCATCTGTAGAGACAAAACAGAGTTAACATTTTGGGTCCAGTGACCCTTCTTCAGAGTTGGTGCTCTTGAAATTGGCCTCCGGGTGATAATGACTGAATTTCTCATTGGATATTGGGGTAGAACCCCCTGAAAATTCAAACTTTTCAAAGTTCTTGCCAGATGGAGGTGGGAGGTGTGAGGGGAGAGAATGGAGGTTACCTTTGCCACCAAATAACAGCCCATTAAGCTTGTTTAGAAGTTTAAAAAGATTTTGTGGTCTGAGTTGGTGGAAGGCCTTTTTACCCAGGGTATGGGAGTGCTAAAGTAGAGGGCATAGATTTAAGGTGAGACGAGAAAGATATAGAAAAGGCCTAAGGGCCAACCTTTTCACACAGGGGTTGGTGCATGTGCAGAATGAGCTTTGGGAGGAGGTGGTGGAGGCTGATACAATGACAACATTTAAAAGGCATCTGGATGGGTACATGAATAGGAAGGGTTTAGAGGGATATGGGCCAAATGCTGGCAAATGGGACCAGATTTATATAGGTTGCCTGTTCAGCATGGACAAGTTGGACAGAAGGGTCTGTTTAGGTGCTGTACAATTCTATGAGTCTATGACTCTGTGATACAATGATTTTTCTGGCCGACCTAGCAATCTTTTTATGCTAATGCTCAGCTGATGGCTTCACATGGCCAAGGTGAATCTATGTACATTACTCTCAAAGTGAAATTTGACAGGTCAAATAGCAAAGGGTGAGTACTGCACCTTAATTTGGTGTTGATGGCTCGTTTCCATCACATTCCACTCCTACACCTGGAAAGAAGCTCTCTGCTCCATTCAGCAAGGCAGAGACACTCCCTATCATCATGAATGAGGCCCATCTTTGGCATCAGGCAGGAAACTCCTGCCTGCTGGAGGAACGTGGCCCTTCAAATTGAGTGCTGAGTGCTCCTCCCTGCTCAACTAAGGCATGTGAACTTAAAAATGGTACAAGGGCAATAGGTTTCGTGCTGAGACCTTGAATTTATTTGGGCACTGGGATGCCAACCCTTCTTTAATAATGCAGGCTGCAAACATCTCAAACTTAATTCCTTATTTAAGGGGAAAAGGTCTTGACTTACAGTCAATAATGCATTAAACATCTTTGTACGTTACTTTAGCAATGCAATATGCAATGATATTTGACCTCTGCCAGAATGTAAGCAAACAAATTAGACAGGAAATTTCAAAAAAGAGAAAGAACCACAGATGCTGCAAACCTGAAACAAAAATGGAAATTGTTAGAAAAGCTCAGCAGGTCTGGCAGCATCTGTGGACAGAAATCAGAGCTAACGTTTCAGGTCCAGTGATCCTTTCTCAGAACTGATGGTAGCTAGGAAAAAGTTTTTTTTGTATAGAAGATGTGAAGGAGGAGGAAGGAGTAAATGATAGGGGGAGATGGAGCCCATGAAGACAGAAGAACAGTTGGACAGACAAGGGGGTTGATAATAGTCAGCCTGGGTGAATGAATAGCTGCTAATGGGAACTGTTAGTGGCTAACAATTGGTAGTATAAAATATCAGACCATGTGATAACAAGGCCTGGTATGTGGGTGTTGGGGTAAGGAGATTGCAGAAGGTATATCAAGCCCTATAACTGTTGCACTCAATGTCGAGTCCAGAAGGCTGTAGAGTTCCAAGCAGAAAATGAAGTGCTGTTTCTCCAGCTTGCACTGAGCTTTGCTGGAGCACTGCAGCAAGCATGAGACAGAGATACTGATCAGGGAACAAGGTGGTGTGTTAAAATGGGAAGCAACTGGAAGCTCAGGGTCTTTTCCTGTGGACAAAATGGAGGTGTTCTGCCAAGGGATTACACAGTCAATGCTTCATTTCCCCAATGTTATGGTGACCACACTGTGGGCAGCGAATGCAGTAGACTAGATTGACTGAAGCATTGCTTCACCTTGAGCTGGGGTGGGAGGTGTTGTTGGGAGTCAAGGAGGAGTGGTATCCCCGGGGGAATAGTCCTTACAAAAGACTGACAAAGGAGGGGAGGGGAATATGTGTTTTGTAGTGGCATCCTGCTGGACATGGCAGAAATGGCAGCTAATGATCTTCTGGATGTGGATGCTGGAGGAATTGTAAGTGAGGACAAGAGGGATCCAACTATTGTTGTGGGAGGGAAGAAAGGGAGTGGGGGCTGAAGTGCGGAATATGGACTAAGTTTTGAGTGCAGTCTTAACAAATAAACATTAGGTTAATTAACATATGTTGTACTCAGTCAAACTCACCTCATGATTCCTT
This sequence comes from Stegostoma tigrinum, assembly GCF_030684315.1. NCBI lineage: Eukaryota > Metazoa > Chordata > Chondrichthyes > Orectolobiformes > Stegostomatidae > Stegostoma > Stegostoma tigrinum. The sequence continues at coordinate 21,913,237 of NC_081359.1, forward strand.
CACATTGTTGTCGATTGATTCACCTTCATACCTTTACTTGAGCTTTCTCTTTATGTTCTTGGGCTTAATAGTTAAATTTGTCAACTGGAGAAGACATTCACTCATAATTTTCTACCATAAAATGAACATTTCTAACCATGTCTTGTTTATTGCTGTCTTCTTTGAATAATATTATACATTCCATCACCCTGAACCTCCAACCCATCCTTTCATCAAGACAATCTCAGAACAAAATCACGTGTTTAATGATAATCAATTAAGATTCAAATTATCAGTCCCTGTTTTCTCAACCATTGTCTGAAAATACAATGCCTCAGTACAGATCACTTCAGTATGGTAGACTGACCCAGAAATCTGTGACTATCTCTCCATTTCAGTGATGATTGCTTAATCACAAGGCAATAATCATAGAATCTGTAAAGACATGGATGTGCAGCATTTATGTTATGTTCAGAATAAGACAAATATTGGCCAAAAAATTCCCATTATAAACCCAGCCAAGACCCAGTTATGCATTCTTCAAGTGCAAAGCTAAATTCAAACCATTGCAAGAAGCACATACAACACTTCCAAATAGACTGTAATCTCCAACACAAATATGGGCAGGAGAAGGGAATGAGACGAGATTTCTAAGAACGAAGAGAGCCTGGCAATTTAAAAAGTATCTCAAAGCTGAAATGTAAACCGATGTAAGATGGAAACAGCATTTAAACGTAATGCAGATCACATTTATTTTTGCTAAAGACTGATAACAAATTTGCATCACAGTATCAGATATGAAGCTGATTACAATATGCACTACCAGAAATTAATTGAAAATGCCATATCATAACAAACTATTATTTGAGTAATAGCTTGGTTCCGTGCTGAGCGCTATTTAGAAGGCTCTGGTATTGGAGGCTTAGCCTCACCATGATCGCCTCATAAGGCAGTTTATAACATCAGAGGAAATGATTCAATGTCACATGATTTTATTCTCCTGTGGTTAAAATGAAGCCACAGTGCGATGTTTCTTAAATAAATGTAATGTTTTGCTTACTCAGCAGACTCTGCAAATATTATTTCATGGCACACAAGAACTTTGTAAATTCTATTTATTTTTCTATATCAATTATTACCCGGTACCTATTTTCTACTTTTCCATTTTAAAAAGCGACCTTTTCATACCTACTTTGGGCCCATAACAAAATCTTTGTAATGTCACAACTCTGCAGTTTTGGTTGATAATTTTAGAGAAAACTGTTATGTTTTTGTGAAAAAGTTAAACTGGACTGCAGTTTGACATGGAGATGATGACATAGCTCCAACAAGTCACCCAATGATACAACTGAAAGTTCTACTTGGCTTCTAAGAGATATACCTGGATACGTAAAACACTCCTCCAGTGTTAACGAAGTTCATTGGTGACTGATTTGAAAATGTAAGTTAAGCATTGGCCACAAAAAATGAAGAGACCTCCACGTCCAAATGCCAACACCCAATGTGACACTTGATTGTTGCATGGATCACTCGGTAACAGCAGCCATCTTAACTCACTAACTAAAAATAATCCCAAAAATACCACGCTGCCTAGACATCTGAAGGCAAAGAAAGAAAGCACGATATCTTGAAACAGCTTGTGGATTGCTGTGAAGAAATTGGGCAGTTATAAGTGGAGATAGTAAGAACTGCCAGTGCTGGAGTCTGAGATAACACGGTGTGGAGCTGGAGGAACACAGCAGGCCAGGCAGCATCAGAGGATCAGGAAAGCTGACATTTCGGGTCGGGACCCTTCTTCAGTAAAAAGTTAAAGCTTGCAGATCAAAAGCCAGGAATTTTCTCTCTGTTGCAAAATCTGCTATCCTGCAGAGTTTGACCTGTACATGAAAACCACTATGGAACAGAAGCTCTCGCAATCTTACTTCAAGTATTAATCCCTTTATTTTAGGCACAAGTAACACAAGTAAGGTACCTCAAATGTATGCTAAATAAACTTCTTAGGACTTTCTGCTAAATAGCCTTTCAATTTATTGGTACATGACTTATCTGTATTGGATTGTCAATAACTTTGTCTTTTTTGTCCTTAAATTACCTTCCGTAATAATGTGCAATAAACTAATCTTCAACATTCTTAAACAAATGCTTGACTGCTGGTTGGAATCGTTACAAATTAAACAAGGTTACGTGAAGTTTATTAATCTTTGGCTCACAAACTACATGGTGAACACATATTGCTAGTCACAACACCACAACAGAATCTGAAATCTAAGTTTGTTGCTCAGTGGTGAACTTAATGCCCCCTCAATTCCTGTAGTTTTCCTTAACTTATTTTTTATGTTCTCCCTATGTTCTCTATTTGGGAAGAAAGTAGTGTAGAGAAAATGTCAGTGGGCTAATACTTCAGAGGCCCAGGATAATTATCTGGGATAATTTGTTTGAATCCCATTACAGTAGGTGATAGAATATAAATTCAAACAAATAAATCTAGAACCAAAAACTAGCCTCAGTAATGACCATGATGCCTATCATTGACCAAAACCCATCTGATTCACTGATGCTTTTCCAGGAATGAAATCTGTTGTCCTTACCTGGTCTCATGTCCTGCAAAGCCGTAGCAATGTGATTGACACTTAACTGCCTTCCAAAACAACCCAGTATGCTACTCAATTCAAGGGCAATTAGAAGTGGGCAACATATGCTGGGCTTGCTACAAATCACATTAAAGAATTACACCTTTCTCCTTCCAGTTCTAAAAGCAGGAATATTGGTCTTTGTTGCTAGCTTTCACTAGGTAGCTTGCACCAGTGGTTAAAACTCCAATCCAAATATTACTGTCGATGTGATTGACGGGCATGTGTAAACCAATGCTTCTAAACAGATACATCTGCCAAATAAACATTAAGGGCCAAGAGGTAATCAAGTGTACAGACTCTGCGATTTCATTTCCACTATGTTTGGTTTCAGTACTGTTGCTTTTTACCACAGTCAGGAAGTGAAGCCAGAGTCGCTTTGCATGGTTTTAATTATATTAGAATAAAAAGAGAAAGTATAGGAAGAAAAGAACATGCTGGAAATAATTGCAAATTGGGTTCCAATGATGTCACTGTAAACAATGAAAAAGTGCAGTGGCTCTTACTCACCTCAAAACAGTTCAGTGCAGAATTCATTCATTTGCACATTATGCAGCAATATATTTCTTCATAGGGAGACCCTGCCTCACCTCAAATACCAGGGCTCCTCTAATTTATAGAATTAATATTCAGTACAGTTCCTTAATCAGCCACAAGAAAACAAAGAAGAAAGATTAACATGCAGCATTCTCACTTGTTTTGCCCACACTGGACATGTTAGCAGTTCGACCAGACATCAACCTCAATAGCAAGTGAGCAATATTATAATAGTATGGTCTGCACCAACACTAGGAGAGGGTCATAGGATACATTAACTCCTTATTTTAATCTCTCTCCCCATGAACCAACTTCTTGCTGGGATCCATGCTGGTTAAAACTTCTCAAGAGAAATCAGGCTGCTTACAGTATCTCTCCAGGATTTGCATATAAATGAAACCCGGTCACCCCACTGATTATAAAATTCCTTAAGTGGCTTGCAATTGGAATGGTCCACATGTCCAGTTCCACTAATTCTCTTAGAAACTGGCTCATAACTAATTGCTAAATAGAATTAGCCATCTATTTGCAAGATTATTAGCACTGATCAAAAACATTATGCACAATCTCTATGGATGTATGCCCAGTTATGAATTCGAGTCACGTCATGTAATACAGCAAGGTATGGTCAGCAGAGATAGTCACAAATAGAACAGGCATGTACCATGCCATTAAAGATATCACATAGTCCGAGCCACTTTAGTTTAATTTAAAGCAATAATAATCATTCAATAAAGCATAACAATATGTTCAGAATAATTAATAGTATGCAGGTATTTCATTGCAGCTATCTAATCATGAGCAAGGATGTTGTAATAAGCTCTGCATACATCCTCTAAGCTCAGAGATTACTTTCCAGGCTTTCACTCAATTTGTGCTCTCATTGTTTTATAAAGTATAGTCTGAACAACAAACCAGCACATTAAACCAGGTGAATGTTCACATGATGGCAATTTTTGCACTAAATTCAATTGAAAAAGAACCATTCTTAGGGAATATTGCTCTCTTGAAAAACAAACATCACAATCAAGACAATTCTATATGCAGGTTTAAATTTTATTGAGCTGTTGCTTATCCAGCCTATTTGAAAATAGAGCAGCATTATCCTCAAACAAGATTTATGTGCTTTACTATTGCTCACAAAGAAATATTTATGATTGGTGTGTACAAAGTGGGAGTTTGTTAACAAAATAGCTATTCTATGTTTACACGAGTGATAAGTTGAGACAATTCACAAACATTTCAAACTAAAGTCATTGCTTGTATATTATTCCTAAATGGTGTGATCACCTTATTGATAATATCACCCTGTTGTCTGTGCTGCCAACTTCTTGCATAAATGGGCCCTGACAAAGTGGCTGAGATTATCTAGGATTTTACCAGACCATACATTGAAGTCAAAGAGTGTGGTGACAGTAGTCTATTAACTTTACAGTTGATTTAGGAGGATTTTCATTCTGTTCCTCTGAGTAGAGAGCTCAGGTGTTCATAACACAGATTACAATTAAATAGGGCATTCCATGTCAGAGCTATCAACTTCAACAGGCACATAATGTCAGAAGAGATATAATGGTTTCTTCCCAACTGCTTTCTCAAAAAGCAAACAAAAAAAGTAATCTATTTATGATGTTAGTATATTGTCGAGAAATGAATAGCTTCTTATTTTGATATTTTCTTCTCTGGAAAAAGCGCTTGCCTTAGATTTGTTTAGGCAGTTACAACAAAGGTGTTTTTTTTTGTAAATAGTGAATTTACTCACAGTGTCTAAAATCAGTGATGTGTAATAGCAGACCATGTGATAGCAAGGCCTGATGTGTGGGTGCTAGGTAAGGACAGTGGAGAAGCTCAAGCCTTAAAGTCATTGAGCTCCAGTCCCAAAGGCTGTAGAGTTTACAAGCTGAAAATGAGATGCCGTTTTTCTCGCTTGCGCTGAGTTATGCTAGACCGCTGCAGCAAGCCTGAGACAAAGATGTTGGCCAGGGAACATGGTGGTGTGTTGAAGTGGCAGGCAACAGGAAGCTCAGGGCTTTTTTTTTGCATACACTTCAACATGGTGCTGTGTTCCCCGGCCAACATCTTTATCTCAGACATGCTGCAGTGTTCCAGTGTAACTCAGCTCAAGCTAGAAAAAGAGCATTTTGCTGCGTTTACTTTACATTGGAATGTTAAGCTTGCTGATGAAGCACCCATGCTCCTCAACACTTCAGGGATCGAGCAGGTTGAGCTTGTATGAGCTACAGCTGATGGCATTTGTTGATTTCCTTGCAAGTTTTCCTGTCAGTGCTCTGTTGCTATTCATTAAGAGTCACGTAATTCACTCCAGCATTATTGTTATTATTGCTAAAGTGCTTGCATCTCCTGCAATACAGCATCTAACAAAAGGCCGACAGCTTCATGTTATTTGTGTCATTTATACACCAGAGGTATTGAACGCTACATATGGTGTGATAGTACTTCAAGCTCCAACTCTTGCCGTACATACAAAATAAATCAAAGCCTTAGAACTAAACAAGCTTCCTGTGAGGAAAATATGTCTGATTTCTTTTGAGGAACTTATGATTATTCAGTTTTTCATTGCCTCATTGAAGGAATTCCTTTTCATGTGGGAAGGAGGCTAAATCTTTTTTTTGACCTCTTTTGACTAGATGATAGCAGTTACAACTGAAATGGCAATACAAGATTGTGTTCACAGAATCTCTACAGTGTGAAAACAGGCCTTTTGGCCAAATAAGTCCAAACTGACTCACACAGCATCCCACCCAGACCATTCCGCAATAAACCCACCTAAACTACACATCCCTGGACACAATGGGCAATTTAACACGGCCTGTTCACTTAATCTGCACATCTTTGGACTGTGGGAGGAAACTGGAGCACCTGGAGGAAACTCACGCAGACACAGGGAGAATGTGCAAACTCCGCACAGACAGTTGTCCAAGGGTGGAATTGAACCCAGGTCCCTGGTACTGTGGGGCAGCAGTGCAAACCACTGAACCACCATGCCGCCCCAAATGACAGGTGTTACTATATTTGCTTTGGAATCAAAAGGTTACAGGATGAAGCTACACCCTAGAATCATAAGCATGTAACCTGGGTTGACAATTCAAATCTGTACTGAGGGAATACTGCATTGTTAGCATCTTTCAGGCAAAAATCAATAGGATAGCCTGTCTTCCCTCCAAGGTGGATGTAAGTGATCACATGGGATTATTTAAAGAGCGAGGAAGTTCATGATCATGCCCTGGCCAATATTTATCGTTCAGCCAACATTACATTAAGCAAATTAATGGGGCGGCACAGTAGCTCAGTGGTTAACACTACTGCCTCACCAGGGACCTGGGTTAAATTCCAGCCTCAGGCAGCTGGCTGTGTGGAGTTTGCACATTCTGTCCATGTCTGCATGGGTTTCATCCCACTGTCCAAAGATGTGCAGGCTGGCTGGATTGGCATGCTAAATTACCCGTGGTGTTCAGGGATGTGTAGATTAGGTGGCTTATAGGGCAATGGGTCTGGGTGGGATGCTCTGAGTATCAGTGTGGACTTGTTGGGCTGACGGGCCTGTTTCCACTGTAGGGATTCTGTGATCTATGATCTAAAGGTTAGTGACTCTTCCTCAGAATTAATGCTAACTAGGAAATGGTTGTTTTAATGCAGAAGATTGGGAGACATGGAGGGTGTAGCGAGTAAGGAGTAAGCAATAGGTGGAGATAGAGCCCAAAGAGAGAGATGAGCAGTTAGACAGACAAAGAAGTGGAATCCTGAAGAAGGGTAGTATCTGAAACATTGACTACTCCTTTCCTTCAGATGTTGCCTGTCTTCCTGCGTTCTTCTAGCCTCCTGTTGGTCTAGCTTGGATTCCAGCAGCTACAGGTATTTTGTTTCTAAAGGAGTGGATAACGGACAGCCTGGGAGAATAAATAGCTACAAATGGGAACAATTAGTGTCTAAAATCAGTGGTGAGTAATAGCAGACCATGTGATAACAAGGCCTGATGTGTGGGTGCTAGGTAAGGACATTGGAGAAGCTCAAGCCTTAAAGTTATTGAGCTCCAGTCCCAAAGGCTGTAGAGTTTGCAAGCTGAAAATGAGATGCCGTTTTTCTCGCTTGCGCTGAGTTATGCTAGACCGCTGCAGCAAGCCTGAGACAAAGATGTTGGCCAGGGAACATGGTGGTGTGTTGAAGTGGCAGGCAACAGGAAGCTCAGGGCTTTTTTTTTGCATACACTTCAACATGGTGCTGTGTTCCCCGGCCAACATCTTTATCTCAGACATGCTGCAGTGTTCCAGTGTAACTCAGCTCAAGCTAGAAAAAGAGCATTTTGCTGCGTTTACTTTACATTGGAATGTTAAGCTTGCTGATGAAGCACCCATGCTCCTCAACACTTCAGGGATCGAGCAGGTTGAGCTTGTATGAGCTACAGCTGATGGCATTTGTTGATTTCCTTGCAAGTTTTCCTGTCAGTGCTCTGTTGCTATTCATTAAGAGTCACGTAATTCACTCCAGCATTATTGTTATTATTGCTAAAGTGCTTGCATCTCCTGCAATACAGCATCTAACAAAAGGCCGACAGCTTCATGTTATTTGTGTCATTTATACACCAGAGGTATTGAACGCTACATATGGTGTGATAGTACTTCAAGCTCCAACTCTTGCCGTACATACAAAATAAATCAAAGCCTTAGAACTAAACAAGCTTCCTGTGAGGAAAATATGTCTGATTTCTTTTGAGGAACTTATGATTATTCAGTTTTTCATTGCCTCATTGAAGGAATTCCTTTTCATGTGGGAAGGAGGCTAAATCTTTTTTTTGACCTCTTTTGACTAGATGATAGCAGTTACAACTGAAATGGCAATACAAGATTGTGTTCACAGAATCTCTACAGTGTGAAAACAGGCCTTTTGGCCAAATAAGTCCAAACTGACTCACACAGCATCCCACCCAGACCATTCCGCAATAAACCCACCTAAACTACACATCCCTGGACACAATGGGCAATTTAACACGGCCTGTTCACTTAATCTGCACATCTTTGGACTGTGGGAGGAAACTGGAGCACCTGGAGGAAACTCACGCAGACACAGGGAGAATGTGCAAACTCCGCACAGACAGTTGTCCAAGGGTGGAATTGAACCCAGGTCCCTGGTACTGTGGGGCAGCAGTGCAAACCACTGAACCACCATGCCGCCCCAAATGACAGGTGTTACTATATTTGCTTTGGAATCAAAAGGTTACAGGATGAAGCTACACCCTAGAATCATAAGCATGTAACCTGGGTTGACAATTCAAATCTGTACTGAGGGAATACTGCATTGTTAGCATCTTTCAGGCAAAAATCAATAGGATAGCCTGTCTTCCCTCCAAGGTGGATGTAAGTGATCACATGGGATTATTTAAAGAGCGAGGAAGTTCATGATCATGCCCTGGCCAATATTTATCGTTCAGCCAACATTACATTAAGCAAATTAATGGGGCGGCACAGTAGCTCAGTGGTTAACACTACTGCCTCACCAGGGACCTGGGTTAAATTCCAGCCTCAGGCAGCTGGCTGTGTGGAGTTTGCACATTCTGTCCATGTCTGCATGGGTTTCATCCCACTGTCCAAAGATGTGCAGGCTGGCTGGATTGGCATGCTAAATTACCCGTGGTGTTCAGGGATGTGTAGATTAGGTGGCTTATAGGGCAATGGGTCTGGGTGGGATGCTCTGAGTATCAGTGTGGACTTGTTGGGCTGACGGGCCTGTTTCCACTGTAGGGATTCTGTGATCTATGATCTAAAGGTTAGTGACTCTTCCTCAGAATTAATGCTAACTAGGAAATGGTTGTTTTAATGCAGAAGATTGGGAGACATGGAGGGTGTAGCGAGTAAGGAGTAAGCAATAGGTGGAGATAGAGCCCAAAGAGAGAGATGAGCAGTTAGACAGACAAAGAAGTGGAATCCTGAAGAAGGGTAGTATCTGAAACATTGACTACTCCTTTCCTTCAGATGTTGCCTGTCTTCCTGCGTTCTTCTAGCCTCCTGTTGGTCTAGCTTGGATTCCAGCAGCTACAGGTATTTTGTTTCTAAAGGAGTGGATAACGGACAGCCTGGGAGAATAAATAGCTACAAATGGGAACAATTAGTGTCTAAAATCAGTGGTGAGTAATAGCAGACCATGTGATAACAAGGCCTGATGTGTGGGTGCTAGGTAAGGACATTGGAGAAGCTCAAGCCTTAAAGTTATTGAGCTCCAGTCCCAAAGGCTGTAGAGTTTGCAAGCTGAAAATGAGATGCCGTTTTTCTCGCTTGCGCTGAGTTATGCCAGAGCGCTGCAGAAAGCCTGAGACAAAGATGTTGGCCAGGGAACATGGTGGTGTGTTGAAGTGGCAGGCAACAGGAAGCTCAGGGCCTTTTTTTTTGCATACACTTCAACATGGTGCTGTTTTCCTGGCCAACATCTTTATCTCAGACATGCTGCAGTGTTCCAGTGTAACTCAGCTCAAGCTAGAAAAAGAGCATCTCATTTTTGGCTTGCAAACTCTACGGCCTTTGGGGCTCGATACTGAGTTCAAGAATTTTATGGCTTGAGGCACCTTCCCCCATGTCCTTATCCCAGCCCCCACACATCAGGTCTTGTTATTAACTGGTCTGCTATTTCACACCACCCATCATTAGCCACCAATTGTGATCAGAGATAATGGGAACTGCAGACGCTGGAGAATCCAAGATAACAAAGTAACGGGAGGGTCTCGGCCCGAAACGTCAGCTTTTGTGTTCCTAAGATGCTGCTTGGCCTGCTGTGTTCATCCAGCCCCACACTTTGTTATATTAGCCACTAATTGTCCACGAATAGCTATTCATCCTCCCAGGCAGCTATTACCCAGTCCTTTTTCTGTCCAACTGTTTGTCTCTCTCTTTGTGAGCTGTCTCCAAAAATCATTTACTCCTTATCCCCCTTACCCCACCCCCAACCTTTTTGAGAAAGGGTCACTGAACCCAAACGTTAACTCTGATTTCTCTTCACAGATGCTGCCAGACCTGCTGAGCCTTTCCAGCAATTTATATTTTTGTTTTTGATTTCCTGCATCCACAGTTCTTTTGGTTTATATTTATGTACCAATAATTGGAATCACAACACGTTGAGATTCCTATTTATGTACTCCTCCCAGTTATCCTTTATTCATTAATTTTAGCAGGAGCAGGGTGCAGTGGAGAAGGTGCAAGTTGTTGGAATCTATTTCAAAAGCATCAGCTTTTAACTTCCCTCTCTCTGCCACTTTTTTTTTAGAGACCAAACAGGGAAACAAAAGTGATTTTCTTCCTTTTAAGACCATTTAAATATTTGTCTCCCTTTCCAAAATTACGGCAACAAAACACACCCTCATTAACTTCTACATTATCTTGCATTGTTGATATTGTAGAAAAAGTCTCAGTACAATAAAATACATAAAACTGTACGGTCCGGTGAAGCGAAACATAATTTTTGTGACATAGCGCTTCTTCTGGCCACTGGTGCAGTTCTGCCACATTGCCGGTAACCCCAGACACATTCATAATGCAGGAGAACACACTGTCAAGAAAGTAGCAGTTTTTGTAGCAGTCAGAAAGTAGCAGTCAGTCCAACTGCGTCTTAACCCTACTGACCTTCTCTGTACTGGTGGTGTCACCATCATGTCAGCATTTAATGTTCTAGCAGCATCGTCTATAATAGCTTTGAATTTTTGGTGTCGCTGCCGTTAGAGAAGTGAGCTGCTTCAAAAGCTTTAACGTATGCAAATATTGGCAGTTGGATGAATCAGTTTACTAAAATGCAACAGACAGTGAAGGCTCGTACACTCTTACATCAAAACTTATTTCTACTCCATATTTACTTGTCACTGCTTTCTTTCAAGGTGTGGGTCAGCTTCGTCAGCCGTCACCATAATTTTCCTATTGATAGTTTTCTACCACATAACGCGGATGACAACTCAGAGGTCTTCCATTTGCTCTCTGATGTTTTGAGGTGTTCAGAGATTGTGAAAGATACTATATAAATGCAAGACTTTTTATTCCTTGTTTAAATTAGTAGCTTTGTTCTGCTTGTAGCAGTGACATCAGTGTGAAATACGACTCTAATTTACTGGATCCTACATTAATCTGACATTGATTGGTGGAGAATTTGCAAGGTTAATTTGAAGATAGATCATATCGGACCATACCAATGAATGGGATAACCTGAAAGGAGTAGGTTCACTGTACAGTTTTCATTTGTAATTCAGAGCTAGTTATACATCAGAAACACTTCTGTCAGTTTATTTGATGACAGTTGAAGAGAAGAAAATATTTACATAAGAAGGTTTTCCGATCTGTTTTGACACTGCTAAAATGTGTTGTGATAATAACAGTATGCTACGTAATCAAAGATACAACTTCCCTTGAATAATCCAGAGAAGGATTTATAATGGAAACATCAATTTATATTTGCAGTTATTATTACCACCGCCAGTTTTAATCAGTTTAGAGTAAAAGAAGACTGACATGAAGACCTCAGCGAAATGAGCTGTGCTTTATCAGATGAGTTAGCAGCAGTGTTTACTAGATGCTGCGAAGCTGTGTCTTCATTTTGCAAAGCAAGTAAATAAATTGAGTCTGAAGTATTTCAGTGACCAAGGAACACTTTATTCGCTTTCATTTGCATATCTGCCCTTTTCCACCAGGACGCTACTTCATCCATTTATACCACATGGTAGAACAGCATGAGCTACTGATTCAGTAATGGGTCTCATTTTCAGCCACCTCTTGGATTTTGGCAACGGCACTAATCAGGTGCTGTAACAAACATGGTCTGTTGTTCAAAACTGTGAGCAAAGTGGAAGTGTGAACAACAACTGCATACATTACTTCATTTAGCAGGATGGAAGACTTACTGACTCAGGTTTCCAACCACATTGTGGAGAAATTAGATATTATAGCATTTGATTTATTAATATCCAGGTAGTTGAGAAGTGTGCATTTTTTTTGGTAACTATAGTTCTTCAGTTATAATTGATTCAAATACAGTTCAGCCTTGAATTTGAACTGCCAATAAAAAATTTCAGTAGGGTATTTTGGGTTTGCTGTTTATTTGACAAATTCAATGAGATTTTCTAAAAATCAAATAAATCTCATGACAATTATGGAAACGAAAATATACATGCAAAACAATCTTTTTGAAAACAGGTGAGGTGATCTAGGAGAAGATCAAATTACCTCTCTAATCGGTGACACAGAAAATTAATTAACAATCCCAGCTGTTGGGCAGGGTGTTCAAAAACAACTTTTACTTTTGCTCTCATGCAGAGAATTAATTTGAATTTTACAGGACGGTAACAGGCTATTTGGTCCAAATGGTTAATGGTTTTTGTACCAGCTTTCTGTCATCCCTCTTCAGCTCACTGTCAACATTTCCTTTGACCTTTCTCTCTGTTGCATTTATTTATGTTCTTTTAATTGGGCCTGTATTAATTACCTCAGCCATTCCATGTGGTAACAAGTTGCACAGTGTAAATGTGCACTGAAAAAAGAACTTTCTCCTGAATTACTTCAAGAATAATTAATGACTCTATGATGACCATAATTTTAGAATCTCTAACAACTGGATATATCTGTTCAACATCTATCCCATTAAACTCTCCATTAGATCACCCCTTTTCTTGAGGTTTGTTTGAAGCAAAGCCTCACGTGCAAATTGATGTGATAAGATATATTTGATTTTTTTTAGAAAAAATGGCACATGGAATCTGACTAATGAGAAATAATCACAAAATAGCCCATAGAAGATTTACATTTTCAAGGCTTCAGCATTGAAAGAGACAACATACATCAGAGATAACAAGGTGTAGAGCTGGATAAACACAGCAGGCCAAGCAGCATCAGAAGAGCAGGACCCAAACCGTCAGCTTTCCTGCTCCTCTGATGCTGCTTGGCCTGCTGTGTTCATCCAGCTTCTCACCTTGTTACCACAGATTCTCCAGCATTGGCAGTTGCTACTATATCTAACATACAACAGTCCATTTTTGCACCTGATCTGTTTTTCCTCATTTAACATTATGAGTGGCATTCTCTCTTCCCATTTCCCTTATAAGTTTATATACATCTGTACTATTTATTTCAACCATTCCATCTGGTAGCGAATTCCATTCCCAGCACTGTCTTGCTACAGAATTTTCTTCAACATTTTCTGGTGGACTTCTTGGTGACTATTTTATATTGGTGGCTCCATTGTTGTGCTCATCCCAACAAATGAAACATGCACTTTCTATCTTACATGAATAAAATTAGTTGAAATGCCATTGGTAGCAGTAATTGGGGGAATCACACAGAAGTGATAAGAGTACACTTAGTGGATGCACGTAAGAGATGCAGAAAGGACACAAGACAATCTTGGAGATAGCTGCAATCCATGATCACAGTCTGCATATATAATAACTTCTTTAATGTATAAAATTTCATCTCAAATCCAAAGCAAGCTGGATTCTAAAGATAGACAGTGAGTATTGCCAAGATGTGACTATGCAGAAATGACCAGATTCCACCTCATACATGCATCTTGTGAGACTGCTTTACTTCAGATTCCGGTCTATTCTTACATGTTTAAGTGTATCAGGAGAGTCTAACTTTAACGGGAAAAAAAATTGACGTTGACTTTCCAAATGATTACATGAAATGTTAACAAAGTAACATAGAGACCACCAGTCAGCATCAAAGATACAGAACTATAATTCATTGGAGGCAAAGATTTCCAAGCACATTACTGTCTGCATCTCCTGTGGTTCAATATTCGAAACTCAAGAATATCTAACCATCCAATTTGCCAGATGGTAATGTGTTATGCTTCATGAACACTTGCAGATTGGACTGCTACACTCCATACTTGACAGAGCAGAGCATAGTATCTCAGAGATGACAGCATATTGGCCTGTCAAGTCGCTCAGTTAACAATATGCTCTAGCAAAAACAAACAAGAGGTCTCAAAATATGTCAGTACTACAAATAGGCAAGTCATCGCCTCAATATCCTGTGGACAAGAAAGGAAGAGGGAAGGCGAGATAGAATGTGGCAATCTTAAAACTCAAAAGCAATAAATTAGATGCAGTGAGCAACAGAAACAAATTGGAATCAAAAGGCTGTTGAGTGCACAGTCGATTCTCCTGCTAAAATAATGTAGCCACTGACAGTCATTCATGTGTTCTCAACCCTCTCTCACAGGTAAAGGCACTGCTGAAGTGTCTCAGTAGTGAGCAAGGACCATAATCATTCTGAAACATTCCAACCAAAAAAGTTTTCACACTGAGAATCATTTAGGAATTTACTAGTGTCACCATCAGTTGAACAGAGGTACCTTGCTAATGTCAGTGAAGGGACCATTTATCTTCTTCCCTGAAGTACCTTTTGGGAATGGCAACAACTTTGACTGACTTTATTTGCAATTTAGCTGGATTACCTGGGTACCAGTCGTAAAAGTTTTTAAGCTATGTTCCCCTCACCCAAAAGCAGTTTGACATTAGAACCTTCCCATTCTCTACACAAATAGAGAGATGGAGAAAACAATTATGAACCAAGGGTCTTGATATTGGTCAGACAACACTGGCACTTAAATAGGTAAAGTTACCATATTAGGCTATTTGGCTGCTCCCTCATTGCATAAAGTGTAGTGGTGGTGGCTTAACCTGAGGCAGGGAGTGGAATTGAGAAAGAAAATCCTCCTCAGTAAACTCAGCCCCTGCTGGAATTGGGGCAATGCTGTCAGCCCATTCTGCATTGCAAACCAGCCATCCATCCAACTGAGCTAACTGATAGACCCCAGCCTATCCCAGACAGTTAAGTAAGAACTCAGTTGTAATTATTTTCTGATGGTGGCTTCATGTCTCATTTCCTTACTCAAAACGTCAATTTTTCTTTCTGGCTGGTAGTTAAATGTTCACTTCACTAGCATCTTAGGAGCATAAGAAAGGACATAGCAAAATGTGGAGGCTATTCATCCCCAAGAGACAGTTGCACCATACTTTAAGGCCCTGGCTAATAGTTGTCTCTGTCAGTTTTGAATTTCTCAGTTGAACCCCAGAATTAATAATATTTTTTGAAGAGAGGTTTCCAGCTTTCCAGTACTGTTTACATGAAGAGCTATTCCCTGGCACCATCCCTAAAGGTCTGACTCTAATTTTAATACTGTTTTGCTTTATTCTTGATAAATGACTGCTAAGCTAATGAAAAAATGTTACAGGAAAATCCCTTACCCTAAGCTAGAAAAATTCTGAATTTGCTAAAATATTGTGCAGTAACAAACCATTTCTACAATGAAACGAACTCAAAACAATACCTAAGGAGATTGAAATATAAATTATGTTTACTTCTTTTTTTTCTGGAGAACATTTTTCCACAGGCTCCACTATTTTCATTCCTCCCACTCTATGACAATACCAATTGAATAGAGCACACTGAATTGCATTTTAAACTAATGTAATTACTATCTTTGCAAGATACGCTTGCTTTCAAAATAGTGATGCTATTCCCACTTACAACTTTCAGTTTTACTTTCAAAGCTTCCCTTTTAATTGGTTTCACAATTACTCATCAGCTAACCAGAAGCCCCATATTATTTCTGATACTGTGCTCATTGAACTACCTTAATTTTTTAATACATTGAACAGAATTTTCATCTGAGTTCAGACATATATGTCAGCATGCGAATGGCCACACTATTTATTTTTGGAGTTAATCTGATCTTACTATGCATTCTGAACTTCACAATATTTTCCACTGGCATTTTTGCAGACTTTTTAAAATTGATTCACAGGATGAGGGTGTCACTGTCCAGGCCAGCATTTATCGCCCATCCGTAATTGTCCAGAGGGCATTAATGAGTCAACCATATTTCTGTGGGTCTGGAGTCACATGTAGGCCAGACCAACTAAGGATGGCAGTTTCCTTCCCTAAAGGTCACGAGTGAACCAGATGGGTTTTTCCAACAACCAGCAATAGATTCATGGCCATCATTAGACTCTTAATTCCAGATATTTATTGAACTCAAATTCCACCATCTGCCATGGTGGGATTCAAACCTGAGTCCCTGGAACATTATCTGGGTCTCTGGGTTAAGGAATCAGGAATGAAAAAGGCAAACCGACTTCATTGAGGTCAAGTTCTAAAAGGGAGATGAAAACGAGACTTTGTTCTGCATTTCTTTTTCATTTGATGGCGCTGGATTTTGGAAGCCCATTAAAAACATTTAAGATTGCATAGTTTGTGAAGGACACAGAAAGACTGCTGAGTAGACAGGAACTGAAAGTGAAGTGTAAAATGTTTTGCGTCCTTCAAATATCACTATTAGATGCTATTTTGTAACATACATATGTTTACAATACATCGATTCATTAGAGTAACCTGCTCTGCAAAGATAAATTGACCCTGACATGCATTAGTGTACCTTTCAATGGAGAAAGTACTACATTGCATTAAAATAAGTTAAAACAATGAGTACTGCTGTCATATTTTTGTGGCCACATTCTTGGTGTATTTTAAATCTCGGTAAATGTTCTGTACCTATCCCTCCCAAATGATTGACATGTGCTCAATGGATATCTGTTCTAGTCAGTCCAAACTGAAGTTTTTGTTATGGCAGCTGTTCAATGTGAATGCATAGCTATGCTTCGATAGTTTCAGCAGGACACTCTTCTTGATACAATAACAATTGAAATTTTCATGAGCCAATATTAAGTCGGTATATGAGATGCCATTTCTTGTACACTTACTTATTTTAACAGGCACACAGAGGATTACAGATTTTTTTTCCACCTTTGGGTTTTTTCTTGGTTCTGTGTTGATTTTAGTTCAGAGTTTTCTAAGATTTTTAGAGTTTTAATAATTTTCCAATTATTTTAAAACTATTCTTATCGCTACTGTTCCTGAGAACTGTACATAATCCATTCCAGTGTATCTCTGCAAGGACTACAGTAGATAAATGGCATAGATGAAGCATGGAATGGCACAGGAAATGTAAGATGGTATGGGGTAACATGAATAAATGTGAAGAGCATGTGACAGAAATACTCACATGGAAACAGTAGATGTGTAATGACATGGGGTGACAGGGGGTGCAGAGAGTGACATGGGGGAATTTTGTGTGGCACAGAGAATGAGGGGACATGGAGTGCCATTAGGCAATGTAAGATGGCACAGGGTGACATTAGGAAGGTGTTTCTTTAAGAACTGTTAAGACCTGACAGCCAACTTTCTATCCAAACTGCCCATGCACCTACATTTGTCTTACAGTCCATCAAGATTTGCAAAATTAATTGGGAATCCAAACCTTGTGGGAAAATACAAAGATCTCTTGTGAGGTCACACATAGGTTACATGCGCATTTTACAAATGATTAAAGTGTACAAAGTTTTCTTCAGCACACACACAATATCAGGCCATTATTTTAGAAGTCTCTGGTATGCATTTAGAAAAGAGGCTGATAGAGTAAGAGTATAATTCAGTTTTGGCTATTTGAAGTAGAGGAAAGGGAAAATGGCCAATGGGTGGTAGCTGAAGAGATGGGGAGATAATGGGGAGCAAGGACAGAGAGATGAATGGATCATAAGAGAGATGGGAAGTGGGTAATGAAAGGGCAATGCAGAGAGAAGTGGCATGGAATGATAAACTGAAATAAATACCGGAAGTGCTGGAGAAACTCAGCATGCCTGGCAGCAAACGTGGAGAGAGAAACAGAGTTAGGCCTGGATGGGGTACCAAAAGGCAGTCAGTAGCCAGGGAACATGTTCCAGCATTAATCAGCACTTTCAAGAAGGAAAGATTGGAGAACGCATTTGTTAAATGTCACAGGTCACAACAGGTGAACTGTCATAAATTTAAAAAAAATCTAGGAGCCATTTACACGACAATGACCTGAGAAACAAACAAAGGCCAATAGGAAAATGTTAATGTCTTTTTCCAATCAATGTGGCTCCAACATGTCAGCAACGTATCTCCTTCAGGTAGAAAAGTATTTGCGTAGACCAACAGTTCTGAAGTGGCATTTGTTTTGAACTGCTTATGGTCTCTGTGCATTTAACAACTCACTCACTGCGTGGGTAGAGAAGCTGTTTATTGATGCTATTCTACGTGTAACAAATGTACGTGAGTGTACTTTGAGATGTCTGTAATGGCCTTGAACTTGCTCATTACCATAAAAAACAATGCAGCTCAGAAGTATTTAACATCAGCAAATGTAAGTTATCAATCACTTAGCTGCTAGGATAGGAACAAAGGATTTCTTAGCTGCGGATCATTTCCAAGGTTAAACTGTCTTTCCTGATATGTGGTGCATACATTCCTCTATAATAGATAGGCAAATAAACAGTTATAAATAAAATCTGGCCACTTTTATTTCAGATTTTCTCGTATTGAGATGGGTGCATCTGGTGACATTTGAAGATCTCTTGATCATTCTTTTCTTCAGTCAGAAAATCAGCCAATTGCCTGCATTGCACTGAAATGAATACAAAATGGGATGATGGGGAGTGTTGTTAGCTCAGTTGGCTGGACAGCCAGTCTGTGGATAAGGTTAAAGCCAATAGCACAAGGTTTCATCCATGGGCCACAAAATTCCTTCTCTCTACCTACCCAGAGCAAAAATTCATGACACTGTACCATGGCTCAGTGAACAATTGTCAAGGACCTGCTTTCTCAAGAAGGCTTAACACATGCTCAGCTGCAAGCAGCCATTGTTAAACTAACTTTCTTCAAACCTTCCCATGGAAGCAAAATATTCAGATCTTGCAATACGCTATACTGCAAAACTTGTATATTAATATGTAAAATGGTACGACTACATAATTTCCTAGAATACAAGATGGCTAAACTAATAATAAAAATATTGGCAATTTAACAGACTGGGTTGCATACTTGCTTTACAGAAATCAACAAAAATGTGTCACCAATATCAGCAGTGTATCATATTTAAAAATGTTTTAGCTTACACCAAAAGGTATTTAACAAGGTATGAGCACTAGATCAAGAAAAATTGAATTTTGTTTTCCCTTTTATTCTTTCCTACATAACAAATCTGATTCATTTCTCGCTTTGCATATCTTTTTCCAATTCCATTTCCATTACCTTGACTCTGTTCTGTCAACATCCCTGACCGTGTCAAAACTGAACTTTGACGTTGATTGGCAACTCCACTAAATATTTGGGACTGTAGCCTTGATTGATGTGCTTTTATCTAAATCCCAGACCTACATTGCTCTCCCAGCAAATTCTACAATACTTGCAAACTTTCAGTTTCTTTGCACTTTCACTTTATTTCTGTATTTTACTTCAGATTATAGGAAGGATTTGGTCTGGAGGAGGTTGATGGTGCCGTCCCTGCCAGATTTTCTCTTTCACAAATAATCTACATGATATGGATGTAGTCTCTCTTCAATCTTCACTAAATGTGGGAACACACCTAGTCTTCTTAAACAACTCATTTTCTGAAGAAGGGTCTAGGCCCGAAACATCAGCCTTCTTGGTCCTCTGATGCTGCTTGGCCTGCTGTGTTCATCCAGCTCTACACCTTGTTATCTCCAATTACATACTGCTGACTCGGGGGCGGTGGGGGGGGGGGGGGGGGTTAAAAAAACTCCCTTGTAAATTGACACCATTTCTTTTTGCTGTTTCCATGGCTGCAGCCTTATCTTAGACCTTCCATGTCAGTTTGTTGCCTTTGCTCCAAAGCTTGGCCTGAATTTTATCGTATTTGGGCCTCTGAGCAATGTGTTCTAAACACGATTTTGAACTACTTGACATACCCGTAGTGCCAAGACAGTTTTTTAATGCTTTAATGGTAGAATGTAAACTGTAACAGTTTCACTTGGCAGCTGCTTCCCATCAGAAAATGCAACTCTCATTGCAATCTCATTCTTGTCATATGAAACCTAAATCTCATTAATTTCAGCATATTCCTGGGATGTGGTGGATAACCTTTGTTCGGCATGATATCAAAACTAACTATGACGTGGAAAACAGTTACTTTATATTATCACTCACTTTATTTGCTTTTAGCCAAGAGTCTAATGTTCTTTTATAAAGATATCAGTCCTCTGTGAATTCCTCCATTTTCCCCGACTGGAGAAATTATCTATAGTGCTGACTCACTATGACCTGAAAATGAGTGTACGTACAGAGTAATCTTTCAAATCACTCAAACTTTCTGAAATTAAACTTCTGAAGTTGCAAAAAAGCATTTCAAAATCTTCTTTGTTCCTTAACCTCTGTAACAGAGGGGGCAGTGTAAAAAATGTTCAGATCTTCAAATATACTGTGCTGTGCTTAGCAGGTGTGAGATTAACATTAGTGGTACAGCAGGCAATATCTGCTGACACTTAGAGTTTGTGTTTTGCCTTTCATGGAAAGGTTATTGAAACAGGCAAATTAATTCCAAATGATAAGTCTATTATGATTTGTCTTTCTGTCTTTTATACCAGGTTCCACCAGCAATTGCTATTGTACCACATGGTTAGGATTCCTTGTTTATATCTCATTGCCAATCCTTTTATATTAAATGCCACACAGAGGTTGGCTGAATGAAACAGGCAGAAAGCAGAAAATGCATGTGTTTCAGTGAAGTAAGAGCTTCTAATGGAATTTTATCTGAGCAACTCAACCTGAAACCTTGGTGGAAGGAGATAAATGTTTGCAAAAGAAAATATCAAAGAGCTATGTGGAAAGTTAGTCGAAACAATTGGGTAGTTCTTAAAAAAAACAATAGTCAAGCACAATGGATTGAATGCCATTCACCTGGTCTGTATGAATCCAATGCCATTTGCAAAGCGAAGGTTGGTGGATTGTAAATGGTATTACTGACACTTCAGTTTAATGAAGCATATGAGAAAGTAAAAAATTTGAGAGAAACTTTTTGTTCAAATTATTAACACTCTGGTGAAAGCGCACTTTACTTTTCCAGGCAGATTTAGTGCATGTTAAACAATTTAAACCACATTTGCAAAGCTAGTAATTGCAGCATAGAAGATGATGAGAGGATCATAGGATTCCTGCAGTGTGGAAGCAGACCATTCAACCCATCATGCCCATGCTATCCCATCCCCTACTCCATTTCTATATTTCCCACGGATAATCCACCTAGACCCAATATGGCAACTGTGAGGCAGTGCTGAGCCACCATGCTGCCCTGTCAGGGTAGAAAGCAGAGAAGTGATCTCCTCTGTAAGGCAGCTCCAAATACAAGACCACAAGATCAGCCATTCAGGTGAGACACCAGCAAGCAGATCTTCACACAACAGGAGTGGAAACCTGGAACTCACCACAAAACTGGAGCTTACAATTACAATCTGAGGTTGACAAATTCTTGTTACATGAGAAGGCTAGGAACTCTCGGGCTGCAATTTCATCTTGGCAATGACCTTAACATTTGTTGACTGCAGACTGGAAGAGTGAATAATGTTACATCTCTTGGAGAAGGCCCAATGGAATTAAGATGTCTATCAAGCACCTAAATGATCAGCACTTAGCTGTCCCCCAGGATTTACAACTCTGGTCACAGAAATCTGCTGCTACTTAATCAGAGGCCTGGAGCTTTCCAGCATGAACAGCACCAGCAGGAGTGGTGGCAGCAGCCAGTAAAGTAAATTGCAGGAGGCTGAGGATTGCCAAGTGGCTCAAGGCCCATGTAAGTGAAGTGAGTAGGAGTCCAAGGAGGGCTTCATTGGCTGGAGGAGGAAGGGGTCAGAAGAAAGGCTGGGGATTGGCTCTGAACAACTTTAACTCCCCCTTCCTGATACGTGTTCCCCAGTCAGGCACTGAGTACATTTGTACAATGGGCTACACCCCAGTCCATTCAAATCTGGGGTCTCCAAGCAAACCCAACAGGATTAGCTTATTGATCGCACCGCCCCCACCACCCCCCCCCCCAACACACACACACACACACACACACACACACACACACACACACACACACACACACACACACAATGAGTCCCTATACACTGATGTTTTAGTGCTATGGGAATGAGGCCCTAAAGTGGACACTAATTGTCCCACATGAAGGCCCCAGGTAGCTTCAGGAGGGGAAGTAGTCCTCAGCCTGCGTTTAATTGGTTGAAGGTAACGGGTCATCCTGCAATCAAATGCCTTCTCCACCTCTGACACCTCTGTGAGGCATTAAATTCTATCCATGGAAGCTGAATGTGGTTAAGATGCAGAACAATTAAAATCTAATTGTATAGAGGAGCAGATTTAAGGAGCCAAAAAGCTTCTCATTGTACATGTCTTAGAATCAAGTGAAGAACACTGTGAGAATGGATACCAAGGGTGATCATTTTAGACTGCAATATATTACAAGAAGGCAGGTCAATGCTTCAGATGTGTACTGTGTAGATGAGGAACTTTTGTCTTTGATGGCATCATCGCCCTCCTTTTCACAACCTAGATGAGGGCTCAGGTACTGTCGCATCAAGCTTTCCCACAAAGTAGATCAGAAGAAGATATATCTTCTGTTTTAGAAATGTCGAAAATCTGTGGGGCTGGATAGAGAGGTTTGGAGTCGTGCTCAAAATTGCCTGAGATATTCTTCCAAGTTTTTTTTTCGATCACAAGTTATTTGCATTTCAGCGAATGTAAAATCTTCCATGAACCAGCATAGCTGAGCAGCGTTTTAGATCATAGTTTTATCCTGCGCCCTCCCTGATCCTTAAGCAAAAGTAGCCTGTTATTTATTATTTCGCCTATTAACAAGAATGCCACTCCAAAATAATCTGGCCGGTTCTAATGATTGTCCCACTCTCCAATTATAAGAAATTGAGACAGTTCTGCTATTTAATGAGCTTCTGATTCTTTTCTGTTTGCTCAGGTTTAAACTACATATCATTTCCTGTTTAGTCTGTTTTCAGTTTATAAATCTCCCCACACAGTAGCTGCTACCTGTCTTTTTGTAACAGCACTGCAAGCTTCTGTAATTAAATAATAAGCCTGGAATGTTAGATATTGTATTGCACTGATTGTACATAATAACAACTCAACCATTAAAATGAGTGATTTGTTACAGTGAGTGAAAAATAATGTAAATGATATTTTCTAGCTTCATTTACTTCTGCATCCAAATTTAAACAGTTCGTTTATCTCATTAGACACTGCATTTAAAAAAAACTTTCCATACCTGTGCCACTGCTGCCAGGTTCTTTGGTTAACAAACATATTTTTAGAATGTTTTGTACATCTGAAACAAATTTAATACAAGAAACAAATTCTTCAAACATTTCTGAAAAACGTTTCTAAACTGATTTGCAACAATTTTCAGCAACTTTTTTGGGCTCGTAGATGGAAAAGTACAACATTCCCAGCAAAAGAAAAGAGTTTGTATTTATATAATGCCTCGCAGCTCCTTAGAATGTCTCAAAGCACTTTATAGAAAAACATCTTTCTTTGGAGTTCAATCTTTATTCTAATGTAGGAAAGAGTGGTTTTAATACTAGTGCCGGTTTACTTCAGTGTCTTGGGCCCTAAGATCCCTGCGGTAGCTGCTTTGATCTGTTTGCTACGATTCATGGAGGATTTTACATTTCTAACTTTCTCATTCCTGGGAATGTGGGCACAGAGAGCTAAGCCAGCATTTATTAGTGCCATATCGATGTTCAGCATGAAACCCAAAAAAAGCACAGAATTTTATACATGTGTGCACTACCCAAAACCATCAGCATTCATTTTTCAACTGAAGATGTGGTTCACTCTCAGGGAATTGCGAGATACTACCAACTGTGTGGGAGCTCCCTTCAATTTTTGTGAATACTGTCTTAGGCACACAGACACATACATGTATATTTCAAAAGCGTTTTCACATCAAGCAGTTCGTTCAGGATACCACGATTTTGTGACTGGAAGAGACATGGATTCAGCATTTTAGAGGCTGATTCCCCCAGATCCATCCATCTCTGTCAAATACTTAATACAATGTAAAAACAGCTCTACAGCCATTGGTAGTACACGTCAAGGAGCAGGAGTGCCAGCACATTAAAAACAAAATTTGACTGCAATTCCAAACGGGCTTTAAAACTCAGAGATAATAGGAACTGCAGATGCTGGGGTATCTGAGATAACAAGGTGTAGAGCTGGGTGAACACAGCAGGTTCTGATGAAGGGTCTAGGCCCGAAACGTCAGCTTTCCTGCTCCTAAGATGTTACTTGGCCTGTTGTGTTCATCCAGCTCTACACCTTGTAATCTCGGGCTTTAAAAATCATTGGGTTGAGCTGCTGTTTATTTAACATTAGCATATTCCAGCAAAAAAAGCAGAATTTTATCCATAAGTGTGCTCTACCCAAAACCATCCACATTCACTTTTTCGACTGAAGATGTGATTCACTCCCAGGGAATTGCAAGATACTACCAACTGTGTGGGAACTCCCTTCAATTTGTGGGTACTGTCTTAGGCACACAGACATGTACATGCGTATTTCAAAAGCATTATCACATCAAAAAGATTTAATTTGCTAAGAAACAGCCTAATGCACATCAATCAAATTGTTCAACAGTACAGTACAGTCTGACAATTTATTTTCAGTAATTTCAGATTAAGTTGCTCAATTGAGCACTCTTATTTGATATTCTCATTTTTGGTGATAAACCCATTTTAAACAGCATTAAAAAAACACAACTCCTCATACTTTTAAGTACATCAAGGAATACTTTTTTCTGAAAGAAAAATCAACAAAGCAGTTATTTTCCATATGTTGCCTTATTGTGATGATTCATGGAGGATTTTACATTTCTGATTTTCTCATTCATGGGATGTGGGCACTGATGACCAAGCCAGCATTTATTAGTTCCATATGGATGTCCAGCATGGAAACAGACTCTTCGGTCCAATTCATCCATGCTGACCAAATATCCTAAATAAATCTAGTCCCATTTGGCCTATTTCTCTCGAAACCTTTCCTATTCATATACACATCCTGATGCCTTTTAAATGTTGTAATTGTACCAGCCTCCATCACTTCCTCTGGCAGCTCATTCCATACACGCACTACCCTCTGCGTGAAAAAGTTGCTGCTTAAGTCCCTTTTAAATCTTTCCCCTCTCACCTCACACCTATGCCCTAGGTTTGGACTCACCTACCCTGGGGAAAAGACCTTGACTATTCACTCTATCCATGCCCCTAATGATTTTATAAACCTGTATAAGATCACTCCTGAGCTTCTGATGCTCTAGGGAACATAGCTTCAGATTATTCAGCCTTTCTCTATTGCTCAAACGCTCCATCTGTGGCAACATCTGTGTAAATCTTTTCTGAATTATTTCAAGTTTCACAGCAACTGTCCTACAGCAAGGAGACCAGAATTGAATACAGTATTCCAAAAGTGGCCTAACCAACATGACCTTCCAACTCCTATATACAATGACCTTTGTCTATCCCTGATGGTCCTTGAGAAGGTGATGGTGAGCTGCCTTCTTGAACCAATGCAGTCCAGGGGTTGTGCCAAAAGGGGTTGGTGGTTGGGGTAATCAGTTTTGAGTGTGCAATCAGTTCCATGTGTTACACCAGATTCATGTGCATCAAATCTTGAACCAGTGAAAAATATCACAGAACATATGAATGCACAGAGTTTTGAGCATTGCTCACTTAAATATAAAATTCATAATACTTTTGTTTCATGAAGATGATTTAAAAGGGGTGTGACCTATTGACACAAATGTGTTTTTGGGGCCATTACTATTAGCAGTGGGAGATTTTGTTTTTGATTAGATTACCTACAGTGTGGAAACAGGCCCTTTGGCCCAACAAGTCCACACTGCCCCCTGCAGCATCCCACTCAGACCCATCACCCTATAGCCCACACACCCCTGAACACTATGGGCAGTTTAGCATGGCCAATCCACCTAGCCTGCACATCTTTGGACTGTGGGAGGAAACCGGAGCACCCAAAGGAAACCCACGCAGACACGGGGAGGATTTGCAAACTCTGCACAGACAGAGGCTGGAATTGAACCTGGGTGCCTGGTGCTGTGAGGCTGCAGTGCTAATCACTGAGCCACCGTGCTGCCCCCTGTTTTGCTATGTAAATAATTTTCCTTCTTGTTTATTAAGTGCTTTATTTAGTGTGTTAGAAGTACACTGTAGACTCTTTTGAATGTGTTCTGTCATTGACCTCCACAGGTAAAACAAAGCAAATTTAGGGTCTATCAAACCAGGTTTCAATCTGGGATTTGACTTTGTCAATATTAATAACTGCGGGGATCATACCGCTTTTAATTTCTAGACTTTGCATTGAGCCAAAATGCAATTAATACATGAATGTAGGAACCTTATGAGGGACACAAGGAATTTAAACAAGCTGCTGATTTCACAGCTCCAGTGGTGGACTATACTCATAAGCCAACAACGAGAGGCAACTTTCAATTCAGGGCTATATATTGTTGGCAATTCGCACACCCACAAGAGCATGCATCATTCAGACACCCCATAGCTTTCAGTAAATCCTGGGCCTACACATGAAACATACATGTGTAATGGAACATAGCAGTACAAAATGACAGAACAAGCCCGGTTTTTTGGCACTGTACTGAATTTGTAATAATTAGGTAAGTTATGTTAAAATAACTAATTTCAAATAGTTGCAGTATTTTTAGAGGGAGAAGGTATTTATAGTATATTAGTATCGTATATAGTCCGTTTCTTTTTCTTTATTTCATTTGGATTTACATCCTGCTCCCAGAAGGATTGAAGTCATTTTTCTAACTTGCTATGACATCCAGTATTCGACTCTTCTCCATTCCTTCTCTTTATGGGCCCTTGGCTCCAGCATAGTACCAAGGGACTGCTGCACTGTTGGATGTGCCATCTTTTGACTGAGACCTTAAATTAGGGGCTCATCTGCTCTCTCAGCAAGAGCAGAAGAGATCCCATGAAGCAAATTACGGAGGAGTGCAGAGGGTGTCTCGCTGCTGTTCAGACAAATATTGATTCCTCAAATTAACATCACAAACAGACTAACTGTTCATTATCATATTGGAGGTTGTGGGAGCTTACAGTTTGGAGATTCACGGCTAAATTTTCAACATTGCCATCATGACTACATTTCAGATATAGTTCAATGTTTGCAATGACAGGAAGGACGTTACACAAATGCAAATCCTTTCCAGAATGAAGCATGACTGCAAACAAAATTCAAGAAATTTATAGTAACTTTTGAGGTAGTCAGCACTCCATCTCATTCAACCATCTCCTCCTTTCATCTGGACTACTTCTCGCAATCTCTTCAGGTCTCAAAGTTCTGCTCTGCATAGCATTTAGCAACAATCAGATAATTATCCAGATTTTAACTTGTGCCAGATTGGAGCAATAAAGGCCAAGAGGGAGATGACATGTGGCACTGTATGTCTGTTAGCGAAGTATCAGTAGGCTAATATATTCTCGGCAATAATCATATCCAATTCAAGTGAGGCATATCTCGTAAATGTTTAAGGTGCAAATTGCAGTTGCATAGTTCAAATTCTGAACAAACTAACAAGCAAGATACCATAATGTGGACCTTGTGGATTCTTGATGTATTCTAGGGGGCATCGTTTAAATAATTCTACTGAATTTTGCAGCACAGAAACAGACCATTCAGCCCAGCTGATACATGCTAAAATATTTTGCCCACCACAAGCCTCTGTCCACCCTTTATACTCAATCTCTCACATTTACTAGGTGCCCCTTAATATTTTTATTCCTTACAAGGCTCAACCATTGGCAATTTAGTGTTTCCCAAAATAATGCAAATTTGCAGTTGTGTTTGAAGTAAGACACAACAGCTACGGCTTTGCAATTCCTTGCAAATCTGATCATCCAGACATTTCTTATCTTATTGAACTCCGTCAAGAAGTTTGAAAAAGCGCTGTTTACAAAGCACAAACATGTTCATTTTATTTGCAATAAAAACATAAATGAGTCGATATATTGAACGCTGCCTCCTGTTGTTTTAACCTGATTGGTATTGCATTGAAAAGTTCATTGAAATTCTGTCTGAGATTGAATAATCTGGGCTTGCATTTACAAGGCACGTCAGCATGATAAAGGAGCTGCACAGACTCAATGGTCAAAGGGTCATTTTGTGGAAAGCTGCAGTTAAAGCAACAATGTGTCAAATATAACATGCCAGAATTACTGTATAGACCTCTTCTGGGGCATATCGTACCCAGTAGAGTTTCATAAACAACAGAAAGCATTTACTAAAGGTCCATTAAGTTACTCAACTTGGTGATGCATGTGGAGTACTGCAGCATCTGTGTATGGTTGGGGAAGCAAGGGTCAAAATGTGTCTACTTAGACTCTATTGCTGATCCCCAAGCAGTCATCCAACTTCAATCAGTTTTGCCATTCAAAGCACAATTACTTCTGTTAAAGGATTGCATGCGATCAGATCAGAGAACAATGACACTTAAAATGAGTCCATTTGTAACACAAGACGCTTGGATACTCCCTGATTAATTTACTGTTAGTGAACGGGTAGCAGGAAGTATTACGAAGTGTTTAAAACACTATAATCTTCTTTGGTCCGCATGAGGAGATATACAAAGAAGTCAGCAGTTCCGATGGTGCAAGTTGACTTTCAAGTGCTGGAATCACCAGGAATTAAAGGTTAATCTCTACGCTGCTGAAATGTACAAGAAGATAAATCATAAGGGACCTCAAAAAAAATAATATTTTGTTTGAAAGCTTGCAGCCATAACTTAATAGCTATAAATATATTGGTGCTGAGGAGAGCTGGGTTGTTTAGCCGACAAAGGAGAATCATCCAATGGGACAATTTAGAGAGTCCTGGAAGCATGGTCTCATTCAAAACAAAGCTCAAGTAAAAGCATATGCAGTAGGATCCCCCTCATTCATTAAGATTGTGGTTGACTTTAAGTCCGTTTCTCTGCCTGTTCTCCATAACCGTTGTTTCCCCAAATATCCAAGAACCTGTCAGTGTCATCCATGAATATCTTCAACGACTTCACAGTTTTCACAGAATTCCAAAGATTTTCCACCCTCTTGAGAGAAGAAACTTATTCTTATTTCTGGCTTAAAAGCGAGATTCCGTATTTTGGAAACATGCTCCCTAGTTCTAGGTTCCTTTGAACATCATCTCAGGGTTTACTATTCAGAGAAGTGAACGAGAGAAATTCTGGAAATACTCAGCAAGTAGCCTAGCCAGAAGTACAGTTAATACCTCGACTGATACCTCCGTCTCTGCCTCTCCCCCTCCATAGATGCTACCTGCCTGTAAGTGTTAGCCAGCTTTCTCTGCTTATATCTTGGATTTCAAGAATCAATAAAAGTGTCCTGGAACTGTAGCACCTTCTTCAACCATAGGCCACCCCAAAATACATGTAACCATAAAGCACTTTTCATGTAAAGCTGTACCATTGGAATCATGGCAGTCAATTTGCAGACAGCAAGGTCATACAAATAGCAACAACAGTTAGTCATTTCTGTGATATTGATTCAGGAATAATTATTGACCTTATAGATAACTACCCTGTTCTTCTGCACAATAATGGTATGGGATCTTTTCCATGTATTGAAGAGGGAGCACAAAGCTTTAACTTAATATTTTTTTCCATAAGATTGCATCTTTGATAGAGCAGTTGGAGTGCTGATTTGATTTTTGCACCAAGTCCCTTTGGGAAGTCCAAAACTCTGCAATTCAATATGCAAGAGTGCTAACTATGAAACCACAGCTGAATGATTTTGATCCAATATTTGGGAATGCATTGGTCTTGAAAAGGTAAACAGGTAAACATTGAGATGACCTAACTTCAATGTTTTATTTGTATGCCTCCCTACATGTTTGCTTTTGAAGCTGTTAAGGTACTGATAATGAGTCCTCAGTTGAACAAAATACCTGCCGAAAGTCTCTAATGACAAGGTGCAGTGCAACTGGAGAAGTAGAGATCATTACAAAGCAGGATGATTGCTAATGAGGTGCAAAATCTCACCTCGGTTGTTGGAAAAAATAAACCACTATAATGTCTCATAAACAAAGCACTTACAATATATTCCTAGTAGAGGCAGTGAAAAAAAACGCAGAAATTCACAGATTTTGCAAAGAGAAAGAGCAAAGAAATATGACAGGTGCTTTGTTGTGTAACACAGGGAAAATTGCTTTGTCTCAGCACAATGTTGCTATGCAGAGTGTCCAACACAATTAACAAGTCATTCTTTATATGCTTCACTTGATATAATTGGCTTGCAAAGGCATAGTTGTACGCATGTGTTTGCATGTGTGTGTGTGACATGCTCTGTGGAATTAAGGATAATTGGATTTCAATTAAGAAGAGTACATACAGTTACAGGCAATGCTCCCTCCCTGGAGTTTTCAGTGCTTCATCCTTGGAGAAAACTCACATAACCTCTCTGTGAGAGAGATGTCTGGCACTGCACATCTAACCTCTTCAGAATAGGCAGACATAATGCATGTTGTAGCACAGAAAGTCAGAATCAAAACAATGTCTGAACTGCAGTGTCATAAGACTGTAAACTGCAATTAGATGCGTGAAGATACTTGGCCTAAAAATATAACAGCAGATAAAATCAGGATTAAACAGCTATCAGTTATGTAGAATCTAATAGGAAATATTTTATATGTAACAGCTGTGTAATGCGTATAAGGATCAAATCATTCTGAACATGCTTCATTTCTCTGTGATGGGACAATACAAAGCCAAGCAAACAGAGAATAGGACATCTAAACAAGTTAAACACGGAAGTTACCTGAACATGAAAAAATATAAATACGCCCATTATTAATTAGACTTTATACGCTTTCCCCTACATTTGCATGCACGGGTAACATAAATAGTCATAAGCACTACATATGACTTAATGTTTCACAGGTTTTTGTGTCAAGAGTTTAGTTCACTGATGAAAATTCATTTGAATCATGCCTAACTAATTTTTTTTATGCCAGTCCATCAAATTCTCCTTTGAAATGAATCCCAGCCCACATGGCCTCTTAACTTTTTCCACATTTTCCATCTTTCCTCAATCTTCTCTGAAGAAACTTATTTTAATCGTGTCATTTGATTTTAAATGGCTGCTTGAATAATTTCACCGTTCTTTCATTGGGAACTAACATTTCCTGAGAATAGTACTCATTTCCTTGGTTTCCATGATGCTGATCCTTTATTTTCACCATTGTATTCTTGAAAGCAAAAATATGAAACAATGAAATTGGTTTGGATTCTAAGATTTGTTCTTATCTTTCATGGGATGGGTGTTGCTGGCTGGCCAGCATTACTTGCTCACCCCTAGTTGCCTTTAAGAAGGTGGTGGTGAACTACTTTCTTGAAACATTGCAGTTCATGTGCTATAGGTTGACCCACAGTGCTATTGGGGAGGCACTTCCAAGATTTTGGCACAGCGGAAAAAGGATGGTGAGTTGCTTGCAGGACAACCTGCGAGTGGTGGTGTTCCCAGGTATCTACTGCCCTTGTCTTCCAAATGGAAGTGGTCCTGGGTTTGGAAGATGCTATCTCAGGATCTTTGGTGAATTTCTGCAGGGGATCTTAAAGACAGTACACAGCATTGCTACTGAGCACCACTTGTGGAGGGACTGGATACTTCCAGTATGGTGCCATTCAAATGGGCTGCTTTGTCCTGATGGTGCCAAGTTTCTCAAATGTTGTTGGAGCTCCACCATCCAGGCAAGAGACGACTGTTCCAACATGCTCCTGACTTGTGCCTTGCCGATGATGACCTGTTCTTGCAGACACTGCATTTATGTGGTGAATCCAGTTGAGATTTTGATCAATAGTAACCATCAGGACATTGACAGTGTTGAATTCAGGGACGGTATCACTACTGAATGTCAAGGGGTGGTGTTTAGATTGTCTATTATTGGGGATGGTCATGCCTGATATTTTTGTGGACCGAAAGTTACTCGTCACTTGTCAGCCCAAGTCTGGTCCAGATCTTGTTGCATTTAAACATGGGCTGCTTAAGTGTCTGAGGAGTTGTGTATGGTGTTGACCCATTGTGCAATCAGCAGCAAACATTCCCAATTCTGACCTTATGATGGAAGGATGGTAATGTATCAGAATATACCAAATTCAGTCTGATGTACCATTGATTATAACCAATGTTTGACAAACATGTGTTGTAAAAAGAAAGTAAGTACTTGATGTCCAATTAGATTCCCATTGTGGGTGTAGATATTGTTCCTCTGCACCACATGTAATCGGTTTTTAAATCACCGAATCATTTTTAAGGGTTTCAATAAGACACTTGTCTCTTTCATTTCATTTCTAAAATATGCTATAGAATGACAATAGTAAGTCAGGATGGCTGAGCAGTCTAAGGTGCTGTGTTCAGGTTGCAGTCTCCTCTGGAGGTGTGGGTTCGAATCCCACTCCCGACATTGTGCATTTTTACTCCTGCACCTATTGTCTATTACAGATAGTGGAATCAAGGGTTATGGGGATAAGGCAGGAACAGGATACTGATTGTGGATGATCAGCCATGATCATAATGAATGGTGGTGCTGCTCGAAGGGTCGAATGGCCTACTCCTGCACCGATTGCCTATTGCCTATTGTCTAATGACAGGATCCCTATCGTGTAGAAATAAGCCAGGTATCTAGCTCTGTGACGCATCGGTGCTAATGACTGAGCCACCACGTCACCCTATTAGATGCCCTGCCTTAGATAGAAGATGTAATGAAAAACAAAATAAAGATCATTTGGCATGGCTCAGTTGGCAGCATATTTGTATTTAGGTTCCATGCTTCTCGGTTCAAGTCCCATTACAGGACTAGCAAAAAAAACTATAAAGTGGGGGAGTTCTGCACTGTTGGAGGTGCCAATTTTCAAATGCGGCATTAAACCAAGGCCGTCTCTGTCAAGTGAACATAAAAGAACACACGAAACATCAGGGTTTACCCTGATATTCCGTCCAGTATTTAAACCTCAACCAATCCCACAAAACACGATGATTCGGTCAATTTCACATTGTTGAACGTAATGGTTTTCCTACTGAAAACTAGTTGTATGTTTTCTAACTTAAAATAGTGACACTTGAAAAGTATTTTATTGGGTGTAAAGCAATTAGTGCCATCCAGTTATTGTGAAAAATGCAATAAATATGAGTTCCTTTTTGGCCTGTACACATTTTTAAGCCTTGAGACATAAATGTGACATGTGGTTATTTATCTGAAAAACACACTACCATTATTAAAAATTGTGATACTTGTCAACATTGAACCTCTACCATCATTTCTCAACAAGATGGAGGAGTCCTGTTCAATACAGTACAACTTCAACAGGGATAAATAACAGGTTTAACAGGACAAATAACTTTATGGAATATTGAATTCATCAACAAATTATTTAAAATTCAGTCCATTGGAACAGGAATGAAAAGACCAGGATTCTGTATGTAACTGCTTTCTGAACCGGCCCAGCCACTTTTAATGACATGTGTGGCCTCAGATTCTTCAGCACCTGTATACATGATGATGATGATGATGTCACCACGGACAGACAGCAGTGAGATCATCGGTAATTGTGCAGTCATTTCCTATGTCCTGTCTTGACGTGGCTAGTTGTCATCATTGGTCATGCCTGTGCATTTGCAGTGGCCATACTAGATTACTTACAAACACTACCTTAGTAATGCGGTACAGTCACTGCTGTATTAGATTAAACAACAGAAAAATTGGGCACATCAAGTTTTGAAAGAAACTATAAGATGATCAGATAATTTTGATTATTGCTTTGTGATGTTCATTGAAGAATAAATATTAACCAGGACATCAAGGAAACTACCCTGCTCTTCTATGAAGTAGTATCATTTGATTTTCTCAGAGATAGTAGGAACTGCCAATGCTGCAGTCTGAGATAACACAGTATGGAGTTCGAGGAACTCAGCAGGCCAAGCAGTATCAGAGGATCAGGAAAGCTGACGTTTCAGGTCGGGACCCTTCTTCAGAAAGAGACCCTTCTGAAGAAGGGTCCTGACCTAAAACTTCAACTTTCCTGATCCTCTGATGCTGCCTGGTCTGCTGTGTCCTCCAGCTCCACACTGTGTTATCATTGGATTTTCTTATGGTTTTCAGTGACAGCAAATGGGGCTTCACATTAATGGTTTGTGCCACCTCTGACTGTGGAGCACTCCTTCATACTGCACTGAATGTCAGTGTACATTTCTGTGCTCCTTTTCTAGAGTGGGACACCAACCCAGAATTGTCTGAGTCAGAAGGTGTTAGCTCTACCAACTGGGCCACAGCTGACACCTTGGAGTTCAGGATGCTGGGTTGTGAAATACCTGATCTCTCATCATTGCCTAACCGCATAAGCAGAGCTTACACTTGCAACAGAGTGAATCAAACATACGTTTTACTGCTCCTCAACAACAAACAGTTGCGTTGAAAGCAGAAATAAATTTAGCTCTTGCAGGAAGGTTGGAATGACAGACAGGACTGAGACTTGAGAGCTTGTTTCTAGCAAATTTAGATGCAGGTGGAACACAGTCTGGGGTTCCTGTCTCCCTCTGTTTATTATGTCCAGCTTCCCCATATGCTTTCCTTTATTTTCCTGAAAAGGTCTCCACTTATTCTCTTGCAGTGAGAACATCCACTGTCGACAATCTGTTTGGGCAGAAGCCTCACTGTGAGACAAGGCAAACTGTGTTAGATTTTCCGTGCTTGAGAAGGCAAACTTCACTTGCGTGTGGTGACCCATCTGGATATAGCTCAAAAAAAAATGGCATAAATGGGTCTCAAGGTGCTCGGTGAACAGACTGAGGACATCAGGCAGATCAGAGATTCCATTCATTGGCCTTAGGAATATATGTTTATTCTATCTCTCTGCTGACTTATTTTTGAAATTGAGCAGAATGAGCTACCATTCAAATAAAGACACACAACAGAAGGAACATTGTAAATGATGCATTTTCATGAATTTTGGATTTCACTCCAAAATACAGGGGGAAATGCGTATTTTGTTTTTACAGCTGCTGAGTGCCCTATGTACCAGCAACCATTATGTCAAGTGCGAGCAACTATTGTGTGAATGTCACCAAGTTATTTAACAATGCAGTTTTTCATAGGCAAGTCACAGTCTTATTCACAGTATTTATATATTACAAACTCTGCTGAGAGATTGTTTTTAAGGTTTAACAATGGTTCTTTTTTCAAATGGCTGCAATCTCCTTAGTCTGTGGGATGAGCAGATAAAAACTGTATGACTGAATCTATTATTACACTGATATCCAGAATCTCAGCTGTCATTTGCTTTGCCTCAGTCACAAACTATGAATGGCATTGGAAAGGTTAGCAATTATTGCTCAACCCAATTTCCCCAGAAAGGAACTGGCGAGTTGTTCTCTTGATATCTGTGCGGTTTGCTAAACCATTTCAAATGATAGATAATGGTTAACAACATTGCTGTGGTCCAGAATCAGGTACAGACCCAGATGAAATTAGGATGACAAAGTTCCAGCCACAAATGTGAGGAATTTTGCAACAATTAAAACATTTCTTGGCTGTCCAAGATTGATCCTAGTTTTTTTACTTGTGATGTATTTGCTTCACTGAATTTCAGTTCCTCAGTCTCCATGGTGGAAATTCAGCTCATGTGTCAAATGTTTCCAATGTCACGGTGACTCAGAGTTCCCAACTTGTGCCTCAGATATGGAGGACCTTCCTGATTTCTGATAGGCTCAATTCTGTCAATAGGAGAAAGGGGTGGAACGTGATTCACACAAAAGTGAAGCACAAAGTTTGCAAGACCACCTGAACTCAGTTCTGATTCTGACTCTGTTTTTTGCAGTTGCAAGGGTCTTAAGCTGCAGTACAGGAGTAAGAAGCTAATGGACTATGTTCAAATGCTCATGACGAATGGGTAAAGCCTGTTTGCTATTTCAAAATATAGTGCAGATTGTATTATAATTCAGAAAATAATGTTTATCTTATCTCAACATGACTCCTGAGTTATTCTCGTGATAGACTTTGGTGAATTGGCATTAAGGCTATAAGGGCAAGGCGTTGGGGGTGGTTAGATCTACCACTTTGCAAGCAAAACTCTGCCCCTTTATATCGCTGGATCATTAGACAGGCCACTGGATTACTTAGCCAATAACATAATTACTATACTGCATCTCTAGGTATTTGGGATTTGATCTTGGAGTAGTTTTAGATAGTGATCAGCAACAGGAATAAAGGCCAATTTTCCTTTCAGAACTTTAAAGTCATTCCCAAGTCCATAACTGTTGCTGTCTCAACACAGATGAGGAACCAAGCATAATATTTTCTTGGTTCGTCATGTGGCTCAGCTACTGGGCAAGATATGTATTTACTAGGGACAGTGCCCATTGGCCAGAATAGCAATTTAATGTAGGGTAAGTCTCAAGTTCTTGTTTTACAATGAAGCCTTTTCCACAGCTGATGAAACACATGACTTTCACATTATCAACTCAGATTGAAAACCGACAATATGCATTATAGATTAACCCAGAAGACCAATGCTGTCAGATAGAAACAGAACACGATTAAATAAATCTAAGTTGTGTGGAAATGTGGCAGTGTATTTATAAGTATTTCCCAAGAAAACAATGTTTCCAATTAGTTTACAATTGCACTACATACTGAGTACATTGTTAAATAACACCAAAAGAGACTTATCTTTGATAACTGTGGGTTAATTGCTTTGGTCTGTTAAACATATTGCAAATGAAAAAGGATCAATTGTATAGGGAGTGTGTTTTTCAAAAGACGTTACATATTTTGTCTTCACACCAAGTCCCTGGACCCCTCTTGAAGCCACAGCCATGGTTAGCCCGTCTGAGCCAAGCTTATTAATGTGTGAAGGATGTACTGAACCGTTTTCCTACGGGTGTTCAATAACCTCCTATCTGGCAGTCCAGATTGAAGAAGCAATGCATCTCATGAGATGATGTCAACAAATCAGGCTGAAACAGTAGGATTTAGGGGTTTGATTAATTAGTTTTCACTGAGATTATTGAATAAAACATTTAGTGATAATGTATTCCAGTCAGAAAACAAATGACAGTGGTACTGTGATATTTTGAATTCTAGTAATGCTAAGCACTAGTTGAAAAGCGGATAAGGTCTGTTTTCTTTTCCAAAATACAGTGAAGACTGTGTTGTATTTTACAAAATCACTCCTATTTTATCTCGACATGGCTCCTGAATTATTCTTATGATGGATTTTGGTGAAGTGCCATTAAGGCTATAAGGGCTCCACAGTCAGAGTGGCTGTAAGGTAAAATTCTTCCTTCTAGCTAATTTTGGAAACAATGAATAACCTTATCAAAATCAAGCATCATACTTCATTCCTACACCAACTAAATACTCAACCATTCTGGCAGCCTCCGTGGAGAGAAAAACAGAGTTAACTGGCTTTGATGTTGCTGAGATAAAAATTCTCTTCCTTCTGACTCGTTTGCTGATGATTCCCTGTAAATAATGTTATCAGGTCTCACCACAACAGTACACAATTTGGCACATGGGTTTTCCCTACTTTGAGATTATAAAGATGTCCAGCAGTAAAAATAAAATGAATTACAGGAATTCTGAATTCAAAGTTATGAAACTTCAAAAACAAGTGAAAGCTAATTTGTCTTTATTCTAAAGTACAGATCAAAGCATTTCAAATTTATTTAGTTATGAATGCATAATGATATTAGGCTAGGTGGTGTTGTGGCACAACGGTAGTGACCCAGACTCTATGATAGAAGTTCAGAGTTAGAGTACCACTTTGAAACTTGATGGCCGCAGCATATGTTCATAACATGCACATATGTTCATAACTTGGCTAAACAGATTGGTTATTGACATGTAAATCATTCCAGTAAGACAATGACAGGTAGTAGGAATGACAGAGCCTGTTGGCCAGCCAAAAACTATAAAAGGCAATTGCAAATCACTGCTGTAGCTTGTCATGTATAACAACAGACCAAAAATGGAAGTCCATAGGTGCCAGCACTTATTAGGTCCGTGAAAAGACAACTTACATTTAGATACTCGGAATTAAAGTTATTTTGACATCTGAAGGGAAGAGGACAACATGGAATCAAAGGGTATTTTTTTTCGAAATTATTCCACTAGCATAGAGTAGTGGCAAACAAATAATTGTTCTTTGGGAATGTTGTGCATGTTTATGCGCGGGATGTTATTTTAACCAGGTGACAGTCTAATTGGCTGCAATCTCTCTACTGTCAGAAACTGAGTAGTTTCTGTGAAAGTGAATTGACCATCAGTGCCACATTTACAACATTATTTGCAGTTTGGAAAAGTCAAATGTCTTGACAGTTATGAAGACTGAACCATGCAAAATGCTCTTGTATCAAGTGTAATGCCTTTGTAAATTACATTCAATATTACCCAGCTAACGTATATCAAAATAATCTCTGAAAATCAACATCAAAATTAATCCATCAGATCAGACAGCAAAATGATTCATAGGTAAGACAAGTAGTGACAATATTGCCACAAATTAAAAATATAAATTTAAGGATCTTTAAAACATAATCTACATTTCAGGGGGAAAATATCATTGATACAAAATAAGGCTTTTATTAAAGTACATTTTGATTTATGGCCCAACCTTTGCATGAGAATGAGATTTCTTTTTCACCCGGTGTTGAAGGTGTAATATCTTGCCCTTGAATAAAATGTTTCAATCTACTTTATAGAGTACTTCAGCAACGAAAAAATTAATTATTAAACAGCCGCCTCAAGTAGTACTGTAAGAAATCAGTGGCCTTGTCACACAACTAGGAGATTGATGACACATTGCATTTTTGAAAGGACCAATAGTTTCAGAATTCAAACTCTAGAAGGGCAAAACTAAGCATGTCATAGCATAAGTCAATTTTTAATTCAACTTTTTATTAAATGCTAGATAGAATAAATTTATCCATGCCTTACAGAGCCCATATGAATAAATGAGTTGGCGCTGGTTCAAACACATGAAAGAATGACTAGAGTTCTTCAAGGGCGAGAGAGAAATACTTAAGTACTGGAAACTAGTAAATTTTACAGACATGAGAGAATTTGCACTCTTTAGGCCGCACTTCTAAAAGAGAAAATAAAGAGCTGGGGACAAAAGTGAATCTCTCTGTCTGTTACATGCAATTTAGACATGTAATTATGCAAATTTATAGAACATTTCACCCAATGCAAATGATAATCTATCAACTCAAATTCTATCCAAATCTGTTGTCCTATTGTTGCCGTAGTTTTTTTTGTTGCGCCAGACAGGTGCTGAAAGAATTATTGTACTGGAGGAGGTACAGAATCATAATTATACATCAGTTGATTAGTGTATGGTGGGGTGGGATAAGTGGGGTTGGTGCTTATCAGGGATTAAATCACAAAAGCTAGTCTTTTCAGTTTTGTTTCTCCAGTGTAATTACTTATTCTCTTCATTAATAATGATATGTCCTTTACCACCGACTTACTGCAGGATCTGTTATCTAACATTCTTTGCTTTTAAAATGCTAACTTTCCTCTTAAGTTTAATTTATTATATTAATACTAATACACTGTAAAGGAGATCTTCAAAATTAAGAGGGATTTTGGGAGACCAATTCAAGAAAAGTTGTTTCCCTCAGCAATAGAAATTGTTGTTCAAAACAATTGGCAAAACAACAGGGACTAGGGAGAACAGTGACTAGAATGAATTATTTCATGCAGAGGTTCTTAATTGTGAAACATACTGCTTGAAGAAACAGTGGCAACAGATCCAATAAGGACTTTCAAAAGTTATTTGCTAAACCGTCCCAACACCCACAAACGAAGCTGCATTAGAACATTATTCCAACGAGCCACCACACACTGCAGCACAGAGGAACTATGCAGAGCAGAGGAAAATCACCTATACAGCATATTCAAAAAGAACGGGTACCCTATGAACACTGTCTGCCGATTTCTCAGCAACACATCCAAACAAACAGACAAAACGGGCCCAGAAAGCATAACCACTCTCCCCTACATCAAAGACATTTCTGAAATGACTGCCAGACTACTCAGACCTCTTGGCATCAGGGTCGCCGACAAACCCACCAACACACTAAAACAGCAGCTAATGAACTTAAAAGACCCTATACAGACAACAAGCAAAACGAACGTCATCTACAAAATACCTTGCAAGAACTGTGACAAACACTACATTCGACAAACAGGCAGAAAGCTAGCCACCAGGATACATGAACATCAACTAGCCACAAAACAACATGATCCACTATCACTCGTATCCTTACACACAGATGAGGAAGGACACAGTTTTGATTGGGACAACACATCCATCCTAGGACAAGCCAAACACAGACACACACGAGAATTCCTGGAAGCATGGCATTCCAACCGGAACTCCATCAACAAACACATTGATTTGGAGCCAATCCACCATCCCCTGAGAAAAAGAACAGGAAATGACATCACCAATGCAGGAAATGACATCACCAACACAAGGAACCCGAAACAGATAAATAGAAAGCGAGACATAACACCAGCGCTTTGTCGGAGGCTCACAGATGATGTTACCTAGAATGGTGACAAAACATCTGGGAACAAACCGGCAAGCTCAGTGAACTAGCTTACATCTTGAACACAATAAAGACCCACTCTCTTGTGGACCGAGAGGAGGAGAGTGCTGTCTTGGAGGTGAAAGGAGGACGTCGGGTTGGCTGTGCACCCTTGCGACCAGTGGATCTTAATGCTGGCTTCGGCCTAACGCTGGTTCAGGGGAGCAGCCAACCTGCAACGATGGCAGCGGCAAGTGCTCGTGCCCCAGGTCAGGGGGTCCGGAACACCATTCGTGTTTCTGTAAGGAAGGTGGATGAAGGTGCACCTGTGGACCGCACCTTCTTCGTGAAGAGGGTCCTGTTGGACTGTTGTGGGTTTGCTGCTGCGGACATTTACTGCCTGCAGGATTTCCCCGGAGGAGGTTTTTACGACGTGACCTTCAGGAGTGCCAAGCTTTGCGAGCGCTTCCTGGAGGTTTTCAAGGAGAAAGGAGGTGAGGGCCCCCTCTCTGTATTGACCGCTGTCCCACTGTTTGTGATGCCAGCGCAGAGGAGCCGTATGGTGACTGTACACATGTACAACCCACATGTGCCAGCAGTTGATGTCCTGACCTTCCTTGGAAGGTACGTGAAGGTGGAAGGGGACCTAACTGACATCGTGGACCCCTTTGGCATCTGGACGAGTAAGAGGCAGGTCAAGGTGACGCTGAAGATGGGCGCAGACGGGAATGTTGCACACCCACCGTCCAGCTTCGCGATCGGCGGGAGCAGGGGCTACCTGACCTATGCAGGGCAACCTAAAGTCTGCCATGCCTGTGGTAGGTCAGGTCACATGGCGGCTGACTGCAAAGCCACTATCTGCAGGAGCTGCAGGGAGGAGGGACACCTTGCAAAGGATTGCCCACGAGAGAGAAGCTGCAACCTTTGCGGGGAAGCGGGCCACTTCTATAGGGCATGCCCGCGGCGGGGTACCACCTACGCCCAGGTCTCCGGCAGGGGAAATGCGTGGCCAGCCCCGCTGGAGGACAGGAAGGCACCAGGGCCAAGCAAGGACCCCACTAATGTGCAGGAGGGCCCAGCCCTGCAGGATGGGCCTGAGGCCAGCAAAGCACCCCTGCAGGCTCCGATCCCCCCCCGACAGCCCGGAGCCAATGGAGGCGGCGACAGGCGACCCAGGCGAGTGGACAACAGTCCGGAAAGCGAGGAGGAAGGTGCGTCGACGGGCCCAGGAGCCGCAATCATCAGGCGGGAAGAGGCAGCTACAGGGGGGCTATAAGAGCTCCTCTGACGAGGAGGATTCGGAGAGGGCCCACCCGAAGCAGAAGTTAAAGGTCTCGAGGGGGAAGGAAAGCAGCACCCCGCTTCCAGGTGATGGGAGGCGTCCTGAGGCTCACTCCGACACCGAGTCAAGTGCCGCTGGAGCACTGGAGGGCACCCCGGAACTTCCAGGCGGGAAGGAGGAAACAGCGCGTCCCCAGCCTGACCCGGAGCCGGACCCTCCTGCCTCTGCACCCCTGACGGGGGGATGCCACCCGGAAGGCAGCACGGACGGTTTCCTGAGCCCGGAGAGCGTCCAGCAGTTAGCCCGGGCAATGGGCATGAAGGGATAGATGGAGGGGCTGGACCTTGGACTTGGGGAGGGTACTGCGGTCACTGCCCACAATGGGGGTACGAATTGCGAGCATTAATGTGCGCAGCGTCAAGTCAACTGCGAGATGTGTGTCCACGTTGGCCTACCTGACCACCATCAAGGCGGACCTCCTGTTTCTGCAGGAGTGCGGGATACCGCACCTCGGCAGGTACGGGAAATGGTCCGGCGCCTGGACCTGTGGGCCTTCGATCTGGTCGGGGGGTAACGACTGTCGCTCATCGGGCCTGGCTATTCTGCTGCGGGGGCACAACTTCACCATCTCTCAAGTTCAGGAGGTGGTGGGGGGGGCGCCTCCTAGTGGCTGACATCACCTACAGGAATGCTCCCCTGAGGCTGATCAACGTGTACGCCCCAGCGGTACGGAGTGAGCGGTTGGCCGTCCTGCAGCGGCTTCCACCCCTGCTGGCTACGTCCAGGCCGGTCATCCTCGGCGGAGACTTCAACTGCATCATTGATGCAGATGGAAGATCCGGCGTGGGGACAGCGGGTGGGGGGATTCAACTGGACGTCACGTCCAGTTTCCTGATGGGCACGGTGAAGGACGCCAAGCTGCTCGACGTCTTCAGCACCCCTGCAGACGGAGCGCAGCAGAGGTACACCTGGTCGCGGCCAGATGGGTCTATCCGCTCAAGGATAGACTTCCTGTTTGTGTCACGGACGTTCTCGATCAGGTCCACCGGTGTCGAGCCGGTGTTCTTCTCTGACCACTGCCTCCTGTTGGCCGACTGTCACTTACAGGACGACGAGCCGGCCGGCAAGGGGACGTGGAAGCTCAACACGACTCTGTTGACCCCCAAGAACGTCAAGGAGCTTAAGAGGGAGTACGCCGATTGGAGAACCGTGAAACCCCTCTTTGAGTCTCCAGGCGACTGGTGGGAGACGGTGAAGGAGAACATCAAGAGGTTCTTTGTCCTCAAGGGTGTTCAGAAGGCGAGAGAGAGGCAGGAAAGCTGTCGCGACTCCAGAAAAGGGTGCAGAACCTGCTCCTTCTGCAGTTGATGGGGGTCGATGTCACAGAGGACCTCCGCGAGGTGAGGGGCCAGCAAGCCTCGCTCTTCGCCGCGGAGGCCTCCAGGATAATCTTCCGGTCCAGGGTCCGCTCCGTGGAGCAGGACGAGACGTGCTCGCGTTTCTTCTTTCAGAAGGTGCACAAAGAGAGCTCTGTGCTTAGCCGGCTGAAGGAGGATGACGGCTCGGTGACGTCGTCTCAGCCCGACGTTTTGAGGATCAGCAGATCCTTCTATGCCGGACTGTACGACACGAAGCCCACGGACAGCATGGCCTCCGAGTCGTTCCTGTCGTCTATCACGGAGGTCTTAGACGACGGCACGAGGGAGTGGCTCGACCGGCCGATATCCCTGGACGAGCTGGCCAGAGCCCTCAAGTCCTTGCAGAGGAATAGGACTCCTGGAAGCGACGGCTTACCGGTCGAGCTGTATTCCGCTCTGTGGGGCCTGGTCGGCCAGGACCTGCTGGAGGTGTACGATAGTGCGCTTCGGGCAGGGGAAATGTGCAAGTCCATGAGGAAGCGCATCATCACCCTCATTTACAAGAGGAAGGGGGAGAGGGAAGAAATTAAGAATTGGCGTCCCATTTCACTTTTGAACGTGGACTACAAAATCCTGGCCAAGGTCATTGCCAACCGGGTCAGGTCTGTCCTGGAGTCAGTGATTCACCCTGACCAAACCTGTGCTGTGCCGGGCAGGAAGATCGCTGAGAGCCTCGCGCTCATCAGGGATACGATCGCCTACGTACAGGACAGGCGGGTGGACACCTGCCTCGTCAGCCTGGACCAGGAGAAGGCCTTCGACAGGGTCTCTCATGCTTACATGAGGGACGTCCTCTCCAAATTGGGGTTCGGGGAGGGCATCCGCAATTGG
The DNA here is from genome assembly GCF_030684315.1 of Stegostoma tigrinum. Lineage (NCBI taxonomy): Eukaryota > Metazoa > Chordata > Chondrichthyes > Orectolobiformes > Stegostomatidae > Stegostoma > Stegostoma tigrinum. The sequence goes on from NC_081359.1 coordinate 21,957,400, forward strand.
ATCCGGCTGCTCTACGCTAACATCATTAGCGCAGTCTCGATCAACGGGTGGGAATCAGACAGTTTTCCTGTTAGATCTGGAGTCAGGCAGGGCTGCCCGCTCTCTCCTGCCTTGTTCGTGTGCTGTGTGGAGCCCTTCGCCACCTCCATCAGGAAGGACGTGAGCCTGAAGGGCGTGACTATCCCAGGCAGCGGAGGCCTTCAGGTCAAGACCTCCCTGTACATGGACGATGTCGCCGTCTTCTGCACCGATCGTTGGTCGGTGAGTAGGCTGTTGGACATCTGCGGCCAGTTTGAACTGGCCTCGGGTGCCAAAGTCAATAGGGGTAAGAGCGAGGTCATGTTCTTCGGGAACTGGGACGACCGCTCCTTCATCCCCTTCACCATCAGGACAGACTACCTGAAGGTGCTGGGTGTTTGGTTTGGTGGAGCTGGGGCATGCACTAAGACTTGGGAGGAGCGTATTGCCAAATTTAAGCAGAAGCTGGGCAGGTGGACACTCCGGTCCCTCTCCAAAGCAGGTAAGAACCTGGTTGTCAGGTGCGAGGTGCTTTCGGTACTGTTGTATGTGGCGCAGGCCTGGCCTATTACCTGGACCTGCGCCGCTGCCGTCACCCGGGCCATCTTCCACTTCATTTGGGGGTCGAGGATGGACCGGGTCTGCAGAGACACTATGTACAAAGACCTGGGAAATGGGGGAAAGGGCGTACCGAACGCCACCCTTGCCCTGACGGCTACCTTTGTGTGCGGCCGTATCAAGCTGTGCGTAGATCCTCAGTACGCAAACACCAAGTGTCACTACTTAGTGAGGTTCTACCTGTCCCCGGTGTTGCGAAGGATGGGCCTGGCCTCGTTGCCGCGGAACGCTCCGAGTAGTTGGACCGTTCCGTACCACCTGTCCTTCGTGGAGAAATTTTTGAAAGGAAACACCTTTGAACACAAGGCCGTCAGGCAGTGGTCAGCACGTAGTATCCTCAGGACCCTTCGGGAAAAGGAGAGGGTGGATCCCGTCGTGTGGTTCCCCACGCAGACTGCCAAAGTCGTTTGGCAGAATGCCTCATCGCCAGAACTTTCAAACAAGCACAAGGACATTGCTTGGCTGGCGGTGAGAGGGGCTCTGCCAGTGAGATCCTTTATGCATGCCTGGAATCTCTGCGCCACTGCACGCTGCCCTCGAGGTGGCTGCAGGGGGGGCGAGACTGTCGATCACCTCCTTCGGGAGTGTTCCTATGCGCAGGAGGTCTGGAGGGGGATGCAGTGGTATTTGTCGAGGTTCGTCCCGAGCAGCTCCGTGACGCGGGACTCCGTGCTCTACGGGCTGTTTCCGGGGACGCACACCGAGACCAACATCAACTGCGCCTGGAGGACCGTCAATGCGGTGAAAGACGCTCTTTGGTCTGCCCGCAACTTGCTGGTCTGCCAGCTGAAAGAACTGACCCCGACCGAGTGTTGCAGACTGGCGCACTCCAAGGTCCAGGGCTACGTGCTGAGGGACGCGCTAAAGCTTGGGGCAGCCGCCGCCAAGGCGCGGTGGGGAAAGACCACCGTATGAGCCCCCTCGTCCAGAAAAGGGAAAAGAATCCTATCTGGTAACTGGGCCCAGCTGGCGCCTTCCCCAACTGGTCAGGGGGCCAACTGGGACTGTGCGGGGTGACGACTGCCGGGGCGGTTTCTTTGCTTTGTTTTTTTTTCTCTGTTTTGTTTTTTTCCTTTAGTTGGTGTACGTACCCCCGGGTAACCCGGAGTGGCTTGCATGACTGGGTAGGTGTATAAATGTTTTATTTTTTGTACATTCTATGAATAAAGTATATTTTTTCAAATAAAAAAAAGTGATGAAATGTCTGAAAACTAACCTTCCAGCTCAGCGAGCAATGTCACATCCAGCTAATAGATAGCATACAGTGTTGCAAAGCTATATCAATGGTGGAGGAAGTGAATGCTAAAAGTGGTTGATGGGGTGTTGAGTATGGGGGCCATTACGTTCCAGACAGCACTGAGCTTCTTGACTGTGGTTGGAGTTTGAGTCATCTAGGCAAGTGTAGAACATTCTATGACACTCCTGACTTGTGGTTTGTTGATGGTGGACACACTTTGGGTTGAATCAGAAGGTGTTGAATTCCTAGTCCCTGAACTGTTTTTTTAATCACTGTCTTTTTACGTCTGATCCCTTAAGTTTCTACTGAATGTTGAACTTCCAGGATATTCATATTGGAGGATTCTGGAATAGTAATGCAATTGAATATCGAAAGACCAGTAGTTCCTGGTGACGATCATTGCCGAGCACTGAAAGGTACAAATGTTACTCACAAAATAAACGTAAAGAGATTCTAAAACCATGCCACGGAAGTTATTTGTAAAATGTTCAAGTGATTATCTGAGAACACTTTAAAAACACTGCTGAAATAGCTGTGTTGCCAACAATATGATGTGTTCACCCACTGGTATTCTGTGACAAAGACCAGTGCAGTCCTAAGGCTAAACTTCATAGAATGAGGAATTTGTTCTGCTTTAATGTAACTCCCAGCGATTTGTGTGAAATGGTAACAATTCACACATCATCTTATCTCTCGTACAAGAGGATAGAACAATGGATAAATAAGTGTAAGACAGGGAAAAGGATTTTTTTCATTTGACCTTGATCTTACCAAAATTCACAGAGATAAAAGTATATTTACCTTAGTAAGGGTGTCTGGGGAAAAAAAGGCATTGCAATGCTGAATATTTCTAATCCATCTAAACCAGTGCATATTGATTTGTAGTTTTGACAGGCTCCACAGGAAAATAATGAATGGAATATTTGTGCAGTAATACTATTTTCCAGGCATTATTAATGCAAAACTTCAGAGGTGATGTGGGAGCAAGTGCTGATGACATCATTTGACTATTTTGGTCAAGGAGCCCCAGCATAATAAAAGTCAATAAGTATCATAGAGAAGGTTATCCACTGGTTGGAGCCATAACTAGTATAACGGAAGAAGATTATGGCTGTTGGAGATCAAACATCTCAGCAGAAGTTCCTTGGCGTAGTGTCCTAGATCTAACCATCTTGAATTACTTCAAATGACAAGGAACATTCATGGCACACTAGTGCCAGGCAATGATCATATCCAACAAGACAGAAACTCACCATCACCCACCGACATTCAATGGTATTGCGATCATTGAATCCCCTACCATCCAGGGATTCAGGACTAGGACTAGAAACTGAAATTTCTAGCCATATAAATATGGTGGCTACTAAAGCAAGTCAGGGGCTAGGAATGTTGCTGTGAATAATTCACTTCCTGACTCATCAAATCATGATCACCATCCATCAGCCACAAGTCAGGAGAAGATGGACTATTTCCCACTTGCTGAGATGAATGCAGCTCCAAAAACACTCAAGACCATGATACTATCCAAGACAAAGCAGTCCAGATGATTCTTGACACATCCACAAGCATTCACTTCCTCTAGTACTGACATCCTGCAGCAACAGTGTGTGCCATCTCCAAGAAACACAAAAGAAGTACATCTAAATTCCTCAGACAGCATCTTCCATACCACTGCCAACTAAAATTGCAAGGGCAGCGCATACATGGTAACAACACTTTCTCAATTTGCGTTCCAAGCCACACAACCTCCTGACTTAGAAATACATTGCAGTTCCTTTACTGTCACTGAGTCATAATCCTGGAATTCCCCCCTTTCTGGCATTTGGATCCATCTAATGGATTGCAGGGGTTCAAGTAGACAGCTCACCACTACCTTCTCAAGTGATTCCACAGATGGGCAATAAATGCAGGCCCAGCCACTGATGCCCACAACCTATGAATGAGTTTAAAAAAAAACTTTCAGAAACTAACTTAAGATGTGGAGATAAATGAAACTGTAACCTTATTTCATAAGCTTCAATCAAAAGAAATACTATTGCATTTACCTCAGTTGAATGTCTCAGTATTGGCAAGACACAGGGAACATTTGGCCTTTGGTCTTGTAATGAGATTAAAATATGTAGTTTATGGCTTAAGGAAGAAAGATCATTCGACAGTTGATTATAAATAGGCCTGGAGATTTTACTTAATTGTGCTTGTTCTTGTTTTATCTGAAGCTCAAGTGAATTTGCACCTGATCATGTGATAGGTTTGCTTTCAGCATCTTCTTCAAGTGCGGGAGTAACACAGACTGTGCTTGTTCTAATGTGGTGCAGAAAATGCACTCACTGGTCTAAACTTGCATTGAGTAAGTAATTGTTTATTGCATGTTCGCAAAATGATCGAGATTGCGTGATATTGTAGGTATTGTTATAGAGGCTATGAGGTGGGTCTAGATGTTAAGTCTCATGCCTCTGAGATCCTAAGCTGTTCTGCCTTGAAATCTATGTGTCATAGTTGATGGGGTCTTATGACATTTGTCAGTATTAACATCCTCAGACCTAAATACAACATCTACCCCTAAGCTTCTTTTCTTCATTATTCATGTCATTCATTTTTGTATATAATTACATTTACCAGTGCTTCATCTCTGTAGGTTCTGATGTTACAGGATCAAGTGAACTGGATTTTCATTATTTGACTGGAATGTCTTCTCTTTGCATTGGAAAAAGTGGTAGCTTACTGAATGGAAAACTGTCAGTCTTTTGACTCTATTCCTGACAATCCAAAGTTGTCAGTCCCTTTAAATTGGATGATTTTTAATTTCTTGGCACTTTTTTCATTAAATACGTCTTCCCTGCTGAAAACAGGTAATTGCTTCTTCCATGGAAAGATGGCACCCTCACGAATGAACCCTTTCAGTCCCAAATACACCAGCCTTTTTTTATGTACTTCAGTCAAAATCAGAATAGCCACCACAACAAATAGTGGAATTTGAAGTGTAATTTGCAGTTATTTCACTGCAATACAAGAGTTTTGCAATCTTTTTGTGCGAGTTTTAAAAACTCAGTGTGAGAAGTACGCTCAGTCCACAAAATTGGTCATGCACCCAGTTTGAATGGACGATGGCTTTGCAATGCAGATTGATGCCAATGTATTGATTCAACTCTCACACAGGCTGAGGTTACAATGAAGGACACTACTTCTCATACTCACCCCTCACCAGAGGTTAGTGACCCTCAGGTTAAACCACCAGCAGGCATCTCTCTCTAATGACAGAGCATCCTGATGGTCCAGCAGGACAATGGCAAGCTTAACTTTATATCAACTAACCGTGCACATTTGCACTCTTTATTGAAATCTTTCAAGAATTAGGCTGGAACTTTTTGTATGGCAGGACCCTTTAATAGGTACATTTTAAAAGCTTTCAAATGTGATTTCAGTCCTAAATTATAGAGAAACTCATTAAAGTAGCTTCACATATCTGGGAAATAGTTTTATATATTTTTGAAAAGAGGCTTTCTGCAATTTAAAATGCAGTTACAAATTACTGGTAGAAGCTGATTTAAAATGTTTTTATGGTGATGAACATATGTTCAGCAATATAAAATAAATGTTTGTCACTTCATAACACAAAGGAATTTTGTTTTAAATACAACATTTAAAAAGAAGTGTGCCTCATATTACTTGTGGCTGCATTGGTTCATGGCAAATTTTGGATTCAACATTATGCAAATGTGTTTGATTGGAACCTCATAAAAGAAAACCCCTTCTCAAATGCTTTTACATTTGGTCACAGTTTACCTGCAATGGGCCATTACACTCAAAACTATACCACATAACACGTAAATAAAAATTACTGGAGTGTTGACCATAATGAAAAAATGAACTACATATCAATGATAAGTAAATCATCCCTAGAATTTACTTCTGACTGAAGTTTTTATACTATTTCATGACATTTAGCAGGGCAGGAAAAGTTCAATGAAGTTTTTCAATTCACTGATCTCCATTGCCTGCCACTGAGGTCCAGACTTCAATTTGTTCGGAATAAGTCCTCAGAGAACAGCAGAAAAGCTATCTAACTTCAATAATCAAACATAATATTCAACAGTGCACAACATATTGCAGATATAAACACACTATACCTTTAGTTTGTGCTTCCCTCTTCCCTAATTTGTTTTTCTCAATTCTTCCATCTCTCTCTTGCCAGTTTGTGTTGCCTCTCCCCAGGATGCTTCTCTCTCTCTGTCTTCCTCTCACCTGCACTTTGTCCCAGGGTTTTTCGCTCACTCAACTTACTTTCCTCCTTGGTTTATGTAAACAAGGCTCCTTTAGAGTGAATCCTCAATACTGCTCACACTCATAAAACAAAAGGTTAACTTTCTCAGAGTCTATCTTGCAAGCTGAAAATAATTGTTGATTTTGTTTGGTTGATATCATTATGAAGTTATGTGTTACTTTTCTGTGATGTCTTTTTTGAATGCCTCGAAGATCATTTGCACAAGGTAAAAAAGTGTGAGATAACAAGGTGTAGAGCTGGATGAACGCAGCAGGCCAAGCAGCATCAGAAGAGCAGGAAGGTTGACATTTCGGGCTTCGACCCTTCTTCAGAAAAATTCATTTTCTGAGTGGCCATTTGGGGTGAGAAGGGGCACTGGTTGGAATCAAGTTGTCTTTGGGACCATATAGAGCTGTTTGAGGCTATTCGGGAGCATAGGCTCATGGAGGTAACGTGAGGAGTGGTGGGGTTGATGGGGTGTGAAGTGTGAGGTCTAGATGGCTTAAAATATAAACAAACAATTGAGATAAAGTTCCAGAGACCTGAAGCAAAGCATTTAACCAGACCACCATGACATTTTGTTGTCCATGAGGTCACCTCTAATCTACTTCAAGGAGGGGACATGTTCGCCCCCCTGGAGTGAAAACAATCTTATTTGAGCCACTTACCTCTATGATAAAAACAAGTCTGGGCTTTTCTCTCCCTTGTTCACACAGTTTCTGTCAATATTTTCTCTCCTTCCCTCCAGTTTATGTTGTTCACTCTCCCCTTTCTCCATCACTTTCTGTTTCAGTCTCCCCTGTCCACTACCAAGTCCTCAAAAAGAAACTCCATCGCTTTATCTCTCTCTTTCCCTTTGAGGCAATGATATCCTTTGATGTGTCAATAAAATTTATAATCAAGATTTTAAAGAGGCCTGAGGGGCAAGCAGCCTTTTCACGCAGAGGGTAGTACATGTATGGAATGAGGTGCCAGAGGAAGTGGTAGAGGCTGGTACAATTACAACATTTAAAAGGCATCTGGATGGGTACATGAATAGGAAGAGTTTAGATAGATATGAGCTAAATGCTGGCAAATGGGGCTGGATTAATTCAGAATATCTAGTCGGCATGGACGAATTGGATAGAAGGGTCTGTTTCTGTGCTATACATCCGTATGACTCTGTTGCTCCAATCATCTATTGTTCTGTAGACTGTTGCTTGCTGTAAAAGTTGGATAACCAAGAGTTAATTTCCATCATTACTATTAAGCAGTCAGATAACCAACTTAGGAGTTAATAGATCCTGCAAAAACAGATCAATAGATAGATATGCTGAGCTGCTGTAATATAAGCTTGTTCTACAGTCAGATTTGGAAACAAAGGCTAATTATTTATGAGTGAATCATTGCGTTATACCATGTAGCAGGTTTGTAACCATAGGCAGTAGTAAAACCCAACAGCTCCCACCTTCAGATCCACTGCATATTTCATTCATTAAGAACTAACATGTAGAGAGGACAAAGTAATGTTTCAGACAATTAATTTCCATCTGAAGATTGTTCGCACTATATCTTTATAAAATACAAATCATGAGTTCTGATCTACTGCCAGGGATAATGTGTGGCTTGAAAAATATTATTATTCCCTGCTGTAATATGAGGAGTAGATCTAATAAAATACAATGAATCTTTTTTACATTAAAAACGTTTTAGTTAAGATATGCAAACATAAAATTAACATGTCATGATCCTTATGAAAAATGAGCATAATCTTGCCTTCACCAAGATGCCTTTGCAGTAGAGAAACCTGTAAGGGATTGAGTTGATTTCAAATGTTTTCCTTGGGTATTAAACTTATCTTTAAACAATAGTAATAGCTTCCAACAAGCCAACATTTCTGACACATTATGGGAGTGGATGGTGGTGGTGAGGAGGGGATCCTGGTAAAATTTAACATGTGGACTGCCTGTCACCTAATAGCTCACCCTGCTTTATGGAATTTAATCCATTCATGGGATGTTGGCGTCATTGGCTTAGCCGGTATTTTTGGTCATTCCCAGGTGTCTTTGAGAAGATGGTGGTGAGCTGCTTTCTTGAGTTGCTGCAACTAGAATGCCGGGCGATGGAGACATCAGGTTGCCCCCTGCTCTTGAGCCTACGATGTCAAACATGTAGCCTGCAGCTTTAGCTACATGGTCTGGTGTCCTGCAACAGTAACAATACCTGGTTTGGGGCATACTGTACCCATAAGTGCGGTGGTAAGGGCGTGGAACGCCCTGCCTGCCAATGTAGTTAACTCAGCCACATTAGGGGCATTTAAACAGTCCTTGGATAAGCATATGGATGATGATGGGATAATGTAGGGGGAGGAGCTTAGATTAGTTCACAGGTCGGCACAACATCGAGGGCCGAAGGGCCTGTTCTGCACTGCATTGCTCTATGTTCTATGTTCTATAACTTACTCCCCTCCCAAAGTCAATATCCTGGCTTCTAAAACATTCACACACTCTCACACACACACACACACACACACACACACACACACACACACACACACACACACACACACACACACACACACACACACACACACTCACTCTCCTTCACACACGCATGTACACACACATACACATACACACACACACACTCACTCACTCTCCTTCACACACACACATTCACACACACACACACTCTCCTTCACACACGCATGTACACACACATACACATACACACACACACATTCACTCACTCTCCTTCACACACAAACACACACACACACACACACACACACCCTCGCCAGGGTCTGCCTGCCAGCCCCTTTAAGACCCCAGGCTTATTTTGAATTCCAGATTCACAACCTTAGTTATGGCTATAGTGTCTACCACTCAAAACTGGGACTCATGGGATCATTCTGACAGATGGGGATGGAAACCTTCGTTGGCCAGTTCATGCCTGCCTGAATATCTATTGGCTCCTGGACAGTCGGTACGGGAAGAATCCCCATCATCTGAAAATTCCTTCCCCAAGCCACTGATGGAGATAGTAAGGCAGGTGAGCAAAAGCCTAGTCAAGGTGGTACATGTTATGGAACATCCTGAAAAGAGAAACAGAGAGACGGGAAAACTTAGAAAGGAAATTTTGGAGCTTAGCACTACTAGACAGCACGAGGAATATCTGCCAATGGTCAAAAATTTGAAATCAGAACGTGCAAAAAGGCCCAACATGGGATAAATTCAAAAAGACATGACTACAATGTAGCAGGATGATAAAATGTGAGGCTGGATGAACACAGCAGGCCAAGCAGCATCTCAGGAGCACAAAAGCTGACGTTTCGGGCCTAGACCCTTCATCAGAGAGGGGGATGGGGGGAGGGAACTGGAATAAATAGGGAGAGAGGGGGAGGCGGACCGAAGATGGAGAGCAAAGAAGATAGGTGGAGAGGGTGTAGGTGGGGAGGTAGGGAGGGGATAGGTCAGTCCAGGGAAGACGGACAGGTCAAGGAGGTGGGATGAGGTTAGTAGGTAGCTGGGGGTGCGGCTGGGGGTGGGAGGAAGGGATGGGTGAGAGGAAGAACCGGTTAGGGAGGCAGAGACAGGTTGGACTGGTTTTGGGATGCAGTGGGTGGGGGGGAAGAGCTGGGCTGGTTGTGTGGTGCAGTGGGGGGAGGGGATGAACTGGGCTGGTTTAGGGATGCAGTGGGGGAAGGGGAGATTTTGAAACTGGTGAAGTCCACATTGATACCATATGGCTGCAGGGTTCCCAGGCGGAATATGAGTTGCTGTTCCTGCAACCTTCGGGTGGCATCATTGTGGCAGTGCAGGAGGCCCATGATGGACATGTCATCAAGAGAATGGGAGGGGGAGTGGAAATGGTTTGCGACTGGGAGGTGCAGTTGTTTGTTGCGAACTGAGCGGAGGTGTTCTGCAAAGCGGTCCCCAAGCCTCCGCTTGGTTTCCCCAATGTAGAGAAAGCCGCACCGGGTACAGTGGATGCAGTATACCACATTGGCAGATGTGCAGGTGAACCTCTGCTTAATGTGGAATGTCATCTTGGGGCCTGGGATGGGGGTGAGGGAGGAGGTGTGGGGACAAGTGTAGCATTTCCTGCGGTTGCAGGGGAAGGTGCCGGGTGTGGTGGGGTTGGAGGGCAGTGTGGAGCGAACAAGGGAGTCACGGAGAGAGTGGTCTCTCCGGAAAGCGGACAGGGGTGGGGATGGAAAAATGTCTTGGGTGGTGGGGTCGGATTGTAAATGGCGGAAGTGTCGGAGGATAATGCGTTGTATCCGGAGGTTGGTAGGGTGGTGTGTGAGAACGAGGGGGATCCTCTTGGGGCGGTTGTGGCGGGGGCGGGGTGTGAGGGATGTGTCGCGGGAAATGCGGGAGACGCGGTCAAGGGCGTTCTCAATCACCGTGGGGGGGAAGTTGCGGTCCTTAAAGAACTTGGACATCTGGGATGTGCGGGAGTGGAATGTCTTATCGTGGGAGCAGATGCGGCGGAGGCGGAGGAATTGGGAATAGGGGATGGAGTTTTTGCAGGAGGGTGGGTGGGAGGAGGTGTATTCTAGGTAGCTGTGGGAGTCGGTGGGCTTGAAATGGACATCAGTTACAAGCTGGTTGCCTGAGATGGAGACTGAGAGGTCCAGGAAGGTGAGGGATGTGTTGGAGATGGCCCAGGTGAACTGAAGGTTGGGGTGGAAGGTGTTGGTGAAGTGGATGAACTGTTCGAGCTCCTCTGGGGAGCAAGAGGCGGCGCCGATACAGTCATCAATGTACCGGAGGAAGAGGTGGGGTTTGGGGCCTGTGTAGGTGCGGAAGATGGACTGTTCCACGTAACCTACAAAGAGGCAGGCATAGCTGGGGCCCATGCGGGTGCCCATGGCCACCCCCTTAGTCTGTAGGAAGTGGGAGGAGTCAAAAGAGAAGTTGTTGAGTGTGAGGACGAGTTCCGCTAGGCGGATGAGAGTGTCGGTGGAGGGGGCCTGGTCGGGCCTGCGGGACAGGAAGAAGCGGAGGGCCTTGAGGCCATCTCCATGCGGAATGCAGGTGTACAGGGACTGGACGTCCATGGTGAATATGAGGTGTTGGGGGCCAGGGAATTGGAAGTCCTGGAGGAGGTGGAGGGCGTGGGTGGTGTCACGGACATAGGTGGGGAGTTCCTGGACCAAAGGGGAGAAAATGGAGTCCAGATAGGTGGAGATGAGTTCGGTGGGGCAGGAGCAGGCTGAGACGATGGGTCGACCAGGGCAGGCAGGTTTGTGGATTTTGGGAAGGAGATAGAAACGGGCTGTGCGGGGTTGGGGAACAATGAGGTTGGAGGCTGTGGGTGGGAGGTCCCCTGAGGTGATGAGGTCATGAATGGTGTTGGAGATGATGGTTTGGTGCTCGGGTGTGGGGTCATGATCGAGGAGGCGGTAGGAGGTGGTGTCGGAGAGTTGGCGTCTGGCCTCGGCGATGTAGAGGTCAGTACGCCATACTACCACTGCGCCACCCTTGTCTGCGGGTTTGATGGTGAGGTTGGGGTTGGAGCGGAGGGAGCGGAGGGCTGCCCATTCTGCGGGGGAGAGGTTGGAGTGGGTGAGAGGGGTGGAGAGGTTGAGGCGGTTAATGTCTCGACGGCAGTTGGAGATGAAGAGGTCGAGGGAGGGTAGGAGGCCTGGGGGTGGTGTCCAGGAGGAGGACTTGTGTTGGAAGCGGGTGAAGGGGTCAGTGGAAGGAGGGTTGGGTTCCCGGTTGAAGAAGTAGGCGTGGAGGCGAAGACGGCGGAAAAACTGCTCTATGTCCGACCGTGACTGGTATTCGTTGATGTGTGGTTGTAGGGGGACAAAGGTGAGCCCCTTGCTCAGGACTGACCGTTCGTCCTCAGTCAGTGGGAGGTCTGGGGGGATGGTGAAGATTCGGCAGGGCTCAGGGTGGCTGTCTCCTCTGGGGTTGCAGGCTGTGGAGGTTGTGGGCGGAGCGATGATGTCGTCGGCCGTGGGCGGGGTTCCGTCGGCGTCGGCCGTGGGCGGGGTTCCGTCGGCGTCGGCCGTGGGCCCCAACACCTCATATTCACCATGGACGTCCAGTCCCTGTATTACCTCAGGGGACCTCCCACCCACAGCCTCCAACCTCATTGTTCCCCAACCCCGCACAGCCCGTTTCTATCTCCTTCCCAAAATCCACAAACCTGCCTGCCCTGGTCGACCCATCGTCTCAGCCTGCTCCTGCCCCACCGAACTCATCTCCACCTATCTGGACTCCATTTTCTCCCCTTTGGTCCAGGAACTCCCCACCTATGTCCGTGACACCACCCACGCCCTCCACCTCCTCCAGGACTTCCAATTCCCTGGCCCCCAACACCTCATATTCACCATGGACGTCCAGTCCCTGTACACCTGCATTCCGCATGGAGATGGCCTCAAGGCCCTCCGCTTCTTCCTGTCCCGCAGGCCCGACCAGGCCCCCTCCACCGACACTCTCATCCGCCTAGCGGAACTCGTCCTCACACTCAACAACTTCTCTTTTGACTCCTCCCACTTCCTACAGACTAAGGGGGTGGCCATGGGCACCCGCATGGGCCCCAGCTATGCCTGCCTCTTTGTAGGTTACGTGGAACAGTCCATCTTCCGCACCTACACAGGCCCCAAACCCCACCTCTTCCTCCGGTACATTGATGACTGTATCGGCGCCGCCTCTTGCTCCCCAGAGGAGCTCGAACAGTTCATCCACTTCACCAACACCTTCCACCCCAACCTTCAGTTCACCTGGGCCATCTCCAACACATCCCTCACCTTCCTGGACCTCTCAGTCTCCATCTCAGGCAACCAGCTTGTAACTGATGTCCATTTCAAGCCCACCGACTCCCACAGCTACCTAGAATACACCTCCTCCCACCCACCCTCCTGCAAAAACTCCATCCCCTATTCCCAATTCCTCCGCCTCCGCCGCATCTGCTCCCACGATAAGACATTCCACTCCCGCACATCCCAGATGTCCAAGTTCTTTAAGGACCGCAACTTCCCCCCCACGGTGATTGAGAACGCCCTTGACCGCGTCTCCCGCATTTCCCGCGACACATCCCTCACACCCCGCCCCCGCCACAACCGCCCCAAGAGGATCCCCCTCGTTCTCACACACCACCCTACCAACCTCCGGATACAACGCATTATCCTCCGACACTTCCGCCATTTACAATCCGACCCCACCACCCAAGACATTTTTCCATCCCCACCCCTGTCCGCTTTCCGGAGAGACCACTCTCTCCGTGACTCCCTTGTTCGCTCCACACTGCCCTCCAACCCCACCACACCCGGCACCTTCCCCTGCAACCGCAGGAAATGCTACACTTGTCCCCACACCTCCTCCCTCACCCCCATCCCAGGCCCCAAGATGACATTCCACATTAAGCAGAGGTTCACCTGCACATCTGCCAATGTGGTATACTGCATCCACTGTACCCGGTGCGGCTTTCTCTACATTGGGGAAACCAAGCGGAGGCTTGGGGACCGCTTTGCAGAACACCTCCGCTCAGTTCGCAACAAACAACTGCACCTCCCAGTCGCAAACCATTTCCACTCCCCCTCCCATTCTCTTGATGACATGTCCATCATGGGCCTCCTGCACTGCCACACTGATGCCACCCGAAGGTTGCAGGAACAGCAACTCATATTCCGCCTGGGAACCCTGCAGCCATATGGTATCAATGTGGACTTCACCAGTTTCAAAATCTCCCCTTCCCCCACTGCATCCCTAAACCAGCCCAGTTCATCCCCTCCCCCCACTGCACCACACAACCAGCCCAGCTCTTCCCCCCCACCCAATGCATCCCAAAACCAGTCCAACCTGTCTCTGCCTCCCTAACCGGTTCTTCCTCTCACCCATCCCTTCCTCCCACCCCCAGCCGCACCCCCAGCTACCTACTAACCTCATCCCACCTCCTTGACCTGTCCGTCTTCCCTGGACTGACCTATCCCCTCCCTACCTCCCCACCTACACCCTCTCCACCTATCTTCTTTGCTCTCCATCTTCGGTCCGCCTCCCCCTCTCTCCCTATTTATTCCAGTTCCCTCCCCCCATCCCCCTCTCTGATGAAGGGTCTAGGCCCGAAACGTCAGCTTTTGTGCTCCTGAGATGCTGCTTGGCCTGCTGTGTTCATCCAGCCTCACATTTTATCATCTTGGAATCTCCAGCATCTGCAGTTCCCATTATCTCTGATACAATGTAGCAGGCTTCTGTTTTAATATGCTTTACCTCAGATCGAAGCAAGATTCTGTTCTTGATCGAAAGTCAATGCTTGGACAAGAGATAATGGGAACTGCAGATGCTGGAGAATCCAAGATAACAAAGTGTGGAGCTGGATAAACACAGCAGGCCAAGCAGCATCTTAGGAGCACAAAAGCTTATGTTTCGGGCCTAGACCCTTCATCAGAAACTGATGAAGGGTCTCAGCCTGAAATGTCAGCGTTTGTACAAGTTGAGTTGTTGGGATAATTCCAATTGTAAATTAACATTTAAGCGTATGCTTTAATTTCACTATAGGTCATGAATGCCTTACATTGAAGTATTAAAAGGGCACTGTCAATCTATTAAGTTGAGCATAGATTATGAAATGACCTGGAAGATTCAAAACACATTAACAGCAACACAGTGTAATGTAACAACAGACTGACCGAAGGAGTCTATTAACTTCAACTGTTTTTTTTGTTGCAGCTCAGTTGGTATCATTTTCACCTCTGGATCAGATTGTTGTGTTTCAAGTCCAGAGACTTCAGCACAGTATTTAGGCTAACGCTGCAGGGAAGTGCTGAGGGAGTGCTGTACTGCCAGAGGTGCTGACCTTTGGAGAACATGTTAAATGAGGCGCTGTCTTAACATCACAGATGGGTGCAAAGGACACCATGACATTATTTTGTAGAAGAACAGGGGAATTGTCCTTGGTGTCCTGACCAATTTTCATCCTTCAATTTATCCATAATTGCAGATTATCACCAAATCTTCACCACATTGCTATCTGTGAGCAAATTGTGGGACTACTTTTTCCTACATTACAACAGTGATTCAACTTCAAAAGCAATTAATTGATTAGAAAACACTTTATTACATTTTGTGATCATGAAAGGCACTATATAAATGTAATTTCTCTCTCCACCAATTTCCTGAAGGTTCTATCTCATGTATTATAACCATTCTACCTCATAAATATTCTTCATATTTTAAACAGATTGAATGAATGCAAACAATTCAATTATGAAAGGAGCATGATTGTTGATCCGATTGCAATTTCATCCATGCATGCACACTGTTCCTCATCTAACGTCAGAGCCCCAAGACTGACTGCAGCAGTGTTACTACCATACCCAGACAACTAATTCAGTGCAGTGTGAGATAGAGGCTGGAACTTCTCTAGCCCATTTTGTCTTTGAGGACCCCACTGGGAAACATGTTTGCTTCTTCAACCAAGATAACAAAGTGTGGGGCTGGATGAACATAGCAGGCCAAGCAGCATCTCAGGAGCACAAAAGCTGATGTTTCAGGCCTAGACCCTTTATCAGTGGGTCCCCGATAAAGAGTCTAGGCCCGAAACATTAGCTTTTATGCTCCTAAGATGCTGCTTGGCCTGCTGTGTTCATCCAGTCCCACACTTTGTTATCTTGGATTCTCCAGTATCTGCAGTTCTCATTATCTCTGCTCTTTCAACCACATTGGTCTGCCCGAAATGTGTTGGTCTTCCACAGCAAGGAGTTGACTTTGACTGAGTTTTGCAGACTGGCATATTCCAAGGTCCAGCACTATGTGCTGAGGGATGCACTAAAGCTTGGGGCAGCTGCCCCCAAGGCACAGTTGGCAAAGACCACCATCAAAGCCAAAACTAGAGGGGGGCAAAAACAATGCTGCTAGAAAAGCCCAGGAGGTCTGGCAGCGTCTGTGAAGAGAAAACAGAATTAACATTTCAGGCCTGGTGACCCTTACTCAGAACTGATGGTGGCTGGGAAAATGTCAGGTTATATGTCAGAGGAGTGTGTGGGTTATAGGGGAATGGGTCTGGGTGGGATGCTTCAAGGGGTGGTGTGGACCTGTTGGGCCAAAGGGCCTGTTTCCACACTGAAGGGAATCTAATCTAAAAAAAATGCAGAAAATAGGGAGGTGGCTGGGGTAGGGAGTAAACAATAGGGCAGGGCCCAAAGAGAGAGAAAGACAGTTGGACAGACAAAGGAGTTGCTAACGTTCAGGCTGGGGGGGGGGGGGTGGTGATTAGTCGTTAGTGGGGACTGTTAGTGATTAACAACAGGGGGTGTGCAATGGCAGGCTATGTGGTAACAAGGCCTGGTGTGTGGGGTCTGGGGCTGGGATATGGAAGAGTTTCGGCCCTAAAATTATTGAACTCAATGTTGAGTCCGGAGGGCTGTAGGGTCCCCAAGCAGAAAATGGGGTGTTGTTCCTCCATCTTGCGTTGGGCTTTGCTGGAACATTGCAGCAAGCCAGAGACAGAGATGTTGGTCAGGGAGCAGGGAGGTGCATTAAAGTGGCAAGCAACAGGTAGTTCAGGGCCTTTCTCGCGAGCAGAACATAGATGTTCTGCAAAGTGATTGCCATGTCTAGTTAAAGGGGGTTTCTGTTGGTTATCAGACCTCTCCCAACCCAAACCCCACTACTGATGCCTCAATGTAAATATGGTCATGTACAAGTAGGAAATGCCTTCAGTTTGTCTGTTGGATAGAGCCAAACTAGAATGTTTGTTTGTTTCTTCATATGCTACTCTACAGAACTCAACTGCTTCAGGGATTATGTACATATATAAAGATATTTTTATGAATAAAGTATATTTTTGAAACAAACAAAATTGGATCAAGAACACAAATGAGTAGATTTGTTACAGAGGGAAGGAAAGGGTGCTTTATAAGAAACGCAAAAAATATTCCGCAACGGGTGACCTGTAATTAGTTACTGGAGTCCAAGCCAGCCAGTGATATGTCACCTGATGAATCCCAAACAGCGAGATTAGTCAAAAAAGACTGGGTTGTGAAATCAATTAAGAAGTAATACTATCCTGCTGAGAAGCCGCCACTATTTCCTACATCAAAGAGAAGAGCACCTCAAAGCCTTAATTAATTGGCAATGACACTGACTGTGAATCAGCTGCTCAAATGTAATTAGCTGGAGCAATTTGTCTGGTGACTCAAGTACCACAACTTCACTCCACAAAGAGTCACCCCGAACATAACGGAAGCTCAATCATTGGCCTGAACTGCAAGCTGCAGGAGGTGTATCCAGCCATACCAATCTCAGGAAGGGATGATGTGTATTTGTGCAAAGTGAACAATGGCAACATTATGCCAAACTACAAAACCATATTTATTGCTCACTGGGAATTCTATCTCCATGGAGGTGATCCTTTTTTGAGTTGGTGCAGCAACACAACATGCTGCTGTGTCAGGTAATACAGTTTGCAATGCAGCAGTTTCAACTTCCTTGTCTCCATGTTTGGAGAGATACCCAACAAAGACACCAAGCTAAGCTAGCGCAAAAACTGGAGATCTGGCTGTCTGAGACCATTCAGAGAAACAAGTAAGCTGTTACAGCATGAACTGTCTTTGCAAAAGTTGCTGATGAATGCCAATGGTGAATTTTCTGTTAAGATCAGGTAATTTTTTTTACCATCCAACACCAACGTATTTGCTAAATCCAGGGCAACATGATAATTCTCACTCACTTTAGCCCTTATTATATTCCAAAAGATACTACCAGACTCAACATGTTCAAACACTGTTAATCAGAGAATTCATAATCAATGAATTCTTGTGTCTTGGAAATATAGTTTAGCTTAGGATGCAGGCAGCTACTTATATTTTTCAGTTATAAATTGAACATTATACTGTACCTCTACAATTGTTAGTCAAAATAAATGCTCCCAGAAGTGAATAACACAATCTAGTTATAGGGTAAAAACATTCCTTGTGTAACTAATTCATTTTTAATGTTGACTATCTCCATTGATCATTTGGAGTAGAACCACTCAGAATAGTTTTGAAGTCTGAGACTTCATCAATGAATCTTAAATTAGTTGCTGATAATGAGCAAATTGGAAGCTTGTTTAAAATAAATAAACATATGTTGGGCGGCAAAATTCATCCTGTGCAGTAATACAAAATAGTGTTAGTATCAGTACTGTAGCATTGTGGTTATGTTACTCGACTAGTAGTATACAGACCCGACTGACAACAGCAGACATTAATTCAAATCTCACTATAATTAAGACAATCTGGAATGAAAAGCTAGTATCAGTAATGGTGACCATGTAACTGATGGAATTTCATTTTTAAAAATCGCATGTATAATTTAAGGAAGGTCATCTTCCAACCTGAGCTGATTTGAGAGTCAGAAACCACAGCAATGTTGTCCTCTGAAATGCTCAAAGCAGACATTTGCCAGTTGCCACCACCTTTTCAATAACAATGCATAACAAATGCTGACCTTGCAAGCAAAACCTGTGTGTCATGGACAAATAATTTGCCAGGAACTTCTTATCCTACATGTTAATGCCCTCTCATCCATTGGTATTAAGGAGGCCCATCTGAAGCGTTCTTTGCTTTTCAGGTCTTGGTCTTCAGGTGCCAGATTTCAATTTTAAGCTGGTAACCTCTGTCAGAAAGAGAGTGCAGCTTTTCCTGTTGTAACAAGGCCAGGAGATAAAACCCAAGCCTAATGCATTCCTAGGTCCTTAAACTTACCCTGTGGGCCCTGCAAGGAATCTGAGACCTCTTGAGCCACTGCTTTTCCAAAACCCACCTCCTTCCCAAGGACAGCATCCCTAACAGATGGTCTACAAAGCCATTTCAGGAAGGGACAGGATGTTACCTGGGCTCTACAAAATTGAAGTTTGGGAGTTAAAATAGCCTAACCTTTCAAACCCTGATAAGAATTAAACAGAGTCTAAGTTTTATTCACTGACAAACAGATTTAATCAGGTCAATAGAATGGCAGAGACAGGTCAAACCAGACTATAGTCAGTTCATGAAAAACAGATCTTGAAGTTAACATTTTTTTTGAGACAGATAGCAAGAGTGGCAAAGATAGCGTGTAGCTGAGGCAAACAGACCAGAAAGCCCGTAGTGAGTTAGCAGAGGCTGACAGCTAAGTCATTATAAATGGCTTCACCTCGGGGAAACTTAGTCAGGGGTCTTATCATAGATTGTTTATCCATGCCCACCTGATGGGATAATACATGAATGTGGGGGACAAATGCATCCCGTCAATCATAGAACTCCACTCAGAGGAATCAGTGGCTGAGAATAACGACTGTGTGATAAAGCACTGCTGAAGCTTTGAGTGAAATTTAGTTTTTGCATCAAACTGTCACATTAGTGTTTTAAACTATACAGTGTAGAAGTCAGAATAAAGAGATGTACATATTCACCAGGGATACAACAAAAGATTACAATCTCCCCATGATGGTTGCCAAGTTATTTTGAGCAAGCTTTCATTTGCTCGGGGTTTTGTTTGGCTGGGAAGAGAATATTATGAAAATGTTACTTCATCTATGGTAACATTTTTTTTCTGCCAACCAATCAGCACACCCTGCTTGTACAAATGTTTTGTTGCTTTTATCCCCTTTACTGGCATTCTTTCAAATTATCCTGATGAATGCAAAACAAAAAGCCTTGGCAAAGTGAATAATTCTTCTAGAATAATCGACATTTATTCTTGAAAACAACATGGCAAATAAAAAGGTATCCTGACTATTACCACATTTTCTGAAGAAGGGTCTCAACACGAAACATCAACTTTCCTGCTCCTCTGATGCTGCTTGGCCTGCTGTGTTCATCCAGCTTCACACCGTGTTATCTCTATTATCTCTATTGCAATTTGTGTTGGGTTGCTGATATAAAAATTGACTGCTGCATATCCTACTACAACAGTGAATTGTTTTCATAAGTACTTCAATAGCTTTAAAGCGCTTTTGGATGTCTTGAATTTATGGAAGATGCTACAGAAAAGCATTTTATTCCTTCAAGTTTACTCATGCAAAAACAGCTATGTTTTAATGCTAAGAGCAAGAAAAAAAAATCATATATGAAAACACCAGAAAACACAACAGGCTAAAAATGAGACAATAGATTATTCTGGTGTTTTAAACAAGCACAATTCTGAAACCAAATGAAATACTGGTGGGGTTTAACAGCTTTAAGCATTGGGTCTGACAGTTGGTGCAGGTGTGCAATAGCTTGACAAGGATTCAGACTGTCGCTGAAACCAGCAATTTATTGAACAGCGAGTTCCTGTCGACCAGAGCTGAAGTACTCAATCTCGACCTTGTCACTTATTTCACTGAGTAATGAAAGGGCCAGTCTCCTCACAACCGGAGATATATGACATCACAACTCCCAGCAGAAGCAATGAACAACAAATTAAACAGGCACTTTATGGTACATTTTTATCCTCTGCACTTCTTTCCTTTACAGACATTACTTCTGTGATAATTTTATCACACTGCGGCTTAGAATTGAGCTTTTGTCCTATCCCTCGTCCAATTTCTTTCTCATCCGTTATTTTACTTTGGTTTCTCATTTACTTTCAGTTCCCATTAGAACTCTTTGTTCCATTTAATGTGTTCGTTTGTTTCCTTTCTTTCCTCCTTTTATATGCCTTTGATATTTCCTCCCAACTTTTGCTTTTATTTTGTTTTGGCACTATGTTTTTTGCTGTTGTGTTCCTGTCTTATGTCTGTGTCTCTCTTGTTTGATGGTGTCAGACAACCTGTGCTTCATTTTGTAATTGTATTACAGTACTCCAGTCATTCAGTGTCTGTCAGTGCCTTTCTCTTATCATGTTCCTTTTGAACACCATGTATTGCCCTTGCAGCTCTTATATTTCAATTATCTGTCCCTCTCCTGCTGACTCTCCACGAGTTGGGAGAATTACTCTCATGGTCTTTGTGGTTGCAGACAGAGCAACAAAATCCATCAAGATGCTGGACATTCAACAAATCTTGCTCAATCCGCTTCAAGAACCTCCAGGCAAACATCAATCGAAACCCAGACTCAGGCATATTCCTGGGATTTACCGGTGCAGCAAACAATACCAAAACCAAGATGGCACTAACTAAGGATGGATAATGGTCACCTGTCTCATGTACTTTGTTGAACACTTTTGAACTAGAAGTTATTCTACTGCCAAGACTGAAGAATAAACATTATGTAATGTGACAGAGTGTAATATATCTCTTTCTGTCCATTTCTTCGCGGATATCCATTGGAACTAGAATTTGGAGAATGAAAGATAATTTATAGATGAAGGTGGGAACATACTTGGAGATGGTGGCACAGAATTAGTGTAGTCTGTAATTCAAAAGCCCAGGCTAACGCATTGGGGGAAATGGGCTCAGTTCAAACCACAGCAGCTGGTGGAATTTAAATGTTGTTTATCAATCTGGAGTATAAAACTAATCTCAGTAATGGGGACAAAGATAACTATCAACAATTGTTGTCAAAATCCATCTGGTTCATCACTATCTTTTCAGGAAGAAAAGCTGACATTCTTACCCAGTTAGATTTCTAAGTGATTTGATTCCCAGAAAAATGTGGTTGGTCTAAACTATCACCTGAAATGGTCTTATCAGCTTCCAATTAGGGATCGGCAACAACAGCTGGCCTTGCCACTAGTGCCCACCTCCTATGAAATAATTTTTTAAAACCCAGGATTGCTTTGGCAACTAAGTTCTTTCTAAGGGAAAACACGGAGGAAAACTAGAAAGATGGTTCATCTTTTAACAGGTTTGGGATTCAGCACACCAAAGAGATTCTAATGTTATGAGCAGACAGGAGGACTCTTGCAGTCTTTCTCTTCAGAGGTTTCTAAAATGGCTGCAGTATGCTACACATTCCACAACTTGCCTTTGGATAAAGGATTCAGATCATGACTAAA
Source organism: Stegostoma tigrinum (assembly GCF_030684315.1). Taxonomy (NCBI): domain Eukaryota; kingdom Metazoa; phylum Chordata; class Chondrichthyes; order Orectolobiformes; family Stegostomatidae; genus Stegostoma; species Stegostoma tigrinum. The sequence continues at coordinate 21,979,412 of NC_081359.1, forward strand.
AAGAGAACACAATTAGCAAACATGTGTGACAAGCTCATTTGTCCAATATGAAGTTGAACTGACAAGAAAACAAAATACTGACATTGATTACAAGGCTTTGCAGCAAGTATGCAACAATATGTCCATAACTCGCATTTATAGCACTCAAAGCAGTAAATACGGCATACTCCAATCCAGCTACCAGAGAAAAAGTCTGTGCGAAAGCCAGACATATTTTGATTGATTTTTAAAACAGGTTCCATTGGTGTGGGGAAAGGCATGCAAGACTTATTAAAACCAAAGTGTGAAAAATGAATTAATATCAGCAGTGACATGCCCATTAACTTAAACTGCTTGGCAATGACATCAATCAGTTTTCCAGCATTCTCCATTCACTGGATTAAAGCATTCCGATCTAAATTAATGCATTCCCATTTTTACTCTCTGAAAACTGACAGGTTAAAAAATCCAGCATGACTGGATTTGAAACAGTGCACCAGCATCAACAAAATTGGATACTGGGGTATATAAGGAGAAACTAATGATAAAACAAGGCTGATGCATTTACAGTTACCTTCACTGAAAATGTCAAGTAGATAATCTGTCTCAGCATCCAAGGTCCCAGCATTATGGTTGCCAATCTTCAATCAATTTGGTTCACTCCATTTCATTTTATGAAGCAGATGAAGTCACTCAATACTGCAAAGGATATGGGCCCTGATATGTTGACAATATCTTGGTAGTAGTACTGAAAACTTGTGTTCTAGAGCTTAGCACACATTTAACCACGCTGCTCCAGATACATCTACTCAAATGGAAAATTTTCTACCCATGTGGAAAATTGCCCCGCAATGGCCTATTCACAAAAAAAGCACATTTCAAATCCAGTAAATGCTACCCTTTCAGTCCTTTCTTGGTCATCAAGGCATTGTGGACAATATTATAGGGTGACAAACACACAGCAACACTTTCTGACTGATGCTCAGTTTGGGTTCTGTCTGGGCCACTCATCTCCTGAACTTATTACAAGCCTAGTTCAAACATCAACAAAACAGCTGAATTCCAGAGATGAGGTGAGAGTGACTGCCCTTGACATCAACTCTGTGTTTGACTGAGTGTGGCATCAAGGAGACCAAGCAATACTGTCTGCTGCTTGAAATCATATCCAGCACAAAGGAAATTGGTTGTGGTTATTGGCAGTCAGTGATCTAAATCCGAGGACATCTTTGCAGGATTTCCCCTGGGTAGTGTCCTAGCCCAACCAAATTCAACAGCTTCATCAGGGACCTTTCCTCCATCAGGTAGCAAGTGGGGATGTTTGCTGATGTGAATTACTATTCTCCAGTCAGATTATGAAACAGTTTGTGTCCATATGCCCAAAAACCTGCACAACATATTACCTCTATCACCTATAAATACAAAGTTAACAGCTGTTTGGATACACCCAAATGCACACCATCCTGACTTAGAGCTATAATGTCATTCTTTTGTTATTGCGAGGTCAAAATCCTGGAACTCCCTCCCTGATTGTAGTCCAGGTGTACCTATGCCAGATGGTTTGTAGCAGTTCAAGAAGGCTGCTCATTGCCACCTTCTGCAGGGTAATTAAGGACGGACAATAAATGTATACCTTGACAGCAATGCCTGCATTTTGTGAGAAAAGGTAATAAAAATAAGGATAGATATCCAAAAATTTAAAGATGTTCACGTTCAGGAGCACCTTAAAGAATATAAGGGTAATAGGTAGGTGAAAAACTTTGAAGACGTTTAGAGAGGACATTACAGAATTTGAGGCTGTAACAGCTAACTTAAAGACAGTGTATGTATTGTAAGCAATAGAAAACTAAAGGAAGAGTTAAACACGAATGTTCAGAAAGCATCTGCATCAGAAAAATAGGGATGGGCATGAAAAATTAAATGAAGGAAAGACTTCCATTCAGATAGCACCTTTCATGACATCAGGACATTTCAAAGCACTTTAAAGCCAATGGATTACTTCCAATCTGAGAGACTAGACAAGGCTATGTTATAGCCTCTGGTCAAAAGGACTGATCAAGCGTAGTTCTTTCAATCAGTGGAATGGAACTACTATGGATTCAAACAGAATTTTCTCAAGGCTGTACCAATTGGCAGCTAATGCCTCAAAGACAGACACTTTCTGTTACCACCTAAGCTATAGAATTTTAATGAGGAAGCAAGGCTGGAATCATCCATCAGGCTGCATGCTTTATCTTTGACTTTAACTGAGCAATATAAGTAAACTATAATTTCATGAATGTCAATTTTTTTTACAAGATCAATAAGAGAAAGATGGGTACACAGTAGTGGAAGCAAAAATCAATGGCAGGCTATATGAAGAATTCAGCTGATATGTGGCACACAGAGTAGGGTTAAACTTGCAGTTTTAGCAGCAGTACTACAAAACAGTGATGAAGGAAGTCAGCGTGCACCAATATTCCAGAATTTTCCTCGTACTACCATTTGGGCAGAGTGATCCATTTCTTAACAGATGGATACAGAAGACTCCAATCAATTCCGGACACGGATGCTGTGCTCGCTACAGAGCTACAAGCAAATTGTCAGAAAGTGTCACTGTATTGTCTCGAATGGATAAATGAATGACACTGCATAGAATTCACATTTTCGAGCCGTTAATCCCTAAATCCAATTTATGTTCCCACTTTGTATAACGTAAGTGTCTTTTTGACATGGATAGATTGCAAATGACTTCCTTATATAAACAGTCTGTAGCCTGGGTGTCAGAATGATTTCTGCAGAAACTAATGCTCCAAAAGACTATTTCCAAGAGCATTTAATTCACACTGTCTGAACAAATTTTATTTTACTTTCATATTGCAATTTCTGTTTTTTTTAAATAGAACAAGGATGTTCCACAAACTGAAGTCAAATCAAAGTCAAACAGATAATAGAAATCTATGCTCTTTAAAATGAATTGAACATAATAGAAATTAAGAAAGGTTTGCATTTATGTAGCGTCTTTCAAAACCTCAGGACATTCGCCAGCACCAATGAACTAACTTTGAAGTGTCCTTACTGTTGTAATCCAGGGAATCATGACAGCCAATTTGCACAACACCATAAGCATAAGCAGCGGTGTGGTAATAACCTGATTATCTGTTTTTTTACTCTGTTACTTGAGGGATAAACATTATGCTAGACACTGGAGATAACAACCCTGCTTTTCTTATAGTGGTGCTACAGGAAGTTGCAATCATTTTAAATGCCGGATGGGACTACAAATTGGTATCTCAATCAAAAGACAGTGCCTTTCCCTCAGTGAAGTGTCAACTCAGGTTTCATGCTATAGTCTCTGGAGTGAGACTAGAACCCACAACAACTTCATGAATCAGAGTTGAACATGCTACCCACTAAGCCACAGATAATAATTTAAGCACCACATAAATGAATGGAATTTCACTGGTGCTTAACAAAATAAAAGATCAAATCCATGATTTTTTTAATAGTATGTCCCACAAACACTGCATCGATGATTTGAACATATGGATAACTGAATTGCTAAGGTAGGTGCGAGTATAATTTCATAGCAACATGTGAGCATTATGACATTACAAGCTCACAAACTGGATGGACAGGTAAAGATAACTGGTCCATTGAACCTTATTCCTTACCAAACTGGCTGAAAAATTATGATTAAATTCTTGTTCCATCCTTTCTTCTAATCCCCACAATTTATCTTATCCTTTCTCCATCCCCTTACGTATACATCACTTTCTGGGCAAGCAAAAATACATAAAACAAAACTAGGGTGACTAACTTGAGGGCAGAGAGTACTCTGGATTTATGAATGAGGTGATGTGCGATTGTACATTATTCATTTCTTGGCCATGACTCTTGTCACACTTTGGAAGTGCTTGCCCTGCAATTTTCTTGTGCACTTAGTGCCTAGCATTAAAAACAAAATACTTAATTTGCACATTAGGGAAGAAATGATTTAAAGCTAATGATTTCATTATTTGAAAGGAAAGACCAAATTAGATACTATTATAGGTTTAGACAGAAGATTACAATTCTAGCATCACCTCAAAAGATCTGAGATTTTAATCAGTCAGAGAAGCTTGATACTACATTTTTGTGTCTGACTGTTGTGACATGAGCAGCCACAAAGTAATGATGAGTGCATGATCAACTATCGGATCTTGCTGCAGAGAAATGACTGAATCAGGAATAAAGAATAGCGAAAGAGATTCCTGACGATATGTACAGCTCTGAAATCTGGGAGAGTAGGATGTGGGCTAAATTGCAACAGTACAACTTGTCATGGAATTAAAATTAAATGTAATAGTGAGAAAGTAACAGAGTGATTTGTATGTAGTCCACCCATTGGCCTATTGAAAGATTACGAATGAAATTTGGCTCCAATATTTTTGACTTGTTTAGATGAACATATTCCAAGATGATGCTGGATAACGAATGCAAACAGACCAACTGTATATTAGAGCTATTGCCAAGTATGTAGCTAGACACCTAGCACAATGGTAATATCCCTTCTTTTGGGCCAAGAGACCTGGGTTCAATTCCCAACTGTTCCAGAAGTGTGGAATAACATCTGTGGATGGGTCTTTTTATCTTACTATAATTTTTTTAATCACAACCAGACATCCATTGTCATTGAGATAACAAGGTGTAGAGCTGGATGAACACAGCAGGCCAAGCAACATCAGAGGAGTGGGGAAGCTGGTGTTTTGGGTCTGGGCCCTTCTTCATTTTTCTGAAGAAGGGTCCAGACCTGAAATAAGATAACAAAGTGTGGAGCTGGATGAACACAGCAGGCCAAGCAGCATTTCAGGATGTGTTCATCCAGCTCTACACCTTGTTATCTCAGATTCTCCAGCATCAGCAGTTACCATTATCTCTGAATCCATTGTCATTGTCAGTTTTGGTGACTTTTTGGATATTTTACAGGTACAGAAATCTTGTGGACGTCTTTTCAACTTGAGAAGATATGCATTAAAGGTAGTTACAGTGCCCCAGTTCAACCTTTCACTGAGATCAGACAGTTCAACAAGCAGAGTAAGGCAGTCAGTTCGAGAGCTCAAAAGATTAGCTACTTGTTGACTTACTGCATGTACTGAAGTAATAATTGCTCTTGTGTAAGAGTTGCCCTTTGATTTTCGTCCCCAAATCATTATTTTTCATTTACCTTGTGCTACCTTGGGGAGGCAAGGTTGGTGGGAAGAGTCGAGTGGGTTACTTTCACAAGTGCTCTTTTCTCATTTAAACAGATAGGCTTGTTGATAGTATCAGATAGCCTGGGATTGCCATTGCCTACTGAATTTAGCACCATGGCCAGCAACCAGTGTCAGTGTCGGTGAGACATTTTTGGAAGAGTCGGTCTGGCTTCAAAACATTACCCTCTTTCTCTCTCTCCACAGATGCTGCCAGACCTGTTGAGTTTCTGCAGCTTTCTGTGTTTTTACTCAGATTGCCAACGTCCACAGTACTTTGCCTTGACTTGAGTGTCAGTATCATTATTGCACGTCAGCAGTACCAAAGACTTGGCATGGATTTCAATCCTTTGGAATTATTACTCACACAAAAGAAAATGTGTCAGTTTTTGATTAACAATTCAGTCTCCTAAGCGAAATGTTTGGGACTCATAGAATCACACAGCATGGAAACAGACCCTTGGTCTAACTCATCCATACCGACCAGACATACCAATTTGACCTTGTCTCATTTGCCAGCATTTGGCCCATATTCCTTTCAAACCTTCCTATTCACATACCCATCCAGATGCCTTTTAAATGTTGTAATTGTACCAGCCTCTGCCACTTTTTCTGGCAGCTTGTTCCATACTCACACCATTCTCTGCACGCAGCTCCTTTGTAAATTTTCCCCTCTCACCTTAAACCTGTGGCCTCCAGTTTTGGACTCCCCATCCTAAGAAAAAAGACCTTGGCTATTCACACTATCCATACCATTCATGATTTTATAAATCTCTATCAGATCAGGACTCCAACAGTCCAGGGAAAAATGTCCCAGGCTATTTAGCCTCTCCTTATAGCTAAAACACTCCATTCCCAGCAACATCCTCGTAAATCTTTTCTGCGCGCTCATAAGTTTAACATAGAACATAACAGCACAGTACAGGCCCTTCGGCCCTCGATGTTGTGCCGACCTGTCATACCAATCTCAAGCCAGTCTAACCTACACTATTCCATGTACGTCCATGTGCTTGTCCAATGACGACTTAAATGTACCTAAAGTTGGTGAATCTATTACCGTTGCAGGCAAAGCGTTCCATTCCCTTACTACTCTCTGAGTAAAGAAACTACCTCTGACATCTGTCCAATATCTATCATCCCTCAATTTAAAGCTATGCCCCCTCGCGCTCGCCGTCACCATCCTAGGAAAAAGGCTCTCCCTATCCACCCTATCTAAACCTCTGATTATTTTATATGTTTCAATTAAGTCACCTCTCAACCTTCTTCTCTCTAACGAAAACAGCCTCAAGTCCCTCAGCTTTTCCTCGTAAGACCTTCCCTCCAGACCAGGCAACATCCTAGTAAATCTCCTCTGCACCCTTTCCAGAGCTTCCACATCCTTCTTATAATGCAGTGACCAGAACTGTACACAATACTCCAAGTGTGGCCGCACCAGAGTTTTGTACAGCTTCGCCATAACGTCTTGGTTCCGGAACTCGATCCCTCTGTTAATAAAAGCTAAAACACTGTATGCCTTCTTAACAGCCCTGTCAACCTGGGTGGCAACTTTCAAGGATCTGTGTACATGGACACTGAGGTCTCTCTGCTCATCTACACTGCTAAGAATCTTACCATTTGCCCTGTACCTTGCATTCCGGTTACTCCTATCAACGTGCATCACCTCACACTTGTCTGCATTAAACTCCATTTGCCACCTCTCAGCCCAGCTCTGCAGCGTCTCTCTGCAACCTACAGCATCCTTCGTCACTATCTGACAGAAGGGCAACAAGAATTATATGCAGCATTTCAAAAGTGGTCTCAACAATGTCCTGTACAGTCATAACATGACATCCCAACTCCTATACTCAACGTTTGAACCAATGAAGGCAAGTGTGCCAAACACCTCCTTCACCATCTTGTCCACCAATGTACCTGCACCCCTAGGTGCCTTTGTTTGGCAACAGTTCTTAGGGCCCAACCATTAACTGTATAAGTCCTGCCCTGGTTTGCCTTACCAAAATGTAACATCTTACATTTATCTAAATTAAACTCAATTTCCCACTCCTTGGCTCACTAGTCCATTTCATCAAGGTCTGGTTGAACTCGGAGATAATCTTTTTCACTGTCTGCTACGCTGCCTATTTTGGAGTCATCTGTAGACTTACTAACCATATCTACTACATTCACATCCAAATCATTCATATCGATGATGAAAAGCAGTGGACCCAGCACTAATCCTTGTGGCACAGCACTGCTCACAAACCTCCAGTCTGAAAAAGCCAGCCACCACCAGATCTCAAGAAGGGTCACTGGATCCCAAATGTTAACTTTGTTTTTTCCTTCACAGATGCTGCCAAACCTGCTGAGCTTTTCCAACAACTTTGATTGTGTCCAATTAGCTAGCTCCCCCAGATCCTATGTAGTCTAACCTTACTGAGCAATCTACCATGCTGAATCTACCATACAGAACCTTGTCGACAACGTCTACTTCATCAAGCTTCTTTGTTACCTCTTTAAAAGACTCAGCCAAGTTAGTGAGACACTATTCCCCATGCACATAGCCAAGCTAACTATCCCTAATCAGTGTTTGCCTTTCCAAATGCATGTAAATCCTGTCCTTCAGAATTCTCCCCTTTCTTAAATACTGGCACCACATCAGCCAACTTCCAGTCTTCCAGCACTTCACCTGTGGCTATCAATGATACAAATATCTCAGCAAGCAAACCAGCATTCTTCTAGGCATTCGTTCAAACCCAGCTGTCTATACCTGATAAGTGCCCCCTTCGTCTTGACCAGAACCTCAATTTCACTAGACATCCAGAATTCCCCACATCTGCCAGCCCTTGCCCTTCATATTAACTGGAGCATACCGTCTCTGAACTGTCATTACCTCATTCTTAAAGGTCTCTAACTTTCCAGCTGTCCCTTTACCTTGCTAAACCAGCTTTAACTGCCTTAATAAACTTTTGAAAGGTCCTGTCTAATACTGGTAAAATTGGCCTTACTACAATTTAGAACTTTACTTTTTGATCAGTTCTATCCTTTTCGGTAGTATTTTAAAACCAACAGAATTGTGATCACTTTGCGATTGTGCTTCCCCACTGATACTTCCGTCACTAGCCTTGCCTTATTTCCCAACAGATGGTAAAGTATTGTTCTTTCTCTGGTTGGTACATCCTTAAGAAACTTGAGAGAGTTTTCTTGTAAACACTTAACAAATTCCTCCCCATCCAAGCCCTTAACGCCACGACAGTCCCAGTCCATGGGTAAAAAGTTAAAATCCCTACCTTACAGCCATATTTTTTCTAGAAATATCTGAGATTTTCTAATATATTTGCTTCTCAATTTCCTGCTGACTACTGGGGTGTCTATAATACAACCCCAACAATGTGCATATTACTTCTTTTATTTTTAATTTTCACCCATATAACTTCACTGGATGATCTCCCAGGAGTATCATTTCAGCTGTAATGTTACCCTAACCAAATACGCCACTCCCCCTCCTGTCTTTTCTCCCTTTCCATCTTTCCTATAGTATCTGTACTCAGGAACATTAAGCTACCAGTCCTGTCCATCCCTGAGCTACATTTCTGTAATAGCTATGATACTCCAGTCCCATGTTTCCAATTTGAATTCATCTGCCTTTACTTTTAGGCTTCTTACATTGAAGGAAATGCACTTTAATGTATCTGTCTTAGCTCATTCTCTGTCTAGCTCTTGTCTGCCTTGACTATTAAACTTGCTCCCCTTATCTACTGTACCTGCCTTAGCCTTTTCCCTTTCCTCACTATCACTTTGGTTTCCGCCTCACCAACTCTTTACTAGTTTAAAGCCTCCCGACTAACATAGCAAATTTTCCCACAACGATTGCTGGTTGCCTTCCAATTCAAGTGGAACCCTTCCCGCTTATATAGGTCATTTCTAATCCTGAAGACATCCCAATGGTCCAAAAATGTGAATCCTTGCCCGCTGCACCAGCTCCTCAGCCACACATTCATCTGCCCTGTCCTCATATTCCTACTCTCACTAGCACATGGCTTGGGTAGTAGTCCAGATATCACTTCACTTGAGGACCTGCTTTTTAACCACCTACCTGATTTCCTGTACTCAGTCTGCAGAACCCCATTCCTTTCCTTATCTATACAATGGGTACCAAGGTGTACATTGACCTCCTGCTGGTCACTCTCTCCTTTCAGAACATTCTTCACCCTTTCTGAAACATTCTTGATCCTGGCACAATAGAAGCAACACACCAGCCTGCTGTCTTGCTGACAACTAAGTAACCATTTGAATTATAGAGGGAGTGCTTTTCCTTGATATATTAACTTTTTTAATGCCAACCAACAACAAATATGTTCTGACATTTAATTAGATCATGGTTGATTGTATCCTAATTCTACACTGGTTCCCTAGCCCTTCATTCTAACAAAAATCTAGCATTCTTGATCTTAACATTTTCAATTAGTTCCCAGCCTCAACAGCTGGGACAGAGTTCCACATTCTCATTCCGTTTGAGTGTAGCAATGCATCCTGACATCAGGTCTGAATGACAATGAGGGAACCTTCATTTTCACTGCGAGTATACATGATTTGCATACTTATGGCCTGTTGAACACCCTAGGTTGCACAAGCTTTGGCGAATTAATTGTGTACTAGTACAGTTGCAGTCTGCAGAATGGATTATGCACACAGAATCAAACACGGGATATCTACCTTGCCTAATGAATGGGTGTTGTGCTTTATATAGCCAACACTCCCTCTGAATCTGCATCACTCGTTCCTTTCTACTGCAATACATTGACGCAGTATGTGTCAGGTAGACCTGCATTTCAACTCTGGTATTGCCATTTTAACACACAATAAAAGCCACGAATATAATTTGCAGCATTTCTGCTCAACGCATAGTTGGCTCTTTCAGAGGCTTATAAGATGTTCACCACCAGTAGCAGGGATTTCGAAAGCAAAAATAATGCTACGAAATGCCATATAGGTACAAGTGAAAAGTAACTGACTATAACACTGATTCCATTTGTCTGTGTTTCAATATGTCAGCAGGTTTAGGAATCTGTCCAATTCAACCCATGCTACAGTTTAGAGGAAGTCAGGACAGAAGCAGGAGATTTTGTTCTTTTTGAGTATGAGTAGAGAAAACCCTGTTCAGCATAATGAGACGAATGGCAATGCCAATCAATTACATTTTCCTTTCTCGTTACAACATGTTTTGAAAGTAATACAGATACATTTAACTCAATGAGTCATCTGAATTGCTGAGACAGTGTAAATTAGTATGCAGGAAAAACCCATATTCTTGAAATAGTCATTATCCAGTGACAGTAATAAACATTCCAACAGATTGACACTCATATTGAGGACACCACACTCATTAAAGTTACTCAGGTTCTTCGTACTTAAATTGGCTTCCTTAGTCCAGTATAAAACACATTGTGATGTTTATTGCTAAATTAAAACATTGTTGAGTGAAATGGCATTTTCTGATTGCATAACTAGTCAGTCATGTTGTGTTTGCACTGAAATTTAGCAATGCCTTATTTTTGAGTATCATGCAGTTTTGGGGCTTATTATATAACCAGCATCAAGCAATGGACAGTGTGGAGCATAGATTGACTACAATATTACCTTAGAGTAATGATGCAAGACTTGAAAAATTAAGGCATTTTCCCGTGTGAGTAAGGTGGAAGACATTAAATTGATGGAAGTTGTGATAACGTAAATAGTGCTGACTTTGTCAATCAAAAATCTAATGTAGCCTTGACTATATTCAATAACCTAATCTCCAATGTTCTCTGGAGAAGATAATTCTTGAGGCTAACCACCCTCTTAGACATAAAAACATCTCATCTAAGTTTTAAACATGAGATCCCTATTTTTTAAATTGGTCCTAGACTCCACTACAGAGGAAATGTTCTCTCTGATTTCACCATGTCAAGTCCCCTTAGGGGTTTCACCATCATTGTCACATCAACTATTAATTTGACTCACTCACTATCAGTTCCATTCCTTTCCAGGGTCCCTGTCTCAGGCTGAATCTGAGCTTTGCAAATTTGGGAGTCTGTTGGGCCCTGAGCTAAGCCTCCAATTCATAGTCTCTCCATCAGAAAGACTATCCATTTCCATTCCCACGTCTGTAACATTTCACATCTTTGCCCCTGCCTCAGACAATCTGATGATAAAACACTCTTGCAAGCTGTTAATACTTGGTCTATATCAATGTTTTGCTGACTGGCCTCTAGTTTGCATCCTCCGATGGTCTTCTGCCCACACATTCAGCTACACCAACTTGTAGCCATCAGTCACTCACCCCTTCAATAATGATCCCAGTCTGGCAATACCTTTAATTTAGAGTTATTTTTAGAATTCATAGAATCCCTACAGTGTGGGAACAGGTCCTTTGGCCCAGCAAGTCCACATCAACCCTCACAGGCCCATCCTCCTGTAACCTCCCTAATCTACACATCCCTGAACACTATGGGCAATTTAGCATGCCCAAGCTACCTAGCCTGCATATCTTTGGACTGTGGGAGGAAACTGGAGCACACAGAGGAAACCTACGCAGAACGTGCAAACTCCACACAGTCACCCGAAGGTAGAATTGAACCCGGGTCCCTGGTGCTGTGAGGCAGTAGTGCTAACCACTGAGCCACCGTGCTGCCCCTAGTAATATGATCTCGGGAGTTTTAATCCCACAGGTCAAGGGGCACATGCCTGATAATAGCTAAAACAAAGGTGTTCTACTCCTGGCATTTGAAACAGCCTGCGAGCCCCAAGTGAACAGATGACACACATCGGTGATACCCTCAAGGCCCCATTGGCAAAGTGTGACATTCCCACAGACACCTGGGAATCCACGGCACAAGACTATCTAAATTGGAAGAGGAGCATCCAGGAAGGCATCGAGCACCTCGAGACTTGCCATCGGGACAAAATGAAAGCGAGGCGAAAATGGCGAAAAAAGTGTGCTGTCATACCAGTGCCCCAACCATCCCTTCCCCTGGCTAGCACCTGGCCCTAAGTGTAATAGAGCCTACGGTAGCCACATCACTCTGTATAGCCACCTACAACTCATTCTGAGAGTGGAACAGAGTCAACATTGCTTGCGAGAGACCATCAATGTTGATGATGATGATGATGACGATGAGTAGCTAAAACATCAGTGTGCCTGCAGCAGCAAAAAGAAACAGACATGAGATAAGGATCATCAAAATGGATTCTGCAAAGCGTTAAGATTTAATTAATTTTTCTGCTCCTCCCCTCGTGCCTAATGACCCTGTAGGCTTGTATACAAGTATGATTGCTTTTCAATTTCCACAGAGCTAACATTGCGAAATGGGGCATAACAGACTGCTGGAGAATTACGGCTTCATTTAAATATAACCCTACATTTTGAACAGATCCTACTACCATTTTTTAAAAAATGACAAGACAAACCTGCACAGATACGAACAGCAAAACAGATTTCCCCTGCACATCCACCACCCTAACAATCCCCAATTATGAGCTGAATGTTTGGTGGTAAATTCAGATTTCTATGTCTGACAAAGACTGGCTTGCAAAAATACAAAAAGTGGGGCATGAACAACAGAAGAAATGAAGGAGAATCATACAGATGATTTGCAAATCAGCCAATTGTCTGATACTTCTAATGGTAAAGTCTCTTTCGCACCATATATTTTCAATCAGTGAGGGGTCTCACAGTAAGATCATGAAAACATAACATCAAAAAAAAATGTTGTGTAAGAAAGCGACACTTTGCAAATAATGCTTGGGTTACCCTAGCAACTAGGAAATGCATAATCTGTCAGAAGAATCCATTTTCTTGGTAGGGGAACTTCTGAAAACATCTGGGTGAAATGAAACACAAAACTTTTGCTTCTGGGAAGTTATGCTCCATTCCACAAGAAGGAATACAGTCAGCAAGAGATCTTCTAATATTATTTGGAGATCATAATATAAAACACCATACAATGCTGACAGCACAGAAGGAGATAATTCAATCCTTAATGTCCATGCTGGCTCTGGGAAAGGCCAGCTCAACTAATCCCATTCTTGGGAACATAGAAAATGGTAGGCTTTTTGGCACCTTGATCCACTCTGCCATTCAATGAGGTCATGGTTGTTCTTTTGATTCAGATCTATTTTCCTGCATTATGCCCAAATCCAAGCTGTAGCCTTTTCCCTGTGTCCTCTTTGTATAATCTCCCTCCATCACCCTATCAAACAGTACATTCTAGATCCTAACCACACTCGTGAATGAAACAGATAAAAATTCCTCATGACACTTTTGATTCTTTTGCCATTCACCTCACGTCAATTACCACTTGTTCCTAATCCCTCTTGCAATGGGAACAGTCTCTCTATCCAGATCTCATCGCTTTGAATGCATTTTTTTTCCCTTAACTAAGAACAATCCTAGCTTATCCAATCGATCCACACTATGGAAGTCCCTCATCTCTGGCATGAAAGGGCAACATGGTGGCTCAGTTATGAGCACTGCCACCTCATAGCACCAGGGACCCAGGTTCAATTTGACCCTCAGAAAACCGCCAGTGTGGAGTTTGCACATTCTCCCCTGTGACTGTGTGGGTTTCCTCCAAGTGCTTCAGTTTCCTCCTACAGTCCAAAGAGGTGCAGGATAGGTGTATTGGACATGCTAAGTTGCCTGTAGTGTTCAGGGATGTGTAGATTAGGTAGGTTATAATGGGATGGGTCTGGGTAGGATGTTCTGAGGGCCAGTGTGGGCTTGTTGGGCCAAAGGGCTGGTTTCCATACTGTGGGGATTCTATGATGATTCCTGTGAATTGTTTTCCAAACCCTCTCTCATACCTTTACAGCCTTCTTGAAGTGTGGTTTTACATTCAACCAATTGTTTGAAACCAAGTTATGGTTTAATAAATCTTAATGTCCTCTTGTTTTTGTACTTGATGCCTGTACTTAAGAAAAGCCCGCAAGATCATGCATACCTTATTAAGCAATTTTCAATCTGCCCTGCCATCTTCAACCATATGTACATATTCGTAACTAAGCACACCTGCTCTATTGTCATGATTGCCTCAACTTGCACACCATATTTTCATCACTTCATGCATCCAATAGAAAGTCAGCCATTCACTGTGAATGACAATTGCAGACATGTGCTGTGTACAGTCTTCTGATCAAAGTCATGGGCTGTGATTCCCTGAGCTGTCAATTTTCACACTGATCCAACCAAAGGGTTGAGTGGGAATAATACAAACTTTCATCTCTCTCATCATGTCCAGTCAGCGGTTTCTACAAATCTAAACTATCATGAATCACTGATATAACAAGGTGTAGATCTGGATGAACACAGCAGGCCAAGCAGATGTTCATCTAGATCTATATCTTGTTATATCAGATTCTCCAGCATCAGCAGTTCCTACCAACATGACTCACTCTTCAGGCTATATTGTGTGAATAAAGCTCCTTCTATATTCTGATGTTATGTCCCTCTCAATGCCTGCAAGTGGAAGTGAGTTTACAAAAGGAACAGTAGACATAGAAGCGATATCCACAACGTTTATTTCCAGGTGAATTGCAACTTGTACTGTAAGTCATAACCTCTCTTCAGGCAATTGATTTGTATAAAGTTTTCAAGGGTAATTTCCCACTGGACAGGAGCAAAGCAATATCCAACCAGCTGGAGAGATGAAAAGGGAAAAAATAGGTTGCCAACTGCTGGCAATCTGCAAACATGCCAGAATAATGGAGCAGCTGTGAACAGAATAAACAGGATAATGCTTTGGACGAGGACAACTGTATTTTCAAAGTACGGTTAGAACCTAAAACCTAGATGAAGTCTAGGTCACAATCCCAGGTCTCAAAAGCATTCAAAGCCATTTTAAAATCAAATGGCCGAATTGACCAGGAGACAGGTTTAGGACCCAATTAGTGGTAGTAAGGACCTCCAGGAGGCAAAAGCTGCCTGCCTCATGCCAGCAGTAAAGTTGCCCATGCTGAGGGCTTAGTGAAGGGAAAGCCAGCAACATCAATAGGGCTGGAAGACTCTAGGATTAAGGCCCTTACATAGTGTGGACCGATTGGATAAACTGGGATTGTTCTTATTTAAAGAGAAAACTTGCACCAGTGTAACTAAGTCCTGAGAAAAACAGAGACCAATAACTATAATGAATCATTGGCCGTTCAGTGCTCTTCCTGAGGACTTGCGCCTTCAAATGCTAAGCAAGGAAGCAATGTAAACTTGCTCACTCATAATGAATTAATTGTAGTTTTAAATTTTACACTTGCATTTTCAGGTATATTGGGCTTCCACAAAATTCAGTGGGATGGCAGTCTAAGGATATAATCTGCCAAACTTGGTGGCAATGAATGCTACTATTTGACACCCCTCCCAACGCGGCCTTTCGATCATCACACTTGCCCATTTCCACCACCTCGGCTGAGGCCTATCTGAAGAAGCATGTGATTTTCCAAAGTCTTTCATCAACATGATTTTTCAAAATTTTTTATTAAAGTGATTTTCTATTGCTTTTCTTTTAAAATTGTTTTTCTAATACCTTTTCAAAAGTGATGTTCCAATGTCTTTTTTCCAATATTATTCTGCATGGTTTTGTTTTCCCAATAGCAGCAATCTTGTTTTTGGTTTTGATGATGTCGTTGACTGTAAAACATGCTTGAAATATCCTGTACTGCTGGGCCTTGTTGAAAGCTGCATGGGAAGGTTTGAATTCTAATATCATGTTGATCAAGTTCAAGAATTCTCTGCAGCAGTTCAATAGAGTGGGTTTCGAAGAAAGATTTTATTATTACATTAGACGGTGTTGACACAGATGGGTAGAAGTCAAAAGGTCAGTCCTAAAAGTAATGGAAAAGTCCTACTTGAGTCATGTTTGAACACTGTGTTATCTACATATGAATGTAGTTGAAGCAGATACTGTGTAAGAGAGTGGAATGCTAAATGAATTCACATACTGCAACAGATGGAACATATATACGTAAATGAAGCTGATAGAATTTTCATGCATACATTCAAAGTGCTACTTTGTTGAAATACTTAACAGAAGGTTAAAGTCTGTAGGGTAACATGTGAGTTTGTGAAGGGTAAAAATGCAGTGCTGCATCCAATTAAGGGTTCACAACATGTTCAATTTCTTCACAGGGCTTTACTTGAACTTTGTACAAATACAGGTAGATAAATTCACTAACGTCCTTTCCTCTGTAAGATTGTTGTATGAAATGAGAAATTGCCATTTTTAACTACACAACATTGGTCGGCACAACATTGTGGGCTGAAGGGCCTGTTCTGTGCTGTACTGTTCTATGTTCTAAAATCAATAAACATTGAATGAATAGATGATGGACAAGTATCAAACTTGCAAGTTGGTCTATGGTATTTGGCCCAGAAATTGCCAGACTGAAGACTGCATGATGTTAACACTGAAATAAAAAGATATCTTGTTCCAAACATTAACACCACTCATGTTGAGAATGTTTGCTGTGTTAAGGCACTATATAAGTGCAAGCTGTTGTTGTTACAAATAAATCGCGCCCCAACCAAAAAAATTAAACATCAGGAGGAGAATTCTCCCACCTGCCAACAGTAAATGCATTTTGGTGTCATTCATTTCATGCAAGATGCGAGGGGACCTTTCTCAGAGCGAATGAGATGCTACAAGAATGTAGATCTTTCAATATTAACTGAGGAGAGAAAGTTAAATTGTACCAAATATCACATCAGGTTTCCGACATGCAACAAAACAACAACTTATATGCTTTTGATGTATTTTAAACAATGATTAAATATCCCAAAATGACTTTATCAAAAAAAATGTAAGTCTGCCATGAAAAGACAAAAAAAGGGCAGATGTCAGATGCATGGCCAAACTGTCAGGTTTTAATGCATGAACCAGGGGAGGCAGACTTGGAGAGATATGGTGAGGGAATTCCAGAACTTGGGGCATTAGTGGCTGAAGGAGCCATTATCAATGGTGCATTGGTTAAAACTGGGGATACTCAAGGGAGCGGAAATAGATGATAGCAGACATTCCGGAAGGCTTTTGGACTGAAGGGGGTAACCACAAAGGGGACAGTATGGAGTCATCCAGAATTTTACTTGCAGTTTTTAAAGCCTCACTGTTCTTCCTGGTGGAACATCATGAACGCAATGTGTCAAATTTAAAAAAAAATTGTAATGGCTTGTGCTGATATCTGACCTTAGTTTGATTTTTACAGCCCTGAGCGAAGGCTGCACTCCAATTAGTTGCTACTCACTTGTGCTTTCAGAATTTGAAATTTATCACATCAAGCACATCTCAGATACTTAAAAAAAAATAATGCGCTACTACCAAACCCAAAGAAACTTTAGGGAGTCGGCTCTTCTTTAATTATGTTAAATGGGAATCTTTTAGCCCAGATATTTGAAGAAAGTTTATTAATCAACTGATAGAAATTGTGGCATTTAATTAGTGTGGAGACGGATGTTAGAAGTAAAGATTTCAAGCAACATTGTACAACTTATTAAAATCTAAGCAGGAACTGCACCTATAAAATAGGTCAGTAGCACTTTAATTTCAAACAGTTAGCAAAGTGCAGTATTAAATGAAATACCAAGCAATTATAGCAACCAAAAAAAATCTCTTAATCACACACCGCAATTTCAGTCTCAGACATATTAAAACAACTAAACTGAATCCCCTCTAATCCTAATGTTCCAACTTTAAATATCTGTTTCTTTTGGAGATTTAATTCTATGAACAAGTAAATCAATTCACAGTTAAATTAAATTTCAACCTTGAATGTTGTACAATAATCCTGACCAACAAAGGGCCTTCACAGTAATAAATGCTGTTTCATTTCACTTCACTTTTCCCTCAAAGGCCAGCTTGTATTAAATATGACCAGGCGTAGGTTTATCTTAAACTACCTCTGAGCAGCATTACTAAGAAAAAGTAGACACCGTCTGATTGCATTTTCTGATAACAACCACATGAATACAATTATCAAACAACAGCTATATTATAATTGTGGTGACCTCAAAGGGTAAGATAACTCTGTTAGCTGTTGAAAACATGGTTTGAGGTTTGGCTCCTTCATTGAATATATTTGAACACCAGGAATGCAGATGTCACAGTGTAACCTTTGATCTGGGCCAAATGTTCTTATGTATACAGAACATAAAACACGTTTGCTTCTGTCTGGAAATTTAAATTTAAGTGACAGCTTAATTGGATGGTTGTCACACAAAGACATGTGGATCAAGAGTATTGCACATTCTTGTTGTACAATGACATCCAAAGAAATCCACAAATATATATTAGAAAAATTATTCATTATAATTTCAGCTAAGAAATGATGGGTGACAGTTGTTTGGCAAGAGTCAATGCAGTTTGTCTATACTACGGAAGATAATTCATGAGTACAGCCTCATACGAGATAAATCCAAATATTTGGTGCTTCTTTATTTGGCTGGACACTGGTTGAAATTCAAGGTTTCTAGTTACAAATTACTTAATGAACTTTGAGATTCCAACTAGTAGTGCTAACAGGGAACAAATGAAATTCTTATGACCGTCCTTACAAACTTATACTAAAATTCGTACAATCCAGCTTTGAGTCTTGGGTGTTGCTTGCAGCTAGATAATGGCTGTTGATTATTGATGGGCTAAAACCTAAACCTTTTGGGATACTGGAGTGTGATGTAAGATCTCACAGATTATTTGGGAACCGTACAACCAAATCCAGGAGATCAGTGATTGATAGCTGAAGACTGCAAGGAAATCCTAGAAGAGTTGGCAATTTCTGCCTCTAGTTCTTGACATGAAACAAAACTACCTCAGCCTCAAAACCAACAGAGAGTTTAAAAAAGAAACGGCCAACCTGCTTTGTCTGATTATGGGCAGTTTGCAAGCTGGACAAATCCATTCTACACAGATCAGTCCATTTTGAGGGGATTACATGGGATAGGGAATAATTGCATTTGTTTATAAACTGGGCCTTTGCTTCTCCTTTTATTGTTGAAAGGATCCTAATTTTGAACAAGCGGACAATTCCACAGCTTAAGCAATCTACAAGAGGATTACGCTAAAAAAGAATCTGACAAAGTTGTTTATGACAAGAGACTAGGGTTTCTTGGCATGGTGACTAAAGAAGACAAAAATTTTGTCACTCTGCATTGCTTGGGTAATTTTTCAGGCCCTTTTGTATGCAAAGCAATGCCAGGATTTTAATGGCTACATTCCTGCTTGCTCTGATAATTTTTTTATGTTTTCATGAATGTGGACTTGCTGGCAAAGCCACATGTATTACCATCCCTAAGTGCCCTTGAGAATACTAGTTTGCTCGACCAATTCATAGAGTAGTTAAACATCAACCACATTATTGTGGATCTGGAGACACATATTGGTCAGAAAGGTTGAGGATGGCAGATTTTCTTTTCTAAAGGGCATAATGCACCAGATGAATTTTCACAGGAATAAATGGAAACTTAATGGTGGTCATTATTGAGGCTAACTTTCAATTCCACATTTGAATTTAAATTCCACCAGCTGCCATGATGTGATGAGGACACACATCCCCACAGAATTATCTTGGGCCTCTGGATTATTAATGCAGTGACATCACCACTGCATCACCATCTCCTCCCAAAGCTGCTCGGACCTCTGTCCAACATTCCATACCTTGCTTTCCAACAGATCAGATTATTTATTTTTAATTGGAACAGGGAGTGTAATTACAGTGATGCATAAGGCATCACAATTGCATGGAAGCTCTTTTCCTGTGTCGCTTGCTCCTGAATGTGCCAACTTACCTGCCCAGACTTTGCCATGCCAGGCGTATGTTAAAAACAACAGCGGAGTAGAAGGTTGAATACTATGAGCCTTTTAGAAGCAGAAGTACAAAACTGTGCCAACAACAAATTGCTTACGATAAAATAGAATGAATTTTGCAAGGCCTGCTCTCAAAGTGGATCTACTGCTCGAATGGAGAAATAGGATCAATTGGCTTTCCTCTGTTGTCCCTGTCCAACTAGCAAGACTCACTATTAGGGATTCAGCCATGTAAAATTTACTCTGTTGAGCATTCATTATCAGATAATGCTAAGACCTGCTACACAAGTCATACACTTCAGTATTAACTCATGAGTAAGAATGCACCATGCTGTTCTACTCTGATGCAGTTGTTTTAAAAACTGATTCATCTTTACTGACTTCAAGTGCACTTGAGGTTAGAATCTTTACTGATACAATGTTGATCAGGTGTTCTATTTCTACATTTAGCCTAATGCTGCTCTCTGTTGATTTTGTCAGAGTAAAATTGGGAGGGCTCTAAAACCAGCCTCTGTAACCAATCCCAACAATTTGCCAACAGGCAAGTCGCTTCAAAGTTACATTGCAAGCTTTTTACTCTTCTATTACCATCATTAGCTATTTAACTATTTTGTGGTTTCCATTTAGCCAGTAGCTGTGCATGTGTATGTTTTCCTTTCACTTCCTTATTTCATTTTACCCTTTTAAATGATATTGGTCTGTAATTTCTGTCAGTTTATTGAAAGGTTGACACATAAAGCATTAATGCATTGAATTCCACCCACCCCCCCCCCCTCAGAATCTGACTGACAGCTGACAGAAAATTGACTTTAATTGTCTGATCTGAAAGAGATAAGCAGGTTTAATTAATGTGTTTTCCAACAGCTCAAAAAAGATTGGAAATCTGGGAACAGGCTACGTTATATCAGTAATGTCCTTGAGAGCTGGCAAAGATTTGGAAGTAAAATGACAATTAATCTGTTTCCTTTTGCAACGTGTTGAAGTAAAATGGAAATTGCCATAGTCCTACCAAACTGCAGGGCTGTCTCTAACAGAGGGATATATTGATGGTTGTTTATCTTGAGAGTCACCACGCTTCAGGTTAAGGGACAGGTTAAAAAAGAGATTTCCTCATGGCAACGTCAGCCACTGTACCCGTACTAGCGGCATCAGTCTCCATCACAAACTGGTCGTCTCGCCAACAAAGCTCATCGACCAGCAAAGTAACTCAGCAAAGTTAACAACTACAGCAATTCAAGTCACCGAATCATAGAAAGCTCTCTGGTGGTAGCAAACTGGTGAAAGGATTAATGCAGCGACAGTTACAGCTAATTCAGAGTTTATGAAGATTGGTCTTCTTCATTGGAAATTATAAGGCTATAGCTCTGCTTTAATTTTATGCAGCCTCAAGGCAAATTGTTACAAGTGCTTTCATGAATAAGTAAGGAAGCAGCTTTCAACTATGGCAGCTTGCATCTACATAGGCCATTAACAGAGAAAAAAGATTTCATTGTGTTGATACAACAATAACTAAAAGCAGCACAAGCCAAAGAATGACTGGGAATTCTGGTCAAAATATTTGGTCAAATCAGTAAGGTTTAAGGAAGATATCACATAAGGACAGGGTGATGTAAATACCTCGGAAGGAAATTCCAAAACATAAGATCTAGGCAGCTGGAGATTTGGCCTTTACTGGTGGGAGTGAGAGAGGGGCTGTGGTGATGGCGGAGATGCAGAAGAATCCAAAATCAGAGAAAATAGGAATTTGTGGAAGTCTTGTAAGATTGGAGGAGGTTACAGACCTCAGAATAATGGAAACTGCAGAGGATTCATACAGAAAGATGAAATTTTCAATTTAGAGTATTCAGGAAACAGAAGGTTCTGGAAGATGTATAATGCAGATAAACAGAAGCTTAAAGAAGTGAAGGAAACTGAGTCAGGCAGGGGCTACTATTGGAATAATCCAATCTGAAAGATACAAAGAATGGAAGAGTTTACATTCTGCTTCATTCCAAAGCCCTTACCTGTTTTTGTTAATTGTGTGAGAATATTTATCAGTACTATAAAGCTTTTCTTTGAAATCAAACTGACCTCACTCCAGAAAAAAAACCTCATTTTAGCCTGAGATATGCACGCTCTCTGTGTTAAAAACAATGAGCTGAATTTTTTTAGTGACAATGAAGAAGTCAATAAAATTTTTAAATCATTCTTAAGTACTGACTTAATATTACTACAGATGGTTTTCAACATCAAGGTAACTTAGAGCTTTGAAACTCCACTATTTCTCCATTAATATTTTACATATTTAAAGTTGTCTCAACCAATTTCATGGCAGTTTGTTAGTCTGGCATTGCACTGCAGAATATCAAGCTATTCAATGGTTTTGATACTTCAGTCTCTGTACTCCTCAAATGCCACAGTGTAAAACCCCTTACGCATGAGCAAACCAACAACATTCTGCAAGCATTTGACAATAGTTTGATAATTGAATGATTAAATACACATGCCTCAGTTGGAAAGATACAGTAAGCCCCTTCCCAGTCAATGGACTGATAGGACCTGAATATATCAACCATCCAAGAGAATTATAAACAACAGTCTGACAGTCTTATTGAGAATTCATATTTATGTGAAATGTTCCTCTTAGATACTCTTTTTTGTCTCCTGAATTTAAACTCTTCCTTAATCACTTTCAGTGTTGATTCTCATCAAGAATCAGAAAATTATTTATTAGAACTGTCACTTTCCAAGCAGTCAAGATAGATTACCCACAGTTCAAGTAATCATAAAATCTTTCACACAGAATTATAAGTTGCTGACCTGCTTGCTGTTTTATTGGAGGCAGCTCTACAGCAAATAAGGATATGGTAACATAGTAGCAACTAATAATCCAGAGATCTGGATGAATGATCTGCTGATATGAGTTTAAATTTCATCATGGCAGCCACGGAATCTAAATGACATTAATTAAGTAAAATCTGGAATAGGAAACTAGTATCAGTAATAATGACTGTGAAGCTACCAAACTGTTTAATAATAAACTTAGCAAAATACTTTAGGTTAGTGAATCTGCCATCTTGACCTGACCTGGCCTATATGTGACTTGACACCCACAGAAATGTCCTTAATTGACTCTGGAAAAACCTAACAAACCACTCGGTTATTGGTGAGGTACTTGATTGAAGGAGACCAATGACTCAAATTTATAAAATATAAAATTATAATGTAACAAAATGTTATAAGGCAATTCACCAAGGCATTATCAAACAAAATTTGGTAAGAAGATACCTAAGGTATTATTAGGCCAGCTTATCAAAAGCTTAGTCAAAGACTAAACCCCTAGGAAAATCTTAGAAGTGGATATGCCAAGAGTTGGAGAGATTAACTTGAGGGACTTTTTGGCTGAGGGCCTAGTTAGCTGGAATCAGGCTTTTGTAAGCTGGAGAGATCTTCAAGGTAGAGAGGAAAATAGAGACATAGAAAGATTTGAAACCAATATCTTCCAATTCCTGCCAAGCTCCAGCAACATGCTATGAACAAGAATTTATTTCACAGTTTATATTTTCTCCTTTTCTTTCAATTCTTATGTATTTGTTCACGGCATGTGGGTGTCAGTCAGACCAGCATTAATTGCAAGCGGTCAGTTAAGAGTCAAACAAATTGCTGTGGGCCTGGAGTCACATGTTCGCCAGACCAACTATGGATGGCAGATTTCTTTCTTTAAAAGACATTAGAGAGCCAGATGGATTTTTATGAAAATTGATAGTGTGGTTATGTATGTCTGAGTCAAGCTGACATATCCAGAACATTAACTCGTGTTCCAGATTACTACTCCAATGACATCATCAGTACACTACTGCCTTCCCTTCCCCATTACTCTTTCTTTTAATTTTCGTGTTGATTCCCATTAAGAATCAACAATTCATGTTAATGGCCTCCTCAATTCATCATCACAACCAACAATTCCAACAAAAAGGTGAGTCAATCAGCCTGCTCACAGATATGCTATGCTGCTACCCCATATAAATAAAAGCGGAGACAATTAGCTGCATTCAGATAAACCAGGATCTACGAGAAGAAAGCAGGCTGCGTATGGAAGAGACAGGTATGTGGATGAAACAGGACAGAAATTTTTTTTTAAGGATAAGAGAGCCAGTTCGAGAGGAATGAGCATAGAGACAGATCTGAGGAAATAATGACATGTGGGGATATCAAGTGGAAAAAAAAATCTGTGGACACAAATGAAATGCAATGTTTATTGCCATATGAAGAAAGAAGAAATCTACTACATCCTCCCCAGACACAGTAAGAAATAAATGGTAGTTTTTAGAATAGTACAGAGTTCTTATGGAATTGGTTAATGCAGCATTTGTTTCCTTTCTTTCCCTGAAAACATACTCAAACAATTCCAAGCAGTTAGGAGCCAAGACAAGACAGAGTTAGGAATCACGAAGACTGTGATCCTGTGAGAGTTGTATAGAGGGTGTCACTAGACTCTATTGACTTGCCTCATTTGATAGCAGGGTGCTTTCTGTCCCTTTTGTCCCCTTTTATTGACACAAGCGTCCGTTAAAGGCTAAAAAATGGCCCTTAGCATGAAGTTAGTTCAGAGACAGGCAGCAATCCTCTTTAGGTAACTGCATAATCTGCAGTTGGAAGCAGACCAGAGGGAGAGCTACCTAATAGTTAGGCTCTGAGTATCCATTACTAGGGGCTAGTAAATCAGTCATTTGTTAGAACTCTGCTAAGCAATGTACATGTGACAGGTGGCCAAGCTGTCAAGGCAGCCAACTTCTACCTTGTTCATCACTGTAGTTTGAGGTAAAGGGCCATTTTTAGTTGCTGTGCAGAAATCTGCTGCCACAACCTATAGAAATCAAAATATCTTCTGCTATCCAACCATTCTTCCTTTAGAATGTGTCAACCACTTTCATCTATTATGTGGAGGTGCCAGCGTTAGACTGGGGTGGACATGGCCAGAAATCACAAGGAACCAGGTTATAGTCCAACAGGTTTATTTGAAATCAGTTTGCAAATTAACCTGTTCGACTATAACCTGGTGTCATGTGATTTCTGACTTCATCTATTTAGGGTGGTATGTTTTTTCCCATCTCTTTAGCTTATGCACAATATCTAAACTGTTGCTGCTTAATAAACTCCTTAAAATCGCTTGTGAATTCTCAACTATTTTGGATAACCTGTGACTGTAAAACACTAACATTTACACGAAGATGTGAAGAATTCATGGAAATTTGTATTTGAATGATATTCCTGCGGCAAGTCTGACACAACAATGCTTGCAAACGTTCTCTTTATTTCCTAATATCTCCAGCACAGGAGCAAGAAATTACTGTCTATTTACTTTAAATAGCTAGGTACCACAGTGGGTGAGGTGAATAATTTTTCACTGAAAATAAGCAGCATATAAAAGCAATCACTACATCAAAAAGCCTGTTGTTGGTAGCATGGTGAACATCTCAAAAGTGTCTTTGTTTTATTTGGAAACAATTGCTTTTTAAATTATAATTAATTTTGAGTCAAATGTCAGATAAATTCCTAGTAGTATTGAGGAAACTTACCCTTTTAAGGCTGTGTTAGTTAAAAAAGTATAGCTGTACTGGCAATGTGACCTTCATCTTAAAATCTTACATTAACACGGGCTCTAACTGATGCAACAGCTTCCGATCCCTGCAAAACCTCACCTTGTTCCACTCCCCTCCCACCTATTATTCAAATACCTCATACTTCATGCTCCACATCAGGTTTCTCATCATTGATATCCTTCCTGCTTTATTTCCTGTTTCTGGACTGATTCAAGGTACAACATAAATGCAAGTTGTTGTGTAAGTACAAGAGGCAGTTTTTCAGCCTCTGTTTACTAAAATAATATGCTTGTGAGTTGTATATTCTTCTAAAAATAATTTATCTATATATACATAAAAATAAGCCGATCATAATAGATGGTTCACACAAGGTAGTAATTTATTTGAATGCATCTGATATTTCATAAACCATGGAAACAGGGACTGAAATTCTTGTGAAAACATTGACAATGAATTATTGTCTTAAATTCAAGACTGGTAATAGGCTGTGCTTCATGATATTATATTTAATATTTCATTTAGAAAGATCCTTTGTGACATTCCTTACAACCTTCTGTTCAGCTGAACATAGTGGAGCCAACATAGCAAAGGCAAAAGGACAATTAGCTTAACAATAACAGAACGCCTGAAGGTTCACAGCATCGTGTGACTACTACTGTCGTGTCTCGTGATTTTGTTTACTTTCCTTCAAATGAAAATATCCAATTTGTCAGAAAAATGTTAAATAGACACAGTGATTATTGCAGAAATGTGCCAAATCACTCGCTAGTCGTTAACAGTTATGAGCATGTGCAGTCAGGCTCAAACCAACTTAGAAACTTCTTGGCAAGTGGTCCACAGCTACTGTTATATTTTGTGCCATGAATTCAAGATCAGTCAAACACTAACAAAAGTGGGTCAGAACACAAGCTTTGCAGCCAGACTTTTCAAATCCAGGTCTGCTGGGATACATGAAATAGTTTAAGGTTTTCAAAGTTCCAAGTGAGTCCAAACACCTGGAACAAAATATCATTGCCCAAGCTGCCTCCTTATATTGAGAAACACAGTAAGCAAGCCATTGTCTGGTTTTAGGTTTCTACTGGATTATTTTGTAATATTAATTCCTGTAACTATATTACCCAAACAAGTG
Organism: Stegostoma tigrinum; assembly: GCF_030684315.1. NCBI lineage: Eukaryota > Metazoa > Chordata > Chondrichthyes > Orectolobiformes > Stegostomatidae > Stegostoma > Stegostoma tigrinum. The sequence continues at coordinate 22,006,107 of NC_081359.1, forward strand.
CTTATCAATCCCTGGCATAATTGCTTATCAGTTTTACAGTCTCCACCCTCATGTATATTGGCTGCAATGAGCACAATATTCTTTATTTGCACTCGTGGCTTTTCAAGTTTCTTCAAACCTTTTTCAAACATCATTATTAATCAGCTCCTGCATCTAACCAGCTGATTTGTTGTGTCACTCTGTGGCATGATTTCCGTAATGTGGAAAGTGAGCAATGTCAAAATATTAAACAGAAATATTGAGAGAAAGAAAAATGCAAAATGAAACAATGTAACAATCTCACATTCTGGGTTAAAATTGGATCGCACAATACTATTAGGAAGAAAGAAAGAACTTGCATTAAAGTAACGCTTTCCTTTACCTCGGGAAGTACTAAAAGACTTCATAACTAATTAAGAACTTTTATTTGAAAACCAAAAGAACTGAGCATGCTGTAAATCAGGAACAAAAACAGAAGTTGCTGAAAAAGCTCAGCAGTTCCGGCAGCATGTGTGAAGAGGAAATCAAACTTAACGTTTTTGGTCCGGTGACCCTTCCTCAGAAATTTTATTTGAAGTGTAGCATTGTTGTAATGCATGAAATGCAGCAACCAATTTCCACACAGTAAGGTCCCACAAACAGCACTGAGATAATAATCACATAATCTGTTTGATGTTGGCTTATGCATAAACATTAGCCAAGAATCTCCTGTTTTTCACTGAAATGTTGTTGCGGAACATTTTACATCCCCATGAGAGGACAGATGGGGACTTGGTCTGATGTCTCATCTGAAAATCAGCACTCCGTTAGCACTGCAGCCAAGATTTTGTGCTTAGATCTCTGGAGTGGAAACTGAAACTAGAATAGTCTGACTCAGAAATGAAAATATAAACAACGGTGCCACATCTGACATTTGTTAATGCATTTGAAGCCAAATGTTAAAACAGCTGAGCAAGGTTTTCATACAAATGCATTCATTGCTCTGGTGAAAGCCCATGGTTATTCTATATGCTGTCCCCTAAAGACAGCATTCAAAAGAATTATGTAGCATTAATTTGTGTGTGCACTGTGATGACACCTATCTTTCCTCCTTCACTGTCATGAAGTTATCAGAGTGCTTATTCAATATCTAGCAATGAATAAGCAGAAATTCTCTCCAGTTAAACATGTGGATGACTGAAGCTATTGTTTTAGGTTCTCAATCCAAAATTCATCCTCTAGACACTGACTCCACCTGTCTCCTAGCTAACAGTCTGAGGCTAACTCAGACTTGCAACCTTGGCTGTCGTATTTGATCCCATGATGAACTTGTGACTTCATACTGTGTCAACACAAGACCCGCTTCTAACTCTATAGCATTTCCGAATGCCGGCTCAGCTTATCTGCTGCCTTTTGTTAATATTTATACTTTGGTTACCTCATGATTAACTATTTCGCCACTCCCCTGGCTAGTTTTCCACAATATAACCTCTATAAACTAATTCTGAAATTCTGCTACCCACATTCTTACTTACACAAAGTTGCTGACCTGTTTTGGCTTCTGGTCAATTAACGTCCGAATTTGTAAAATGCTCATCCTTGTTTTTAATTCCTTCTAATGTGGCGTTCCTCTAATTTTGCATTCTTGAAAATCTTCAATTTTAATTGTTCTAATATTCATGGCACTGCCTTCAGCTTTTTGGGTCCTAAGTTCTGACAGTCCTTCCTTCATTTTCTGCACCATACTACGGTAAGAACCTTAGCAAGTACAGGAATTGGACCTCCATGCTGTTGGTGTCACTCTGCATCACAACCAGCTGAGCTAACTAACCTCTGAGGGCTTGAGAAAGTGCGGCCTCCATGGTAACTTCAGCTGGTATCACAAGGGTCCCACCATCTAAATGTTGCCCCTCGCTTGATGTAAGGTGAACCCCAGGTTAAACCAACACCTGTCATCTCTCTCAAATGAGACAGCAGTCCTGTAGTCCTGTGGTCCTCTGTGACTATGGTGACCTTACCTTATTACCTCCTTATGTGGCTCAATAGCAAAAATTATTTATTAATGCTTCTGTACAGAACCTTGGGATGTTTTATGACAGTAAAGGCTAGTGTTTTCTCCTCTGGATATTGTAAATCTTTTACCCCCGTTCAAAGATGTTATTAGGCACATCTGGAGTAGGCGGGATTTAAACACAGACCTCCCTGGCTGAGTATCACAAGAGCTCCTTCGAGAAGTTGTACACTATCTTGTTTGTGGCAGTACTAACTACCATCACAATCTGAGATCTGTGATTACAGCATCATTACGCTTCTGGAAATACCTTAGTACTATTTTTAACTTGAAACTGCATCTGAATCCAGTGTTTGCAACTCAAATGGTTTCATTAAGTAAGAGAGGCAATTATTTTGAGATTTCACAGTTTTTTATCCATAATTCATTTTTCTATTTTAAATATTTCCACTTACAATTTCTGCTATTGGGAATACTGAGCATAAGGCTGTTATTTTTTACAGGATAATGTAAGCCTTTTGAATATTAGAATTGAAGGGAACAGCACTTAGGTCCTTACAGTTAAGCAGAACTTGTGTAGAGATCGTTGAAGCACTTTAAATTATTTATGCAACTGTACTTTGTTGATAGTGGAGTACTTATAACTCTCAAGTCCTGGTTATCAAATGTTCTTATGTAGCTCTAAAAATCTTCCCTTTTGTTCTCAGCAAGAGTGAACACAGTGTAAAGGAAATGTAGTGTGAAAAAACGAATGAAATATACCCAAACATTCTATCATTACCACCTAGAAGGACAAAGGTAGCAAGCAGAAGGGAACGTCAAAATATCGAAGTCAGACACCATTCTGATTTTGGACATCTATTGACTTTGCTTCATTGCTGTTGGGTCAAAATATTGAATTACATATCAGCACCCAGAGAATCCCTGCATCGTGCAGATTGCAATAATTCAATTTGAAAGCTATTTGAAGTATTGATTCAATAATAATCCATGCCAAATGCTGAAAATTTCTGTACCATCTCCCCCTTTTATTGCGTTCTGAAGCTGTTGCTCAGAGCTGCAGTATTGGGCTATTGCAGCCAATGGCATATATGTCTTGAATTTTATGTATGTGAATGAGAGATGACTAATCAATTGGCATAATTTTTTTGGTAATTTTGTTGCTGTTAATTTGTGCACCTCCTGTATGTATCACATGCATTCCAATGTCACAGGATCTTCAGCTGGCTCTTCATTTTTGAGTGGATCCACATATCTGCGTGGAGTTTTGCGAAAGTGTAAATTACTGCAACCCTTTCTAATACAATTTGGACCTTTACAAAATGAATCAGTTTAGATAGTGTGTCCAACATTGTGAAACATCTCATTTTACTTTGCAAGAATTTTGTAGGTACAATTTGACACTGGAACACAAAAGGGGACAGTTTTCAAAAGCTGGGTCAAGGAGCTAAGTTTTAATGAATGATTTAAAGGACTGAGAGGTGGAGAGATGGCAAGGCAGACTGCTTTGCTGGCAACAACCCGAGACCAATTAAAACAATATTTGTTGACGTAAGTGAGACAAACAGAACAATCAACCACTGAGATGCTGTGTCCCTTTAAATGCACTGTCAAACCAATTGCTCCACATACTTCTCTGATCTGCTGCTGCTCCCTTTCACATTGTCAATTTGACAGTAATCTTGGACTTGTGCTGAGCACAGCATGTACCAGAATGGATCACACTAGCAAATCATGGCACCACAATCACCAAATGTACTATCTTGCTGACTGAGCATGGCTAACTGTGGTCTTACTTATTACAATAATAAGACCATCTGCCATCCTCCTGGGACCAAGGACTGGAGAAATAGCAAATGTAATCTACGAGGTTGGCTTCCTTTCTGCCAACCAAAAAGGTTAACTGAATTTGGATAAGCAGAGCGTCAAAGGGCTAAATAGAAGCAGCTCTCCATTTCTCCTCACTAATTTTGCTCCATTTATGATAATGCAATTGGACATCAAGTGTAATGACCCTAAAGAAGTTCATTTTACAGCTAGCACGAGGGAAATATCATCATACTGAAGTGGAAAGGTGCTTGGTAAGGGTAGTGGGGTATGCTGAATGGTGTCCTTCATATAGCTCAGCCAGGGCAACAGTAAGGATATTACAACAGACGTTAATTAGGGAGCATAAAGTGAGTTAAGAAGGCCTCTTACTCCAAACTGTGATCCCAATGACTTAATGATTCTAATCTGCATGTGCAATGCCGGGAGACAAAAAGCTCAGATCTGGCTGAGAGATAGTAAGAACTGCCAATGCTGGAGTCTGAGCTAACACAATGTGGAGCTGGAGAAACACAACAGGCCAGGCAGCATCAGAGGAGCAGGAAAGCAGGAAAGCTGACGTTTCAGGTTGGGACCCTCCTTCAGAAGACCCTTCTTCTGAAGAAAGGTCCTGACCTGAAATGTCAGCTTTCCTGCTCCTCAGATGTTGCCTGGCCTGCTGTGTTTCTCCAGCTCCACATTGTGTTAGCTCAGATCTGACTGAGCTGCCTCAACATCCCGTTAACAAACTGTCACACTGTACAAATTCACCCATAGGAAATGACACCTTTGAGGAATCAGTAGGTCTGCAGGCTCCAAATTTCTCAATACAGAACCACAATCTCATTGTAAAGAAGGGAAGTTCTTATAGCCTAATGTAGTCTCTCTCTCTCTCTCTCACACGAAGGCAGGAATTTGGCAAGTGGTCTTGCAATTGATAAAAAAATCCATGTTATAAAATGGTGCATTGTTGAAGACGAAGCTCGCACTGGCCCAGGAAAGTGAGAACAACACAATATGAACTGGTGTAAGAAAAGAATCAGCTGTAGAAACAGAAATTAAGGGAGAGGGAAAGCAAAAGAGAAAATAAAATAGTAGACTAAAAAAGAGGGCAAAACAGAGAATATACATTTTTGCATTTAGACTGATCGTTCTGGTCCATATAACAGGCCAATCTGCCACATTTTTACTGCTTTGGTATCACATACGCAGCTTCCAACCAAATATTTTATGACTGACGTTGCCTGTCCTGGAAAACATATGCCAACATTTATTCGGCATTCAGAAAAGAAGATTTTAAAAAATCAGACCTTTATCCACGTTCTGAAGGGATTTTCTTTGGTTTTATTTTGAGAAGATTTTCTGCTGAGAAATAAAGGCACTGTACATCATTACAAAAAAAGAAGACAGTAACGCAAGACACTGCTCTGTTCATGTTTCTTAACTGCTTCAATGCTCCCACATTGCCCTTGGGTCTGACTCTGCTCAAACCACACGGTTCACGAAGAACAGTTGTGGCTCAGATAGTTAACAATGACTGGGAAATATAAATGGGATGTGAGCAGCATTTAACCAGTGAACACGGAAGAGAGAGATTTAGGGGGAGCAAAAGAGCAGAGCAATGCCATGAGGACTAAACTAATCATTCGGATAATGGATCCATTTTTCCAGTGTACAAAACTGGAAGTATTGAATCCATGGCTATTACGCTGGGGATGCCGTGGGACCTGTGGCCATGTCCATCTGTGTGGAAAGCCGCTGAATGTCAGTAAAAGGAAGTTGGATCAGCATTGTACAAAAAATCTCATACAGTCCCCCCAGGTCTATGCAACTGCAGTGCCAGTGCAGCAGTCAGCTCTCAAATGCCTCCATTTTCCTTTGCACCTTAAAAACAGTGTTAATCTCTTCTCATAAAGAATTGACTCCTTTTTTAAAATAAAAGAAACCCTCAGGGATACTGTATTATTTAATTCTACTGATTTTTTTATCAGGCCAATAAAAATGGAACATGAGCTACACCACTGATCGATGCATCAGATACTATGCTGCCTATCATGAAGGTTAAAATTCCCATCTTAATGATTGAGGCAGTGACATCTTTGAGTCTCTTTATTAGAGCACAGGCTCAAATGCAGAACATAATTAGGAAAGGGGTTTGAAAGGACTGTTATACCTTGCTTACCTGACATTTACTTAATAAGCGCTGTTGATAACACGCCATGTCTTTAAGCATGTTTCTCTTGTCAGTTTAAGTATTTTTTTAATTCAGTGACCTTATCTAATTGTAAAAGTCACCACTGAATTGGCATTTGGAAATCTTGGTACTTTCGTCTCAAGGCAAATATGGAGGCTTGCATGGGTTATTAGGAGATGCTGTTTCGACATGGAAATACAACGTCTTTTCCATCACTTGAAATATCCAGAATGCTGGTAGTTACTGTGAGAAAACACACAATTGCTACACAATTATTACTCCTGTATCAGACACACCTATGACTGTATACTAGTCTTTTATCTTTATTCCATCTCTTTACCCAACCTCACTTTTCATGCTTCATTTTTCTGCACATCTTTCTACAGTGAGAGGTTGCAGCCATTGGCAATGTCAAAACAAAATGTCATTGGTGACAAAAATTAAGTGAATCATAAGTATGTAAATATCCAGTCAGTATTGTAATTATACTTCATATGGTTCAATCTCTCTTCTGAGTTAGAAAGTACATGTTAAAGAAACTTGAGTACAAAATCTAGATTGCATCACAGTATTGAGAAACAGCTGCACTGTCAGTGATGCCATCTCTTAGATAGGACATTAACCTAAAGTTCTATCTGTCCTCAAATTGATATAAAAAGATGACAATGAACAATCTGAAAGAAACATCAGGACATTTTTTTCTCTCCATTGCTTTTTTGGCCAATACTTATTCTTTAACATCTATAGCTTAAACAAAAATCTGGTTGCTACTATATTTCAATTTATAGGGTTTTTCTGTGTGGCTACACTTCAACGGTATTCATTTGTCTGCATGGTCTTTTGGCATGTTCTGTAATCTTATTTACTGTACTTGTTCATGTGAATCTAGCACACACGGAGATTTGGCTGTCCTTCAATTTCAAAACTTAGAGTAGACCCTTGCACCTGAAGACACCAAATCCAACATTTAATTACACTGATTTTAAAAAAATGTGGTCTTCAGATCTGGAGGCACAGACAAGGCTATCATTTATTGTCCATCTCTAGATGGTCTAAGTGGTGAACTTCCTCCTTGAATCATTGTAGTGCCTGTGATTGATCATGCTTTAAACATGATAATAGATAAAAGTCTACCAGTATCTTCATGCAGCCTCAGTGGCATATAATGGTGAGTCCCTTCCTGAGTTGATCCAAATTTAAATTTAACATTGCACAGCTGATAATGCTGTTCCCAGTCTTCTTGCACAGACAACTATTGTGCTTAATTTTGAATAAGAAGTTTCAGCTATATTACTAAGACTGCTATCTAACCTATTCCCTAGATAAATCATGCAATGTTCTGTTTACCACTGAGAAAGTGTTCCAACTTATTTATCCAAATATTCCTCAGTGTGTTGTGTTATAAATGGAGGGACAACGTCTTAAATACTGATTAAGTTGGCAAAGCTATTGGGATAAAAATGGGTGAAACTTTTATCTCTTTATCTCAAAAATTAATCATAAAAGGAAACAGCAGCTTTTTAACAAGCGGCAAAAACATTACAAATCTGTATCCCTCTACAGACTTTATACATCATTAAAATGATGTATACTGTAATAAAAACTTGAATATGTTACTTCTCAGAATTGGACTCACAGGAGTCCATGGGGCAAAGGTGAAGAAAAGAATGATCAGTTTTCTTGTGTGATGAGTAGCAGGGCCTTGAATTTAGGAACGAGAAACTAAGAGAGTTGGCCAATCAAAGGGAATCACCAGATATGTGACAGCATCACAATCCCTTTCTCCTCTCTTTATGGGTTGGGGGAAGGTGAAGAGTAGACGCTTTGCTCACCTCTGTATGAACCTTTAAGAAAAATTGCCTCACAGCAGTGTGGATGACTTGAACAAGTTCCCCCTTTATGGAATAATGTCTTACACTCGAGAACTATGGCTATTTGATTAACCAGGCAGCTCCTATTCTACTAGGAGCACCAGAAGAGGGTAATGGACACTACCGAGACTATGAGCAGGCCAACAAAAATTGGCATGAACATCAGAGCCACATAAGAAAGGCCTTTTTATGGAAGGAAAGGGCAGGGATCCTGAGACCTGAGATGGGGATAGTGGCAATAAAGCAGCATTCGGAGGCCAGGTAGTGATATCATAATAAGGGGAATGATCCTATGGGATGTAGGGATCTTTGCCATATGCACAGAAAAAGTACCAAAAGAAGTACTCCCCCTTCCAACTCGCCCTTTCATCAACTTTGGTGAATAAACTGCCTTCCCACGATCAAATGCCTCGTATGGCACAGTGTATTATGGCAGTGGATGTAGACTGAGGGCCTCAATAATCTTCAGAGCTGACAGGCTAGTTGGCACATCACCAGCCCTCCTTCCCCAGTGTTTGAGGGTGGGCAACAAGTTGGTAGGCTACCTACCCAACCTCCAATCCCTTAGTAAAATCAAGTCTGATGAGGTGAGCTGTAAAACTTACCCTTTTTAACATCACTGACTGCTATACATTGATAATTCCTAAATTATCTGTAAAGCCAATAACCACACTCCAGTGCAGAATGGTAACAATACTGCAGTCAGAGGTACTTCCTTTTAAGTGGCATGTTAAATGAAGGCCATGGCTACCTTTTCACTTGATGTAAACAGTTCCATATATGATTCAGAGTACAGCAAAGTTCTTCCAGTGACCTCGTCAAAGTTCATCCCTCAGTTAACATCAGTAAAACAGACTATATAGTCGCTACCACATTGCTAGTTTCGGGGAGCTTACTGTACACCAATTGCTGCTGTTTTTCTATTGACTGTATTTTGGGGATATTCTGAGGTTGCACAAAGTGCTGCAAAAATATAATCAAGATAGTAAAAACTGCCAATGCTAGAGTCTGACAGAACAGTGTGGTGCTAGAGGAACACAGCAGGCCAGGCAGCATCATAGGAGCAAGAAATCTGATGTTTCAGGTCAGGATCCTTCTTCAGAAATATAATACTTCTCTTCCTTTTTCTACATTTGTCTCCCTTTCCAACTTGGAAAGTCTACTGAGAAAATATGCTAAATTAAGTTGTACAGTTTAGTTTTAATCATATTAATTCTTAAAACTAAGTTGCATGTTGCCATTTGCACCCACTATTAGAGGTTTTGATTGTATCTTACAAGCTGCATTCAGAAGTGAATGAGCTCTTCCTGTGCAGATTGTTAATAACGGTTCTCTCTGTGTTCAAAATATAAGCTCAAAAGGACATTCCTGTTCCTTAAATGTTATCAGCTAAGCTCTGATATTCTGTCAGTTCCTAAGCAATGCATTCGCAGTTTACATGCTATGATTGACTTGGTAGTCAATGACATCACTCCAGTCATAATTCATTTCCTCATCTCTTTTACCTATTTTTAATTATTCTACTTTTAACTCATTAGTTTCCAACATAGCTGTGAATCTAATCCATATTGATTCATTGACTTTGTAATATGCAAGTCTACACTGTTTTTGTAACTATGTTTCCTAACCTGGTCTGCAGAAGAGTTAAAATTAAATTAAAACAGCAAGTGATGGATTTTTTAATGTCACTCATGGGATGTGGGTGTCACTGGCAATTATTGCCCATCCTTAGTTGCCTTTGAGAAGGTGATGGTGAATTGCCTTTTGAACCGCTACAGTCCATTTGCTATAGGTAGACCAGAATACTGTGACGGAGGGAGTTCCAAGATTTTGACCCAGTGACACTGAAGGAGTGGCAATACATTTTCAAGTCAGGATGATGCGTGGCTTGAGGAGGAACTTGTATTTGGTGGTGTTTCCACGTTTGGCTTGATTTGGTTTATTTATTGTCACGTGTATCTAAGTACAGTGAAAAGTTTTGTTTGCAAGCAGTACAGGCAGAACATGGTAAGCAAGGACACACAGATCATACATTGAAATAAAACCTGGACAGAGTAAGGCAAATGAGTTACACAACACAGGAAGTGCACGAGACAATATCAGTATTATGGAGAACAGCATTATTTGAAGTTAAAGAGGTTCATTCATCAGTCTAATAACAGCAGGGGAGAAGCTGTTCTTGAACCTGCTGTGTGTGCGTTCAAGCTTCTTTATATCTTCTGCCTAATGAAAGAGGTTCAAAGAGAGCGTTTTTAATATGTATAAATGATATGGAGGAGAATGTGGGTGGTCTAATTAACAAGTTTGCAGGTGACATGAAGTTGCTGATAGTACCAATGATGGTGAAAGGATACAACAGGATATAGAGAGATTGGCAACTTGGGCACAGAACTGCAGATGGAGTTTAATCCAGACAAGTGCAAGGTGATGCAGTTTGCAGGTTCAAATTTAGGTGTGAATCATACTGTAAATGGCAGAGCCCTTAGGAACATTAAGACTCAGATGGATCTGGGTGTGCAGGTCCACAGTTCCCTAAAAGTGGCAACGCAGGTGGCCAAAGTGATTAAAAAGGCATATGGCATGCTTGCCTTCTTCGGCCAGTGCATGGACTACAAGAGTTGGCAAACCATGCTGCAGCAATATAAAAGATAATGGGAACTGCAGATGCTGGAGAATTCCAAGATAATAAAATGTGAGGCTGGATGAACACAGCAGGCCAAGCAGCATAGCTTTTGTGCTCCTGAGATGCTGCTTGGCCTGCTGTGTTCATCCAGCCTCACATTTTATTATCTTGCAGCAATATAAAACCCTTGTTAGGCCGCATTTGGAGTATTGTGTGCAGTTTTGGTCACCACACCACCAGAAGGATGTGCAAGCTTTGTAAAGAGGACTGAGAAGGTTCAACAGGATGTTGTCTGGTCTCAATGGCATTGGCTATGATGAAAGATTAAAAAGACCGGGATTGTTTTCACTGGAAAGATGGCTGTTGAGAGGAGACCTGATAAAGGTCTACAATATTTTGAGTGGCATACATAGGGTTGATAGTCAGGAGCTTTTTTCCCAGGGTAGAAGTTTCAATTACAAGGGCACACAGGTTCAAGACGAGAGGGGAAAAGTTTAAGGGAGATGTGCGAGGGATGTTTTTCACACAAAGAGTGGTAAGAGCCTGGAATGCACTGCCAGAAGAGATGGGGGAAGCAGGTGCCTTGGTGATATTTAAGATAGTTACCTGAATCGGGAGGGAATACAGACTGAATACGGGCAGAAGGTTTGTTTTTTGATTAGTTAGGGCATGACGATCGGCACAGTCTTGGAGGTCTGAAGGGCCTGTTCCTGTGCTGTACTTTTCCTTTGCTCTTTGTTCTTTGTACATTACTAGGGTGGGATGGGTCTTTAACTTTGTTGGTAGCCTTTCCGTGGCAATAAGACATGTAAATGAAATCCAATGGATGTGAGGTTAACTTCCATGATGGTCTGGGCTATGCACATCACCTTCGATAGTTTCTTATGGTCCTTGGAAGAGCAGTTGCCAAACCAGGCTGTTATGCACCCGCATAGCATGCTTTCTGTATGGTGCATCTGTAAAAGCTGATGAGGGTCCTTAAGGGCGTGCTGAATTTTCTGAGTTGCCTGAGGAAGAAGAGGTGTTGTTGTGCCTTCTTGACCATTGCATCTACATGGGAATGAGCACAGAAGCGGCAGATGGAGTACAACGTGGGAAAATGTGAGGTCATGCACTTTGGTAAGAAGAATAAAAGCTTGGACTATTTTCTAAATGGAGAAAACTCAGAAATCTGCAGTGCAAAGAGACTTGAGCGTTCTAGTCCAGTATTTTCACAAGGTCCATTATAGGTTGAGTCAGTAGTCAGGAAGGCAAATGCAAAGTTGGCATTGTTTTGAGAGGACTTGAATATAAAAGCAGGGATGTACCCCTGAGGCTTTATAAGTCTCTGGTCAGGCCACATTTGGAGTATTGTTGCAGTTTTGGGCCGCATATCTCAAGGAAGGATCTACTGGAGCAGGTTTACAGGAGGTTCACAAGAATGGTCCCAGGAATGGAAAGCTTAACATATGAGGTATATTTGAGGACTCTGGGACTATACTCATTGGGGTTTAGAAGGATGAGGGGGGATCTAATTGAAACCTACAGAATACTGAATGGCCCAGCCAGAGTGGGTGTTGGGAAGATGCTTCCATCGATAGGAGAGTCTAGGACCCGAGGGCACAGCCTTAGAGTAAAGGGAAAACCTTTTAGAATGGAGATAAGGAGAAACCTCTTCAGCCAGAGAGTGGTGAATCTATGGAATTCTCTGCCACAGAAGGCTGTGAAGGCCACATTATCAAGGGGATCAAGGGTTATGGGGAGAAAGCAGGAGAATGGGGTTGAGGAACTTATCAGCCATGACTGAATGGTGCAGCAGAGTCGATGGGCCGAAAGGCCTAATTTCTGCTCCTGTGTCTTATGCTCGTTTGGAAGTCCAGGTCAAATTGTTCGTTATTGACAATCCTACGAACTTGATGCTCTCAACTCTCTCAACCTCTGTTCCGTTGACGTAGATGGGGGCGTGTTTTCCTCATTTCTTTCTGAAATCAATGAAGGTTCTTTAGTTTTCCTGACATTAAGAGAGTGGTTGTTATCATTGTACCATGTGACCAAGCCCTCACTCTCCTTTCTGTATTCTGACTCATCTTTATTTGATATCTGTCCGACCGAGGTGGTGTCATCAGCAAACTTGTACATGGCATTTGTACAGAATTTGGCAGCTTAGTTATGAGTGTACAGGGAGTACAGAAGGGGGCTGAGGACACATCCTTGGGGACCTCCATTGTTGAGTATGATTATGGAGGAAGCGCAGTTGTCTATCTTCATTGATTGTAGTCTATGGGTCAGGAAGCTGGGAGATCCAGTTTCAGAAGGTGGAGCTGAGACCAAGGTCTTGAAGTTTTGAGATCAGTCTGGACGGGATAATGGTGCTGATGGCGGAGATGTTGTCGATGAGCAGGAGTTTGACGTAGTTGTCCTTGTTGTCCAGATTTTCCAGGGAAGACTGCCAGTCTGGGGATATGGCATCCACTGTGGACTCGTTATATGGTAGGAAAATTTCAAGGGATCAGGACAGGCTTGGAGAATAGAGTTGCATGTATTTGCTGCCCTTGTCCTTCTAGGTGGTAGTGGTCATGGGATTGGAAGGCATTGCCTAAGGAGCCTTGGTGAATTTCTGCAGTGCATCAAGTGGATGGTACATACTGCTGCTCCTGATCATTGGCAATGGAAGGAGTAAATGTTTATGGACATGGTCTCAAACAAGCAGGCTGCTTTGTACTACACGGTGTGAAGCTTCTTAAGTATTGTTGGAGCTGTACTTATCCAGGCAAGCGGAGAGTATTCTATCACACTCCTGACTTGGCAGACAGTGAACAGGCTTTGGGGAGTCAGAGACTGAGTTACTCACTGCAGTATTCTAAGCATCTGACCTGCTCTTGATGCCGCTGTATTTATATGGCTAGTCAGGGCCAGAACGAGCTTAATCCTTTAAAATAGTAATTTGGTTAAGATTAGATTAGATTCCCTACTGTGTGGAAACAGGCCCTTCAGCCCAACAAGTCCACATCACTCCTTGGAGCATCCCATCCAGACCCATCCCCCTATAACCCACACACCCCTGACAATTTAACATGGCCGATCCACCATCCTGCACATCTTTGGACTGTGGAAGGAAACTGGAGTAAACCCATGCAGACGCGGGGAGAATGTGCAAACTCTGCACACACAGTTGCCCAAAGGCTGGAATCAAACCTGGGTCTCTGGTACCGTGAGGCTGCAGTGCTAACTACTGAACCATCATGCCGCCCAGTTTGCTAAGAAGAAAGGTTGAAAGAATTTTTTTTAAAGGAAGTTTTCTTTCCCTCAGAGATGCATGTCACTTAAATCTGATAAAGTCCTGACACAATAACTCAGCCTCCATACAGCACAGAAATAAATCAATCCTAGTGCTGTGATTGAAAGAATTCATCTGCTGCTTCTAGCTCATGTTTTCACTCCACAGTCAAGCTCCAGTTGAGTTAATTCATAAACGGTCAAACACTTGCCAGTCTTGCAGGCCTGGCAGGTGGCTTAGAACTGACAGTGCTAAGTCGATTGATACCTGAAACAAAAGGAAATACAAGATAATCCTGCGAGCAGCTGTTTCAACACCACAGGTACAGTCCAAAAAGCAGTTTGCTAGCAAGTCTTTCGCATGTTGGGGAATAATGGTTGTTTTGTGGGATCAGAAAGAAATTGGAAAGACAATGCAGAAAAGCTCGCTAAAAATTCTTTCTGAATCTAGTGCAGTGCTCATGCCAAATTGAGGCAAAGCCTCCATTATAACCAGACTATTGGTTCCAGCTTTGTTCAGTCCATCCAATGAAGCACCTGTTTTATTTATTCTTGTTTCGCTTGAATTCTGCAAGGTTGACAGCCAAAGTATTGGTGATCACACTTTGTGAAAATCCTTCAAATTGCAGATGCTGTAAATCTGAAATAAAAATAGCAAGTACTGGAGAACCGAACAGATTTGGCAGCATCTCTTGGCAGAGAAACAGTAGTAATGTTTCAAGTCTGATAGGACTCATCATCACATTCTATTCTGCAGTTCTAATGTACAGTCATATTGGACTCAAAATGTTGACTCTCCTCCACATATGCTACCAGGCCTGCCTTGTTTCTCCAGCATTTTCTGTTCTGATGAAATCTTTGCCGATCTTCCCACAAGAATGAGCATTAGTCCAATTTTTGACATTGGTATTTCATTACACATTACATTACAAATGTCTTCTGAAGAAGGGTCCCGGACTGAAACATCAGCTCTCCTACTCGCTCTGATGCTGCCTGGACAGCTGTGTTCCTCCAGCTGCACACTGTGTTGACTGGAGTAAATTGGCAAATCTTCGCTGCAAGGCATTAATGGTTAGGAATCGAAAGGCAAGGTAGAGAATAGTCTTGATCTAGTTGAATTAAAGCAGTTTGAAGGGCTGAATGCTATCCCTCTGTTGTGTGTAGTAAATAGAAGGTGCTTCAAGCCTGAAACCTTCCCCAAAATGTACATTTTCAATTTTGGTTTCAGTACCATAGCTTGTATTTGTCAAAAGACAGACATTAAAACACAACTGCAATCATCCAAACGTAGATTCACAATGGGTGTAAAATAAAGATCTCGAGCTCAGAATCAATTCAGCTAAATTACAACTTTAACACACAGCTGATCCTTGCCATTTCTGAATACATTTGACTGTATACAGACATAAGGAGATGGCAAAAAAGACCTGGTATTTCTGTCAGACTTATATTGTTATTTAGGTATTGAGTTTAACAGCAGATGACTAGCAAAATGCTTGCAAGCTGTCTCTGTTTTATTGAATCATTACCAGCTGCTGATAACATTGTGCTATGGTGCCTCGAATTCCCTTGTGATTCCAGTGTTGTAGGATTATGGTCTGGGTACGGGAAGAACAATTCAAGTATTTGACTGTGCTATAATGTTCTAGAATTTCAGACACAGTAAAAAAGATATCTGATATGATTCTGCTGAAGGAAAGAGAAAAGCCAACTGCAGCCATAAAATGTTCACCAAAGCTGAATTGAAGCTTTGAATGCTTATTCTATAGGAAAGAATATCAATGTGTTAGGAGCCATTAGGATCCATGGCTGCTTTGTAATTTTACTTCATCTACTACCACTTGTTCCAAATTATGCTCACTTAAAAATCATCCTTTTAAATTCTACTTCGAGCTTTTCATATGAATTCAATTTCAGCCTAAATATCTGTTTCTTTGCGGAAGGAGAGGGCGCTAAGTTCCAAATTTGCATGACTCTATGTCAAAATGTGGTTCCTGACAGCACTTCTAAATAGTGCGATCTAAATTTTAAGGCTCTAAGCCCTGGCACTGGACTTCTCCCACGGGAGGAAATAATTTCTCTCCATCCACCGACAAATCCTTTCCATCACTTGAAAAGTTTCATTTGGAACGGTACGACTTTATGACCCCTTAAACTTTCACGTTCATTGGGAACACAAGCCACATCTGCACAACATTCATTTCTTCATAAGTATAAACCTCCTTTATGACCAATGTAAAAATATTGAAGGATTATCTCTTTTGCCTTATAGGCAAAAAGCAAACTAATATACATATTGGTTTCAAAATCTCAAGCAGTTAATGAGCTTGCATTGAAGATATTGTTGATCCAGATATGCAGACCAAGACTGTGGATACGTCAGGCACTTATGAATATCAAGACAAAGTGTTGAGCTATCTAGTTTATTGCCTTGCAAGGCAGTTCTTAATGGATAATGTCAAAGAAGCTGTACAAAAACAGATAAATGGCTGAATGAGTTGCGATGAATGGTAAATAATCATCTTGTCTGCATTTGGGTTAAAGATCACAGATTGAAATAAACTTAAGTCTCGATTGCTTGTGAGAAATTTTAGAAAAAGCAAAATTTGTTCAGTATATTTAACATTTTTATTCATTTCCCAAGACTACTTCAAAGGAACAAATATTAATATGTTGTTAATTTATCAGAAGGAAACTCTTTATGCTATCTCAACAATCTGTTATATTACTGTATTACAATTATCAATGCCAGTCAATTTTTTAAGATTAGATAAGTAACTGAAATCCAGAAATTAGATTATCATATTGTGAACTGTAAATCTGAGACTCAGTGAAGATTTCAAGAAGAATAATTGGAACAGTTATGACTCAGTAAAACAAAATCTATCAAGTACTAACATATGTCCCATTATCTACCTCATGGTGAGATTGGGATATGCTAAAAAAAAGGGCAGATATAAAAATTATAACCACGTGAAAGTGTAATGTTCACATGAAGTCATAGTTATGCATGAGACTTGTGTTATATTACACTTTTGGCAATCTGACAGCATGATGGAAATAAATGATGTTCATACATTTTCATTGTTATCCAGACAAGAACAAAAAGATAGCTTTTCAATCATTCCCAAAGTTAAATTTGCTCCCTGTTATCCCAATCTGGATCACAATGTTATGCAGAGATTCATCCTCCATGTTTCTAAGCTGAATGACCTTTGAACTTTGGGTAGCAAGGTAGAAGCAACCAGGAGGCAGTCCGTGAATCTGGAGAGAGAAAATCAGATGAGACCTGCACTGGATATTTCCGAACAGGGCAGGAATGAGAATAAAGTGAGAAAGAGATGAAATAAGGAATCAGAACAAGAGAGGAAATAAGGAATGTGGATGCAAATGGCTACATATGAAGAGAGAGAAGAAAGAAAGCTGCATGAATTTAGGTGCTTGAAATCTCTTACCAGGAAGATTACTTGATCCTAAAATTCTGAAACATCAAACATGCTAAAGTATGACACACTTGCTCATTTGTACATCAATGTAAGAATACATTTTCTGAAACCAATGATAATAATGGGAGTGGTTAGCTCAGTTGGCTGGATACCTGGTTTGTAATGCAGAATAATACCAACACCATTGGTTCACTTCCTTCACTTGCTGAGCTTATCAGAAAGGACTCTCCTTCTCAATCTCCCACTCACCTGAGTTGTGGTGAACTTTGAGTTAAACCTCTACCAATTGTCATTGAGATGTACAGAACAGAAACAGACCCTTTGATGCATTTGGCCCAAATCCTTTAACCCCTTCCTATTCATGTATCCATACTTTTGAATGTTTAATAGTATCAGCCTCCAACACCTCCTATGGCAGCTCATTCCATACATGCACTGCCTCCTCTGCATGAAGACGTTGCCCCTTAGGTCCCTTTTAAATCTTTCCCCTATCGCCATAAACCTATGCCTGGGGAATAGACCTCGGCTGTTCACCTTACCCGTGGCCCTCTTGACTTCATAAATTTCTATTAGCGTTCGATGCTCGAGGAAAGTTAGCCCCAGCTTATTCAGCCTTGCCCTGTAACTCAAACCCTACAAACCTGGCAACATCCTTGTAAACCTTTTCTGAACCCTTTCAGGTTTCACAGCATCCTTCCTATAGCAGGGAAACCAGAATTGCACTCACTATTCCAAAAGTGGCCTTACCAATGTTCTTGCAGCCACAACCTAACATCCCAACTCCTACACTCAATGCACTGACCAATAAAAGCGAGCATACAAAACACCTTCTTCACCACCCTGTCCACCTGCAACTCCACTTTCAAGAAACTACGAACCTGCACCCCATGGTCTCTTCGTTTGGCAGCATTCCCCAGGAACCTACCATTAAGTATATAAGTCCTGCCCTGATTTGCCTCACCAAAAGGACAGCACAATGGCTCAGTGGTTAGCACTGCTGCCTCACAGCGCCAGGGATCTGGATTCGATTCCATCCTTGGATGACTGTCTGTGTGGAGTTTGCACATTGTCCCCGTGTCTGTGTATGGGTTTCCTCTGGGTACTGTAGTTTCCTCTCACAGTCCAAAGATAGGTGGATTGGCCATACTGAATTACCCCATGGTGTCCAGGGATGTGCTAGGTGAATTGGCCATGGGAAATGCAGCATTTTAAGAAGTGGAGAGGTTTTGGGAGGGCTGCTCTCTGGAAGCTCAGCATGGACTCGATGGGCTGAATGGCTTACTTCCACATTGTAGGGATTCTATGAAAAAAATGCAGCAACCGAGTTGTCTCTCGTTAATAAGACAGCAGCCTATTGGTTTGGTCAGACAACTTTACTTTTAATAGAAGAAAAATCTTATCCTGTTTTTCTTCAACAGTCTGATCATGTCTTGTTATCTTTACAGCCCATGAAACTGAAGCAGATTTTGATCCTTTTCAGTCAACAATGATATGCCTTGGTATGTACATATCCAGGACAAAGAGCTCAAAAGGTGGTGATGCAACTGTCAGCTTCTTGTAATTTAAAATAACAAGGTTCAATTTCGAAGAAAAGCAGGAGATTTCTTCCTGGTGTCTGGCTAATATCTTTCCCTAAACCAAAGTCACAAAATTGATTGGTTCATTAACATGCCGCTGCATGTGGGACTTTGCTGTGTGCATTTTGACTGCCATTTTTCCTACACTGCAAAAGGAACTGGACTTCAAAAGTATCAGAGATAATGGGAACTGCAGATGCTGGAGAATCCAAGATAATAAAATGTGAGGCTGGATGAACACAGCAGGCCCAGCAGCATCTCAGGAGCACAAAAGCTGACGTTTCGGGCCTAGACCCTTCATCAGAGAGGGGGATGGGGTGAGGGTTCTGGAATAAATAGGGAGAGAGGGGGAGGCGGACTGAAGATGGAGAGTAAAGAAGATAGGTGGAGAGGAGAGTATAGGTGGGGAGGTAGGGAGGGGATAGGTCAGTCCAGGGAAGACGGACAGGTCAAGGAGGTGGGATGAGGTTAGTAGGTAGATGGGGGTGCGGCTTGGGGTGGGAGGAAGGGATGGGTGAGAGGAAGAACCGGTTAGGGAGGCAGAGACAGGTTGGACTGGTTTTGGGATGCAGTGGGTGGGGGCGAAGAGCTGGGCTGGTTGTGTGGTGCAGTGGGGGGAGGGGACGAACTGGGCTGGTTTTGGGATGCAGTAGGGGAAGGGGAGATTTTGAAACTGGTGAAGTCCACATTGATACCATTAGGCTGCAGGGTTCCCAGGCGGAATATGAGTTGCTGTTCCTGCAACCTTCGGGTGGCATCATTGTGGCAGTGCGGAGGCCCATGATGGACATGTCATCTAGAGAATGGGAGGGGGAGTGGAAATGGTTGGCGACTGGGAGGTGCAGTTGTTTGTTGCGAACTGAGCGGAGGTGTTCTGCAAAGCGGTCTCCAAGCCTCTGCTTGGTTTCCCCAATGTAGAGGAAGCCGCACCGGGTACAGTGGATGCAGTATACCACATTGGCAGATGTGCAGGTGAACCTCTGCTTAATGTGGAATGTCATCTTGGGGCCTGGGATAGGGGTGAGGGAGGAGGTGTGGGGGCAAGTGTAGCATTTCCTGCGGTTGCAGGGGAAGGTGCCGTGTGTGGTGGGGTTGGAGGGCAGTGTGGAGCGAACAAGGGAGTCACGGAGAGAGTGGTCTCTCCGGAAAGCAGACAGGGGTGGGGATGGAAAAATGTCTTGGGTGGTGGGGTCGGATTGTAAATGGCAAAAGTGTCGGAGGATGATGCGTTGTATCCGGAGGTTGGTAGGGTGGTGTGTGAGAACGAGGGGGATCCTCTTTGGGCGGTTGTGGCGGGGGCAGGGTGTGAGGGATGTGTTGCGGGAAATACGGGAGACGCGGTCAAGGGCGTTCTCGATCACTATGGGGGGAAAGTTGCGGTCCTTAAAGAACTTGGACATCTGGGATGTGCGGGAGTGGAATGTCTTATCGTGGGAGCAGATGCGGCGGAGGCGGAGGAATTGGGAATAGGGGAAGGAATTTTTGCAGGAGGGTGGGTGGGAGGAGGTGTATTCTAGGTAGCTGTGGGAGTCGGTTGGCTTGAAATGGACATCAGTTACAAGCTGGTTGCCTGAGATGGAGACTGAGAGGTCCAGGAAGGTGAGGGATGTGCTGGAGATGGCCCACGTGAACTGAAGGTTGGGGTGGAAGGTGTTGGTGAAGTGGATGAACTGTTCGAGCTCCTCTGGGGAGCAAGAGGCGGCGCCGATACAGTCATCCATGTACCGGAGGAAGATGTGGGGTTTGGGGCCTGTGTAGGTGCGGAAGAGGGACTGTTCCACGTAACCTACAAAGAGGCAGGCATAGCTGGGGCCCATGTGGGTGCCCATGGCCACCCCCTTAGTCTGTAGGAAGTGGGAGGAGTCAAAAGAGAAGTTGTTGAGGGTGAGGACGAGTTCAGCTAGGCGGATGAGAGTGTCGGTGGAGGGGGACTGGTCGAGCCTGCGGGACAGGAAGAAGCGGAGGGCCTTGAGGCCATCTGCATGCGGAATGCAGGTGTATAGGGACTGGACGTCCATGGTGAATATGAGGTGTTGGGGGCCAGGGAATTGGAAGTCCTGGAGGAGGTGGAGGGCGTGGGTGGTGTCACGGACGTAGGTGGGGAGTTCCTCGACCAGGGGAGAAAATGGAGTCCAGAAAGGTGGAGATGAGTTCGGTGGGGCAGGAGCAGGCTGAGACGATGGGTCGACCAGGGCAGGCAGGTTTGTGGATTTTGGGAAGGAGATAGAAACGGGCCATGCGGGGTTGGGGAACAATGAGGTTGGAGGCTGTGGGTGGGAGGTCCCCTGAGGTGATGAGGTCGTGAATGGTGTTGGAGATGATGGTTTGGTGCTCGGGTGTGGGGTCATGATCGAGGGGGCGGTAGGAGGTGGTGTCGGAGAGTTGGCGTCTGGCCTCGGCGATGTAGAGGTCAGTGCGCCATACTACCACTGCGCCACTCTTGTCTGCGGGTTTGATGGTGAGGTTGGGGTTGGAGCGGAGGGAACTTTCCCCCCACAGTGATCGAGAACGCCCTTGACCGCGTCTCCCGTATTTCCCGCAACACATCCCTCACACCCCGCCCCCGCCACAACCGCCCTAAGAAGATCCCCCTCATTCTCACACACCACCCTACCAACCTCCGGATACAACGCATCATCCTCCGACACTTTTGCCATTTACAATCCGACCCCACCACCCAAGACATTTTTCCATCCCCACCCCTGTCTGCTTTCTGGAGAGACCACTCTCTCCGTGACTCCCTTGTTCGCTCCACACTGCCCTCCAACCCCACCACACCCGGCACCTTCCCCTGCAACCGCAGGAAATGCTACACTTGCCCCCACACCTCCTCCCTCACCCCTATCCCAGGCCCCAAGATGACATTCCACATTAAGCAGAGGTTCACCTGCACATCTGCCAATGTGGTATACTGCATCCACTGTACCCGGTGCGGCTTCCTCTACATTGGGGAAACCAAGCGGAGGCTTGGAGACCGCTTTGCAGAACACCTCCGCTCTGTTCGCAACAAACCTCCCAGTCGCCAACCATTTCCACTCCCCCTCCCATTCTCTAGATGACATGTCCATCATGGGCCTCCTGCACTGCCACAATGATGCCACCCGAAGGTTGCAGGAACAGCAACTCATATTCCACCTGGGAACCCTGCAGCCATATGGTATCAATGTGGACTTCACCAGTTTCAAAATCTCCCCTTCCCCTACTGTATCCCTAAACCAGTCCAGTTCGTCCCCTCCCCCCACTGCACCACACAACCAGCCCAGCTCTTCCCCCCGACCCACTGCATCCCAAAACCAGTCCAACCTGTCTCTGCCTCCCTAACCGGTTCTTCCTCTCACCCATCCCTTCCTCCCACCCCAAGCCGCACCCCCATCTACCTACTAACCTCATCCCACCTCCTTGACCTGTCCGTCTTCCCTGGACTGACCTATCCCCTCCCTACCTCCCCACTTATACTCTCTCCACCTATCTTCTTTACTCTCCATCTTCGGTCCGCCTCCCCCTCTCTCCCTATTTATTCCAGTTCCCTCTCCCCATCCCCCTCTCTGATGAAGGGTCTAGGCCCGAAACGTCAGCTTTTGTGCTCCTGAGATGCTGCTTGGCCTGCTGTGTTCATCCAGCCTCACATTTTGTTATCTTGGACTTCAAAAGTACTTTCTTAGCTGTAAAGCACTTTGGAATGTTCTCATATTGTGATTGGTACCTTATTAATGGAAGCCCTTTTCTTCTTCTGTAATGAAGAAGATGGAAGAATATGCACTCACTATGACAAGGAGCCAACTATGGCACTGATGAGTAAGCTCCCATTTAAAATCAGACTATTGCACGATTCAGTGATGAAAAGCTGCCTATGTGTCAATTTACAGCACCATACAAGTAATTTATTACACAAAGCAGTTTTGAGGCTTTCCGAGGTAATTTATAAATATACATATTTTGTTTTATATGCAAATAAGTGTTCAAGGATTATACCAAAAATGAATTTGTTTTGATCTTAGAAACATCATGTTTGGGTTAAAGTGCTATGGTTTACAGAAGCAAGGAACTCAAAAAAGGATACAAATTAATTTCTGAAAACAAACTCTCTGCCTTAATTCTCACAGCAGTAACACAATTATCATTCGAGACCCGAACTCAATATGAGGTCTGATCAAATGACCGGGGCTTCGCCTCTTTTTAAATAGATCAGAATTTCTATGTAAATTGGTAATGTTTGCAGACAATGCTAAATTGAATGGGGCAGTAGAATCAGATGAGGTTGGCAACACCCTAAGAAGTGGAGTTGAGACTGGAAATCATTGGGAAAGAAATTTAATACAGATAGATACAAGGCATTGACAGAAATGGAAAAAAAGATCCAGGGAACGGACATCTTGAATGACATTGAACTAACTAATGGTGAAATGAAAGAGCTTTAACAGACTCAGTCAGCACTTAACATGTCGAGTCACTCTGGAGCAGTAATCAACAAAGTAGATAGGATGCTGAATTGTATTACTAAATCCGTAAATTACAATCCGAGGTGTTATGTTGAAACTGCAGCACTCTGGTCAGACTTCATACTGAGTGCTGGTTATCAAAGTACAAGGGAAGCATTGAAGGCTCAGGAGCACTGCAGGGAAGAGCTATGTCGCCAATCCCTGATGTGAGACAATTGATTGATGAGCAATGACTGCAGCAATTTGGTCTTTTCAGCCTTGAAAAGGAAAGGAGACTAACATGAGACTTGATGGACATATATGAAATAGCAAAGAGTATATAAAAGTTAAATCCAGAATGACAACACCCTGTGTTGCTTCTTTAATGCATTCTCACAAACTCATCAACATTTACGGCACAGAAAGAAGCCATTCGGTCCATTGTGTTCATGCCAGTCAACAAACAAATCTGACAAATCTTATCTTCCAGTTTTCAGCTCCACAGAAAAATGATCAAACATGATTTGGCATTATATTGGATGATATTAGAAGAGAAGACCATTCACCGTCCCCCCAACCCACCCACACCCGCCCCCCCCCCCCCCCCACACACACACACACACACACACACACACACACGTACGCGCACACTCATGCACTCACTCTCTCTCTCACACACGCACAGACAAACACATGAATTATTTCATCCAAGACGTTTGTGCAGTTGCAGATACATTCTGTTTTGCTCAAAAAAACCTGACCTTGGTTTAAAACATAGACAGATTCTAAGCAAGATTTCACACCTAAAATGCACAGTCTGGCCTGAGATGTCATCTCTTGTATACATTGATAAAACCTTTAATTATCTCAGGACAATGACTTGAAAGGAATCTGGATTTTGCATTTTAATCAGTAGTCTCCATCTAAACTGAATAGGGATTGAACAAGAGATAACAAAATGTGGAGCTGGATGAACACAGCAGGCCAAGCAGCATCTTAGGAGCACAAAAGCTGACGTTTCGGGCCTAGACCCTTCATCAGAAAAGGGGGATGGGGAGAGGATTCTGATATAAATAGGGAGAGGGGGGAGGCAGACTGAAGATGGATAGAGGAGTAGATAGATGGACAGGAGACTATAGGCGGGGAGGTAGGGAGGGGATAGGTCAATCCGGGCAGGGCAGACAGGTCAAGGGGGCGGGATGAGGTTAGTAGGTAGGAAATGGAGGTGTGGCTCGCGGTGGGAGGAGGGGATAGGTGAGAGGAAGAACAGGTTAGGGAGGCGGGGACGAGCTGGGCTGGTTTTGGGATGCAGCAGGGGAGGGGAAATTTTGAAGATGGTGAAGCCCACATTGATGCCATTGGGCTGCAGGGTTCCCAAGCGGAATATGAGTTGCTGTTCCTGCAACCTTCAGGTGGCATCATTGTGGCACTGCAGGGAGCCCAGGATGGACATGTCGTCTAAGGAATGGGACGGGGAGTTAAAATGATTCGCGACTGGGAAGTGCAGTTGTTTATTGCGAACCGAGCGGAGGTGTCCTGCAAAGCGGTCCCCAAGCCTCCGCTTGGTTTCCCCAATGTACAGGAAGCCACACCGGGTACAGCAGATACAGTATACCACATTGGCGGATGTGCAGGTGAACATCTGCTTGATGTGGAAAGTCATCTTGGGGCCTGGGATGAGGGTGAGGGAGGAGGTGTGGGGGTAAGTGTGGCACTTCCTGCGGTTGTAGGAGAAAGTGCCGGGTGCGGCAGGGTTGGAGGGGAGTCCAGTTTTAGGATTGTTACCTTTCTGCTTATAAATTCTATATCTGAACCCTCTCTCTCACACACTACGTCTGAGGAAGGAGCAAGGCTATGAAAGCTTGCATTTTTTGAATAAACCTAATAGACTATAACCAGGCGTCATGTGATTTTTGACCTTGTCCAACCAAGTCCAACACCAACGCCTCCACATCAGAGTTAGGGCATGCTAATGGAGGAATTTGAGGATCCAGATTAAAAAAATCAAATGCAATATAAAACGAGTAGCCAATATAGTTCACAAATATCAAATAGGTGAATGGGATTTGGTTTAAATTAGGATACAGGTGGGAGACTTCGGGAATGAGCCTAATGGTGGCTATCTCACAAGGAGCGGTAGGGTCACACAAGGCAAATTTTAAGCAGATGATTGGTTGCTCTTTCAAACAAAGCGTGATCAACATAGGAAATAAGAGACTGGTAAAGGCAAAACACTTTGAAATTACTGAATTGCGTGATGCAATGGGATGTATAGATTTTGACAGGTAAATGAGTTGAAATGTATATTCATCTCATGATTGTGAGCCTCAACTACAAATGCACTTTCCTCGTGAAACATTTTAATGACTTCCTGCAAATAGGATCATTATTTATAATTTCCATTCAGCTTGCAAAATCGTGCAATTACACTTCTTTCCGCTGAAGGGACTCGTTCTGTCGATGAAATCATGCATATTCACATTGGGCAGTATACTTAATCCAGACCAAATGGTGTGAAATGTCACAATAAAACAGCATAAAGCATTTCAGAACACAGCTGGCTGATACAAATTTTGTGAACTTTTCCACTTCAAGTAAATTCAACGTATTCTCGAAATGCTTAGGGTGGATGGCAGATCAGCCACTTGATTCAGAAATCAGTTGATATTCATTCCCAAACATTTTATAATGAACAACCAATACTTAGCACTGACTTTAACACGCACAGTAAGATTAAAACCTCCAAGAACTGTAATACACAAATCACTCAGATCAAGGGACGAGGCCCAAACATCAGCTTTTGTGCTCTTAAGATGCTGCTTGGCCTGCTGTGTTCATCCAGCTTCACACTTTGTTATCTCAGATTCTCCAGCATCTGCAGTTCCCATTATCTCTCATACACAAATGCCTACTATTCTGTAATTACTGGAGAGTTGGTCAGTTACATTTCTGTCATGAAAAAAATGCAATGAGAAATTCAGTTCCTTGTTAGCATTGAAATGGTTGAAAACTATTAGGAATGTTCTTGACCAGAAGGAAACATGTGCTTTGCACTAGGTGGAGTTCTCGTGCAGTGAATGCGAAACCAATGCAGATTGCGAGTATCTCCTTGAGGAGCTTATACAGCACTTCAACCTAAATTCAATTTGAGTGGCTTAAGCGCCAGGATTTGTTATATATTTTACATCGGTCTGAAGCCAAAATTGCTTTGTCTCAGCGAACGATGTGGCCTATGGACCTCTCAGAGGTAGATACTCAAAAGTGCCAGGAACCACATAAAATATAAATTATTTCTGCTATAACCAGAAGAAAGAACTCGCACTCATTCAAATAATCTGAAAGCCTGAGGTCTTCCAGATAACAAATACTTTCATTTGCATTTCAATTTGTTTCCATTATCGATATTCAACACAAAAAACTAAGTCAGAGATTTTCTGATGCAAAACATCACATACAAATAATGGATATGTACTGGCAAGACATGATTTCAGTTCTGATGGAGAGTCATTTCTAAAACATTAACCTTACACCATCAGATACTTACAGATTTGGTATGCATTTTTAGTGTCTTTGGTTTTTATTTAATGCCAGATTTTATAATGTGAAATTAAAACCCATAAACTTATGCATATGTAAGAGAGTTTTGTCTTTATAGACATCAGCATTAGTCCACCTTCAAGTTTACTAGTGAAATTGGAATTTCATTAATCACCATTGTCACAGCTTATACTAACAATGGGTCTAACAAATGCACTGCAGCACTGGCCCTATTGTAGTTCACAGGTTAAATGGCAGATCGCCTCGTTAGCTTGGAGCAGGTAGGGGCAATGTATCAGAATACCCTATGTCTGAGGAATTGCAAATCTTCCCTTGTGTGGGGGGGTTTGAGGTGTGGCCAACAGCTCCTTTAACTTTTGACATGTACTCTGGAGTAAATGGAGACCAGCTTGGATCTCATTTCCAGGAGATAATGGGAACTGCAGACGCTGGAGGCTCCGAGATCACAAAGTGTGGAGCTGGATGAACACAGCGGGCCAAGCAGCATCTTAGGAGCACAAAAGCTGAAACATCAGCTTTTGCGCTCCTACGATGCTGCTTGGCCTGCTGTGTTCATCCAGCTCTACACTTTGGATCTCATTTCCAGATCTTTTTCACAACAACAGCAGATCCTTTCTTCTAAGCTTATGCTATTAATAAGTCACTGATCAATGTCAGGAGTAGTTCCCTTCTCGGAAAATCAGAAAAATTCTAGGATAGCTAGGACACTGAATAATCAAATGTCCATTATTATTTTCTGGGAGTTTAATCTTTCTCCCATTACAGTGGGATAACAAGGAAGTTCGGGCTCTTTCATTGCAGAATAGAAAACAAATATATTTCACTAAAAGAATTAATTAAGCACACCATACTTACTTATTGTGTACATATTAATCTAGCAATAAATATAGAAGGTTGACATTTCCTTTTCAATGTCTCCATAAAATGTTGCAGTTACCACAGCATTCAATTCAAAGCAAATTACAAGGGTACAAGCTTTGAAAGGAACTGTGGTGTCTTGGATTGTAGCCTTTTCTGTTTTCACCCCAGCATGTTGGTTTCAGTTATGTTTTAATTTGCCAGATTTAGAATGGACACATGGAAAAACCTAACAAAAACAAATTCACATGACTTGCAGTGTGTGAGTTCATCTGTGTTCAGCAGCTTCATCTCTTGGCACAGAAAGTCTATAGGCAATACAAAACCCCAACTTGATGGAACCACAACTATCTTGTTTACACCAGTGTTGCTGGCACTGTAAACTGTCTTGCAAAACACTTTGCTGTATTTTCAAATTCAGCTACCTAACTGATGTACACATCATGTTTGGTAAATGCAATATTATTTTTATTTGCTGTGTATCATAATTAAAAACCTATTGCCTTGCACCAGAAATAGCCTCTGGCTATGCAGGCAGGTACACCTCAACATGATGTTTTCGGGTTCTTCCAAGAGCTAAGTCAATGGCACAAAAATTATATCAGAGATAATGGGAACTGCAGACGCTGGAGAATCCAAGATAACAAAGCGTGATGCTGGATGAACACAGCAGGCCAAGCAGCATCTCAGGAGCACAAAAGCTGACGTTTCGGGCCGAGACCCTTCATCAGAGAGGGGGATGGGAGAGGGTTCTGGAATAAATAGGGAGACAGGGGGAGGGTGGATCGAAGATGGATAGAGGAGAAGATAGGTGGAGAGGAGTCAGACAAGTTGAAGGGGCGGGGATGGAGCCAGTAGAGGTGAGTGTAGCTGGGGAGGTAGGGCGGGGATAGGTCAGTCCGGGGAGGATGGGAAGGTCAAGGGGGCGAGATGAAGTTAGTTGGTAGGAAATGGAGGTGTGGCTTGAGGTGGGAGGAGGGAATCTGCACCTATCATCTCCTCTATCCATCTTTGATCTGTTCCCCCGCCACTCCCTATTTACTTCAGATCTCTCTCTCCCTCCCCCTTTTCTGCTAAAGGGTCTAGGCCCAAAACGTCAGCTTTTGTGGTCCTAAGATGCTGCTTGGCCTGGCACAAAAATTACGCAGATGAGGAAATATTTCAATTTTAATTGGTTCTGGCAGGAACAGGAAACTTTATTTCATCGTCATCTTGGGTGCTATGTTGCAAGGCCGAAGCATTGACCCAGAGTGACAATCAATCAATCAATCAATCAGAACTGTCCCATAATTAATCATTCTTGGCATCTACACAGTAGCTGAAGAAGCCTACCTGTTAAATCATTCTTGCTTCGGTGGGTAGATTCTAACATAGAACATAACACAGAATACTACAGCACAGTACAGGCCCTTTGGCTCACGATGTTGTGCTAATCTATTAGCCTACTCTAAGATTAAACTACCTTGCATACCCTACATTTTACTATCATCCATGTGCCTACCCAAGAGTCACTTAAATGTCTTTGCGAGTTCTGCTGGAGGTTCTCAGAGCAGACTATTAATTTCATGAAAAAAAATACAGTCTGGTTGCTGATCGCTACTCTTTTTTACTGGGTCATTGGCTAACTGACCTAAGGTTTTGCGCGCAAGTGTTCCTGACAGTGACCTCACTTGTAAAATCTGAAAATCTTTGAGCTTACTTTTTAAATTGAATTATTTAACTAGAATTACTCACCAAATATAAAATTCAATGCAATGCTGCTTGAAAGATGGTGGAGGGTATTCAATAGTTAAACCTGAAACAAATGTCTCCAGTTGACAGTTGTCAATTGTTAATTGACACATATCTACACCAAGAGGCAGTGAGGTATTTGCAACTCGTTATTTATAACCTGAGTGTAGTGCTGGCCAAACCTCCGTCATTACAAAGATTAACCATTCATGCTGTATCACATCATCCTGTTGTTTAAATTTGTCAGAGTCTAGATGCTTGAAATAATAATTCAAGTATCCAGTTTCCCCTGTGTAGCTACAGCGAAGTGATTTGGAATCTACCTCGTTTTAGCAAAATCAATGGATGCATTGTTACCTGAAATTGAAAGATACCGACATAGAATCCCGACAGTGTGGAAACAGGCCCTTTGGCCCAACAAGCCCACACTGACCCTCAGAGCATCCCACCATAATCTACATATTCCTGAACACTCCAGGCAATTTAGCATGGCCAGTCCATCTACCCTGCACAACTTTGGATTGTGGGGGGAAACCGGGGCACCTGGAGAAAACCCACACTGACACAGGGAACGTGCAAGCTCCACACAGATAGTTGCCCAAGGGTGGATTAAAACCCAGGTCCCTGGCACTGGGTGGCAGCAGTGCTAACCACTGAGCCACTGTGCTGCCACCCCTAAAATCTGTGCATACAGGCAGTGAGAAATATTCTGTTTGCTTCTCCACCATGTCACAGTCTCAGAATAAGGAATCGGCAATGTAGAAGGTAGAGGAAGAGAAACTTCTTCGCTCGTAAGTTCATGAATCGTTTCAATTCCATATCCTAGAGGGTTAAAGATGTTCAGTCATTGAGTGTCTTTAAGTCAAGAGATTTTTGATACAAAGGAAGTTGAAGGATATGGGTGTAGAATGAGAAATTGGTATTCAGGTAGATGATCAGCTAAGATGTTACTGAATGGCAAAGAATGGTCAGAGATCCAAACAATCTATTCCTGCTACTTCGTACATTTAGCGAAAACAAAATTTGTTTTTGTTCTCATTTTATTGTCCTGTCTTTAGCAATGAGACACAGAGATCCTGATAAGGAAGTTCTTGAGTTTGACAAATTTGTAAGTTTTTAGCAGCTGCCTCTATTTCCTGAATTACAACACCAACAATACTTAGAAGGTATTTCATTGACTGTTAAGAGTCTTGGCATGTTCCGAGGTCATAGAAGGTACTACAGAAAGGCGAATCTATCTGCTTTACACTTCTGGATGAATATTCCATTGTGACAATACCAAATGTTAAAATGGAATGCCAACACTGTGCCAGGCCAATGAGCGAGAAAAGAAGGTGTTACTTCCCATCTCAGTAAATTATTCTGAACATAACCGGTGCACAGTTCAGGAATATTCTGTCCCAAAACACTGCAGACCTCAAACTGAAATTTCTATTGGTAACATCTTTCTGTATACGCAGGAATATACTTCCTTAAACAACCCACCAAAAGATCTGAGCGATGGTCTCTATCCCACACTCCTCCTCTCGCCTTCCTAAAGCATTGATTCACAAATAAGCAGTTTCTCTCCAAAGTGTTCCCCTTCCTTCATTCCCCATAAAGGGTTTGTTCCTGCCCGAAAAATTTCTGCCAAGTCAATTGAAGACAAGTCCAATTTTAAGCATAAGTTCTAACCATTTTCCTGGAACCATCTACAAAACACAGAAAGATGTTTTCCATTGGAAATTAGTAGGTAGGCTCATCAGTTCATCCAATAGCAGGTACCTATACTGAAGTAGTTACAAATAACTTTCACCAGCTAACATTAATGTTTCCTGTATACGTAGACCAAAATGCTAATAAATTCCCATTATCTATAATATTCTGTTGCATACAGTATGACTAACTGTTTTTATCTGTTTGAAAACATTAAACATCTTGTCCCCAACTACATAAAGAATAGTTAATTTGCAATAAACCCTGCTCACTACAGTAGTTAGATGTGACTGATTCCATAAACGTTTGGCAGTTGAAAGGCAAGAGTTGTGCCTATGAATTGTGAGACACTAAACTAATTCTTTCATTAGATGTCATGTTTTCTGAGGTCTTGTATTAGCATGAAGCAGAACATGGAATCGTGGTTACCCATATTATAAATTTATGATGTCAGCAATTATATATGGGATTATAGCAGATACAAATGTTTTTGAAATTGTGAGGAAGAAAAAGGATTTAAAAAAGAACTACGTTGAAGTTTTCACCCAAATCTTTTTGCGTTAGTGTTATGGGATAACTGGGCTTCTTCTTTCTGTAACCCAGGGGTTGCAAAAAGAAAACATGATATGCATTTATATAATTCCTTTTGAGACATCAGGATGTTCCAATGCACTTTACACAAATAAAGTGTATTAAATGCAGTAACCAATTTGTGTGCAGCAAAATCTCACAATGCAATACTGACTGGATGATTTAATTATTTGAAGCGACTTGAGTTTAGAGATGAACGTTGGACAGGACACCAGGCAGAACTTCCCTGCTTTTTTCTCAGCATCGTGGTTTAATCCAAAAGACTGCACCTCCATGACTACACTGTGGTACAGGCCAAGATTGAGTTTATCACGTGAATCAGAAGTCAAAGTGTGATTGATTGAGCTACACGACTGACTGCAGTAATAAGAAGGAAGAAACATGTATTTTTCCAATTATTTTGTTGATAAGTCAACTATACATTCCAAGGAAAATAGCTAAGTTAAGCAAGCTCTGTACACCAGCTCAGCCCCAAACAACTCAACATCTAATGGGAGCAAGTCACTGTGCAAGCAGCCATTCGCTTAATCCCTTGTTGTACTATTTTGATCTGACACAGTTCAGGTGTGTTGCACGTTGGATTTATAGTCATTTAACATTTGTTCAGAGTCGGGGCACTGAACCCCTTGATAGCAGCTGACTTACTTCATATCACAGCTACCTTCACTAGCATCCAGGTCTGACATCCAAAATTTAAGAGACTTAAGAGCAAAACCATGTGATGTTTTGGATTTTTCTAGACTTTGGATTACCAGCCAGATCAGATAGGAGCAGGCAGGTGATAAATATGAGCACTATACTTTCAAGTTTTTGAACTGGACTGAGGTCATTCCATCTTCTGTTTCTGAAGACAGCAATCTTATCTGGACACCAGTATTAACTGCATCTGAGGTGATATCTCAGATTTAATCTCCCTATACAACATCCAGGCTTCAGCGTGAACACATCAACATAATGTTCAGATGTTGCAGTTTTAGGATAGTGATGCATGTTAAGAACCCACCTGACCACAAATTGTACTTCAACCAGTTTGAAGTTATTCACTCAGTTTTTCCAATCACTGTGTGTTGGCTGCGAGAAGAGAAAAGACAACCAGATTTGGGTTCCTGCACTTGAAGCTCTATATAGCATAAAACTTTAAAGAAAAGAGTACCATTATATAGTACAAGCAGGGCACAAGATTATTTCACAGAAGAATTCAATATTCAGTAACATTAAGTGCAACATACATAAAAAGTAATAGAGCAGAGTAGAAACAGTGAGAAAGTAACTAAAATAAGCTCATCAATAATTACTGAATACATCCTTTGTAAATTTAAAGACAAATAGAATTGGGACTATTTGATGGCTCCAGGTTTAACATTGTCACGTAAGATGTGAATTCCCTGGTGAAAATCTAGTACCTTCTAATCGGTTTGAACTTATAAATCTTAGATCTAGTCTAGCTGGGAATTATAACTGAAGGTTCTCTTAAGTAAAGTCAATAAATAAGATTGGAAATTTGCTTTAAAAAAAAGACAATTTAAGAAAGAGCATAAAAGGAACTGCTGTTGTAGCCAAAGGAACCAAAGGTCTACATTGATACTTTGAGCTTGTAGAGAAATCACCAAGATGTTACAACATATTATGTATATTTGTAGGGCGTCATAGTCCCCCAGTCACCCTCACTCCTGGCTAAAAGATCAAAGAGAAACCATCCACAATCCTGACGCTATCTCACAGCAATTTAATGCTTCAGATACTGCTGTTTGCTTTAAAGCAAAGCTTTCATTCCTGTCTCAAGAAGAGGTCCTGGCTTTAGAAAGCTGCCAGTTCTGTACTGCCAGCAATACTAGGCAAGTACTAGGGATGGTCCCATTGCGTGAGGAGCCCAGGACCACTTTCAGGAGGCTGGGGCCAAGGTAAACCTGACCGTGTGTGTGTGTGTGTGTGTGTGTGTGTGTGTGTGTGTGTGTGTGTGTGTGTGTGTGTGTGTCAGCAGACAGAATACCAGTTGTGGAATGAGGCGTCTTATGGCCAGTTTAGGGCCTGTACAGATCCAATATTGGGCAGGTTTACTAAAGCCTCTAAAAACCTGCAAATTTTACACTTGTTGGAGTAGGCACAAAGTTCTAATGGGGTCATCACATCACCACCTGTTTCCAATTACCCGACACCCATCTATCAGGCCGACAGAAAGCAGTCAGACTCTTCCTTATCAGTTGGATGGCCCTGACTCACTCAAACAGATATCATTTAGATGGTCAGCTTCATTTTATATAACCAAACAAAATTAAACAGAGATATTCTTGTTTGTGTTTATAATTTTGTTATTAGAATGCTCTTGGAATTATTAACTCTTGGAAACGCCAGAACAGTTCTTGAGAGTGAGCAACTCTGGTCCAATGACTTATTTTTGGATCTCCACTAAATGCATTGGACATACTGCGTATATTTGGAAGTCCCAAGCTTTCATTTGTTTTAGTTATTCAGTCTTTATCTGTTGTAACTGAGGTCAAACATTTCCTTAAGCACTGAATATGTCAAACAAATATAATTCTAGAAAGTACAGGTAGGCCAAAACAAGCTTGCTCACAATTAACATGCCACTTCATTTTACACCTTCAGTGATTGGATGTATAACAGAACAGTTATATATTTTAAAAGAAGTCTTAGTGAATCATAAACAACAGCTCTTAAAAACAAGAAGCGGTTCCATTATTCTACAGTACACTATCTAGCAAGCATGAAGGATGGAATGAAATAGCTGTACAGTAATTTAAAAGGCTATCAAAATCTGGCCAAGTTCTCATTGCTTACTATGACTCCACTAGGCTTGAATTTAAACAGCTCACTGATATGCAATATGATCTAACCTTTGTTAAATGTCACTTCATTGAATGAGATGTCATGCCTCAATATGAAATCCCATTGCATATTTTAATTTTTTTAATGTCATAAGTATTGAATATCAAATAATATTGAAAATATCACAACATGAGATAGAAATTTAAGAATCCACACTGAATTACAAAAAGTCTGCTTGTTGCCATACTGATAGTGAGAAGAAATTTTTCTAATATCCAGACCGAAGCTCACAGGTGGTAAAATAAAGTGTTTTACTTGGTCTATTGCACATGCCCAACTACTAAGAGGGTTGTTGTAACTTAAATTCTGTTCTTTCCCATTTTATTTCTTTTCTTTTCAATATCTCGCTTTTGGCACAACTGTTCATTAATCTGCTATTCACCTATCTCTAGACAAATCTTCTACTTCTTTGCTACAATCATTACCATTCCCATTTTTTGCCTTTTGTGCCATGATATCTTTCATCAGTTTGCTCTCCAGCCTGACAAAGGCCATCCCTTTTGGTCTTTATCCCCTACCCCATTCACATGTGCAAGGCATCTTACAACTTCCTTTAATTCTAAAGAAATATCCTTGGTCTGAAACATAAATTGCTCCACAGATGCTGCCAAACCTAATGAGTAATTCCAACAATTTCTATTTTCATTACTATTCAAATTTTAGATGTTGTCTTGCATGTGCAACAAAAATTGCAGTGATGCTAATAAGTGAGTAATGTGTTAAACCACCATGTTTTGGCTGGCAAATATTTGATTTATACCCAATCCAATGGCCACAGAGTCAATTGTACACAGTATGTCCAATGCAAAAGAAATTTGGAGTGGAGTTCATCGCAACACAGTTAATAGTTAAGCACTTGGAAAACATTGACAGGATCAGACAGAATGCGCATAGATTTACAAATGGGAAGTTGAGTGAGATAAATCCAAGGAAACTGTTCAAGGATATGATGAGTAGAATTGATAAAGGGGAGCCTTATAATATCCTCAAGGATATTATCTCACCCCAGACAAAATAAGTAAGTTCAGGTACCGTGGTTGCGGAACAATATCCCAGAACCCAATAGAATAATAAGTGCTCTTACTAATGTTAATTTAAAGATGGTTTTTTGTTTGCACCTTTCTTTGAAAAGCTGGACTATTGACAGGACATGTGACAGTGATGGAAAGTGGTTGGTTAATTGGCTGTTTAAAAAACATAGTTCAGACATTGTTCACATTCACTTACAGTGACGCCATTTCTACTTTTCCAGCAAAATTTAATTTTGTTAAAAGGGCTGGACTAAAGAAGCATTAAAGTGGCAATGTCAAAAG
The DNA here is from genome assembly GCF_030684315.1 of Stegostoma tigrinum. Taxonomy (NCBI): domain Eukaryota; kingdom Metazoa; phylum Chordata; class Chondrichthyes; order Orectolobiformes; family Stegostomatidae; genus Stegostoma; species Stegostoma tigrinum. Next base: position 22,041,859 of record NC_081359.1, read on the forward strand.
TGACAATATGAATTATTGAAACATGAAATGTCTGTGTTGCCTCTCAAAACTGACGTATTCATCAGAGCGGACAATCAATTTAAAATGGAAGTACCTCGGTAGAGTTCTAAAGCCTATTTTGGAAAATTCAATTGCATGTCCATCAAAAATCAACTGCAGTTAAGACTGTTCGACCGAAATTCTGTATGTGTTCCTCATTTGAAACTGGCAGTGGTCTATAAAGCCTAATTTTTTCATCTTCCTAGCTTCTTTCCATTTCACCCTGCTGGGTTTTTCTTATTTTAAATGTATAATAATAAGCTTTCGCAGCAAGTGTGTATTATATATAAAAACTAGCATTGAGTACAGTGTTTTGTTGTGATACACAAATAAAACACAAACAAAGCAGCTCTGTATGTGTCCCGTGTACCCTTCACTCAATACTCTGTAAATTTAAACCGGTTTTTGCTGGGGAGACGTAGTAGGAACTGCAGATGCTGCAGAATCTGCGATAACAAGGTGTAGAGCTGGATGAGCACAGCAGGCCAAGCAGCTTCATAGGAGCAGGAAAGCTGATGTTTTAGGCCTAGACCCTCTGAACTAGGGTCTAGGCACGAAATGTCAGCTTTCCTGCTCCTATGATGCTGCTTGGCCTGCTGTGTTCATCCAGTTCTATACCTTGTTATCTCGGCTTTTGCTGGGCCTGGATAGTAACTTTTAGTTGCTTCTCCATCAACTACATTCTATTCAGTTGAAATAGCAAAAATAAAAACACCCCCTGGCTGATAGAATTTAGAGGTTGCTTAAGAGAGAGACATGTGGCTGAAGCTTTTTTATCTTGCAATCATCAGGACAAATGGCAAATTTCAAATTATCACAATTGTCATCTTTTATATATACACTGACCCAAACAAACATGTTCAAACCTTGTGACCTTTTTGATTGCCTGGGAGCAAGGGGAGAAATTCCCTATTGCTTTCTCCATGGCAAAACCAGAGTCATTCAACAGTCAACTTGACAGCCAGTCAGCTCTATGGGGCTGTCCAGCCTCACCATTTTCACCATTGACTCCCCGCTGCAACTCAGGGATTAGAGGTCCACACAGGAAATAATCATATGGGGCAACATTGAACAGAACCTTTTTATCTTGTGGTATAAATTAGTTTCAATCATTTGCAAATTGATATTCTTGCATTTGTTCTGATGAGTACATGATGCTTTGACAACATGCCTCTCTTTTCAGCAATATTCTTGCAAAAGGCAAGCTCCTTCTAATGTAAATATAAATGATCATTCTCACTTTATCCCACATTCTGCTCAGTCATTTTCTTTAATACAGACTTTGGAAACGTTATCCACTTCAGTTGTACAATTAAGGGATATGGGCTGTTTATCTTTTAACTCTTGATCGGTGTTATCTCTTCCAACTTTTCGATGTTCTATTTTTAAAGTCAATAGTTTTACACAATTCCTTTGTGCATGATGGTCAAGGTCTCAATTGTAGCTCAACAAGTTGGAATGTCACCTCTTAGATGGTTTCAGGGCCCACACCAGAGATTTGAAAACAAATTCAAGTTTGTCCCTCTGTTGCAACTCTTAGGGAATGCTGCATTGTTAAACATGTTTTCTTTCAAGTAGAAAGTTCAACCAAAGCTTTGCTACCCTCTCGGATGAATGTGAAAGCTTTTGTACTACTTTGAAGAAAAGCTCTCAGTATTGTGGTTATTCCTTAATGAAAACTGAAAGGACTGCGGATGGTGTAAATCAGAGTCAGAAGTAGAAAGTGCTGGGAAAGCTCAATAGGTCTGGCACATCTTTGGAGAGAAATTAGAGTTAACGTTTCTAAGGAAGAGTCAGTTGGCCTGAAACATTAACTCTGATTTTTCTCCACAGATGCTGCCAGTTCTACTGAGCTTTTCCAGCAATTTCTGTTTTCGTCTTGTGGTTAGTTCTAGTGTTCAAACTGGTATTCATCCCTTAATTCATGTCACAAAAACAGATTATCTGGCCATTATCACATTATTGCTTGTGCACATTCTTTGTATGTATACTAGCTGCTATGTTTTCTACTTTGCAACAGTGTACAATGCTTCAAGAGAACTATATTGGCTGTAAAAAAACAATTTGAGATGTGAGGTGATCATGAAAGCCAATTTATAAATGACAGTCTTTCGTTATTTGATACTTGTGCACAGAACTGCACATGTTCTTCTATAATTTACCTTTGATTTGAGTGGGGAGAGCAAGAGCTACTGTGTGCATCACTAATACTACACACACACTGCCCGGCAAATGAAATGTAACAGCAAGTGCGATAATCAATAACAATATAATATTCTTCCCTAAATAATGATACAACAGCACCAGTCTGTTGAGGAGGGATAAATAATTCAGCAGATGGCTCTCTAGTACTTCGGTTTATGCCTAAAGCCCTTCTGCTTAACCAAACATCCAGCACTGCAGGCTTTGCACATTCTGTTATGTCTCACTGTGCGATAGTGGGTGGAAAAACTATCTGTCACACACTTTAAATCAATATTGTAAAAGCCCTAACATCAAACATGAAAAAAATGAAAACCCTTACTGCAAGTTTATTAAATAAAAATTAATAAATAGAACAAATTCACAATTGCTATCCTTGGCATGGAATTTGTACATTAGAATTTCATATATTAGGTCAGAATAAAATAGAATTGAAATGATTTTAGCCAGTCTCACTGCAGCAGAGAAGTTTATATGAGGATTGAACAGTCAACCACTTGGCAGACAACTGTTTGGGTCAACTTCCAACACAATGCAAGAGAACAAAAGACAGATGGTCGTATTTCGCACAGAGCAAAAACAAAACATAAATGCCAACATGTTATGTATGGAGAACAAAATAGTCATACAGCAGTAGATAATTCTATAACAAACAGGATCATCTTATAACCTCAACTGATGAAGGCTATGAGATTGTGATTGTGGATGTGAGTTTGCTCGCTGAGCTGGAAGGTTAGTTTTCAGACGTTTCGTCACCATTCTAGGTAACATCATCAGTGAGCCTCCGACGAAGCGCTGGTGTTATGTCCCACTTTCTATTTATCTGGTTAGGTTTCCTTGGGTTGGTGATGTCATTTCCTGCATTGGCGATGTCATTTCCTGTTCTTTTTCTCAGAGGATGGTAGATTGGCTCCAAGTCAATGTGTTTGTTGATGGAGTTCCGGTTGGAATGCCATGCTTCTAGGAATTCTCGTGCATGTCTCTGTTTGGCTTGTCCTAGGATGGATGTGTTGTCCCAATCAAAGTGATTGTGATACAACCTCTAATATGCCATTCCATTTGGTTTAAATACAACTTGTATTTTACTGCCTTGAATTTTATGCTTCTTGTTAATTTTATGCTTTCTGTCATTCCAAAGAAATTCTAATTTTAGTATCCACCAATTTTTGGAGTAGGAAAGATTTGCATCCAATATAAGGAGCTGTTTGTTGGTCCAGGAGAATTGTCATGTCCTAAACTTTGGAGGTTACTTCCACGAGGTTCCATTTGATTGTTTTACTCATTTGCTCACTTTGAATTTGATAAGGTGACCCTAAATCAAGACTCCATTTAAGACAAATAGTAAGCACCCCCTTTTTTAGTTATTTGAAAAATCTATTGTTGTGTTATTGTTTGCACTTCAGCCCTATGCTCTTGATCTTTGGACATCTGGTACGGAGGAAAGTGGACAGTTTGGAAGATCTCCCTGTGGTGCTGCTCCTCACCCTGGCCAGGCTGTCTATAAATGTGTCCCGGCAACAGGCTGTGGATGGAGTTGTATCTGACGACTGTCTGTCCGTCTTCCATTGTTACATTCATGCCTGGATGTCGTTGGAGGGGGAGCATGTGGTATCTATCAATGCTCTTGATGCCTTTAGACAGAGGTGGGCACCTTGGGGATGCATTGCTTTATTTCTCCATCCAGCTCAATTTTGACTTAAGCCCTTCCCTCTCTTGTTACCTCCTCCTCACTTTCGATAGTTCACATTCCCCATTATGGTCTATACAGGGGATTACTGTCAACGGTTAGTAGTTTCAACAAAAAGGGGAAAACAAACACATAAAAGTCACAGTAATTTTGGGGGTGAGAAAGTTGTTCAGTTGTGCGCGATAGCACTGCTGGGTAAGAAAGAAAGAGGCAAAAAAACAAGCACTAGTTACAGAATTATAAAGTCATAGAGATGTACAGCATGGAAACAGACTCTTTGGTTCAATTCATCTGTGCCAACCAGATATCACATGTAAATCTCCCATTTGCCAGCATTTGGCCCATAGCCCTCTAAACCCTTCTTATTAATGTACCCATCCAGGTGTCTTTTAAATATTGTTATTGTACAAGTCTCCACCACTTCCTCTGGCAGCTCATTCCACAGTCACACCACCCTCTGCGTGAAAAAATTGCCTCAAGTCCCTTTTAAATCTCTCCCTTCTTACCTTAAACCTATGCTCTCTACATTCGGATTCCTCTACCCCGGGGGAAAGACCCTGGTTATTCTCCCTATCTATGCTCCCCATGATGTTATAAACCTCTATAAGGTCACCCCTCAGCCTGTGATGCTCCAGGGAAAATAGCCCCAGCCTCGTCAGACTCTCCTGATAACTCAACCTTCTAGCCCTGGGAAAATCCTTGTATGCCTTTTTATGAGCCCTTTCAAGTTTCACAACATCCTTCCTATAGCAGGGAGGCCGGATTGAATATGGTATTCCAAAAATCATTTAACAAATGTCCCCTACAGCTGCCACATGACCTCCTACTATCAATATTCAATGCACTAACCAATAAAGGCAAGCATATCAAATGGCTTCTTTGCTATCCTGTCTACCTACAACTCCACTTGCAAGGAATTATGAACCTGCACTTTTTGTTCAGCAACACTGCCCAGGACCTTATTGTTATGTGTAAAGTCCTGCCCTGATTTGCCTTTCCAAAACACAGCGCCTCATATTCATCTAAATTAAATGTCATCTGCCATTCTTCGGCCCACCTGCCCATCTGATCTGTTGTACTCTGAGGTAACCTTCGCTGTCCACTACACCGCCAATTTTGGTGACATCTGCAAACATACTAACTACATCTCCTATGTTCACATGCAAATCATGTATATAAATGACAAAATCAGCAGACCCAGCACTGATCCTTGCGGCACACCGCTGGTCACAGGTCTCCAGTCCAATGCCGTCCATCTCCTACCGTCAAGCCAGTCCTGTACATATTAAGGAAAAGCACAAATGGTATAGATGGGTTTTTGTGCTGCAGTGTACGTACCTCTGGACCAAGAGGCCCAGGTTCAAGAACCCAACCTGCCCCAGAGTGATGTGATAGTAATTCTGAGCAGGTTGACTAGAAAATAAAACACAAATAGTAGGGAGGGGCACTTGTTGCACAATGGTAGTATCCTTACCTTTGACCAAGGAGGCCCAAGTTCAAGAGCCACCTCCTCCCGAGGTGTGCAGTAACATCTCTGGATAGGTTAATAAGGGAAAAAAGAACATGCACAGTATGGCACTTGTTAGCATATGGTAGCTAGCCCTATCTCTAAGCCGCAAGATCTGGGCGCAAGTCCCACTTTAGCTTCTAAAGTCTAGTGTGGTGTGTCATAATATGTCCAAACTGATTGATAAAAATTTTGTGCCATGTTTCCTTAACACAGTCATATCATGCTCGCTTCACACGTTAAAGATCCCAGTTGGAAACTGGGCAGAAACATTGTTTATTGCTGCAGTGGCAGTTTTTCTTCTGCATCTGTGACAGATCACCCTGACTCAAGTACCAACTGCTCAAGGGGCGGATCATAACATGTCTGGACAAGGTGATTAAACATATCCATAACACGAACAGTATAGAAATGCTGGAGCAGATAAAAGGAAACATTTGCTAATGTGTTACTAGAACTCAGTAATTATAACTATCAAGAAAGACAGGAATGGCAGGGCATTGATCTGATAGAGATCTTTAAAACTGAGAACAAGTATGATAGAATAGTCATAAAGTAGGTGTTTCTACTGTGGGGGAAAACCAATGGCCCTAAACTTAAGATAGTAACTATTATGACTTCAGTGAAATGGTACTTATCATAGGAAGCTAAGCATAGTTAAACTTAAGGGAAAGTACATGAAGGAGGGAGAAAGAAATAGAAGAATATGGTTGATAACATTAGTTGAAGTAGTTGGGATGAGGCTAATATATTACTTAAACATTGCATTCATCAATAGAATTAAACCATATGCAGAAACTAATTGGGCTAAATGATCTAGAACTGTGTTGTAAATGTGATGTAACTGAAATTAACCAATTTCAAAGCTGTGATATCATGGAATCACTGCAGTGTGGGAGCAGGCCATTTTCCCCATCAAGTCCACACCAACCCCCTGAAGAGCAGCCCACCCAACCCATATAAGCCTGCATTTCCCATGGCCAATTTACCTAACCTGCATATCTTTTGACTGTGGGAGGAAACCAGAGCAAACTGACGCAGACTCAGGGAGAATGTGCAAACTCCACACAGACAATCGCCTGAGGGTGGAATCAAACTCAGGTCCCTGACATTGTGAGCCACCATGCCACCCCTGATGATAACCAAAAGGCTGATATGACATCAAAGTACATAAGGAAAGATCATTTCACTTATACTGGATTTCTGTCTACCTGAAACAAGCAATCAAAACCTGAAACAAAGTATCAACCCTTTTCTGTCTGTTAGTTTTCTGGCTAATTATTAAAAGGATGTTAATTTATCAAGACAAATTAATTGAGACCTTGAAATGAACTCATATTCCGCTTGGGAACCCTGCAGCCCAATGGTATTAATGTGGACTTCACCAGCTTCAAAACCTCCCCTTCCCCCACCGCATCCCAAAACCAGCCCAGTTCATCCCCTCCCCCACTGCACCACACAACCAGCCCAGCTCTTCCCCTCCACCCACTGCATCCCAAAACCAGTCCAACCTGTCTCTGCCTCCCTAACCTGTTCTTCCTCTCACACATCCCTTCCTGCCACCCCAAGCCGCACCTCCATCTCCTACCTACTAACCTCATCCCACCTCCTTGACCTGTCCATCTTCCCTGGACTGACCTATCACCTCCCTACCTCCCCACCTATACTCTCCTCTCCACCTATCTTCTTTTCTCTCCATCTTCGGTCTGCCTCCCCCTCTCTCCCTATTTATTCCAGAACCCTCACCCCATCCCCCTCTCTGATGAAGGGTCTAGGCCTGAAACGTCAGCTTTTGTGCTCCTGAGATGCTGCTGGGCCTGCTGTGTTCATCCAGCCTCACATTTTATTATCATTAATTGAGACCTTGTTGGTGTGTAACCTTTATGGATGTAAATATACCTCATTGACAGGAAAAACTTACCAAGGAGGTCTCCTGACATCCTCCTATAATTTCAGTCAGTAATTTATATAGCACTATACTTACTTTATGATGCTTCAAAGTCAGGAATACTTTGATGTATAGGAGAACTTAACTCCAAATAACTGCAGGGTTTAGATGAGATGGAGGGTTAAGGTGTTAAAATATGAGTGCTAACCTCAATTTGCACATTCTGGTTTTAATGGAGGTTAAGAGGCAGGCAATCAACCCACTCAGGATAAAAGTTACCCTTCAGTCAAACAGGGCCTTGGTCAGTCCCATTCAGTCCATTGTTAAGCCTCTGGTACATGAGGAAGGACTTATTCCTTTGAGTTTAAAACGTGGTGCGCTGAAAATGTTAAATAGTGTGGAGATGTGGAGAAATTAATATTTCTGAAGGGGAAATCCGGAACAAGGGTTTTAATTTTTTAAATTTAGAACTTAGGCCAAAAAAATAAGAAACTTCTTTAGCCACACACAGAGTAGTGGAAATCAGGTTCCTTCTCTTCTAAACACTATGTAAGTTCAAGAATGGAATTGTGGATTTTGTTTTGCTAAGTTAATGAAGGGACATGGAGTAATGGTGAGTAAACATAATTGAGGACCAAATTGTCTGGCAGAATGTTGAACAAGATGAAAGAGGTGAATAGTCTACTCGTACTGCAGTTTAAAACTGATGTTCTAAAATCATGAAAATTTTAGTTTTAAGGCAATGATTGACTTTGACAGACCAGGATACTGAGAATAAAGGATTTTATATACAAAGAAAGATTAGAGAGATCAGGCTTATTCTCCTTGGAATAGAGAAGATTCAGAGGTGACCTTATTTGAAGTGTTCGGAATTATGAACAATTTTGACAGAGTAAAGAAGGATATTGTCTTTCCAATTGTTGGTATGACAGTAACTAGGAGTCACAATTTCAAGATCGGCAACAAGACAGTTAAGAGTCAGATGAGCTGAAACCTCTTTAATCAGAGAGTTATTAAGATTTGGAATGCGCTGTCAAGCCATTTCCATAAGAGACTTCAAATGAGAGATCGATAAATATTTGAAGGCGATGACATTCAAGGCTTACGGACATAGGGTTGGAGAGTGGGACTAGTTGGGTAGCTGTTTTGGGAGTGAGTACAGACACAATGGGTCAAATGGCCTCCTTCTGCACTGTAAAATTCTATGATTCTGTTACATCCACAGTGAAAACATAAAAAGGTACAGGCAGGGGAAGAGATACCTTCCATGAAATCATTACCTTGACTTGAGCAATCTGCTTGAAATATATTTATAAAATATTTGTCAGCAGAGAAATAGGTAATTTGGTTCAAACTGTCCATGTTAATAGAGATGAGAGATAATGGGAACAGCAGATGCTGGAGAATTCCAAGATAATAAAATGTGAGGCTGGATGAACACAGCAGGCCAAGCAGCATCTCAGGAGCACAAAAGCTGACGTTTCGGGCCTAGACCCTTCACCTCTGATGAAGGGTCTAGGCCCGAAACGTCAGCTTTTGTGCTCCTAGAATGCTGCTTGGCCTGCTGTGTTCATCCAGCCTCACATTTTATTGTCCATGTTAATAGTTTAGTGGTGGCAATGAATTCAATAGTTTGAGTCCCACATTCAGTTTCCTCCCACCTACTTGATCTAACAAGCAACAAGATAAAGCCAGTTTTAAACCGAATGCTTAGAACAAAAGATCTTTCCTTCAAAATTTGCAAACTCCATGTGGTTTCCTCATTGACCTGTTTGTTTATTGCTGTTTGTTTGGTAACATAAATAAAAACTGTGCAAATGAAATTTGACAAAATTATCACATTGCTTACATTGCACAACCATGGTAACAGAATGTTATGCCACTCTCTGGCCTTAAATAAATTTTAAATATTCACTCTGTTTTTATTTGAATATATATCAGATTTCTTTGTGTTATCCACGTTTAGAGCCTAAACGTTTATCATTCAAGTCTTGTGTCAGGCTCAACTTTACATTGAGGAGTAACTTACTGCAAATGCTAAAATCTATACTGAAAACAACAAATGCTGGAGATCACAGCAGGTCAGACAGCATCCATTGAGAGAGAGTAAGTTAATGCTTTCAGTCTAGGTGACTCTTCATCAGAGCTGAAGTGAAATGTGGAGGGAGCAGTGTTTATGCTATAGTTGGGAGGGGTGCTGTGGAGGTGGTGGAGGTTGAAGAGAAGATGTTAATAGTTCAGATTAAGTGATTGGAATGTGAGAATGGCAGAACAATTTTGTGTCTAACTGCCAGACTTGAAAGAGCAGAGTCCCATTCAGTGGGGGGAGGGAAGAGAAAACATGGTGAAAATGTTCAAGATAAAAGAAAGGGAAGAATTGGGACAATGTAACAAGTAAAGCTAAAAGCAAAGGAAGGAATAGAAGTTGGTTCACAATTTGAAGGTGTTGATCTCAAAATTAGGTCCAGAAGGCTGGAAGCTGCTGAGTCTGAAGATGAGATGTTGTTCCTTCCGTTTGCGCTGTGATTCACAGGAATATTGCAGCATGCCAAGGACAGACAAGTGGGGATGCGAGCAGGGTGCTGTGTTAAAATAACCGGCTTCAGGAAGATCATATCTGCGCACAGACCGAAGGTGTTCTGCGAAGTGGTTTCCTAGTCTGCATTTGTTTTCTCCAACATACAGTAGGCCACATTGGGTGCAGTGATTACAATACAAAGATTGGAAGAGGTACATGTTAAAGGCTGCTTCACCTGGAAAGACTGTTTAGGCCCTTGGATGGTGAGCAGGGAGGAGGTGAAGGGGTGGTCACATGAAAAGGTACTGTGGGATTACTGTATTGTATTCGCTGTACCCAATGTGGCCCACTCTACACTGGAAAAACCAAACGCAGACTGGGTAACCACTGTGCGGAACACCTTCGGTCTGTGCGCAAACATGACCCTATCCTTCCTGTAACCGGTCATTTTAACACAGCGTCCTGCTCGTATTCCCACTTGTCCGTCCTCGGCATGTTGCCGTGTTCCTGTGAATCACAGCATGAACTGGAGGAACAAAATCTCAACTTCAGATGAGGCACTTCACAACATTCTGGATTAATATTGAGTTCAACACCTTCAAATTGTGAACCAATTCCCATTTCTTCAGAGATAGTAGAAACTGCAGATGCTGGAGAACCTGAGATAACAAGGTGTAGAGCTGGATGAACACCGCAGGCCAAGCAACGTCACAGGAGCAGGCAGCTTGGCCTGCTGTGTTCATCAAGCTCTATACCTTGTTCTCCCATTTCTTCCTTTTCTTTTAGCTTTACTTGTTATATTCCCTGCTACCATGTTCTCTTTCCCCTCCTCCCACCCAGCGGGACTGTCTGTTCTTTCAAGTCTGGTAGTTAGACATTCCATTGCTCTGCCACTCTTACATTCCAATCACTTATTCTGAACTATCAACGCATTTTCTCCACCAGCACTCTGCACCCCATCACTCCCACAACACCCACCCCACCAATTATAACACAAATGCTGCCCCCTCCACAATTCACTTCAGCTCTGATGAAGAGTCATCTAGACTCAAAACGTAGCTTGCTTTCTCCCCGTGGATGCTGTCTGACCTGCTTTGTTCTCTAGCATTTGTTGTTTTCAACTTTAATTTATAAAACTACCCAGAAATGACTTTTGCTCCTCGTAAATACATGCACTAATTTATAAGAGCTGCATTGAAACAAACAGCTTACACTGATGAAATAACTTAATGAAGGCCGGTATCCCATCACCAGGTCACCCTTTAGTTACCTATGCCGAGTACATGACACTGACCCAGTTAGCTCAGTGCCGGCTCTTAGAGTGAATAAAACCCCAACACTCCTGTTTATATCTGTCAGCCAGAGCTCTCTGATTGGACCAGGTTAACAGCCCTAACCAGGGAACTCATATTCTATGGGTCCAACTGCCTGACTTGTTCCAATTACTACAACTGGCTCTTGCAGAGGGAGTTTGATATATTGAGAAATATACTAATAAGACTGAGTGGTACTAAGTTTAAGTTGATAAATTCACATCTGTAGGAGTTCTCAAATTCATACTGCCAGTAGAGATAGAATATTTGTTTCAGTGCTGTTGATGAACATTTTTCCTTCCCTTAAGTATTCATTAAAACAATTTGTCTGCTAGTGTAGCAACATTTTGTTCAACTTGGAAGTACTCAGAGCACTGCTTTGGCAGATCAAAGTATATAACTGAATTTTTTAGGCCAGTGAACACATTGCTAAAATATGTGTAGACAGGAGGTAGAATATAACACTTCGTGGCACAGGCAGACATTGCAACTTCTGAAAATGCTTGGGTAAAGATGAATGTTTCACTGTGACCGTCACGGCAACCAGGGATAACTGTCAGGATAATGGAATACAGTTACACACATTAACTGCATCTCAGTCCACTCCTGTTAAGACAAATCCCTCACTTGCAAAATCACTGAACCTAACCTCGCTGAGATCCAAGATGATACTCTCAACTGTCTACTGCAATACCTCAGCATAAAACTGACCTTTAAGCTATCTGCATTCATGTTTAAGGCTTGCTGTACAGGCATACAGCTCAGAAGGTTCATTTGGACCATTATCTTGCACAAACTCTTTGAAAAAGAGATGCAATTGAGGCATTGCATTGAATTTTCTCAGAGCCCTGCAATTTTCTGTTCCTTTTTGTTTATTTATACAAATTCGTTTGAAAATTACTATGCTTCCAGCATGCTTTTGGGCAGTGCAGTCCAGATCATAATAACTTTGTGCATAAAACAAAAGAATCTTCGCCTCATATGTCTGGTTCTTCCTTCAACCATCTTAATCCATATCTTCTGGTTTCTGGCCCACCTCCCAACGGAAGATTTTACTCTATTTATTAGATCAACCCCTTTTATGAGTTCTCTTTTCTCACAGTTCTCTGCTCTGAGACCAATCCCTGATATTGTAATCTTTCAACAGAACGAAGCCCTTAAGCCTTGCTATCATACAATACATCTCTCATTTGCCAGATAGAATACAGAGCTTTGGCACAACTGGGCATCCTAAAAGCCAACTGCACTTAAGTACTTAAATATACAATTCAGTTCAACATCGCCTTCCTATCACTTTCCCATGAGTCAAACATTTTGTCAATATTGTGACAGGTGCCAAAATATGAATTATTGCTTTTATTCTTTCAGAGATATAGGCATGGCTGTCAAGGTCAACTTTTCTTGCCCGTCGGTAATTGTCCTTGAACTTTGAATGGTTTGCCATTTTAGAAGGCAGGTAAGAGTCAACCATATTGTTGTATGTCTGGAGTCACACAGGCCAGATCTGGTAAGCATGGCATATTTCCAAGTCTAAAAGCTAAAAATGATGACTTTTTTACAACAATTGATAATAAGTTTCATGGTCATCATTATTAAGTTATATTTTCTATCCAACATATATTAATTGACTGTAAATTCCATCAGTTGCAATATTGGGATTTGAACTCATGTTTGAGAACATTAGGCTGGAACTCCAGAGCACTGGTCCACCACTATGACATTGTCTGTTCCAAGAGAATTATGTCACAAATTTCCATTCGATTATCAATTTTCTTTACTTGCAAGAAAATGTGAACAGCTTTTCTGCCATTTCATAGTTCAATGTGGTCCTTCCTGATCTGGACTTTACTCTCTTCACCAGTATTTTTCCTTTCTTATTTTGCCTCTGTCAGGCAGGAGAGATCATTGGATGTTCTTTGATTGGATTTCATTCTAAATCAAGTAGTAGGATTATCTTCAGCAGACTTACAGCAAGTTCAAGAATCGTTTAGTCTTTGTCTCTTAAAGCTTGGAAGAATTTCATCTGAAAGTCTGTCTAAGTATCATCACTCTATCTGGCCACCTCAGAGCTCTAATAGTGTCCAGAATCTATTTCTATGAAAAATGGAATGGGTACTTGATGAACACTCGACAGATATACAGGCAAGGGACGTGTGACTGAGCAGAACTTCTCTTTCACATGGCCAAGTTTGACAAAAAGAACCAACTGGTCTCCATCTGTGTCAGCAGTCACTTTGATTTATCCTGTGCTTTCCTTTCCTTATGATAAGAAGTAGGATTTACCGAATGCAATTCTGAACTGGGTGTGGAATCATAAGCATCTTTTGAAAAATTTAGGCAAAATATTAGTTATTTCAAGAATGAAGACTTTTGGGGGGTGGGGGGGGGCAGTCAAATAGTCAATTATAGACCTCAAAATCAGGCATTTCTAACGGGAAATAAGATTGGATTCCAGGGCTCTTCTTGCTGAAGCAAGGAACTGGGAGCAGGTGGTATCAGTAATCTCTGAAAAGACTGAGATAAATAAAAGAATTTTCAAGGCACCATTTGAACAAACAGAATTGTTTCCATTGCTTTGAAATGGTGAACCACTTGTACTCATAACTCTGCATTTCAAGCCCTGAAAACAACATAGCACACTTTTTTTTATTTCCGATCAACTCACATCAAAATAACAGTGTTGAAATCTATCTTTGATAATATTATTCCTATTTTATATGCCTTTTAATAGGGCTGTGCCCCTTTATAATAGAGAGAAAAAAAAATTCAAAAGTCATGATTTCTCATGCGGAGTGCTCCTGAAATCTCCAAAAAGCTAGTGAGCAGGGAAAAAAAAAAGTTAATTCAATAAATGTTCAGTGGAATAGCGGAGGACATTAGGTTTGGAAGATATGCTCCACTTATATGAAGTTTTGTTCAGACTACATTTAGAATAAATTTGTTCAAATTTGAGCATTGAATATCAGTATGAGTCCATTAACCTTTTAGGGGCATAACTTAGATTCATCAGAACCACACCTAAGCTGGAAGAATTCAAGTATGAGATAACAAGGTGTAGAGTTGGATGCACACAGCAGGCCAAGCAGCATCATAGGAGCAGGAAACCTTGACGTTTCGGGCTTAGATCTGAAGAAGGGTCTAGCCCCGAAATGTCAAGCTTTCTTGCTCCTATGATGCTGCTCGGCCTGCTGTGTTCATCCAGCTCTACACCTTGTTATCTCAGATTCTCCAGGATCTGCAATTCCTACTATCTCAGAATTAAAGTATGACAGGTTGCACAGAATATCCTCGTATTCCCATGAAGTAGTAGGATCAGATGCAACTGAACTGAGGTGTTCAAGTAGTTCAGTGATGTTTACAGGATACATATGTTCCCTTTGATGCTGAGTCCAGAACTAGGGACATAACCTCACACTTGAAGCTGGTACTTTCAGGAAACACTTCATCAAGCAAAGGGTTGCAAAATTCTGAAATACTCTTCTCCAAAAAGCTGTTGGGTCTTGGACAAATTAGTGACAAGCACAGCACTAAGTGAGAGTTAGGTCTGTGGGATGGACCTAACAGATTGGTCACAATAACTTCTCATGATCAAATCAAGAGCTGTGAATTTAATCAGGCCATCAAAGACATCCTGATTAGACAGGATTACCTCAGTGCACACAAAGCACAGTTGTAAGTAGAAGACTGTTTTCAAAAGTGCATTGTTTTGGATGAGATGTTAAATTTTCACTCCTAAGTGTCCTCTACCTGTTCATGCATCAAAATTTATGTCCCTAATAACTTGATAAACAGTCTCTACTTCACTTACTTGAAATCCAGAATTTATTGCATGTATATTACAACTCCATTCCACAATTACAATAATTCAGAAGCAGATTTGTGCTGAATACTGGCAAGCTCCAAATGTAACCATGGCAACAAGTGTCTCTCTTTCTTACGAATTTTCAGCTGCCCCCTGTTCTCCTTAAAGTAATAACTTCTTATGTTAATTTGCTTGTACTGGTCTCTCACCTTTTCAACTCTTACTCAGTCGCTATTATTTGAGTTTTGAGATCAGTAACCCGCATTGACATCCAAAAATCTCACAAATCATTCATTTTGAATAGAATAGAGTCAAAGAATGGTTATTCTGCAGATGGAGGTCATTAGACTGTCATACGCACGTTGACTCTTTGTAAGAACAATGTGGCAAGCCCCACTCCTCTACATTTTCCCTCTTGGACTTGTGTTTTTTTTCACGTGTGACAGCTTCTTATCCAATTCCTTTCAAAAGCTATCTAGAATCTGCATACACCATACTTTCAACTCTTCACTGACATCAAGCCAACACCCTCACACCCCACCTGACCCCCAAAATCAATAATTTCACATCCGTTCTCTTGTTTTTGACTTGGTTTTTATCCACAGGCCACTTTAACCTTTCATTATGTTCTTTCTTTGCATGAAGTGGCACTGTTTGTTCAGGACAGGTCAATGATTAAGAGACCAGTTTGCACTATCAAATTGTTCAACCCACTAATATTCTTTACTATTACAATTTCAGTCATTCTACAAATTGAAAATTACTCCCGCAACTCCCCTCCAACCATCCCTAATCCGGGTGTAGTAGGACAAATTGGATAAGAACACAAGTTGCTAGTGATCACAGTTTCATTCTGACCTGGCAATTTAATCCATTTGCTCATTCACTGGGCTCCACAAAAAAAACGCATTTCATTCTCATTTTTTGTACTCAAAACGAAAAGAGAAAAACTCATGTTCTTGAAAATGGAGAATAAATCAGCAGAAATTGCTGATAGCGTGTAACTGTGTGCAAACTGTAGGTCTGCCTGTGACAGTTTATCTGTGACAAGCAATGGAAAACAAGCATGTCTGCAGATATTGTGAAGGGGCGGGCACTGCAGTATTTAGTCTGCAGCAGCAGTAGGGAGGATTTGTCCTGCTTGTGTGTGGAATACACACCATTTCATGTGACAAGTGAAGAGATACCTGCAAAGACGATTATTTCATGAAATGACACTGAAACGATGCCTGAAATTCACCATTCTGTGCCAGCACAGCGAATAAAACATAATCGGTTTTGTCCCAAATAGATTCTAAAACTAAAGTACATTGCTGTAGTTCATGTTGCATTGTCTTTTAGTAAATTGCTGTGTACCTGCAGAAAACTAATTACTAATGATATTTTATAGGATCTTCAGAACTTCAATAGAATACACTTTCATCCACTTAGTTTCATCAGTACCAGTCTGCTATTATCTTAATTGACTTAAGAATGACTGAATGCTACCCATATTGAAGCATTTAATTTGAATATTCCTTTCAATGCTGTTAAAAGAATCAGTACCTTATTCTTGGAGACTTACAGACCATAACTATCTGGCTCTTTCTGTATTAACCCTCAAGTCATTTATGTATAACCATCAGTTGTGAGATTCTTTCAAGAACAGAAAATTAATAACTAGATTGTCCATTTTCAGTTTACTTGTCTAGTAGCATAGCCATTTGTCAACCATGACCCAGTTGGTCACACTCTCACAATCAAGTTCAATGATCATAGATCCAGAGACTTGAGCATAGAAACCACATTGACACCCTTGATGCAGCGCTGAGGGAATGCTGCAATGTCAAAGTACCACATTTACAGGTTAGATATTAAAATGGGAGATAAAGGATTTCGGAGCACCATTTGAAGACAGGGGTAACAGATATCACCATCACTGAAGATTTGTCTTTATCAAATTGTTGCTTGTAGGGAAATACTAGAGGCACATGTGTAACTTTAAATGTTATATCAATGGCAGCAATCCAAAATGTACTCCATTAGCTTGAAAATGATTTAGGAGAGCCTGAGATACAAAAAGTACCATACAATTCATTTCTTTCCTTTAACCTAGTTTGTTTAGCCTCACTGGACATAATTACAAGTGACTGATAATTAACATCATCATCATTTTCTCCTTGTCTCCTCATTTGTTCAGACATGAATAGTCCTCGCTCAAAGGAAAAATAATTATGTTGTTCACTGTTGTTTCTTGCAATGAATCACAAATAAAAACTGCCAAAGACTGAAAGGTGTCTTAATAACCTGAAAGCTTTTAGCACTTACATGGTAACTGAGCTCCTTGCAGAATTGCCATGCCTAACATATTCAGAACAGCAGTGAGCAACTGGGACTGAGTTACTGAACCAAAAAATTTGAATGTCTGCAACTTGCAAATAACATCAACGTTTTGCATCTGATCATCTTTGTTGTTCTGAATCTTTCTTTAAAACCATTCATCAATTACATTTGCCTACATAACAACAGTGCTTCAAAAGTAATTCAAAGGTTTTTCTGAAGAAGGGTCTAGGCCCGAAACGTCAGCTTTCCTGCTCCTCTGATGCTGTTTGGCCTGTTGTGTTCATCCAGCTCTACACCTTGTTATCTCAGATTCTCCAGCATCTGTAGTTCCTGCTGTCAAAGGTTGGGATGATGTGAGGATACAAAGATGCATTCTATAGATGCAAAGTTCAATCTTATAATTACTATTTTAATACCACTGCATTTAGTTCTCTCATTAAAAGAAGCTTTTGGTAAATCTTAATTAACTTGACTCAACTATTCATTTGCAAATGCTTAGTTGACCTTCAACTACAGGTAAGATGACTTTTATTTCCTAAGCCCTGATGAAATGAAACCACTCTTTTAAACAAGATTTTAATGTTGTCACTCTCTTTATACAGTCTGTCTCTACAAGTCTCAATTTATTCCAGTATAGAAAACACAAGGTTTCAGACCTTTTCAATCAAAAGGAGACTTTGAAGTAGAGTTACTATTTTCAAATTTGATCCCAGAAGTGATAATTCTTGGATTTAGAACTTGCGTTCAGAACTGAAGCATGAGCCTACTGTTATTCATATTGCATGCACCTTCTTCTGCTAAAGCTTAGCAGCATTCTCGTCTTCTCAGGCAGCATTGTGGTGCATTCAAGTCCCACGTGAGAGACTTAAGAACAGAATCTAAGTTTCTGGGGCAGTGCTATCTTTCAGAAGAAGGTGACCCTCTCTGCTCTCATAGACGATGCACAATAACTGGAGTACTATTCCAGAGAATTTCAGAAGAACAGTCCTTGGTGTCCTGGTCAATATTTATACTCTAGTTGTCAATACCATTAGCATCCTTCCTTTTACATAGACAATGAACATGCAGTGAATTACATAGATTGGGAATGGAGTAGCTTCATGTGGTGTATTTCCGCTGATAGCTGAAGAGACCATCAATCGGCAACGTTTACATTGTGCATCCAGCAGCTGTGAGACGGATGACCCGGGCATTTTCATGATGTTACTTGTGGGAGCATTCTGTGTGCAAATTGGCTGCTACATTTCTGACTTTAAAATAATGACTATACTTCAAAGCATATTTCATTTTCATATGAAGCACTTTGAGTTCCTGAGACACTTCAACAATGTTACAAAATACATTATTTGAGAACTTTGGTAGTCTTGACTGATGTCTCAAAATATTTTGGTGTAAATACTTGTCTCGTGAAGTGAGGCAAAATGGATGGTATCAGATTTCTTTGGATGTAATAATCTGCAACTGTTGATTATTTCCGAAGGAACTGAATTTCTGGTGTATCATGAATGAGTGGACCATCCAATGCTGCCCCTTTGGTGCCAAAGTCGAGGTGAATTCCAAATCCTTTAAAAGTTTATTGGCAGGAAATGGAATTCTTAGCATCTACAAAATCTCTTTGTTATCAGAATGTGAATTAATAGCTGTAGGCAGCTTTGGGACAATTAGATGTAACCTTTATTTCACCTACCAGTCTCAGCTAACTAGAAATATGGGGCATGACTTTCCTTGTTATCTCCTGAGCCCCGCTGTCAGGTTCAAATGGGAAAGTCCGCAATGTGTGGAAAACAGCAATTCAGTATGGAATTTTATGCCTGAATTCCGATTTCCACCTGCCAACTGAATAGTTAGTGAGAGATGTTCATTGCCTCCAGCAATAAGTGGACCTCAAGAGGTCCTGGTCACCAGGAGCTGCTGGTCAATCAAAGGCATTTCAAGGGAAGCAGTGTTTGGTGCAGCATCTACTGGAAATGCAGGCTCGAGGAGTGACCCAGCCCAGAGGTAATCAACGGCGCGAGGTGCAATGTGTTTTCAAGGTGAGAGTCAAGAGGGCTGTGGGGTGGGCAGCATTAGGGGAGGAGGAGCGGAGTGTCGGCTCACAGTAAAGTTCCCCTTTGCCTGATTCTGGGTCCATCAATCAGGAACTGAATGCCTTTGAATGAGGGAGCCCACCTGTGGGATGTCATAAGCAGCCCACGTATGGTTTACTTGTCATGCTGCCTATTTGTGGTGACAGGTCTACCTGCTGCTGTGGCAAATACCAGAGGTGACAGGATGACGCCCTTGGCTGGTCATAGCTAACTACTTCAAGGACTTCAGTTGGCACTGGGGCTAGAATTCTGACTGTGGGCCTTCCTGCTCCAGACTTGATTTTTGGCAGAGGTGGGTAGGTGGTAGGTGACTAAACGCTCTCACTGCCTCCAAACTAGGCACTAGAGGGCTTCAAATCCCAACTTCAATATGGACTCTCCCTTGAGTGGTGAATAGCTGACAAATAGGCTTGTTGCCTAGATGGCGTAAACTGCAAGATCAACCATGGATTTTCAGCTCAAAAGCATCAATCGATGCCATGAAAGGCGAGTAAGAAAGAGAACGTTTCAGAATAGAGACACTCAATCTCTCCAACTTCTCCAAAGCATGGAGGTAAATTTGCTTTCACAGTGACTCCTCAGAGATGGGGGGAGACAGGGGGTATAAAGTTGGAGTGAAAGTGGGAAGATCCACTCCACAGCATTTGCCTAGAGGAGGGGATCTAAACCTGTCTGGATCCCAGTATCACCTTCCTCAGTTCTGTCACCAGAAAGCTATCACCAGACAATCAAAACTGTTCCTCACTGCCACCAGGATTCTACAGCCCAAGCGGAAAATCCTTATCTGCCTCCTTCCATTGCCTTACGTGGCCTTTAGTTAGATCGACTGACTGACTCCCTACACAGATCCCTTATCCACCTTCCCCCTGGAAAGAGGTGGCTTGAGACAGGGAGCCAGAACACTGGCTGATTGTGCTGGTCCTACCGTTCTCTCACCTTTGGTTTCTATGGGGAATAAAAGGCCTGCTCATGGTTTCACACTAAAAGGCCTGCTCTTGGGTTGCCTTGCTTGAAGAATACAATCCCAGACAGCTTCTAACAGTTACAACACTAATTGCAATTAATATGACCTTAGTCTGATCCCCACTTACTAGCCAGAAAAGTTTCCAGTTAAACAGAAAGAAATCAAGAACTCTCCGTGAATAATGATTTCCATTAGCATGGTATTCATCAACTGTCATGATAATTCCAGCTTCTTTTTTTCGAAATATGAAAATAGCTAAGTAATGATGAGAAACATTTTGTTCTATAAATTGGAACAGAGATAACACATAATGGCTCCAAAAACACCTGGTACATTATTCGAAGGATGAATTATTTTGAAAGGAAACATTCACTTTTCGGGGTCAGTGTTTGTACGTTTTAATGTTCACTTCCATGTTCTGGCAGAAAAAATGCAGCATTAAATTATTTCAAAATAAGCCAGCAAGCTCTCTGAATGATGGAAAATTCAACAATCATGTCACCATCCCGAAGATTCTCCAGGAATCTCATGCATTTTACAGATTGCTTCAGTTTATGGTCAGTCCAATTGTTCAGAGAAGAACAAGGCTCTGCAACTTCAAATGATAACTTTTGGCAGTATTAAAAGAGAGATCCTCTTGCTACATATTTTACATAAAGACAGGGTTTTCTGAAGGTTTTCAAAATTCAGTTTTATTTAACCATTATGTAAACAGATGAATCCCAGGAATGTTATTTCTACATCACAATTTTGTCATTCCCAACACATCTTTGCCACCAACAGTATTTTCATAAATCTGATAGGACAGGAGAGGTACAAGAGGGCATCATAACTTTGTCATTAGCTTTTGTGACAGTTGAGCTGAAACAGTCCTATAATCATGTTGAGTGAATTGCCCGCCTGTCTAATTTTCATTTTACTAAGTCAATAATCAACTTTAAAGTCCTCAACCTGACAGCCAAGTGGAACACTTCTAGACATTATTCAGTAAAAGCACTTGCTGCAGTGCTCCAGCAAAGCTCAGTGCAAGCTGGATGAATAGCATCTCATTTCCCATGTGAGAACTCTGAACCCTTCTGAACTCAGTATTGAGTTCAATAATTTTAGGGCCAGAGCACCTTCTCCCACATCCTTACCCTAACCCACAAACAGCTGGCCTTATCATCACATGGACTGTTACTACAAACCTCCCAATGTCAGTCACGAATGGTCCCCATTAACAACGATTCATTCTCCCAGGCTGACATTTACCAATTCCTTTGTCTGCCCAATTGTTTTGCTCCTACTCTGGACTCTATTTCCCATTTTGTTTACTCCTTTACCCTCCCATCATTCCTTCTTTGGTAATGTATACCAATGTTTTTCTCGCTACAGTCAGTGCTGAGGAAGGCTCACTGGACACAAAATGTTAACTCTGCTTTCTCTCCACAGATGCTGCCCAATCCGCCGAGTTTTTCCAGCAATTTCTGATTTTGTTACTCAATAAAAGCACTTCTCTCAGATTAAAGCCTGAGAATGGGAAGTCTACGGGCATTCCCTGATTGAGACTTTAGCAATGTAGGTTGGAATCACAACAGTAAACAAAATGCATACATGCAAGCCCTTCATATGAGCCACATAAATACATGCTGGAAATGCTTAGCAAGTCAGGCAGCATCTGTGGAGTCATAAATTATCTTGAGCAAAAATGCGAGCCTAATGGTGGCTGTGTAACCACTGCCAATTGTTGTAAAAACTCATCTGGTTTGCTAATGTCTTTTCGGGGAGGAAATTGCTATCCTTTCCTTGTCTGGCTTACATGTGACTGCAGATGCACAATAATGTGGTTTTAATTACTTCTGGGCAATTAGGAATGGGAAATAAATGCTGGCTTAGCCAGCAAATTCACATCATACAAACAAATTTTTAGTAAGTTTATATTTGAAATCAATGACCTTCGTTAGAAGCTTTCTATCAGAAGTTTGGCAGCCTGAAAAGTCAACTGTTACTCTCTGCAGGCGCTGCCAGATCTGCTAGTATTTGCATTACTTCTTGATTTCTTTCAAACTTCCAGTATCTGCAGTCCTTTGCAAATTAGGACAGATGACCAGAAAGCTTGATCAGAGGTAAGTCTCAAAGTTTTGGCTCAAAGAATAAAGATACACATATATTAGGAAGGAAATTAATAGCTAAGGGGATAAGCAGCTAAAGGAATGGCATACAATAGTAAAGCAGTGAAAATCAGAGATGTGAAAAGACTAGAATTAGGGAATTACAGAAATCTCAGAGGGTTACCAGGTTGTTGGAGATTACGGTGACAATGTGGGAATGCAATAGCTCCAAAAGACATCATCAACATGGCTCATTCAAACTTCATTTACATTTCCAAGCAGCAAACTGAAACAATTTTTTATTCTATCATAATTAAAAATTTTAATTTTATATATACACACAAAGACACACACTAGTTACTTTTCATCTTTATTGTTTTTGTAGGATAACAATGCTATTAAGGAAATCTATTGAGATACACATATGCTGTTAATCATTGCTGCAATCAAGGAGAAATGAAAGGACAGAAGTATTGTGTAAGTAGTCATTTTGGTGATCCTGTTTCTAGTGTGTCTTTAAAGTCAAGCAAACTTGTTTGGTATATCAACAATCACAGTTAAACATGTACACACAAACACACAGAAGTATCAACAGTAAAAAAAACTGTAATTTATTCTTCATTGATCTGCTCGCCAACCAGGCAATCAGCAAGGGGAGCTGTATAACACCACCACTGACTGAGGTGGCAAAGTCTTAAAGGACATAGTTGGTAGACAGGAGCTGATGTAGGTGGCGAGGGAACTCACAAGGACAAAAAAATGCATTGATCTCATGCTCACCAATCTACCTGCACCAGATGAATCTGTCCAAGACACTATTGGCAGGAGGCACCACTGCACAGTCCTTGTGGTGACAAAGTTGTATACTCGTACTAAGGATACCGTTCATTGTGTACGTGGCATTACCACCTCAAAAGTGAGCATCCCTGTGGTACTGCTGGTCACCAGCAACATTAGAATTGTGTCCAACTGCAATCCGTAACCTCAAGGCTTCAACTTTACTATTCCAATCAAGCTGGGGAATCGACATTAGTTCAGTGAAGATTGCAGGTAGGCATGCCAGGAGCTGCATCAGACATATCTAAATTCAAGGTGTCAACCAGGTGAAACTACAGGATAAGTTTGCTTGCACGTCAAGCAGTGTGTCATGTGATAGACAGAACTAAATAAGTGCACAGCCAAGATCTAAGATCTGCAGTTCTGCCACATCCAATTGTGAATGTTGGTCACCAATTAAACAAGTCACAAGAAGAGGCAGCTCCCCAAGCTAAACAATACCCACAATGGAAAGCCCAACACATCCATGTGAAAGAAAATCAAAAGGACTTGCATGTGTGAGCAGCCAGGAGTGGACGTCTAAGCATCCTCCTCGGATCTACAACATCACAGAAGGCTGTCTTCAGCTAATACATTTCACTCAATTTGACAGCAAGAAATCATTAAAACCCCAGTATACTGCAAGAACTACGGGGCTCTGACAATATTCTCGCAATAGTACTGGAGACTTGTGATCCAGAACCTGCCAGACCTCTAGCTAAGTTGACCCAGTATAGCCACAGCACTGACCTCCACCATTCAATATGGAACATTGCCCATCTATGTCCTGTACAGAAAGAAAAGGGAAAATCCAACTGGTTAATTAATGTCTGATCAGATTACTCTCAACCTTCAGTAAATTGATGGAAGGGATTGTCAATAGTGCTATCTAGTACCCCTTGTTCAGAAATAGCCTGCCCATTGGCACTCAATTTGGATAACAACACGACCACACAGCTGCTGACCTTTTTACAAGCTTGGTCCAAACTTAGACAAAAGTGCTGAAGTCCAAGTGTGAGGAGAGAGTAGCCACCCATGGGGGATGGCATGGTGGCTGTGGTTAGCATTGTTTCCTCACAGCGTCAGGGACCGGGGTTTGATTCCACCTTCAGGTAACGTGTCTGCACAGAGTTTCCTCCAGTTGCTCTGGTTTCCTCCCACAGTGGCCAGGGACGTATACATTAGGTGGATTACCCATGGGAAATGCAGGGTTATAGGGATAGGGTACCCACTACCTACTGTTAGCCACTAACAATCTCCATTAGCAGCTATTTACTCTCTTAGCCAGATCGTTACCACTCGTTTGTCTATCTAACTGCTCTTCTCTATCCCACCTATCATTTAGTCCTTAGCCGTTCCCCACACCCTATCTTTTGCATATAAACTAACACTTTCCTAGCTACCATCAGTTCTGAAGAAGGGTCACCGGACCGAAACCGTTAACTCGGATTTTTTCTTCACAGATGCTGCCAGACCTATTGAGCTTTTCCATCAACATCTGTTTTTGTTCCTGATTTACAGCATCTGCAGTACTTTGGGTTCTTAGAAACTGAACAGGATCAGTCCATATAAATACTAAGTCTACAAGAGTAAGTCAGAGCCTAGGAATTCTGTGGTGAGTAACTCATCTCCTGACAATGCAGAATCCGTCCACCATCGACAAGGCAAAGTTGGGAGGGTGACAAAATATTCTCCACTGGCATAGATGGGTGTAAATCCAACAACTCAATCGGCCTTACAATACATAGGATAAAGCAGCCCATGCGAATTGCACACCATCTAACACCTTCACCATTCACTCCCTCCACCATCAACACACAATGACATCAACGAGTACTGTCTACAAGATATAGTGCAACAAATGACCAAGGCTCCTACCAATCACTCCTGACAAACCCACAAGCTATCCCACACAGAAGAACGAGGGCAACAAAATTACGAAAACACCAGTACCTGTAAGTTTTTCTCCAAACCGCACACCATCCTGACTGGGAAATATACCATCATTCCTTCGCTGTTGCAGGGTCAAAAATCTGAAACTCCATCCCTAGCAGTAATGTGGGTGTCCCTACACTGCAATAGTTTAGAAAGACAGTTCTACCATCAAATTCTCAAGGTCAATTAAAGAACAGCAATAATTGCTAGCCTAGTCTGTAACGCCCACATCCCATGAATGAATTAAAAACAAACTTGCAATTAAACCAAAAAACTATTGCTAATTAGCAGATGATATAAATACAGCAGTACAAAGAGGACAGAGATAGATTTAAGCATTGACTCGCTGCTCAAAAGTTCATTGCTGTCTAAATTATTACTGTAAAACCAATGAAGTGAAGAAAACTTTCCTGTGAAAAGTGGAAATGTTATTTTGAAAATAGTTATGTTGCAAGCAATTTGCAGTTAAATGGCAACATTAACACAGAAACCATCCCATGGATGTTTGGTAAGAGCACAAATCATAACAGCAGAGTAGAAGAGACAATATTGAGGGAATTTCAATGCTTGTGGCCTTGACAACTGAGGCAGCAATGATAGAATGAAGGAATTCACAAATGGACAGAAGTTTAGAATTCTTAAAAGTTTGAAGGGGACTGATGAAGACTATGGCGACATGTAGGAGTGAAGCCATGATCTGGTACAGAATTTTTGAATATTTACTGTAAAAGATAACCATCTCCATGCCACATAGGCAAAGAATAAACAATTTATGGTCCCTTTGGTTTTGATAGATCTCATTGATTATCTTGATTATCAACGGAATCAAGGGTTACGGGGAGAAAGTGGGAGAATGGGGTTGAGGAATTTATCAGCCATGATTGAATGGCGGAGCAGACTTGATGGGCCGAATAACCTAATTTCTGCTCCTATGTCTTATGGTGTTATTGTTTAGCTAATTACACACATGAAGTGACTATGGAGCTCGGTGACCAAAGCCAGAGCTGACTTGACTGCAAGAGTTGCTAAGATACTGGAACAAGGTAGACCTTCAAATGACTGGGCTACATACTATCTAACAAAACATGAAACTAAGGATTCTGGAGATCTGAAACAAAAACAGAATTTGCTGGAGAAACTCAGCAGGTCTGGCAGCATCTGTGGAGAGAAAAACAGAGTTAATGGATGTGAGTTTGCTCGCTGAGCTGGAAGGTTCGTTTTCAGACGTTTCATCACCATACTAGGTAACATCATCAGTGAGCCTCCGACGAAGCGCTGGTGTTATGTCCCGCTTTCTATTTATCTGGTTAGGTTTCCTTGGGTCGGTGATGTCATTTCCTGTGTTGGTGATGTCATTTCCTGTTCTTTTTCTCAGGGGATGGTAGATTGGTTCCAAATCAATGTGTTTGTTGATGGAGTTCCGGTTGGAATGCCATGCTTCTAGGAATTCTCGTGCGTGTCTCTGTTTGGCTTGTCCTAGGATGGATGTGTTGTCCTAATCAAAGTGGTGGTCTTCCTCATCTGTATGTAAGGATACGAGTGATAGTGGGTCATGTCATTTTGTGGCTAGTTGATGTTCATGTATCCTGGTGGCTAGCTTTCTGCCAGTTTGTCCAATGTAGTGTTTGTCACAGTTCTTGCAACCACTTTGGTTGGGACAACACATCCATCCTAGGACAAGCCAAACAGAGACACGCACGAGAATTCCTAGAAGCATGGCATTCCAACCGGAACTCCATCAACAAACACATTGATTTGGAGCCAATCTACCATCCCCTGAGAAAAAGAACAGGAAATGACATCATCAACCCAAGGAAGCCTAACCAGATAAATAGAAAGCGGGACATAACACCAGCGCTTCGTCGGAGGCTCACTGATGATGTTACCTAGTATGGTGATGAAACGTCTGAGAACGAACCTTCTAGCTCAGCGAGCAAACTCACATCCAGAACCTCAACCTGAGCTACAAATCTTCTCAAAACTCGCTAACAGAGTTAATGTTTTGAGTTTTGTGACCCTTCTTCAGAAGGGGCGGCCATGGCTTACGATCCAAAAATCCTTTGCCTGCCCAAGCTGATTTTTCCCTCTCTGTGCTCCATATCCACTTATCACCAAACTTCTTCTATTCCCTATTCAATCAGTATAAATACCATCTTTTCCAAGCTGCTATCAGTTCTGAGGAAGGACCATTGACTTGAAATGTTAGATAACAAAGTGTGGAGCTGGATGAACACAGCAGGCCAAGCAGCATCTTGGCCTGCTGTGTTCATCCAGCTCCACACTTTGTTATCTTGGGTTCTCCAGCATCTGCAGTTCCCATTATCTCTGACTTGAAATGTTAATTGTTTTCTCTCTGTAGATGCTGCCAGACCTGCTGAGTTACTCCAGCAGTTTCTGTGTCAGCAACATTCTGCGTAAGGCCGGCACTAAATTGCTCCTGAACCACATTATTTTAGGCCAAACAAGAACTTCTTTTCTTGTATTTCATACAGTACCACCCCACCTCCAATATTAAAATCTTGTGTTCAATTTTACATGTGGGAGAGTTTGTGCTTAGGTTGTAGAAAGCTTAATTCAGGAGTAAAGGAGAAGAATGATGAGGTACTGTTTGGGTTTGTTAGTGTTCCAGACAGGAGCACACTCTCTCTAAGTGCTCAGCCATGAACAAAGGTTTTACTGCTGAATGCAAATATGTAATTATCTAACAATTCATTGGAAATTGAGCACTGACCATTCAGCATAACACTCTCAGCAATTACCTTTGATCACTGGTGTGTCATTTCTCTCATGTTGCATTTTTCTTTTAAAATCCAGACTAATCATTTTCATATTTATTTACTGGTTTATTCATTTAATTGGAGACTTCTTCACTGCACAGTCACTCGGGATGCACCCTTTTCAACCTTGTCAGTAAATGATCATATTCTAAAGAAACCTGACAATGGACTGATGTTCCAATCAGTTTTTATCAGATTAGGGGTAGAGCGAAATATGCTGATGGTTTAGCAAAGGCCAGACATGGATCAACTATGTGTTTTTTTCAGTGTTACCAAGTGACACTCAACCAGTTAGGAATGAATATCCTTGACCCTTAAAGCCTGCTTCAACACAAAGTTCACTTCAAACCTACTGGTTCATATGTTACTTTTGCCCTGGAGCAAAGTACATGCTACAAAATTAGAGACTGCTCTGAGCGTGTGGAGAGCACATAAATTATCAAGGTTTTAGCCCATCTATTTACAGGATTATGCACAATGGAGATAGTTCAGTCCATCTTAGCTTATTCATCTAGATTTGTATTTTTAATCACTATCCCTCCCCTCTATTATATCGTAATTTAAATAAATTAGTTTGGTTTCAAATTCCATCTAAATTACCCAGAGGACCAGTCCAAATATCGATATTTCTTTATGCAGAAACAATTTCCTGATATTTGCCTTATACTTTAGCCACTTTTAGGCTACATCCTCTTGTTGAAGTAGTGACCCATTTCCAACTTTTGTCTCTAATATTTTGCACTCCTCCATAAAGATCCATATTCAGCTGCTTACTTTCAAAATCAGAGAACTCCAACCTCTTCAATCCTGGAATTCAATCTATAGAAATCAGCATTGTGGTGTTCTTTAATGTCAGAGTCTCAACACAAATGGCATGCAGTCAGAGATAATGGGAACTGCAGATGCTGGAGAATCCAAGATAACAAAATGTGAGGCTGGATGAACACAGCAGGCCAAGCAGCATCTTAGGAGCACAAAAGCTGACGTTTCGGGCCTAGACCCTTCAATCGAAAAGGCATGCAGTCAGTCTAGGGAACTGTACAGAATTAGCTTGATATCTTTCTTCTTCTAAGATAATAACTTGTGCATTTTGTTTATGCTGCTACATAAATTATTTGAGCCAGGATGGAAATGTATTTCATGCATGCTGTACTGGTGCCCAATTGCTTTAGATTGCAGTGCTTTTAATTTTTCCTATTAATTGAAAATGTTTTCTTTTTCATTTTACCACGTACCCAGTCATGACCAAGCTACTTCTTTATTGGTCAGATAACTTATACCCCATGACTGCATTATACTAAGCTCTCCTTTGTGTTTGAGAGAGAGCGTTCTTGCTATGAACTGGTGCATTATTCAACAGTCAAGTTGAAAATCTAGAAACATTTGCAGATTGAGGGTAGCAGAGATAAATCAAACATTGGAGTTGTAATTTAACTTGGGGTTGAGTCAGAGTCCAGAGAAGTGTTA
The DNA here is from genome assembly GCF_030684315.1 of Stegostoma tigrinum. NCBI lineage: Eukaryota > Metazoa > Chordata > Chondrichthyes > Orectolobiformes > Stegostomatidae > Stegostoma > Stegostoma tigrinum. Next base: position 22,071,273 of record NC_081359.1, read on the forward strand.
TAGAGTTCTAGAGTTACTCAGGTGTACAGCACAGAAACACACCCTTCAGTACAACTTCTCCACGCCGAACAGAAACCCCTAATTACTCTAGTCCCTTTTTCCAGAATTTAGCCCATATCTCTCTAAACCCTTCCTATTCTTATATCTTCCAGAAGCCTCTAAATTGTAATTGTTCCAGCTTCCATCATATCCTCTGACATCTTGTTCTATACACGCACCACCCTCGGTATGAAAAAGTTGCCCCTTAGGTCCCTATTAAATCTTTCTCCCTCACCTTAAACCTATGCATTATAGTCTTGGACTCCTTACTCTAGGGAAAAGACTTTGGCTATTCACTTTATCCATGGCCCTTACAACCTTATAAGCTTCTATAACTTCACCCCTCAGCCTCTGATGCTCCAGGAAAATAACCCCAGCCCATTCAGCCTCTCCCTGTAGCTCAAACCCTCCAATGCTGGCAACACTTTGTAAATCCTGTCTGAACCCTGCCAACAGCATATACATCAGCTTCTTTAAAAACGAGAACACACCAACTGCTGAGTCAGAATGTAACCTACTCCTCACCCTGACGTGGTTCCAACACATCTGGCAGGATAAAACAATGAATCATTTGAATTTCTGAATCATTGTAGTGATGATTTTATGAGAAATGCAGGGAAAAATAAACACTAAAACTTATGTGGAACTATTGACAATACTGATTGACATTCACGGTCCTGAGCCAAAGAGGCAATTCCTCTTTCACTTTCAAACCTCAAGTTTGAACATCTCCACTTCTTCCAAACCTTACTCTGTTTGTCCACCTTTTACCTAAATTCTCACTGCTCTGGAACCAGGGATGTTCCTTAATCCCCTTTGATTCCAACTTCTTTCTCACAACAGCAAATCTATGAGAGATGTCACTGCTGCCATAGTCTTCATGTCATTTCAACCTTCAAGCTGCTAAACCAATTAGTTAAATACTATGTTCTCCTTTCTCTCGAAGTTTCATTGTTGTTTTTTTTCAATGAAAGATAATACACCAATGTAATGAGTTCTCATTTGAGGACAAGCAGTCTGTGAGTGCGCTATCCACATCACTCATACAATGGTCATGCTATTCGTCAGAGCAATTACTGATCTGGTGGCATTTATAGATTTGAGAACAGTAATGGGCAGAAAATCAGCTCCAAAACACTTGCATTCATGTAGCATTTTTCACAACCTCAGGGTGTTCAAAGATCTTGACAACAAAGTAACTTTGAACTGTAGTCATGAGGCCAGAATCAACCTATTTCTTTTCAGTGGTGGAATGCAAAATGTTCAGAAGGAAAAGGGAAGAAAGAGCTTGCATTTACACAGTGACTTTCGTGACCTCAGGCTGAAACAAATCAGTTCACAGCGATAGAAGTACTTTTGATGAGCAGACACTGGTACAACATAGGAACACATGGGAGTCAGTCTGGAAGTCTGATACTTTAGATTTGATGAGTGGATATCAACTGTGGCTCAACTGGCAGCACTCTCATTGGGTGTTAAATTCCCAGGCCAGTTTACAGAACACCATATTTGGGTTGCCATTCAACCAGCACACAGCCACTTACAGCTAGAAAGACAAGGGTAACAGATAGATTGAAATACCACCACTTCCAAATTCCCCTCAAAGCCACTCACTACCCTAACTTGGAAAAATATCACTGTTCCTTCAGTGTTGTTAGGTCAAAATTCTGAAATTCTCTCCCTTACAGCATTTTGAACCTACCTACAATACATGGACTACAGCAATTCAAGAAGACATCTCACAATCACCTTCATAAGTGCAACGAGAGACAGGCAATAAATGCTGACCTAGTCAGCAACATCCACGTCCCACAGATGAAATTTTTAAAAATCAAGTACAATATCAAGGGAGTGTTTCACCTTCAGAGGTGAAACTTTTGGATCAGATGTTAAACTGAGATGCTAATCCCAACCCTCCCCATTTGATGCGTAACATTCCTTGATGTTGTTTGACAAAGAGCTAAGGAAGTCTCCTGGTGTCCTGGCCAATATTTATCTCTCAAATTACATCATTAGTATAGATTTAACTGATCATAATTACACTGTTGTTTGTGGGAGTTTGCAGTATACCAATTGGCTGCTATATTTCCAAGATTGCAACTGTGACGACACTTCAAAAATATTGAATTCGCAGTAAAGCATTTTGGGAAGCTCTGAAGTCATGAAAGGTGCTCAATCATTACCAAATGTAATTCAGAAAGGAGAACAGATGAACGTGAAGGAAACATCATCAAAATTACAAACCAAAAACTGAAATCATACTAACCGGAAAAGGGAAAAAGAGACAAAGGCACTTTTGATATAAGATAATAAAATGTGAGGCTGGATGAACACAGCAGGCCAAGCAGCATCCCAGGAGCACAAAAGCTGACGTTTCGGGCCTAGGCCCTTCACCTCTCTGATGAAGGGTCTAGGCCCGAAACGTCAGCTTTTGTGCTCCTGGGATGCTGCTTGGCCTGCTGTGTTCATCCAGCCTCACATTTTATTATCTTGGAATCTCCAGCATCTGCAGTTCCCATTATCTCAAAGGCACTTTTGACATTGTTTTTCAAGGAGGTGAATTCAATGGGGACTTCGCTGCCCTTCAGCCACAATTTGCATGGAAGGAGCAATGGAATAATGAGAAGAATGAAGAGAAACTCGGGAGAAATTCACCTAAATGCCTAGTTTTACATTGTAAGGTCAAGATTACAGTAATAAATTTTCTAGCAGGAATATTAAAATGTTCATATTTATTTCAGCAGCATATGATTCAGAATCACACAATTATTACAATGCAGAAGGAGACCATTTGGTCCATTGTGCCTGCAGCAGCTCTTCAAACAAGTATCACTAGCTAGTGCCAATTTCCTCCATACCATTGCACACTATTTCTATCAAAATAATCATTCAATGCCCTCTTTAACATCTCAATTACATGTGCCTCCACTACATTCCCAGGCAGTGCATTCCGTACCATACCTAGTCACTGAGTGATTTTTTTTCTCTCACATCACCCTTATTCTTCTTGCACATCATTTTAAATCTATGCCCTCTCCTTCTTTTTCTTTCTAGTAGTGGGAACAATGTCTCCTTGCCTACACTATCCAGCCCGCTCATGATTTTGAAAACCTCAATCTAGTCTCCTCTCAGCCTAAGGCGAACAGCCCCAACTTCTTCAATCTATCTTCATAACTGAAGTTTCTCATTCCTGGAAGTATTTTTGTAAATTCCTCTGCACACTCTTCAATGTATTTCCATCTTTCCTATAATGTGGCATGCACAACTGTTCACAATACTATACTAAGGTCTAACAAGTTCATCATCATCTCCTTGCTCTTGTCCTCTGTGATAAAGCTGAGGACGCCCTATGCTCTATTAACTGCCTTCCTTACATGCGCTGTGACTTTCAACGATATGTGCGCACATAAGCACCCATGTCCTCTGCTCCTGTGCTTTCTTTAGAATCTTTAGAGGACGTTGTTCAATGTTGTTCTCACAAAATGCTTCCCTCACATTTCTCCAAATGAACCTCATAATGCTCATTTGCATTAGTTTTCCTCACTCTGGATTGTTGCATGTCATTCTCCACGACCATCCTCAAATTTATGATACAATGATCTCCTAAATATTGCCCCACTGACACTTGATCCATTTGGCCTATCTCATTTCCAAGCATTAGGTGCAGCAGTACATAGTATCTCGTTGGACCGCAAGCATATTGCTGTAGGAAATTCATCTCAATGTAGGAACACATCCAATTTTAAATTTGTCATTCCTGTGTTCAAATCTCTCAACAGACCTCATTCTATCCTATCATAGAGTCTTTCTCAATCTATGCAACCTACCAAATTTTATGTATTCCTCCAATTCTGACCTATCATTCATTCCTGGTTTGCTTCCATTAGCAGTAATGCCTTTAGCTGTCTTTACACTAAGCTCAAGAATTTCACCCCTAAACCTGCCTGTCCTCTTTTAGGAGATAATGGGAACTGCAGATGCTGGAGAATCCAAGATAACAAAGTGTGGAGCTGGATGAACACAGCAGGCCAAGCAGCTGGATGAACACAGCAGACCCTTCAGCAGATGAAGGGGCCAGGCCCAAAACGTCAGCTTTTGTGCTCCTGAGATGCTGCTTGGCCTGCTGTGTTCATCCAGCTCCACACTTTGTAATCTTGTACTCTTTTAGGACATGCTTTGATCACGGCTAACAGTTCAATGCAGTCCTGAGGGCCCACTGTACTGTTACAGGTATTGATTTCTGAATGAGTTGTTAAAATGAAGCTATATCTGCTATTTTGGGTGGCCATAAAAGTTATACAATACAATATTTCAAAAAGAGCAGGGAATTTAGTCCTGGTGTCCTAGCAAATATTTGTCCCTCATTCACCATTACGAAAGAAGATTAGCTGGACATTAGAGATAACAAGGTGTAGAGCTGGATGAACAGAGCAGGCCAAGCAGCATCAGATTTTTTTCTGAAGAAGGGTCTCAACCTGAAGCATCAGCTTTCCTGCTCCTCTGATGCTGCCTGGCCTGCTGTGTTCATCCAGCTCTGTACCTTGTTATCCCAGATTCTCCAGCATCAGCAGTTCCTACTATCTCATTATCTGGACATTGTTAGTTTACTGTCTGTGGGAGCTTGCCAAGTGCAAATTCACTGCTGAATTTTTGACATTATAAAACAGTGGTTTCACTTCAAAAACTAATCATTGGCTCTAATGAACTCCAGTGGTCCTGAAAAGCATTATCAGAATGTAAGTCTTCCTATCTTTAAAATCTACCTTTTTGATCAAGTTTTAGGTTCTTGCCTCAATAACCCATCACTGATGATAATGTTCCTGTGAAGTTTCATTGGACATTCTACTGGAGTAAGAGACACTACATTAATGCAATCTATTGTTGATATTTACCCAAATTCATTGCATATGACTTTAATGTGGTGTGTTTTAATTCAATACACATGATTTACACTGCATATCACTCATTGCATGCAGTTTACAGGATGCATTTTAATTCAATGCACATGGTTTTCACCATGCGTTTTAATTCACTACATGTAGTTACAATACGTATGTTAATTAAGGGCACTCCATTTACAACAGGCATTTTAATTCACTACACGCAGTTTTACACCATGCGTTCAATTTACAACACAGTTTACACTGTCGTTTAATGCAGCACAGTTGAAAATCTGGCAATAAACCGAATTAGCAGCTGTCACACAAACGGGCTATCAGAGACACCCAAATGATAAATTCTGTCAGGGTTACATGTACGTCTGGAACCAGTCAAGTGAACTGAAGTGGTGTTAACAAATTCCTGGACTTAAAAGAGGGCAGACTGTGACATATTGCTTGTGCTGGTTGGTTAATAAAAGCATACTAAAACTGGTTAGTGAGAGACGCTAAGCTAATGAATGAAGAGGTGTTGCATAGGAGATGTGATAAGCTGTTACTGTCTGCATGATACAAAACTCCCATCACCCTCACACTGGGCCAAACGTCTGGTCAGTCAGTATCTGTGCTTTGCTGTTCATCTTAGGAGAGGTAGATTAGCTGCTGCACCGTGACATAACTGAACTCCAACGGGCATGCTCCAACTGAGCACCAAATTACTACAAGGTGGACAAAGGTCTGCAGGCATCTTTGAGCCAAGATGTTAAGCCCCACTTTCAGTTATATCTTTTCCTTTGTAATCACTGTTCCTTCACGATCTATCAACAGCCAAGCAGACCTCTGAAATCAGGGCCAGCTTTGCCTTGTGCTTCTGTCATATTCCCAAATGTATCATCTGAAGGGCTTGTGTAGATTAAGTTGTTTATACTTGCCACATAAAAGTTAAATAAAAACCACCAAAGAAGACGTATCCTCTTACAATCTCATCTCTTCAACCAATTCTTGGCGATATAATAAAAATCAGAAATGAAACAGTTTTCTATTAATGTAATCTAATTAATGAAAATAGATTTTACATTCTATCTTCTAGGAAACAGAGAAAAAAAAGTATTTAGAATGATTCAGACAAGATATTACACAATATAAGCTCACATTGTAATGAGATGCTGATCTATTTTTAACGATGACAACCCTGTAGGCTGTCCATAGAGAGGTGATGGAACCACTTAGTCTAAGATCAAGTATCCCATTCAGTTTTCAGTTTCCCCAAAGAATTGTATACCTCAGTTATTCCTGTTTTGGGTCAAGGAGACAGATAAACATGGTTGTATCGTTAAACCATAAAGACAGATGAATTACAAAATAATAGCTTGTTGAAGCTGGATTTACCAAGGATCAAAAATATCAAATCTGTAACTAAAGTAGCTGGAGTGAAACAGCTGTCAAGTTCTGGATTTCTCTTCCTAAGCCTCTCTACCTCTCTGCCACCTTTATCATAAATCTGAGTTGAAGCAGTAGATTTTAAGGAACATCTTAAAAATGCACTGCCATCCTCATATTTCCTGATCATTGTCAAATTTTGATTGATACTGTGTCAGTGAAGCACCTTCGTACTACATGTAATAGTATGTAATACATGTTGTTGCTGGAAAGAATCATAGAAGCTCTACAGTGCGGAAGCAGGCCATTCAGCCCAAGGAGTCTTCACCAACAAATTGAACAGCATCCCACCCATACCCATCCCCCACCTCTATCCCTGTGACCTATCCTACAGATCCCTAGACACAATGGGAAATTTAGCACGGCCAATCCACCTAACCTGCACATCATTCACCTGTGAGAGGAAACCAGAGCATCCAGATGAAACCTACACAGACACAGAGAGAACGTGCAAACTCCCTACAGTCACCTGAGGATGGAATCAAACCTGGGTTCCTGGCGCTGTTAAGCAGCAGTGGTAACGACTGAGTCACCATTAGCTAATGAAAAGTCAAATATTGGTTTTTAGGATGGTACCAGGACACCGTGCTGCTTTGGGAGGCCAGGTCTGAAAACTAATCTGAAGCCAGAAGGAACAGCAGCATGTCTCCCATCTCTAGGTCATCTCCAGTAACTGCAATCACACTCACCATATTCCACTTTCCACCTCCAGCAATTCCATTGTCCACCCTCTCTGCCACCCAACAAAGATGGAAAACATACTACAGATTAGATTAAGAATTATTTTCGTATAGTGTATTGATGTATTATACTAAAGAAGCCTATTGACAATACTGATGTATAGGTTTAGAGCAATTACAGCTCGCAATTCCCACAGTTACTGCTTGTCAAACATTTAGGTTCTTTTTCATTTGGTTGCAACGGTGACAATGTACAACATTAATGGGATAGCTGGCATTCGGTTAATGCTCAAAGATGAATAATTACTTTGTCAATATTTTGTTTTAATCAGGATTATCCTTAGAAAGCAATCAAAAATAGTCAATTTGCATAATGTTGTTATAAATCCCAGCTCATTCAGCAAATCAACCTAACCAAGGAGAGCAAAAATCATAATAAAACGATTGAGTTTGCATTAATATCAGAGACGCAAATGATCAGCCCTTAAGTCTCCAGCTGTCTGCAAGTAAATGTGTTGAATGTTTTTAAAAATTTGATTTGCAAAACCTCTGCGCTACTTGTTCAATATTATAAGTAGCATACTGCCTTGCTCCAATTAGCACATGATTAGATGTGACATTAGCACGGTAAGAGAAAAGAAACTGGGGATTAATTGGACAGCTCTCCCAAAGAAACATTGCAGACACAATGGGCCAAAAAGCATACTCCTGTGCTGTATTACTTTGTGAGTCAATGTGTCTTGCTTGGATTGCAAACACTAAATAGAAACAAAATGTAGGTTGGCAGCTTTGAATTCAGTGCTTCTGTGGGGGTAGCAACACTTCAGATGTGGTTAAAATCATTTCTAATTTGCTAATTTTATGGCCAGCAATAAAAATGGAGAGAAAAAGAAATCATATGTGGGCCCTCAACAGACCAATGTGCTCCATCTTTCTTTACTGTTCTGTGAAAATCAGCGACACTCCCTACCCATTAAGTTTTATTACTAGTATTCAGCAATTCCCACATGCCATTGGCATGACAGATGCAGTTCCATAAAATTAGATCCCAACGATCCCAAATGAATATAATTTCCATTGTGTTTATACAACTCCTTCAACAGCAGTTGGCTCTGATGCTTTCTCTTCTAACATGACAGTAAGTGCATTGCACTCAAATCAGGTCAATCTTTTCTTTGTTCATTTTTGCTTAGACAAAAAGTTAACGTCATCCTTTTTAGGGAATATGAAAACTTGTGATATGTGCCTGCAATCTAGTAAAGTGACCAGATCAAAATGCAAAGCAATGGTGTGGCACAGAATGGACCAATGAATAGGACATTCTTGAATTTCCTCATCTACTAAACATCTTAAGGATTAGCAAGACTCAACACAAAGACTTAGAGGGTCTCAGCAACTATGGCAAGACGGGCAAGAATGCGTACTGCATGAAAATGTACAGAAAAAAAAAATGTCACTGATAAACAATAATTAGAAATGAACAGAAAGAAAGGTTTAGTGTGTTTTAACAGGATAAAATGAATAAACAGCAACAAAAACGCAAAATACACAAACTGTAATTTAAACAATGGCATAAAATGAATTTAATGATCAGGCTATACTTTATTTAGTACAGAAATCTGCAACCACAATATGTGCATACAGTTTTAAATATAATAATGGTAAAAACAGCAATAAAATAAATACAAGTGTATAATAATCAGATATATTTAAATATACATTGTGATTCAAACCAAAGTCTGTGAATACTGCATAATAGTATTTATAGATTCACCCTTTCCAACACTGACATGACTATCTGACCCTTCTCAGTGAGTCCCAAAAGACCAGTGTCTTCAGATGCTGTAAAATGTGCGGTGCCTGGTTACTGATAAGCTCTCTGTAAAATCTTTCCAGCCACTCAGTGTGACACAGCTTAAAACAGAAAAACTGGCTTAGAATACCCAAGAGCCAGGATTGGCAGCGAGTTTCAGTTTTCCCTGCTCAAGCAGGACTGAGAAGAAGCTGCTTAGATCGTCTCCTTGGGTACGTTCCTGCTGAGTTCCACTAATCCTTTCAACCCTCCCACAATCCTAGGGTTCTCTTATGGACAGAATCACTGATTAATATGATCTAGAGGACTCCCTAGCTCTCTGAAGAGCAGATTTTAAAAAGGATATTCACTCTTCCTTGGCTTTATTTTATCAAGAACAGCCGTTGAACACACGCCCACAACGTTTCAGCAAAAGCTGCATTTGCAAATAAAACTTTTGGCAAAACCATTGGGTAATTTTACACCAGCATATTCATAAACACATCCAACTGCATAATGGAGTTGTATATTTCGACTATTCACCAAGCAAGTTACTATATTCACCAAGGCCATGGCTATATTGATTCAGTTCTGCATTGACGCTAGAGGTGCTGCATTTTCAAGAGAAACATCTTGGCAGAAGAATGAAGTGATTTCAGTTCCCACATCATTTTTCCTGACAGAGGACCAGGGGTATTGATTTAAACAGAGTAGGTATCAATTTATTGTCTCAAGGACGTCCCCTATAATGACACGTCCCAATTAACCATGTCCCATAATCTTAAATGTGAGCAGCTGTTCCCTTTACCACATTCACTGGATAAATCTCTGTTTAGAGAGGCAGCATTCCAATTGCAGATGAAGCCAAGGCATGTACACTATGTTTACAGATATCTTTTCAACATACTGGTCATGAATTTCTCCGACAATTTAACTGTGTACTTGGTGAATTTCAAGTTGGGCAAGCGTCGGATGAGAGCCATCTTAACCCCTTTCAGAACAGACTTTTGCTCAGTTTTAACCATAATAAGTTTCCATCTCATACTTTTGGGAATACTGTGCGGAATTCTGCAAAAGAATAGAGCCCAATATTACTCTAATTATAGATTACTTAGAAATAACTTGTCATTACACAAAAAAGCAGCCCTCACCTGATCTTGACTTTTGCCTTAATTTTAAGTTAAAAGAAGCAATTCAGCTCTGATCTATTGGATCATTCGCTACCTGTTGTATGTGCCCGATTTAACTGCTGTATGAATGCTACCCTTCCCAAATAAGGGCTACAGTGTTAATGCTTTGCGAATACAAAATCTTAATTCCTAACTTACATCACAAAGCTGTACGACTGCAAGTGGCACATTAATGCAGCTGCCTTACCAAGAAAGAATGGCTGAAGGTAATTCTGTCGCGGCTACATAAAATTCCCTTGAAATAATAGTGAAATTGGTTATTGCAGCATTGCTAAAAAGCTTTATTCAATCCACCCTCTTACTCCTACAGATATATTCTTGCTGTTTTACCTCTGATCGTAGCCATCAGTGGTGTCGCATTCTCTCACTCCATTTTGGTAGCTTGGCACCAAATGATATTGGAAAATGTTGCATTAGCTGATGGAACATAAGTCCATCTCAGCATGCACTCCATGCAGATGAAATAATCTTAAAGGAGAACATCACTACTCCTAGTGCAGATGAAGCAGATGTAATTTTCCCAATTAAGCTAACTTAAAATTAATGACACCTCACATTTAAATGAATTTACTTCATGTGCCTCTTAATTCATTGAAGACCACTGACTTACAACGTATCTTAGTCTATGGTTTTGTTGGCTAAAATATACTGCTCATATGGGTCATCCTAGCAAAGATCAGCCTGCGACTGTAAAAGCTCTTTAGGTTGGTTTGTGTTTCATTTGCTCAGTTTGTGGCAATAATCCGTGTTGCCTTTTTTGTACATTCACTGGCCAAGCTGAGAGCTTTGACAGTCACATTCACAAAACTGATCCCTTAAATGCGCAGAACTGTCAAATTTAACATTCACCTTTAAGTACTCAAACTGTAGAAATCAAAACTGAATGCATTTTGAAAGATTCCAACGTATAATCTACCATTTTAAAATTACCTAATTCAAATGATCTAATAATTCTATTTTCTTTAAATACAGACTCTACACCGAAACAATGTTTAGTTCAAATATATCAATGATTTGATCTTGAAAATAGTCACAGTTATCTGAATCATCAGACGTGCGCTGCCTTATCTTCCCAAAAACGTAACATGCCCTAAAAAGGAGTTATAACTTCCAAGAAATTGTACGAATGACAAGTCCTGATATCTAGACTGTGCCATTAACAATGCTATAAACCTCAAAATAGTCAAACAGCCCTGGTTGTAGCTGTAATAACATATGCACATTTCACCCATCTCCCAATATGTCCAATGTAAATAACAATATGTGTATTATTAACATGCATCTCTTTGGAAATAGACACATTGGCCAGATTTTTAAAAAAAGATACAGTTTAGGGCTATGAAGGGAATCCCATTTTCTGTTTAAGTTTTCTTTGTGACTGATATAGAAGGCAGTTAATAATATAATTAAAGCTTTCTTTTTGGAAACTTGCATCCTGTTTGGCTTCATCTGCCACTGTGCATCACATCTTTGCAAACAAATCTCATTTTGTAAAGCATATCTTTTGTCAAACCATTATTTCTATTTTTGTTTGAGAGTTTGACATACGTCTTATTTCAAAGTAATGCTCACCACACACTGAGTCAGGGAGCAGACAGCACTGCAACGTCCTAACACACAGTGGTATGGGGTTAACTATTTCACAGACCATAAAATATCTTCAAAAAACAAACACATTACAATTTCATTTTGGTTATGTTGAACAAATTAGTTTCTCCTGTTACAAATGTTCCAACTACCTACATTTATCTTTGTAAAATGCTACAGAAACATGTGCTATCTACTCAAAAATCTTTTGACAATCAAAATGCTTCACCTCAGTAGCGGAACTGAAAATCTCTGCACTGACTTTCACTTTGTAGTTCAAACACCTGTCTTTTGTGAATTCAAGCTCTGAGTTTCTACCAAGGGAAGAAAGGTAAACGGTTCAATGAATTTTTTTGCTTCACGGCTATGTTGTAGGAGAAAAGAGTCTGATATGTATAGATGCATTTTGTACATTAATACAGACTCTCACTCACTCTCCTTGCCTGATCACAGCCTAGCTATTTTCTCTTAAATGCTATGTTTATGGACTGTACACTACACAACGGAAACTGAACATTTAATATAAATGTTTTGGCTGTACACAATAAAGATATTCAGTATGACAGGGCCAAATTGTATCAATATTTACGACTTGGATGATCATTGACATAAGGTAATAGCATTATATTGGACCACAATCAGACCTTGAATATATTGTGCATTCTATTCTTGCATTTTCAATCGATTTTGAAAATCAATTGTTAATTTTTTCCCAATCTTGCTTACTTCACATAACACGGCTGTAGATGAAATAACACATAGCAAGGCACAAAGAAACAGCAGTGCATGGGGTTCCTTATGTGATCAAAGCATCTCTATAACTACAAATAAACTAACTGTACTGGCAAACTCTATGCTTTATAGTACAGCCTGTCAATAGCCAATCATGAAACATGGTACAGTGCCACAAACGCTGATGTGAAATAATTCATAAAAGATTCAAAGTACTCCTAAAGAGTAGTTTAACCATTTCTTTTCACTCAATTTACAGTAACTGACAAAACAATTAGATACGGTTCTCTAATTGAGAAGCACGTATCTGCAATGCTTCACTTGCACTCGGTTATTGTTTCTTCTGTGTTAGTACATATGTTTCAAAGTTCATCACTAAACAAAACTACAGGTGTACTAATGTTTATCTGCAGATAATCATCAAACTACAACTATCCAGTGCTTTCCAGTATAATCATTACTAAGCAACAGCTTTTCTTCCTTGCACCTTCCCCCAATATCTAGACTGTAGTTGGCATCTTGCCACTTGCGAGCAGAAAGTGTTCCAGTGCCATCTACAGGCCATGCCTTGTTTCCCTAATTTTAGACGCAATCAAGTAATTTGAAATCGGCTTAATTTAAATCTTCATTAGTGAGAAATTAATAGGCCTACACAAACAAATATTCGGCATGATAAAATAATAAACTTTGTTGGTTTTCTAACCACTTTGTAGTTTGGGTGCTTGTGATAATTCTTTTCAGGTAAGTTTAATTTGCAATGGAATGATTTCTACAAATTTCTGCAGGTCACTGCTGTGCTTTGCCTTGTACTGGGAAAAAATAAAATTAGAGGCGGTACTGATAGACTAGTAAAAGCTTTCAGTTACCTGTCGGGTGTGCAATGGGCCCTTTGTCTTGAAGCCTCCTTGGGAGCTACACTCTGAGGCACTGAAGTGGTCTGAACTAGTGGAAGAGCGCTTCGACAGGGTGTCACAACCCCCAACGAAGGTGTTGTCCAAAGGGAGCTCCTGAATCACGTGATGCTTTTTCGCAGAAATAGGGGTGTCTGGCTTCAGATGAAAAGAGGGCTGCGGAGAGCCAGATTTGTAATGCCTCGCTAGGTCTGGGCTGTTGGGCTTAAATGTAGTTGGTGGTGTGCTGCCCCAGTCAAATCGCCCTATCGTTTGCTCCTCCAGCTCAGCTGGAAGGGTAATGGTTCCATTGATGGGCTCATGGGCAGGGTCATCAGGTTTGGATTCCTCAATAGTGACAAAGTTTAGGAGGGAACTCTTTGGGGATTTTCTTTTCTTCCTTTTCTTCTTTTTGTTCTGCTTGCACTCCTGATTGGGAGACATCCATTCAGCACCCTGCTTGTTCCTTTGTGTAGTCTTGAACCTTGAGGACTGCCGGCACCGCACCAATATTGTAACAAAGATGACCACAATCACTACCATGGCTCCAGCCACTATGGCAATCATTATGGTAAGATAATCCTCATTTTGCCAGGGCTGGGTGCCATCTCCAATGTTCTTATCTAGTGGAGTCTCCATTGTCCTCCGTATTAACTCATAGACGTAACTAGCATTGTTTACCGTATCATTTACATACAAGTAGACAAGCACAAGTGTGTGCAAGGGTTTTGGATAACCTAAATCGCTGATGTTCACGACCAGACGGTGCAAGCCCTGGTCTACGGTAGTCGGTTTCTCCTCCAAGGTAATATTACCCGTCACAGGGTCAATTCGAAACAAACCCTTGTTATTTCCACTGACAATGCTGTATTTGAGCTCTGCATTCATACCTGTATCAACGTCCACAGCAAACACTTCTGCCACCACGGAACCAGGTATAGCAGACAGGGGCACTAATTTGAATGAAGAGTTGGAGGGTGGGTAGATTACAACGGGACTGTTATCATTGACATCTATGACATTGATAGTGACTTTAGCAATGGAAGTGCGGACTGGTCTCCCCCTGTCCACAGCTTTAACTTCGAATGTGTAGGAGCTTTGCTGTTCTCTGTCGAATGATACGTTGGACCTTATCACACCACTCAGTGGGTCCAGAATAAAATTTGCATTGTCACCCACAACAGAAGCCATCACCTCTGCATTGGCCCCTGCATCCAGGTCAGTGACAGTAATCACTCCCACGGTGCTGTACTTTGGCAGGTTCTCGGACACAAAGAACTGGAAGTGGTTGTGAGTGAATTTGGGGTTATTGTCATTCTCATCCAGCACGGTGACGATCACGGCCGCTTGACTCTGTAGCGGAGGGTTACCGCTGTCCCTGGCAGTCACGGTGAAAATGTAACGCTCCTGTTCCTCCCGGTCGAAGACCCGGGAGGCGGTCAGGACGCCCGTCTTGCGGTCCAGGTCGAAAAACGAGGCGTTGGGCCCCAGCTGGTAGACGATCTCTGCGTTCTTGCCGCTGTCGTCGTCCGTGGCACTAACGGTGGTCAGGTAGAGGCCACGGTGGTTGTTCTCGGGCACTGCCAGCTCGATTACGGGCTGGCTGAAGACCGGGGGGTTGTCATTCTCGTCCTCCAGCTTCACCCTCACCAGGGCGCTCTGGTTGAGGCTGGGTTTGCCCGCGTCTGATGCCACTATCCTGAAGGAGTACTGGTTGGTGCTCTCGTAGTCCAGGAAGGAGGAGGTTTCCAGCAGGTACTGGTTGTCATACACAGCTTTGAGGTGGAAGGGCACCTCCTTCTCAATGTAGCACACCACCTTGCCATTGACATCCGTGTCCCTGTCGGAGACGGTGATGAGGGCGATTTTGGTGTTGACCGGGTCTTTCTCCGAGAGGTGCACAGAGCCATTGACCGGGCTGATGATGTAGCGGATGTCAATCCCGGGCGGGTTGTCGTTCACATCGGTGACATTGACGGTGACGGTGGCTCGGGCGGGGCTGGAGCTTCCGTCGGTCGCCAGCACGGTCATCTTGTGCAGCGAGACGTCCTCCCGGTCGAGCGGCCGCTGCACGGTGATGAGCCCGAGGCTCGGGTCCAGGGCGAAGTAGCGGCGGACGGCGGCGGGGGTCTGCGGGCTGAACAGGTAGCGGAGCTCGGCGTTGGAGCCCACGTCGGCGTCGGTGGCGTGGAGCTGGATGACCGAGGTGCCGAGGGGCGAGTCCTCGGGCAACTGCACCTCGAGCTGGCTCTCCCGGAACACCGGGCGGTTGTCGTTCACGTCGCTGACGGTGACCTGCAGGATGGCGGTGCTGGATTTCGGGGGTTCCCCGCCGTCTTGCACTTTGATCTTCATCACGTAGGTGTCCTTCTGCT
Source organism: Stegostoma tigrinum (assembly GCF_030684315.1). Classification (NCBI taxonomy): domain Eukaryota; kingdom Metazoa; phylum Chordata; class Chondrichthyes; order Orectolobiformes; family Stegostomatidae; genus Stegostoma; species Stegostoma tigrinum. The sequence continues at coordinate 22,086,875 of NC_081359.1, forward strand.
CCCGGTCCAAGCCCCGTTGGACGATGAGCTGCGGCCACTTCTCGCCCTCGGGGCTCTCCACCACGTCCAAGCCCAGGACGCTCTGCCCGTCTAACAGCTGGTAGCGCTGCACGCCGTTGGCGCCGGTGTCCGGGTCGCTGGCCGACGGGATGGGGAAGCGGCTGTTGGGCAGCGTGTTCTCCGGGATGGAGATGTTGATGACCGGCGACGGGAACATGGGCGCGTTGTCGTTCACGTCCCGCACCACCAGCTTCACCTTGACCAGCCTGAAGTAGTCGTTGGGCAGGATCACCACCTCGATCTCGAACGAGCACTCGCTCGACCCCGACTCCCCGGCGCACAGCCTCTCCCGGTCGACCCGCTGCGAGCCGGTGTAGATGTCCCCGGTGCCGCTGGAGACCCGCAGCAGCGGCACCTCGCCCGCCTTGGACACCAGGCGGTAGATGAGGTCGGCGCCGCCGGCCGAGATGTTCAGGTCCCGCGGGATGCTGCCGATCAGGATGTTCTCCGGCAGCTCCTCCTGGATGGTGTAGACCAGCTCCTGCGCCAGGGTACAGTCCACCGTCAGGCAGGCGACCAGAGCGAAGAGGAGGTAGAAATCCCGCACGTCCATCACTGCACCAGCAAGAAACAAGGGATACCACTTCCCAAGCTTTGGTCACACAACCCAGACTTCAACCTGCACTACTCTCCTCAATAACAATTCCTTTTTTTAAAAAAAAGCAGCCCTGTATCTCTCTAGCGTTGCTGGAAAACCAGCACAAAATTGAACACTATTGAACATCCATCGATGTTGCAAGTTTCTTGGCTTGTTTTTTCTTGTATTTCTGCACAGAGAGAGGGAAGAGCAGGCAGCGACGGTTTATTTTTCCTTTGATTCTTCTTCTTTCCCCTCCTCCCCCCCAAAAAAACCCCACCACCTTGTTCTATCTCTCTGCCCTTCGCCTGCTCGGTGCAATATTTACAATGCACGGCGCACAAAACTGCCGGAGGATGCATTCAGTTCCCGGGCAGCCGAATCAGCCTGCAGCTTCTCCTTGGTACGGTTCAACCGCGTGAAAATCATCATCGTTTTATACATGAGGAAGGGGAGGGGGGGTGGGCTGTCGGTGGTGGGAGAAGCGTAATCTCAGCAACCGAGCCGGCTGTAGTTTGCAGTTATCCCACTATTGCGACAGTTTGCACGGCGAGAGAAGTTGCAAGGATACAGCAGACCGTGCACGGAATTGCAGGAGCTCCGCATTTTTTTTTGTTTTCTCACCCCCCCTTCTCCGTTTTAAATCCAGTTTTCTTTAAATGCTGGTCCTTCCTCTGCACCAACTGCCATTCCACGTTTTTTTTTGGGGGGGAGGAAGATGCAACGAACTTAAAACAAAACCAAACGACGGAGCTGTAACGAGATGCAGCGGGCAACACGAGTTTGAATCACCTGTTCTGTCCTCCGTTCCCTATATCCTCCGTTCCTTTTCTCACACACATACATACACACACATCCGCGTCTCTCTACTGAATCTTCTCCCTAACTCTTGATCAGCCCAAGTGAGTATAGTCCTCCAGGTCCCGCCCCCGGCTCCTGCGCCTATTCGCTGCCCGTTGCCTGCCGCTGTTGGGGAGGACGGGGTGCCAGCCCATTGGCTCCGGGAGCCGTCCATCATCCCCCTTAGCCTTGAAAGTTGTGCAGAATTCCTGATCAGCTGCAAGGCTGACGTCACCGACCGACAGCAAGTGACTGGTGAGGGGCAGGATTTTATCCCAGGCTCAGACAGACACACGCACGCACACACACACTCAACATTGACTAACCCGCTCCCAGCCTCTCCCTTAGTGAATGTGGATTAAGCGCACACCAATCAATTCACCTGAACACATGCCCCTCAACACACACACAACGTCCCCACAAAACATGTAGCAAACTCTCCTCTAACCCACGCGGGTTTGCAGGTTGCACAGCACGGGTGTGCATCTGAGCAGGGACGAGGTACACAAGGGAGGTGTACAGTGAACTCCGGAGGGAATGCCTCGCGGAGGAAGCATCAACTCCGGCGGAGTTGCGTTGAAGAGTCTATTTCTGTGCTGCAAGTTGGATGCATTCGATTGCCACGTTTCAACATTTTAAATATATACTCAATTAGCAACTGCCACGAGTGACAAGCGACATTTGAATATCAAACTGCAATGACAGAGGCTTTCAATTGGCAGCGGACTCATGCTAACACTAATTAAAGGCTGGTCCCACCTCTTCCCTTTCAGGCAAGAATTCAGAGGTGTTTTGTACATTTTCCCCCTTAATTATGTGCGCAAAATGAAAATACTGTTCGAATTAAAATGCAATCATTTCATCTCTTGCAACAGCTCAAGGAAACAACCAGTGATCGGCTACCTGCGGGAGTATAGATCAGACAGTGGCGATTATTGCACTGATCAGGAAAGAACTTCTATTTATTTACTGGATCGTTCCCATTCAATCCGTAAGGGCGCCCAGAGTTTAGTGGTTACCTCCTGAAAGCGCACGGAGAGTCGTGCCCCAAGTCTCCTCGACTTCCAGTATTCCTTCTTCCTTCTACACTAGCTGTACAAAGTTGGCATTGAACAGGCAGGAGTGTTGGAGAGGGAGAGAGCAGAGCTTGGAATCTGTTGCCTCAAAGAGATGAAGGGTTAGCCATGTTCAAATCGAGTACAAACAATAACCCCGATCTGAATGACCCACTGTCATTGTATTTATCTGGTACCGGAATTACAGGCAGGGCCCCTCAACATTGTTCCAAAGCGCAGGTCCGCAACTCGCAGCGATTTGCATCTCCCGAGAAAATTTGATTTCAGGCAGCGGGTGAACACACTTTCACTAATGTGAAAAAATTGATTTACAACTTAAAACGCGCAACTGCGAATTACATAGCTCACTTACTCTCCACAAAACTATCTATTATTCGGTCAAGCGGGATGTTGGTTTCATTTTATGTACAAGTTAAGCCCCAGTACATTCAGTAAGATACGAACTCTGCCGAAAAAGTTTTGCTGGTTTAGTCGGGAGTTTTGTTTTTATTTGTTCCAAAAATAACTTGTTCCAGGAGATTTTTGAAGTTGAAACGCATGATCTACTCGGGGTTGGGTTTAGTCCACAGGATGCCGAGAACTCCATGCTGTAAATTACACTAAGGCCATTTTTTAAAAAGACTGTAATAACTGCAGGGGACTGTTCAATCATTATCCATTTGCTCAGACCCTACATCTCAGCAAGAAAACAGCGATGCCAAGCTGAAATATCTGCAACTGGGGGATCGATTACTAGCAGCCACTGTCTAACAGGAGACAAAATAAACAAGGGGCTCAGAGCAAACTAAAAGGGAGTCACCGCAGCAACAAAACAGACACATTCTTCCTCGAAACTTGCGTGAGGGTTTGTTTCCTAATATCTAAGTCGGAAATATTCGCCTTTAAACAAAGCAATTCCGTGAAGTGCCCCGCAGTAATTTGTTATTGTTGTTGGTTGTTTTTTATCCTTTAAAATTAACTGGACGTTCACATTCCAGTTAAAGTCAGATGAATCAGCAGAACTAGCTTGTTTCGCTGGTCTCCTTAAATGAATAAAGGAGGGCCCCAAAACAAGACTGTCTCTCAATTACTTTCTTCACGTTTCCAGCTAAAACGTTAACGTCTTTTCCATCAACCCCTTATACACCCTTTCAAGAGTAATGTGGACATGTAATCCAACATTTTATCCCTTTAAAGAAGCCCAGAGGAATTTGCGAAAACTTCAATACATTATGATGACTTTGTGCTGGGAAATGGTGAATGTAATCGTCTCTGGAGATCTTTCTCAAGAAATGAAACTGATGTTACTGCATTAGTCAAGGCTGCCATCTAGAGGAGCTTATGTTTAATAGCAGCCTGTCTAATCGCAGACTTCGCCTTTACGCTGTCCACTCGCACTTCGAGACGGCCATGCACTTAAAGCTAAGGATATATATATTTTAAAAAGGGAACCGTGCAATATTTGCGCTTTGCCGCATTCCACTACAATGTCCTTTGAAATCAACACTGTCGATACCTTCATATACGTTTCTGATTAACCAAAGGCAGTGCACAAACTTGTTCAAGTGTACCTTTTATTTAACAAATGCATTTATCCGCATGAGCTTTTGTCCATACTACGAAGACAGACTATTCTAACGTTCAATAAGGTTATGGTTAATATTTGGCATCATGTCGACTTTCAAACCTGCACCCTACATCCTTCCATTTACCAAATTCAAAAGTTTGTCAATCTTGGCTCTGAACATGATCGGGGACTGAATATTCATGGACGAGGGAGAAAATTCCAAAGATTCAAGATGGTCTGATATTCTACATTATCCCGAGGTTCCAGACTCTCCAGCTAGAGGAGACATTCTCTCAGCGCCGAGAATTGTAACATTTATGGAAAGTGGATACCTAACAGCAACAAATAATACAGTGCAAGTATAATAATAGTCCAGAACAATAGTTCTACAAACCAAATGCAACAGTAATACAGAATTAAAAAGAAAACGTTGTTAAAGTGAAGAACAAAAGATATAGAAGTTAATGTTTCATGAAGATGACATTTCGGAGGAACTGGTTTCGGCCCACATGTGTTAAACATGAGAAGAGAAACTGAAAACAATGAAGATGATAACGCAAAAAGGACAAAGGGAAATCCGATTGGAGAGTAAAGCAAGATGGGCATTCTGAAATAGAAGTGAACTAAGCAAGAACAAACAACATGCTCCCGTTTTTCAAGGAGCATTTCTCGTGAACACAAATTCAGTTTTTCCAAATATATTTAAGTTTTTTTACAACAAAATCAATTTGTATAGCACTCTGAATATGGTAAACCCCAAGACAGCTGACAGGAGTACTAGCAAATAAAACTTGACAGCTTGTCAGAATAGGAATGTTAGAAGGAGTGACCTAATGCTTGGTCAAACTGATATGTGCCTTAAATAAGGAAGGAGCGGGGAAAAGGTGAAAGGGCAGAAGTTTGGAATTATAGGAAGAAGACTTGAGGGTTGAGGCTTAACCGCCCGTGATTAAAATCCAGCTGCGCAAGAAGATGTAATTAGCCAGAATCCCGGCGGGCTATTGGCTGGACTAGATCTAGGCAACAGGAAAGATTGGCTGGGAAGGGTTACTGCTTTGGATTTATAGCAGTCTACATACTTATGGGCAGAAACCTATATTTTATTTTGTATGATGGTTTCTCTGAATGGGTTCTGGTAAAGTACCTTGCTCTTATTAACTGCTCATGTCACCAAGCTGCCTCTGAAAATAAAATAGCAAATTTTCAACCAGGAATAAATTATAGGGGTGCATGGATTTTTGGGTACTTTTCTGTTTGAGAAATTCCCAAATGAATCTTTGAAATAGTACTCAAGTCAGATACTGACCTGAAATTGTAATCATAGATAATGGGAACTGCAGATGCTGGAGAATCCAAGATAACAATGTGTGGAGCTGGATGAACACAGCAGGCCAAGCAGCATCTCAGGAGCACAAAAGCTGACGTTTCGGGCCTAGCCGCTTCACCTAGGCCTGAAAATCAGCTTTTGTGCTCCTGAGATGCTGCCTGGCCTGCTGTGTTCATCCAGCTCCACACTTTGTTATCACTAACCAGAAATTACCTGAGTTATTCAAGTTGTGAGTCAATTAAGTATATAATTTGTGTTGAGAAATTCAATATAGATTACATTTATTGCAATTTTAGTACCTTTAATTTAATTATTTAAATGCGGGTAGTTATTCTTATTCACGTCCTTTGCCATTTGGTGCAGTATAAAACTTTATGTTTAAACCGTGAACATTGCAACTTCATTATTTTAGTAAGTGCGTTGGTTTTTGGATTCATAAATAAAAACATTACTGGTCTCTACTGAAATCATATTACATTCACATAAATTATTTCATGGAGCAGTTTCAAGGAATGAAACATAATGTTGTATAGCAGAGGTGGCTGGAGCTTTGGTCTATGGTTGCCAGCATCTCAGTTTAAAGTCCTTTCTTCCTGCTGAAGTAATAACAGTGCAAAATAAATGATTTTGGTGTGATTTAAACTAATATTGAGCTCATTCCCGACACTGTTGCTTGCTTTGAAAACAAGACATACACCAGTACTCTCACTTGAGAAAACTATAAAACAAATTGGAGGCCAGGGTGGAACATTTGAGTGCAGTGGAAGTGAGGATGCTCTTTAGAGATTGAGCTCAGTGCTTAATGAAAAATACTGCATCAGACACAAGGCTGCTTGATGCGAGCACTGGGTGATACAAAGTCCCTTGCTCCGTTATTCATTTCATACAACGGTCTTTAAAAATTTGGCACCTTCCAAAAAACATAAAGGAAGCCAATCCAGAGGATGTGGTACAAGTGGATCTCCAGTACATTCTTTCAATGGTTGTTTTTATTTTAAGTAGATGACCTTCAGGCATGGATGTTATAATTATTGGCTCTTTATTGGGTTTTTGGTTTTTTTTGTTTGATGTTGGCTCACTCTAGACTTTGGACATATGAACCAATATGAGCAAATATGGCCACTGGCATCGTGTACAGATGCCAGCAAGGTGACTTTGGTATCAACTGTCAGTACTGCTTAGAACCTCCATTGCAAACAGTTGCCAATTTCAAACTGATACACCAAAGCCTAGTAACTTCTCTGTGACTTATGAATAATAACAGAATATATTGTAAGAAGGACATCATGATTATTTTTCACATAACTCACCAAGTTGTAGATATACCTGATACTCTTTACAGGAGTTATCTTACACAATAGGTACATCAATGTCAAAGCTATTCCATGTGGTGGTACTAGACTGTTTAGATGAGGGAGATACTGGATTCACTGTTCAAAATCCCTGTCAAATTCACTAATGGTATCCCCTGAGATTGTGACCTCTCACCTCACAGCCTTTTACCTTTCTGCTGCTCTTGACATGGCTGCCTACTTTTGCAATTCCTTTTCTTGCTTGTCAATTTGAGTAGGTTTGTCCTTGTTTATTTTCATTTCCACTATCTGATTGTATGGCAGTGACATCGCTTCCTGCCCAAATGCTGAAACTTAGAAATTTCCTAAAATATCCTGGTTCTGAGGAAGGGTCGCTGGACCCGAAACATTAACTCTGTTTTCTCCTCCACAGATCCTGCCGGACCTGCTGAGCTTTTCCAGCAACTTTATTTTTGATCCTGGTCTTTGCCGTCTTTACTTTGCCAGCGAGCTGCCTCTTCAAGTAATCATCTACAGATATGGATTTCTTTTTGCGTGTGTATTAATATTCAATGTTTCTATTACCACTCTTGATACTTCCACTGCATTTGTATTGTTAGACATATGCATCAAATTTGTGGATCAGCTGCAAAACTTTTTTCTTACACATTGAGATTACTCAGCTTGTTTTCAAAAGCTTCTTTCCTTGAAATAAGTATCTCTTCTGTGCATTTCTAAACACAGTTCTGAAGAAGGGTCACTGGAGCCAAAATGTTAACTCTGATTTCTCTTCACAGATGCTGCCAGGACTGCTGAGATTTTCCAGCAATTTCTGTTTTGTTTCAGATTTCCAGCATCCACAGTACTTTTGGTTTTGTGCCATGCTCAAGTCTGTTTCTTGTGTCTTAACCTTGATGAGTGTAAAATAAAAGGCTTTGACTTCTTGACTCCTTTAAATCTAGAACATAAATTTAGCCTCAGTTATGGTAGCAACATTGACCACGGCCCAGTAAAGTGCAGTGACTATCCTTTAAATGTACTCGATTTCCCATAAAATATATTGAAGTGCACCATATAAATGCAAGTGTGTATTTCTTTTATTACTTAATTCCATTTGGCAAGTAACAATTGAATGCTGTTCTAGCTTTCAAGTCACAGGCAGAATTAAGGGCATCACCATTACAGTGTCACTCCCTTCCCCATAATTACAAATAGTGACGTCAATTTATACCAGGACAAGAGAGACTTATCTGAGTTATTATAAGAAAAGTTTCTTCACTGCAAATTCTGTTGGAAGAAAAAAAATCGCAATGTGGTGATCTGTGCTGTGGGATCATCCACACTATCTGTTCATTGAGAGTTCCCTCTCTGCATTTCACCAAGTTCTATACAGAAGAAATGTGTGCAGTGAGGCAGGAGTTACAAAACATCTCCAGCATGAAGGCTTCACTATGTTCCAGGCTTACATAAAAGGGAGTTTTGAACAATATGCCCATAGAGGAACTCCCTTGAGACACTCAATTATTCTCAATTATTCCTTTCCCATCTCCAGGCTCAACTATTTCATTGCCCTGTAGACTGCTTTCCCAAATTCCACGTTAATAAGCATCACATCATCCAAAAGTGTACTTGCCTGTTTCTGTCCTACCTTATATTCCATTTGCTGATTACCCCAGTACTACATTGCTTATCAGACTGCTCACTAAAGTTCCAGCCACATATTTAAATCCATTCTTGAAATTGACCTTCCCCCTTTTCTCTGGATTTACAAACTGTCCATTTTCCCAGTTCAAATCTGGAGCATGAAATGCAGCTCAGTGTGCTTAAATGCCAGTTGCTGTTATTGTTCTACATGCTATCGACCTTGTTTACTCAATTATGCGCTCACCTCTTCCATTTCCCTGAGCTGCACAGGCTGTGACTCAGTCTCTTCTGAGACAGAAGCAAGTGTGTGTGGGCTCAAGTCCCACTCTAGTGCTTCAGTGCAAAAATCAAGGCTGAGATTGCATTGTCATACTGAGGGAGCAATGCATTATTAACTATGTTGTTTTAGAGACATTAAACTGAAGACCCCTTTATCCTGTCGGGCGGATATAAAAGATCTCGTGTTTTTTTTAAGTGGAGCAGGGGAACTGTCTCTGGTGTCCTGACCGATATTTATCCCCCAATCAATATCATTAAAAAGCAAGGTTATATAGCTCTTAATACTTTGCTTTTTGTGGGAGCTTGCTGTGCAGAAATTGTTGACCCCCCATTTCTCAAATCACAGTAGTGAATGCACTGCAAAAATACTTCATTGGCTGTGAAGTACTAGGGCATGACATGAGGTGATGTAAGATAAAATTTAAATATGTCTTTTTTACTCTGTGCTGACACTTCTATCATTTCCTCCACCATCATATGAATTTATCTAGCACCTAGTGAAATGTCCCAAGATCCTTCTCAGAACATGAACAGCCATTCAAAACCATTCTATTTGCAGTCCCAGACTTTGCAGTTCTTTAGCAATAACTGCCAAAAATATGATACCAGCTGGGATTAGTGTCAGCTTGTTGGCATTGTTCCTGAATAAAATAAGCTGTAACACATGCCTGTATCAGAACTTTTAAATGAATCTGCTTAAATTGATCCAGCTCTATAACTGATGGGTTACCATTTCAACCCACTTCTTGGAACAGCTCAATTCAGCCTTCAACACCAGTGAACCAAATGGCAAGTTCTTATTCTGTGTTTGTAGTCACTGTAGTCAGGTTTAAACAAGTGATTTTGTCAACAGTATGTATATTGCCCTTGAATAGTACAGAGGAGCATCAAATCTTACCAATAACTGAAACAAAACAGCCACATCCATTTGTCCTTTAAAAACAATGCGCTCATTTTCAGAGTGATTGTCAGGACTCCATCCACAACAGCCTGCTAGATTTGACACCCCATCTACCACATTCAACTTTCACTCCCTCCATCACTGTAGCATAGGATAGCAATGTGCACACTCAACAAAATGCACTGGTGCAACTCACCAAGGCTTGTTTGATAGCACCTTTATAATGATTGATCTCTACCAGCTGGAAGGAAAGGACAGCAGATACATGGAAACACCACCACTTATTTGTTTCCCTCCAGGCTACACAACACCTTGAGTATTGCTGGTCTTTCAATCCAGGAATGTCCTTCCTAACAGTGCTGTGGTTGGATCTGCAATAAATGGATTGCAGTGGTTCAAGAGGGCAGCTTATTACTTCCTATTCAAGGGCAAAGTCAGATGGGAATACATGTCAACCTAGCCAGCAATGTTTACATCTGATTAACAAGTAAATCAAGAAATAGGAAGTCGTGAACAAGTGACTGTGAATATAGTAGCAGATGCATTCTTATCCCCGTCTGTCACTCGGTGAATTTGCAGATATGTGATGTGAGACACAGAAGAGATATAAAAAAAGAATTGCTGACTGGTGCTATGTACATCATAAACAGTTTTAAAGGCATGAGTCTCTTCAATCAGCAAACAGAGACAGCAAGCAAGAGAATATCAGAAGGACAAAATGGTATTGACAATGAGTGGAGTAAATTAGACCTTATACAAGTACAAGTGTGCCAACATTTTCAGCTTTTGGTATCAGGTTATGAAAAAACTAGATTTTTTTCTCAAGAGAATAAATTACTATTTGGCTGACAAACAAGAGGACAATTCTAAGTTTGTAGAACTGGTAGAGACAGCAAGTAATCATACTTTCAAACTTTCTTCTCTGAACTCTTGTCCGTACGATAGCGATCTATCTTCCTTAAATATACTATGTTTGCCTGTCAGGGGAGGTTATTAAGGACAATGGAACCAAGGCAGGTAGCTCAAGTTAAGATACAGATTAGCTTGGTTTGATTAATAATCTGGCTTCAGGGATTCCTCCTGCTCTACTATTGTTCTTATGATCCCACAGTGTTTTTTTTCATTTCAAATGTGTACTTTATTCATAAAAATATCGTTATATTCATACATAGTCTCTAAAGCGGTACAGTAACATATGAAGAAACAAACAAACATTGGAGTTTGACTCTATCCATCAAACAAACTAAAGGCATTTCTCATGAGAAAACTGAATGGACCCCCGTTTAACTTTGGCAAAAAGACCTTAGATAGTGGTCATTCCCCACTGTGCCTTGATTAGTAAGAAGAGAAAAGGACCTTTCACGTTTTCAAGAAATGCTGTAGTGTTCCTTACATCGGTAAATTACTTTTGAAATATAGTACCCAGTTTGTGCTGAGCAGGATTTCTTACAACACTATGAAATAAATTATCAATTCATCTGTTTGACTGATATTGATTGAGCTGATTAAAACACTAGGATAACTATTTATTCTTCTTTAAATCAATATTAATAGGATCTGTTCATTGACCTAAACACAGAATTATTTTAAACAGGTTTAATATTTCATCCAAATATCAACATCTTTGACCATGCAATGCTCCCTCAATATTGTACTGAAATGTCATCCAAGATAATGCGCTCAGATCCCAAATGAAGTTTGAATCCATAACCTTCCGTTTTAACAGTTAGAGTCAAATCCACAATGTGGAAGGAATTGAACAAATAACTTTGTGAACAAAAGCTAACACATTTGATTACAATGAGATAACAAAGTGTGAAGCTGGATGAACACAGCAGGCTAAGCAGCATCTTAGGAGCTCAAAAGCTGACATTTCGGGCCTAGACCCTTCATCAGAAAATGTATCTCTGATACATTTGATTACAACAATGATTTGTGTTTATAAAATACTTTTTTACACAACAAAATGTCCCAATGTGTCTAATGCCTGCCTTATTTAACAACATTTGACTTTGAGCCAAATAAGGAGAAAGCAGACCTATCAATCAACAGTTTCACAGAGCGGCATGATGGCTCAGTGGTTCATACTGCTGCCTCACAACAGCAGCGATGTGGCTTTGATTGTTACCTCGGGTGACTGTCTGTGTGCAGTTTGCACATTCTCCCCATGTCTGCATAGGTTTCTTGCAGGTGCTCCAGTTTCCTCCCACTGCCCAAAGATGTGCAAATTAAGTGAATTGGCCATGCTTAATTTCCCATAATTTCCAGGGATGTGTGGGTTCGCCACGGGACATGAAGAGTTACAGGGATAGGGGACGGGGTTAGGTCTGGGTGGAATGCTGTTCAGAGGGTTGGTATGGACTCAATACGCTAAATAGCCAGTTTCCACATTGCAAGAATTCTAAAGAAAGTTTCAAGGTGCCTCTTAAAGGAAAAAAAAAGAGAAGTGGAGAGTTTAGGGAGACATTTCTCAAATTTAGTATCCTTGTTACTCAGGCACATTGGCCAGTTGCGGAGATATCAAAATTCGGGACCTTCAAGAAGCCGGAATCAGATGAGCACTGATACCTCAGTGTATTGTAGGCTGAAGAAGATTTCAGAGAAAGGGAGGGCAAACCAATGGAGAGATTTGAAAACATGTACAAAATTTAAAAAAAACTTAACACATGCTTAATCACAAGCCATGACAGGTCAACAAGCACTAAGGTAATGAGCAAAAATGATCTGGTATGAGTTAGGCAGACTTTTGAATGATATCAAATTTATAGAGAATAGAACAGTATCAGCCATCCAGAAGTCAAGTGGAAATAATCAAGGTCCAGAGATAAACAGAGGCAGGGACAAGATTTTAAGCGGTGAGTGGAATGAGTCCAACAATGTCTCAGAATGGAAACGGTCTTCATAATGATGTGGATATGTGTTGAAGCTCATCCCAGGCTCAAATAGCAAGGCTGCTTCAGTCTCAGACAGTTTCCAAATAAAGTATCAGAGTGTATGGCAGGGAGGTTTTGGTGTGTAATAGTTATTGGAGGCCATTTCTTCTCAATCAGAACTGAGTTAAAAAATAGTTTAACGATTTTTATAGTGGTCTTTGGATGATAGGATGGAGAAGGGTAATGGTGAAGCAGAAGTGCCATTGACATTCTTGTGGAAACAGATGTAGTTTTCACTGAATGACGAAAGGGCAGCAATTAGTCAAGCATTAGAGATTCAAGGATAGATCTCTGGGGGACACCGACGATTAGAGAGAAGTCATTGCAGAAGATTTTTTGGCTATAATTAGGTGGATAAGAACAGCACCAGTTGAGAGTAGCATCTAGTTAGATGAAAGTGAAAAGGTAATAGAAGAGGATGCAGTACATAGACTTCGTGGGTGAAGGAGGATGCCACCAGTTCTCCTTCTTTTTCCTGGATAGAATAGACTATTTGGGTTGCAGTGGTGGAGAATCAGGAACTTGAGCTGATATATAAAGCAAGAAATTATACACAACAGAAAATGTTTTCTCATTTTCATGAAGGTTGAGTGTGTACATATTGAGATTTAGAAAATTGTGGCTTTTAGAGACAACCTTTAATCTTGAATAAAAATGAAGGGGTCTTGTAGCCTTTTCCATCAACTGCTTAACAACAAGCCATGGTTGTTAAATATTAAAAGAGGCCCACATTCTTTTGTTGGGAAGCAGGTGTAAGATGTTCACAATTGGAAATGATGGCAGCAACTTTTATATTTGCAGTAGTTGGACTACTAGTGTCCAAAGTCCCAGGAAGGTGTTGAGATTGTGTTGCAAATGATCATGCTTTTAAACGGTCAATGTAATTCCAAGATAAAAAAGGAAGTTGCAGTCTCAATGGTAAGTCAATCAGCATTTCCTTTTTGGATGCCAATGTCATGGACAGGGGAAGCATTTCCAAGATATCCTGAAACTCTCAGACACAATTAGTATGCAAAGATCTTGGGAGGGGGAGGCAAGTAAAAGTCCAAGATCAATGGATCACGGCGAAGGAATTGGGTGGAAGCTCACACAGATTGAAAAGACCCAATTTCTGTGGGTTTGAAATGAAACTAGAAGACTTGTTGACCTTTCACTCATGAGAGAATCTTCAGGGGAGGGAAAAAGACTTTCAATCTGAATCACCGTTCTGAGTTAAAAGTTACTAGCTGGGAGAAGAAATGCGCAGCAGTGAAGTCTCAGGAGTTAAGATTAACTTTTGATATGTTTTGGGAGAATTGAATATCTACCTACAGGATAGTGTATTCTATACCTGTGAGGTAGGTTTATTTTTTGGTTGAGTTAAAAGTAAAATGGGGAAGTTCTATTCTCTCTTTTAAAGTATCAGTTAACTACGATAAGTATTTAGTAAATAGTGCTATTAGTCCATTTCTCACAATAAGTCTTAAATTGTAAAATGACTTGTGTCACCTTTCTAGCATCAATTGGAAGCCTGAATCTCTCTTATTGAAAAACAAACAGTGTCTACAGGGATCCTAACAAATAGAATATAGGCAGCTGTATATCTTCTCATAACCTGCTGGATAGCATACATAATTGGAGTCTTGAAACACATTAACAAAGCAGATGATGCCATGTAATTTTGAGCTGTATATGTGAAGAAGGATGTAACCTGAGCAGAAAAATGTTGAATTCATAAGACATCAGAGAAGTAACTTTTGCTGCACTATTCAAATTTGAGGTTTACGTAATTTTTTTATCAATGATAGACAATGTGCTGAGGGATCGGAAACATTCCCCATTGGGAACATGCTATCATCAAATAATCTCTTTTTAAAGTTCTCGAGGGTGAGTGCAGATAGACAGTGGATTGGGATTTTCATTTTCAATGCAATTATTGTGTATTCACTTAAGCAGGACTGACCAAATCTCTTATTACCATTACAAACATTTTATGAATTATGTAGCCATTATTAATAAATTATAAACTTTAAAAAAAGCATTATAAATGCAATTAAGGATTGCTTCAGAATGCTTTCCATGTCTGCCTTATTCATTCGTTACGCCATTCCCAATGGGCCACACTCCCCCCGTGTCACAGATTGAATTTTTGAGGCAGAACCTGCCTTACCAAGCGTCATTGTGACTGGATTGAATGCATTTTGTGAATTTGAGGGGTCGATTGTGGCTTGCAGCAACATGAACTTCTGTGCAGCTGGGGTTCAAATATGGTGCCAGAGACATGGGAGCTGGAAGGCGCCTGAAGTGGGAAGCACTTCCGTCTCGCCTAGCACATGGTATTCCCAGGAAATGCATCCAACATATCAGTTGCATAATCAATGAGCTGCAAAGTGAAACGATCATGTGAGAAACCTCCCTTGGGCCTTTATTATGTAGACGCAATGGAACCCACTCGAGTTCTGTCTTTTGTAACCTTTCTTTGTTCCTTCAAATGTAATTCCCGATCAACAGGCATCACCATCATTTATATATTTGGAATCAAAACACATGGAATCATTCGGCTCAAAAAGGAGACCATTTAGCCCACTACAATTACGAACGTACAAATAAATGAATTGGCAGCTGGAGAAACCTATTCAGTCAGCTGAGCCAGCTGGATTTGACATAGCTGATCCCATGTGGTCTCTACATTACAGTCAGTTCCCTGTACCCATTGAGTCTCTTGTCAATCAAGAACTATCTACCTCTGCCTTAAAATATATTCAATGAGCTTGCCTCAACTGTTCTGGTGTATAGAATTTCACAAATTAGTGACATTCAGAGAGAAAAGTTCTCCAACTCATGGTCTGAAATTTGAGATACCTTATTCTTAATCTCTAGCTCCCTTTTTCTAGTCTTTTCCATAAAGCTAAATGTCCTTTCAGCAGGCTGCCTGTCAAATTCCATCAGAGATTTTTTTTTACATTTCAAGAACATTACCTCTCATCCTCCCAATGAATAATGTTTCCTCTGCAGGAATAAAAAAAATTAAACAAGTAGCTAAGCTCATTGTCCATGCAGTATGTAACGAAGAGTTGGGTCTGGTTTTGGTGGTGTTGGCAAGGGGTGTCCATTGTGTCTACTCGATCATGGCACAGGGAAGTTTCCTCACATGGCCTTTCACATTACACCTTATTGATTTCCTGGGACTATCACGCAATGGATGAGACAGAGGAGCTTGCGACTTCAGGTGCCTCCTGGTTTCCATGTCTTTGACATCATATTTGAAGCTTTGCAACAAGGCTCTTCAAATGCTGCAAGCCACAATTGACACCTCATGATGTGGTAAACAAGTCTAATCACCATCTGATAAGAGAGTGAAACTAACTGCCCACTTCCAGGACAGGGGTCTGGGGCTGATAGTGGTAGATAGAGAAGGTCCAAACTCCCCTCAATGCAAGACATCACAGTAGGACACATCACCAGACACAACCAGCCTGGACAGAAGTTGCAGCATGAATTAGTATAGTTTTTGTATGAAGGGAGATCTCCTGGCAATGCTGCATGAAGTTCAATCTTTCTCTGTGCTCCACAAGCATAAGTGCCACTATCTTCCCTCTGTTACCTCACACCCAAAGAACCAGCATTCAGACTTCACCTATGCATATGCATCTCTCTAAATCTCAAGGAGTACAATCCTCAATATTGCATCTAACTTGTGCATTCAAGCGCTCTCTCCACCTCATCTTCCCAAATGACTAACCATTCCCACTCCTCTGGGCTTTCAGTTCATGCACTATCCCAGCTGCTCATGCATGACCACTAATCACTCTTGCATTCACTTCCATCACTCTCAATCTCTCCATTGCGGGAAAATTCTATCCCACAAAAAAACCCAACAATGCTGAGGCTTTCCAGGGATCAGGCTCCTAAGGAAGAAATAGTTAAGCTGGCTGAGAACAGCAGGATTGCTTATGGGAGGGTGAAGAAATACTAATGGGCAGCCAAGCTGCATTGTGCTGTGCTGCTCTCCCGTTGTCACTGGTACTAACTCATTCTTCTGCACAAGTTTTTATCTATCTTTGACAAATAATTTCCTCTCCTTTATACGCATACCAGCAGCACCCAATAAACCTTCGCCAGGAAGAAAATATTGTTTCTTGCTCTCATCATCACTTCCAACTCTGAGGAGGAATCCACTGAACCCTCAGAGGATGCACTGACAAGGTGTTCACCTGCACCCTCCTATTAGCGCTGAGCATACACACTGAGTTGAAAGATTACAACTGGGAAGAAGGAGACAGAGGCTTCTGTACCATCATGTCACGTGATACTATACAGTGAAGATATCATGACCATGTCCCTAAAGGTCTATTGCTGTGAGACATTACATTGTAATGTTTCAGTTAGGGCTCTGACTGTCCCCTCAGATAGATTTAAGGGATTGTTTGGCGTTACTTTGTAGAAAAGCAGGGGTATTATCCTGTGTGCTAGCAAATATTTATCTCTCATTCAATATCACAAAAGCTGATCTGTGGGAACTTATTATGTGCAAATGTTCGGCCATGTTTCCTGGGATATAACAGGGATTACACTTCTGAAATTGTTACATTGTCTGTTTGAATTTTGGAAGCTAGTGGTTGCAAAAGGTGCTATAAAAATTCCAGTTTGTTTTATTTTATTAAACACATAGCTTAAAATGAAATTCTATCATAAAGCAATTTAAACAAATTGTTTACATTGTTGGTAGATGTGTAGTGTGTCAGGATCCAAACCATTTTGCAAATTTTATTTTCACAGGTTGTGGGAATCTTTTGCTGAACCTTCATTCATTGTTCTTCCCTAACTGCCCTTGAAAATATCATGGTGAGCCACCTTCTCGACCTGCTGCAGTCTGTGTGCTGCAGGCACACACACAGTACTGTTAAGAAGGCCACATATCTTGCCTGTGATGAGTTATTTGATCTTGGCCACAGCGCTGTTTAATTGGTGACACTATGTATGAGCCAGCGAGGGAAAAACAAGTTTTATTTCCCCCCTTCTGATTGTTAAACTCTTTTCGGAAACACACATGTATATATGCCAGCTGAGTTTAGAAATGGTCTTCGTTGCTGCTCCATAGTTGATTAGCTTAAAAACACTCCATTTCTAGGTTTACAAATGGAGAACAGATGATCAGATGAGGCATCAACTGCTGTCATCAGACATGGAAAGATGAAGCAATGGAGAGAAAGTGTATAGTATAAAGAAGCATGAATTCTTTCCTACTAAATCCTTATCAAAGAAACAACGCAAGTCCTATGTGAGGTCTAATCACCAGTGAATTCCATGTTTCTTTATCTTCTTTAAAGCCAATGTGTTGTGACAGTGCAACAGTAATAAATGGAAAATGCTTATTACATCCTCTTTCTTCGCTTCTAGCCCTCTGTCAGCTTCAGTCTAAACATTCACATAGAATAGCCTGTGTTGAGTCATTCTCTGACTCTCTCACTTCCTGCAGGGTAATGCTTTGTCTTCACTTGGCACTTTCACCTAACAGTAGAAGCACAGACTGCAAATTTCCTAAGATGCACTCATGGTTCAAACGTTGTACAGCACAATGTATTAGTACCGACTTTTTTTTATCCTTCACATCCTTTTCCACTTGTTATTAGTTTGCACAACAAAGCTGTGAAATAGTTCAAATATTATTGACTTTCTTCTACAATTGCAAACCCAATACATTTGTGAAATGCAATATTACCATTTATTAATTAAGCTGAAAGATGCTTTTTAACATGGACTGATGCAAAGCAAGTACTTTATCTGTAGCCATTGATTGGACAAAATGTAGAATATGCATTCTCTAACTAGCAACTTAAACTGAACCAATTTAGCAATCCTTAGACTTTAATATCTGCAAAACAAATTTAATGAATTCACAGTTTGTTTAAGATTTTGATGTTATGATATGCTCTGTTGAATCTTGCATTAATAGAATTGCAATTTGTGGAAAAAGGCAGTTTTATTAATATTGACTGTAATCTTTCTAAATCCTGAGAGACATTTTCTTTAATTTAATTAATCAAACAAAAATACCATGCATTTTTCCTGTGAAATTCAATATAAACAATAGGACTTCTGATTTGGCTAAGAAATAAATCGAAATCAATCCAAACTAATGTTAAAACAAGTGAATTAGAAGGCAAAATGCATTCTTATTGTATGATACATTCCCAACAACTTAATCCAGAAACAATCTAGAACAAGACAGCATGGATGTTTCAAATAGATTTATTTTAGGTTATTCTCCAGGTCATTTTGTGCATCAAAACTGGGATTTGACCCAAAAATAAGCTGCAGTGTTCAATGCAACTCAAATGATAGGCCAACTTGTACATCAGACCCACTTCAAATGTGTGCCACGATGCCCATATTAGGGTTATCATCACCAAGAATCATTGAGATTCACCAAACACAGCCATCAGTCTTAATATTAAAAAAAGGGAAGACACCAAAAATGGGAATACCCAAAAATAATTAGAATTTTGGGTCACTGTGTAAAATGGGGACTGTGATATTTGCCATTTTGCTCAATGTTCCATTGAAATTAATGTAAATCGAAACTGAGAGAGTTCTATAGCAAGCAATCTATTCAAGGCATCTCACTTCACAATTTAGCAAAATGATCCACAGCAAGTTACGATTAAAGCCTTAGAAATTATAACTCCATTTCCAGCCTACTTAAGAGATTTTGTTCATGTCTATCATTTAGATGCTGATCTAAAGGATGGTCATTCAGATCATTCTACGTTTCAAGATAAAACTATTAGTTTAATCTGCCAGTTCTCTTTTGCATTTCAGAAAATTGAAGCAGAATTCACATGAAAAGATGCAAGTATTTTGTTTTGAACTACCATTTTCTACCAATGTCTGTAGTCTGTCTGAAACAGAATACTTTGGTTGACACATGGTTATCGAAGCACAATATTTAATCAGCTGGATTGTTAATTAACTTTTATGGGTTCCATTGAACATCAGAAAGTAAGAATCAATTTATTTTGTGAACCAACAGAGATGTTCAAATACTGTATAATGATACCATACAAATGTAGGTATACTCTGTCCTCTGTTCTGTGTCAATGCATAACATTCCACGGTCTAATTCATCGTGATATGAAACAAATGATGTATCAACACACATTTGCAATTTGTGATATTTCACTTTCTGTTGTGACATTTCATCATACATTTACTGTCAACCACTTCCCGTATAAATTCCAATGGAAACATCAATATAGTCGGGTTGGGTATTTTTCCACCGTTTTCATAATTCTCTAAAAACATTTTGAACTTTTCTTAAACTGGCATTTTTCTCTCCTCAGAAGCTTTAAACACAAACTTAGTGTGACAGGATTCACTCAAGTCAGATGAAGCACACGCTTTGCAAAAGTCAGCATATTGCTGATCCTGAAAATCTAAAATCAAAGCAGACTCGTGGTAAAAGAAATTTAGGTCAGACAGCATCTGTGCAGAGGGAGAAGCAGAGATGAAATTTCCATCAGAACTGGGAAAGGTTAGAGATGTAATAGGTTTTGAGAAAGGAGTAGATTGGCCCAGGGCAGGACAAAATGTCTGCAATGGGGTGGAAAACTGAAGAGCCTGAGTGACAGAAAAAATAGTACACTGAGCCAAAGAAAATGGAGATGGGGAGAGAAAGGCAATAAAGAAATGAGAGATGCATCTGATCTGATTTTGCTTGCATTTGAGTATTTGACTTAATGTGGCAAAGCTTATACAATTTCCCATAACATCAGAAACTGGACATGGATAGCATAGAATGCACAGAATTTTACAGTTTGGAAAGAACTCCTTCAGTCCATCGTGTCTGCACTGGCTATTAAACATTGTATGGCACTTCAAGTGATTATCCAATTACTTCTTAAAAGTTGTGATGGTTTTGCCTCTACCTCCTTTCAGGCAGTGAGTTCCAAATACCTACCCATCTCTGAATGAAAAGAATTCTTATGTAATTCCTTTGAAACCTCCTGTCCTTTATTTTACGTTTATGCCTCCAGGTTATTGATCCCTGTATGGTTGGACAGTGAGCTGGTTCATTGTTTTGCAGACGTTTCATTACCCTGCTGGGTAACATCATCAGTGCAGCCTCCGATGAAGTGCTGTTGTGTGTTCCCGCCTGATATTTAAACTCTGGTGTCCGTCGAGCTGGATTACCTCAAATCCGGTTTTCCTTTGCAGTGGAGTATATATCGGGTCAAGCTATATGTGTTTGTTGATGGCCTTCTTAGTGGAGAGCCAGGCCTCTAGGAATTCCCGTACTTGTCTCTGCTTGGTCTGACCCAGGATCCTGGTGTTCTCCCAATCAAACTTACCGGTTGCTAATAAGCAGATTAGAAGGATTTGCAGGTTGATCATGTACATTTTGCACTGTGTGATGAATGCATCTTCAATGGTCATCACTCCTGGGTTGGGTTCAATCCTGGAACTTTTGATTCAGAAGTACAAATTCTATATGCATCACAAGACCTCTCATTCAAAGGCAGGGTTTAATCAAATATTCAAGAAGTATCTGGTACAAAATAGAATGATTACATTTACAGAGATAGTAGGAACTGCCGATGCTAGAGAATCTGAGATAACATGGTGTGAAGCTGGATGAACACAGCAGGCCAAGCAGCATCAGAGGAACAGGAGAGTTTGATGTTTTGGGTCGAGACCCTTCTTCAGAAAGGGGGGTCTTTCTGAAGAAAGGTCTCAACCCAAAACGTCAAACTTTCCTGCTCCTTTGATGCTGCTTGGCCTGCTGTGATTAAATTTACTGATTGCTTTGTGTTAGAGCTTTTGAACACATTTGTTAAAGATTTTACTTGAAAGCCCATGTCTCAGGTTGGAATTGCTATGTTTACACTGTAACACCGACAGCTGAATTTGAGTTGTGTGATCTAAAACAAATGCTGGGGTATGTAATTATCCAGATGTATCTGGCTGGCCATCTAAACAGAGCAATACTTTTGTTGAAGAATAGGCAATTTATCCTCTGGCGTTCCTTAATTATCTGAAGCACACAGAGTGTGAAACTCATGGGCTATATGGAGGAAGAAGTTATACTCCTTATTCTGATGATGCAGATCGTGGTCTGTCATTGTATGCAAACTGGCCTGGTAGCCACATTGCAACGTTTAGCATTGGTGAACTCCAAAGTGCCGAGCTGTAGAATAAGTGACAGAGGGTGCAGTTGTTCAATGGCCATGGTGTTTGCTGTGAAATATTGGGCGTTTCTGGAGAAGGTGGCAGCCCGGGAACAACACCAGCACATTGTAGTCACCAGGTAACTGTTTGGGTTTTCATGTCAGAGATTTTATTTTTTCTTTGCTCTCCAGGAAAATAGCAATCTATGCATAAATGAGGATGAGATTAGGTTAAAAAGTTAGATATTCATGAATACAAATAGGGTCCTCACCATTCACTACCGTTGAAGTGAAAAATGGCCTTTTGTCCGGAACCAGAAGTTCTCCTTTTATCAAGTCTTTTCTAATTTCCCAACTGTCTCACCATGCCCACGTTGTTCAGGGGTTGAGAAAATTCTGGCTCAAGTAACGATGGGAATGAGTACAGTTGTAGACAACATTGGTTAGACTTACGGGAGGCTGGATTCCTCTGCAGTCCTATTCAAATACTGATGATTTATACTTTCCAATGTATGCTTCACAAGAATGAAGCTCACCTTATGCCTTTCCATTATTTTTAATAACATGCCTTATTTGAACAATTTTGTCCTTAAACCCTATCACAGAAATTTTAGCCTTGCAATTTTAAGTGCAGGATGATGGTTAGTCCCATGCTAAACTCACCTGCCAAGAAAGGGAAAGAAAAATTGAAAGTCACCCCTACTTAAAAGCAAACTGCTGCAGGTGTTGAAAATACGAAACAATGCAGAAAAGGCTAGAGAAATTCAACAGATCCGTGGAGTGAGAAACAGAGTTGACATTTTGAGCACCCGATATCTCTTCACAGTGAACGCTTCTGAAGAGAAAATCATTGTGCTCAAAATATTAACTATATTGTTCTCTCCACAGATGTTGCTAGACCTGCTCCAAACAGAATGCGTATTTCTTTTCTCACATAGTGAATTGTTGTTTGAGTTTTTTTTAAAGAAATACCGTAAATCCACTGCCTCTTCCCCATCTCTTTATTTAACATTCTGTACCTGATTCTACCCATTTATTCTCCTGCTTTATCATTCTTGTTTCCTTCCCAATCATTAATTTAAATGGATTGAGGAAATAACCGGTACTGCCTTATATTTGGATCCAAGCTGTTCCGTTGCTCTTGGTAACTTGTTATCAACTTGTATTTCCAGCAAGTTACAAAGTAATGGACATCTAGTCTAATGATTGGTGCTCAGTGTAAGATGGCCCACTCCAGCAAGTCCCGGCCCAAAGAAAATTACTAATGTAAATTCATCTGACTGCAATTATTCCTTCCATTATTAGAGGCACTGCCATACCGCAACCAAGATGATTAGTTTACATATGCAGTCTCCATTATCAATGAGGATATAATAACTTCAAATGGAAATTAGGTTAGGATGCATGTTATTAAAATAAGGATTTGATTTGTGTCTGCATGCCTTGCTTCAATTAAGCCCAACCACCTGATGCTGCTTCAACTCAAGACATAGCTTGGTCTTGACCCACAAGATACTAGTGATAATTCTGTATGTTTCAATTATGGATACAGAGCAGAGACGATGAGTTGATATCCTTAGAAAAATGCCAAGGGTTGATTTAATACAGGTGTTTCAAATCAGGAGAAGTTTTGATTGATTCTGCAGCCAGAAAATTCCCATTGACAGAAGAGCACAGAACCAGAGGACACAGGTTCAAGATAATTGGCAAGAAAAGCTGTGTGGTGATTATCTTTTTATGGAGTAGTGATTTTGAATGCATTGCTGGCAGAGGAAATGGTTTCAACATTACTCTTCAAAGAAATTTGAGTATCTACTTTGAAAAGAAAGATTTGCAGGGCTACTGTAGAGTGGAGTAAACAAGTCGGGTCGGTATTTCAGGGAATTAACACAGAAATGATACAATGAATGGGTGCCTCCTGTGCTATTTGATTCCATGGGTTATCCAATGTGTGGTGGAACATTTAGTAGCTACTGCTACTGAACAAGTGCTTAATGCACCCATGATACTTCTATTATAGCAAGGCAGTTAACTGAAAGCTACCATTTAAATAATTATCGATGATTATGAAAGAAAAGATTCATTGGCTAACACAAGCAATGTAGTATTTAGGTTGTGTTGTTAGATGCACTAGATTTTGATTTTAGCAGCTAAACAATGATGCTTACCACTAACTTTAAAACAAACGTTTCCCACAAAGATTCAGAGATCAAAATGTGGTGGATTTCCCCCTTCTTAATCTGAGTTTAAATCTGGTCCCAAATCAAGGGGATCCTTCGAGGTTCAGCAATGTGATTACATCATACACAGTAAGCAGCCAAACACATTGAAGTAAATCTCAACAGTAGCAAACCAGGAAGTTAAGAAAGAAACTTAGGTTTTCAATTTTAATTAAAATCATATAGAAATCAATTTAAATGATTGAAATATGTACATATGGGATTAGGGCAAGAGCTGAAATATTATCAACAAACTTCAAAAAGTATTATTCTTAAAATGTGAATTTTTTGTCATAATAGAGAAACTTGACATTTCATAAAAATAAAAGAAGCTTCTCATGGGCAGTAAGGTTGTTCAACCATTATTTCACACTTAGTATGGAATTAAGAAATTCAGTTACACCTCATTCAACAAGGTGCAAATATGTTAAGCATTTTTACCTAGAGACAAGGAGATCAAGTTCTCATCAGTTCAGCGATTTCTGCAATCTGGGTAGTTCTCAACAGCACCCCCTATGGAAAATCTTAGATTCACTGGCAGCAAATTCTGCATTAAATCTTGCACATAAACCTCCAGAAGTTGCCTTCAGTTTTGGAATGCTAACAGTTTGTTACCCATCATTCATCGATAACCTTGGCCATTGTGTTTAGGTTTTGCTTGCAGGCAGAGATTTCAGATTAATAATGGGTGCTGGCAGCATAGTAGTAAAGTGGATTTTACTCCACAGGCCCTGGCTAATGCTTTGGGATCACAGGTTCAAAGCTTACCATGGCACATAGGCTGGCCTACACATGATCCAGATTCCACAGCAATGTGGTTGATTCTTAACTGCCCTCTGAAATAGTTCAGCAAGCCACTCACTTTCAGGATTTTTGGGGTTGGATAACAAAAGCCAATCTTGATACCAGCGCTCACAAAGTATGAAGAAATAAGATTCTCTAGCACTGATATATTAGTGTAGATTTTAGTTTCTATTGTATTGTCTCCCTCACCAGCAGTGTTAAGAAATGTGCATTAATATCCAATTTACAACACTGAGGCAAAATATGTACATGCATAGTTTCTCTGTTATTAAGGTCTATGAAATTTTCAAGTGCACTTGCACGATTAGCCTGCCAATAGGCAAGGACTCTTAAAAGACTTCAATAGAAAATTGGTTTTGACATAAACCAAGACATAATTTTATTATTGTCTAACATTAGTGCAATACAAAGTGCTTTGCACAGACAGAAACTCAATCACACAAAATTTAACCAAACAGAAATACATTATATAAAATTGAGCAAGACAAGGTTCTGTTTGAGAATGCTGTCACAAGGTATTTCAATGTGGTTGTCAAATCAAGCCATTGTACTCAGATCTTATTATAAGATATTGTCGACCAGTACCAATTTGTTACATTAAAGATTACCATGTTCCAGTTATAGGTTCCGTCCATTATCATCATTACATCAACAGCACTCACAGAAACTTCACTATTATGTGATTTTATACTTTTTAACTTTAATGAGAATAATGGAGTTTTGGTTACATTAGTCTGGTAAAGAAATGCTTCTAATGGACCAGACAATGTCAGCAATTAAAAAACTGCCTAACTATATGTACTAAACATGATTGATGCCGCTGAACAAATTGCCTTTAACGATAAACATTATAATGTCTCCCATTCATGTTGTTATATGAAAAGCCCATGTTGCATCACTGTACAAATCATATTAACCAAATGCTCATGTCACAAAGGATCTAGTTTGCTGTTTTATTTTAACCCTACCACTTTTTAGCTAAGGTAAAAAGGGGAAAGTCAAATAATATCTGTGCGACAATTGTACTGAAATTATAATCTTAAACCTTTCAAGCTTAATAGCTGAACAGAATAAACATTTGAATAAGCAATAAAAATTTGATTCTTAAATTTTATGTGGGCACAGCCTATTCCCGTGGAATCTAAATTCTCGTGCATAACCACTTCCAGAAAGCTTTTGGGGTTGTTGCAATCAAAGGTTTTCTTCTCTCACCTTCTTTACCTTTAAGTGGAATTTGCAACATCCTGACCTGTAAGCACAATGCAGGAAATCAATGGAGCAAACCTAGGTATTTTGTTTGTTGATCAGTACAACAGTACATCAACACATCCTAAAGCTGAGTTCTCTGATTCTATTTTCATTCATTCAGCCAAGGTGCAAGTCAAAATTACGTTTAAAGACAAGAAAATAAGTTTCACAATAATTTATAATTTAGCCAAAGTGAATAAAATCATGGAAAAAAAAAGCACCACAATTTTCTGTAAGAGGGCAGCTAAAATGTTTACTGTTAGTTAGACTTGCTGTTGCATGTTTCAGATCTGAAAATGCTTTGAGGTTGTTTGAACTGTGATCTGATAATTGCACAGTGAGGAGAAAACAGGCAGCTATGACCTGAGTAATCACAGCAATCAACAAAGCATCTTCTCAAACAATCAGATTTTGGGATTGTGAAATTAACAGCCAAGAAAGTATAAATTAGAATGCATAAAATAGAAGGGAACAGTATTAGTGTTTTTCACTGTCAGATTAAAGTATTGACACATTTCATCATTGAAATGATGTCAGACTGGAATGAACAGGACTTAACTTTCTGTGGCAAGTTTAGATCGAGCATACAAATACAGTAGCTTCAATCAAGATGCTATTTGTATAAAGCTAACAATGAAGCAATGCAAGCTTTGACAAAAACATTTGAATTTGACATAGAATTTTGGGGGAGGAGAAAACCATTTGGGCCTTTGAGTCTGCTCTACACTCAAAAAATTAATGGTTGATTGTGGTGACTGGTTGGGGTCTCGTCTCCACTCTCCAGTCCAAAGCCTTATACTTAATTTACTGTCTCTCAAAAAAGTTATTAAACTCAAAGCTGAATAAATTCAAATAGCTATTTTATGAGGAAGTGACCCTCTGAAAGAAAATGTTTCTCCTCATTTCAGTCTTAAAAGGGAGACCATTTATTCCTAAACGATGGCCCTTAAAATTAATCATGCATCCCCTTTTATAGTTGTATTAGTTATGCATAAAAAAGTAAGCACCATTAGTCTTATCAACATTTTGACAGAAAAGTACGGTTCAGCGCTTGGTAATGGATTGCTTTACATATGTCTTAAAATTAAAACAACCCCAAAATAGGTTGTTCAAGGTGGCATTTTAATAATTCTTCTTGCAATGACCAAGGTAAAGCTTAAATACTCAGCACTGTAATAAGATGCTGCAACTATTAATCCTAGATTGTTGCACTAAGAAAGAAGAATGTGGTGCACAAGATAACATTTGTACAGAATCTTTAAAATGCTGTGTGTATGTAATTGGACTTTACAAAGCACGAGTTCAGCAATGTTCCTGTCTTTGGAGTTTGTATTAGATAATGGATGTCAGGCAGTACACAGCAATATAGTTCCCAGAACGGTTAGCCAAGCAGTTTAAGAACCCATAGGTATTCATACTATGAGGCTGCAAGTTATCTGCGCTGATTTTACTTAGCAGGTATGGTAAAATGAAGAGTCAGTTTTCAAGCCAGATAGAAGCACATCTCTCGTAAAACATAACTGGAAAATGATGCTGCTCAGGGTCAATTTTAGACTAACTAATTTCAACGAGAAAGTGGCATTAATGCCTGCAAAAACTACAATAGGTGGAATTTCTGACTCACAAGGCCAGGTCAAGAAGACACAAAATAATTTGTCTAACTGTGTTTACGTGAGAGCAAATACAGTGTCCAAATTTTTATGATACATTTTCTCTTGGTTTGTTCCTATAAACTGGGCTCTTCAAACATTAACTCCCAACCGTGTATTACATTATTTAAATCTGCTTCTGGAATGAAAATGCTAATGCAGGCTTTTCATTTTAAAGGCAAAAAACAACTGTTGTTAGCTCGGGCAGCCCTGATCAGTGTCATCATTTGATCTATAATGGTGATGAAATATGTTACAAGATATATTCAGGGAGAATATTCCCCTGAAGTATATTGTATAAGAAATCCATAGCTGACATTTCAGATTGTCTCCTTGTTGGATTTATTCTTCTGTGTTGCGCAAAATAACATTACATTTAAAGAAGGGGTGCATTATTTGCTATCCATTATCTAGTCTAACGAGTCAGCAGTTCCACTCATTGTAGGTTTTGAGTTTTTGAGTGAGGTTCAATCCTTTAAATTTGACTTTCATTGAGTGTCATTCAAATGTATTCCTTTAAGTATTGTAATTGAATTCAGATATATATCGGGTAGAGTCAAATACTCGTGAATTCATTTTACATTAATTCATATTGCCCATTTATACAATACACAACCCATTTGACTATATGGCAGATCCGTCATATATTGATCTGCAAGTGGTCGGAATTCATAATTTTTCCATTTAGTCCATCACTAAATCCTAATTTGGGAGATATAACATTTATTTATTTACGACAGGAAGCGAGAAAAACAGTTTGGAGCCAGGGAAAATTATTCGACTTTTCAGGTTGATGTCCTTTCATCATTCATTCGTTCTGATAAAAGGGCATTGACCTGAAACATTAACCCCGTTTTTCTTGGTCTACAGAAGCTAACTGATCTGCTATGCATTCCTAGCTTTCTGTTTTCCTTTCAGATTCCCAACATTGGCAGTATTTTCCTCTTGTTTTCAGGCAAATAATGTGTTAATCTCGCATGAAACTATGACAAAACGCTTGTTCAACAAATCTGCTAACTATACGTGGAAAGAATGCCATTGAGTTTTGAGAAGATTTGTAGCTCAGGTTGAGGTTCTGGATGTGAGTTTGCTTGCTGAGCTGGAAGGTTAGTTTTCAGACGTTTCATCACCATTTTTTTTTATTTGAAAAAATATACTTTATTCATAAGATGTACAAAAAAAACCATATTTATACACCTACCCAGTCATGCAAGCCGCTCCGGGTTACCCAGGGGTATGTACACCAACTAAAGGGAAAAAAACAAACAAAGAAGAAAAAAAAAACAAAGCAAAGAAAATACCCCGGCAGTCGTCATCCCGCACAGTCCCAGTTGGCCCCCTGACCAGTTGGGGAAGGCGTCAGCTGGGCCCAGTTACCAGATAGGGCCCTTTATTCTATTCTGGATGAGGGGTTTCATACCGTGGTCTTTCCCCACCGTGCCTTGGCGGCGGCTGCCCCAAGCTTTAGCGCGTCCCTCAGCACGTAGTCCTGGACCTTGGACTGCGCCAGTCTGCAACACTCGGTCGGGGTCAGTTCTTTCAGCTGGCAGACCAGCAAGTTGCGGGCAGACCAAAGAGCATCTTTCACCGCATTGATGGTCCTCCAGGCGCAGTTGATATTGGTCTCAGTATGCGTCCCGGGAAACAGCCCGTAGAGCACGGAGTCCCGCGTCACGGAGCTGCTCGGGACGAACCTCGACCAATACCACTGCATCCCCCTCCAGACCTCCTGCGCATAGGAACACTCCCGAAGGAGGTGATCGACAGTCTCGTCCCCTCCGCAGCCGCCTCAAGGGCAGCGTGCGGTGGCGCAGAGATTCCGGGCATGCATAAAGGATCTCACTGGCAGAGCCCCCTCACCGCCAGCCAAGCAATGTCCTTGTGCTTGTTTGAAAGTTCTGGCAATGAGGCATTCTGCCAAACGACTTTGGCAGTCTGCGTGGGGAAGCACACGACGGGATCCACCCTCTCCTTTTCCCGAAGGGTCTCGAGGATACTACGTGCTAACCACTGCCTGACGGCCTTGTGGTCAAAGGTGTTTCTTTTCAAAAATTTCTCCACAAAGGACAGGTGGTACAGGACGGTCCAACTACTCAGAGCGTTCCGCAGCAACGAGGCCAGGCCCATCCTTCGCAACACCGGGGACAGGTAGAACCTCAGTAAGTAGCGACACTTGGAGTTTGCGTACTGAGGATCTACGCACAGCTTGATGCGGCCGCACACAAAGGTAGCCGTCAGGGCAAGGGTGGCGTTCGGTACGCCCTTTCCCACATTTTACAGGTCTTTGTACATGGTGTCTCTGTGGACCCGGTCCATCCTCGACCCCCAAATGAAGTGGAAGATGGCCCGGGTGACCGCAGCAGCGCAGGTGCAGGGAATAGACCAGGCCTGTGCCACATACAACAGTACCGAAAGCCCCTCGCACCTGACAACCAGGTTCTTACCCACGATGGAGAGGGACCGGAGCATCCACCTGCCCAGCATCTGCTTCAGTTTGGTGAAATGCTCCTCCGAAGTCTTAGTGCACGCCCCAGCTCCACCGAACCAAACACCCAGCACATTCAGGTAGTCTGTCCAGACGGTAAAGGGGATGAAGGAGCGGTCGTTCCAGTTCCCGAAGAACATGACCTCGCTCTTACCCCTATTGACTTTGGCACCCGAGGCCAGTTCAAACTGGCCGCAGATGTCCAACAGCCTACTCACCGACCGACGATCGGTCCAGAAGACGGCGACATCGTCCATGTACAGGGAGGTCTTGACCTGAAGGCCTCCTCTGGCAAGGCAGGAGTCCACCCACCTGTCCTGCACATAGCCGATCGTATCCCTGATAAGCGCGAGGCTCTCAGCGATCTTCCTGACCGGCACAGCACAGGTTTGGTCAGGGTGAATCACCGACTCCAGGGCAGACCTGACCCGGTTGGCTATGTCCTTGGCCACGATTTTGTAGTCCACGTTCAATAGTGAAATGGGACGCCAATTCTTAATTTCTTCCCTCTCCCCCTTCCTCTTGTAAATGAGGGTGATGATGCCCTTCCTCATGGACTTGCACATTTCCCCTGCCCGAAGCGCACTATCGTACACCTCCAGCAGGTCCTGGCCGACCAGGTCGCACAGAGCTGAATACAGCACGACCGGTAAGCCGTCGCTCCCGGGAGTCTTACTCCTCTCCACGGACTTGAGGGATCTGGTCAGCTCGTCCAGGGATATCGGCCGGTCCAGCCACTCCCTCATGCCATCGTCTAAGACCACCGTGATAGACAACAGGAACGACTCGGAGGCCGTGCTGTCCGTGGGCTTCGTGTCGTACAGTCCGGCATAAAGGATCTGCTGATCCTCAAAATGTCGGGCCGAGACGACGTCACCGAGCCGTTGTCCTCCTTCAGCCAGCTAAGCACAGAGCTCTCTTTGTGCACCTTCTGAAAGAAGAAACGCGAGCACGTCTCGTCCTGCTCCACGGACCAGAAGATTATCCTGGAGGCCTCCGCGGCGAAGAGCGAGGCTTGCTGGCCCCTCACCTCGCGGAGGACCTCCGTGACATCGACTCCCATCAACTGCAGAAGGAGCAGGTTCGGCACCCTTTTCTGGAGTCGTGACAGCTTTCCCTGCCTCTCTCTCGCCTTCTGAACACGCTTGAGGACAAAGAACCTCTTGATGTTCTCCTTCACCGTCTCCCACCAGTCGCCTGGAGACTCAAAGAGGGGTTTCACGGTTCTCCAACCGGCGTACTCCCTCTTAAGCTCTTTGACGTTCTCTGGGGTCAACAGAGTCGTGTTGAGCTTCCACGTCCCCTTGCCGGCCGGCTGGTCGTCCTGTAAGTGACAGTCGGCCAGCAGGAGGCAGTGGTCAGAGAAGAATACCGGCTCGACACCTGACCGAGAACGCCCGTGACACAAACAGGAAGTCTATCCTTGAACGAATAGACCCGTCTGGCCGTGACCAGACGCTGTGCTCTGTCTGCAGGGGTGCTGACGACGTCGAGCAGCTTGGCGTCCTTCACCGTGACCATCAAGAATCTGGACGTGATGTCCAGTTGACTCCCCCCACCCGCTGTCCCCACGCCGGATCTTCCATCTGCATCGATGCTGCAGTTGAAGTCCCCGTCTAGGATGATCGGCCTGGACGTAGCCAGCACGGGTGGAAGCCGCTGCAGGACGGCCAACCGCTCACTCCGTACCGTTGGGGTGTACACCTTGATCAGCCTCAGGGGAGCGTTCCTGTAGGTGATGTCAGCCACTAGGAGGCGCCCCCCCCCAACACCTCCTGAACTTGAGAGATGGTGAAGTTGCGCTCCTGCAGCAGAATAGCCAGGCCAGAGGAGCGACAGTCGTTACCCCCCGACCAGAACGAAGGCCCATAGGTCCAGGCGCCGGACCATTTTCCATACCTGCCGAGGTGCGGTATCCCGCACTCCTGCAGAAACAGGAGGCCCACCTTGATGGTGGTCAGGTAGGCCAATGCGGACACACATCTTGTGGTTGACTTGACACTGCGCACATTAATGCTCGCAACTCGTACCCCCATTGTGGGCAGTGACCGCAGTACCCTCCCCAAGTCCAAGGTCCAGCCCCTCTATCTGTCCCTTCATGCCCATTGCTCCGGCTAACTGCTGGACGCTCTCCGGGCTCAGGAAACCATCTGTGCTGCCTTCCGGGTGGCATCCCCCCGTCGGGGGTACGGAGGCAGGAGAGTCCGGCTCTGGGTCAGGCTGGGGACGGGCTGCTTCCTCCTTCCCGCCTGGAAGTTCCGGGGGACCCTCCAGGGCCCCAGCGGCACGTGTCTGGGTGCCGTAAGAGGCCTCAGGATGCCTCCCGTCACCTGGAAGCGGGGTGCTGCTTTCCTTCTCCCTTGAGATCTTTAGCTTCTGCTCTGGGCGGGCCCCCTTCGTGTCTCCCTCGTCATAGGAGCTCTTATATCCCCCCTGTAGCTCCCTCTTCCTGCCTGATGGTTGCGGTTCCTGGACCCGCCGACGCACCTTCCTCCTTGCTTTCCGGACCGTCGTCCACTCCCCTGGGTCGCCTGTTGCCGCCTCCATCGACTCCGGGTTGTCGGGGGGGGAGCGGAGCCTGGAGGGGTGCTTTGCTGGCCTCGGGCCCATCCTGCGGGGCTGGGCCCTCCTGCACAACCTGGCCCTCCTGCACATTAGTGGGGCCCCTGCAGGGCCCTGGTGCCTTCCTCTCCTCCGGGGGGGCTGGTCCCGCATTGCCCCTGCCGGCGACCTGGGCGTAGGTGGTCCCCCGCCGCAGGCATGCCCTCTCGAGGTGGCCCGCTTCCCCGCAAATGTTGCAGCTTTTTTTTGTGGGCAATCGTTTGCAAGGTGACCCTCCTCCCTGCAGTTCCTACAGATGGTGGCTTTGCAGTCGGCTGCCACGTGACCTGACCTACCACAGGCGTGGCAGACTTTAGGTTGCCCTGCGTAGGTCAGGTAGCCCTTGCTCCCGCCGATCGCAAAGCTGGACGGTGGGTGTACAATGTTCCCGTCCGCGCCCATCCTCAGCATCACCTTGACCTGCCTCTTACTGGTCCAGATGCCAAAGGGGTCCATGATGTCAATTAGGGCCCCTTCCACCTTCACGTGCCTTCCCACGAAGGTCAGGACATCAACTGCTGGCACATGCGGGTTGTACATGTGTACAGTCACCATACGGCTCCTCTGCGCTGGCATCACAAACAGCTGGACAGCGGTCATTACAGAGACGGGGCCCTCACCTCCTTTCTCCTTAAAAACCTCCAGGAAGCACTCACAAAGCTTGGCATTCCTGAAGGTTGCATCGTAAAAACCTCCTCTGGGGAAATCCTGCAGGCAGTAAATGTCCGCAGCAGCAAACCCACAACAGTCCAACAGGACCCTCTTCACGAAGAAGGTGCGGTCCACAGGTGCACCTTCATCCACCTTCTTCACGGAGACACAGATGGTGTTCCGGACCCCCTGACCTGGGGCACGAGTACTTGCTGCAGCCATCGTTGCAGGTTGATGCTCCCCTGAGCCAGCGTTAGGCCGAAGCCAGCATTAAGATCCACCAGTTGCAAGGGTGCACAGCCAACCCGATGTCTTCCTTCCACCTCCAACACAGCGCTTTCCTCCTCCCGGTCCACAGAAGAGTGGGTCTTTACTTTGTTCCACATGTAGGCTGGTTCACTGAGCTGGAAGGTTTGTTCCCAGATGTTTCGTCACCATTCTAGGTAACATCAACAGTGAGCCTCCGACAAAGTGCTGGTGTTATGTCCCGCATTCTATTTATCTGGTTAGGTTTCCTTGGGTTGGTGATGTCATTTCCGGCATCGGTGATGTCATTTCCTGTTTCTTTTTCTCAGAGGATGATAGATTGGCTCCAAATCAATGTGTTTGTTGATGGAGTTCCAGTTGGAATGCCATGCTTCAAGGAATTCTCGCATGTGTCTCTATTTGGCTTGTCCTAGGATGGATGTGTTGTCCCAATCAAAGTGGTGTCCTTCCTCATCTGTATGTAAGGATACTAGTGATAGTGGGTCATGTCGTTTTGAGGCTAGTTGATGTTCATGTATCCTGGTGGCTAGCTTTCTGCCTGTTTGTCCAATGTAGTGTTTGTCACAGTTCTTGCAAGGTATTTTGTAGATGACGTTCGTTTTGCTTGTTGTCTGTATCAGGTCTTTTAAGTTCATTGGCTGCTGTTTTAGTGTGTTGGTAGGTTTGTGGGCTACCCTGATGCCAAGAGGTCCGAGTAGTCTGGCAGTTATTTCGGAAATGTCTTTGATGTAGGGGAGAGTGGTTATGGTTTCTGGGCCCGTTTTGTCTGTTTGTTTGGGTTTGTTGCTGAGAAATCGGCGGACTGTGTTCATTGGGTACCCGTTCTTTTTGAATACGCTGTATAGGTGATTTTCTTCTGCTCTGCGTAGTTCCTCTGTGCTGCAGTGTGTGGTGGCTCATTGGAATAATGTTCTAACGCAGCTTCGTTTGTGGGTGTTGGGATGGTCGCTCCTGTAGTTCAGTATTTGGTCCGTATGTGTTATTTTCCTGTCGATGCTGGTTTGAAGTTTGTGGGGAATGGGGAACTTCAAACCAGCGTCTATAGGAAACCAACACATATGGACCAAACACTGAACTACAGGAGCGACCATCCCAACACCCACAAACGAAGCTGCGTTAGAACATTATTCCAATGAGCCACCACACACTGCAGCACAGAGGAACTACGCAGAGCAGAAGAAAATCACCTATACAGCGTATTCAAAAAGAACGGGTACCCAATGAACACAGTCCGCCGATTTCTCAGCAACAAACCCAAACAAACAGACAAAACGGGCCCAGAAACCATAACCACTCTCCCCTACATCAAAGACATTTCCGAAATAACTGCCAGACTACTCGGACCTCTTGGCATCAGGGTAGCCCACAAACCCACCAACACACTAAAACAGCAGCTAATGAACTTAAAAGACCCTATACAGAGAACAAGCAAAACGAAAATCATCTACAAAATACCTTGCAAGAACTGTGACAAACACTACATTGGA
Organism: Stegostoma tigrinum; assembly: GCF_030684315.1. Lineage (NCBI taxonomy): Eukaryota > Metazoa > Chordata > Chondrichthyes > Orectolobiformes > Stegostomatidae > Stegostoma > Stegostoma tigrinum. The sequence goes on from NC_081359.1 coordinate 22,121,907, forward strand.
CAAACAGGCAGAAAGCTCGCCACCAGGATACATGAACATCAACTAGCCTCAAAACGACATGACCCACTATCACTAGTATTCTTACATACAGATGAGAAAGGACACCACTTTGATTGGGACAACACACCCATCCTAGGACAAGCCAAACAGAGACACATGCGAGAATTCCTAGAAGCATGGCATTCCAACCGGAACTCCATCAACAATCACATTGGCTCCAAATCAGTCTACCATCCTCTGAGAAAAAGAACAAGAAATGACATCATCAACCCAAGGAAACCTAAACAGACAAATAGAAAGCGGGACATAACACCAGCGCTTCATTGGAGGCTCACTGATGATGTTACCTCGAATGGTGACGAAATGTCTGAAAACTAACCTTCCAGCTCAGCAAACAAACCCACATCCAAAAGAATACTATATTCAACAGGGTCCAGTAGATTAAAAAAAAGTCCTAATGAACTCGAATTTTGCAGCAGGCAAACACAAATGCATATATCACTATATTGCAGCACATCACTCACAGACATAATTTCTATGTGAGCATGAAATAATGCATTTTGGTCAGAATATAGCTCCTTTCAAAATCCCAGAGCAATGTAGCATTTTCAACATGTAGCCACTGTTTTAATCCAGGGAACATGGCAACCAAAACTAGAGCACAACAAATTCCCACAAACACCACCATGATTATGACCAGGTAATCATTTTTTGTGAAATTGAGCGAGGGAATATAATTAGCCAGAACCCCAAGGATAGCTTCCCTGTTCTTTAAAATAGTGTCATGTTATTTTTTTATGTTCACCTAAGTGTGGTTTGGGATGTTTGTACGATATCTCATCTGTAAGATTCTGGCTCCACTATTCGCTTAGTGATGAATATCAAGAAATGTTTTTACTATACTGTGGAGTAAGACTTGAAAACAAAACCAACTGACACAGAAGCAAGAGTGTGAGAAGAAATAATGAGGCCATCTGCACTTTGAAAAGGAGTTAATCCATGGATCTAATTGAATGACAGAGCAGGTAGAATGGTTTTTTCCTGTCCATTACTAGGAGCTTTTAATATAAGCTAGTCAGGAAGAAATTCTCTAAGAAATTAAAGAGAAACTTCACAAAAGGCTTTTACAAAGCATAGTATACCATGTGGTCTAGTTGAAATGACTACTACAGATGTAATTGAGCTGGGTCTAGGCAAGTGCATGAGAAAAAAGGGAATGCAAGTGTAGGATAGGATGAAGTGACTGAAGACAGTTCAAGAGGAGGTGCATGTATAAATATGAACATAATTGGGTTCACTTGGCTTGTACTTATGCTGTAGATTCTGTTCAAATATTTGAGGGGCCATGAATACCTTATACCCCATGTACATCCTCTGATGTAATGTTATTCTCAGCCTAAACTATACCAATGGTAAACCATGCCAATAAAATGATTTTTGCATGCCACACTTTAGGATTCAACTTATACCACTTGAAAACGTTGCTTTTAACTTTATTTTTTAAAAATCACTTGTAATTCAGCTACAAGATATTGCTAGATAAATAGTGAATGTGTCATTCAAATGGGAATATAAGAAAACTGTCCACTTTATAGATATGAATAGTAAAGCTGAACGGACGTACTTTTGCCCATTCCTACCATTTGGCTGATTCATTTCCTGCTCCTAACTTCAAAGTAATCAAAATTAAATATGAACATACATCCAGTTTAACACTCTTCTGGCAAAAACCTTTTCTGATTCATCGTGGCCATAAAGGTAAGCCTCAACCACTAATTATGACCCAGGAGAAGCTACTCTTCTTTTTCATATGGCAGGAAGTTTTCCACAAATCCATTTCCCATTAATTTTAAAGATGGTGAAGAATTACTCTCCCTAACCTGCCCCATTATCAAGTTCTATAGAACAAGCACCTTCTTAAGTAAAGTAAACGTTCTAAATCATCTAACATTATCCATGATTCCTGTTTTAGTGTGTCATTTTTCCTCCAGGCTCCATCATCCCAAATAATTTACTGACTTTAATGATGGCTCATTACAACAGAGTGAACAGATTCGGCCATGAAATAAATGCTATTATAAATGCTATGTAATGTGTTTTGGGTCAGTTTTAATGCTTTCTTAACTGAGACTTTAAACCAAGGCCCTGTCTGTGCTTTAAAGTAGATTTGAAAGATCCAATGATAATATTTTGAAGAAGAGCATGGTGACCTGACCATTTATATCCTTCAGTCAACATCACAGGCAACGACAGCAGATGATTATTATTTGGCTGTCAGTGAGATTTTTGCATCTGGATGTCTTGCTAAATTGCTTACATTGTGACAGTGACTGCGCATCAAAAAGTACTTTGTTGGTTATGGCTTGTTTTGTCATGTGAGGTGTGATATAAATGCAGTCCCTATTTCTTTCACTACACACAATGTTACAGAGTCATCCAGCAATAGATCATAGTTCCCCAATGAACCAATTCAACATGAGCATGCAATGTTCCCTCATTGATATATTTCCTGTTTACCACCTCTCTCGATCTCTAGCTTTTCTTAGTCAACACTGACTGCTTCTTCCATTTTTATCCATTTTATTAACCTTTAAGGAAGCACTTCTTTTATGCTAATAAGTAAAGTTGCTCACCACTTAGCTATTATTTACTCACTTCATCAATTACTTCCTTCCCTTTTGTAAGGGTACAAAGCTTCTTTTGGCACCTTATTGTAGATGTTGCATTCGATTTGGGGGGATGTATTAACATGCACTTACTTCCGCACATTTTAAAATAAAATCAGGTCATCTTGCTTTCTTATTGGCCATTTCTCATTGAGGTTTATTTGAAAATACAGTACCATTGTAACAGAGAAATAAGATAGAAGCAAGAATAGGCATTTTGACCTCTTGAGTCTACTTCGCCATTCGGTTTGGTCATGGCTGATTATCAAGCTCAGTACCCTAATTCTGCCCTCTCTGTATACCCCTTGATCCCTTTAGCAACAAGAGCTATATTTACCTCCCTCTTGAAATCATGTAATATTGTGACCTCAACTACTTTCTGCAATACTGAATTTCACAGGCTTGCCAATGTCTGGGTGAAGAAATTTCTTCTCATCTCAGTCATAAAAAATTCATTCCCTATCTTTAAACAGTGAATCCTGGTTCTGAACTCTCCACCCTCAGGAGCATCCTTCCTGCACCTAACCTGTCTGGTCCTATGAGAATTTCATAGCTTTCTGTGAGATCGCCCTCCGTTCTTCTAAGCTCTAGTGAACGCAATCCAATCTCTCCTCATATGACAGTGCTGACATGCCAGGAATCAGTTTGGTAAACTTTAGCTGCATTCCCTCTGCAGCAAGAGCAGAACATCATTGCTATTGAGGGAAAATTAATGACATGGCTGGGAAATTGATTGAGTAACAGATGACAGAAAGAAGGGATAATGGGTAGGTACTCAAACTGGCAGCATGTGACCAGTGTTATTCCACAAAGATCTGTGTTAGGCCTCAATTATTCACGTTATTTATTAATGACTTGGATAATGGCATAGAAATTCATGTCTACATTTGCTGATGACACAAAGCTAGGCAACATTGTAGCATTTATGGTAGCAGAAAATTACAAAGGGATATTGTTAGACTGAATGAATGGACAAAACTGTGGTAGATGGAATTCAGCGTAAGTAAGTGTCAGGTTATCCATTTTCAATGAATAAAGGATTGATAAGAGTACTTGTTAGATGGTGTGAAGTTAAATACAAAGAATGTCCAAAGAGATTTAGGGTTTCAGGCACACAGATCCTTAAAATGTCATAACCACTGCATAAGGTAATCAAGAAACTTAAAAGAATGCTGTCCATTTTTTATCCAGAAGACTGGAGTACATGTTTTCAGAAGTTATGCTGCAATTATCTGAAGTCTTGTTTATACCCCGCTTAGAATACTGTGAAGTACATCACACGTTAGAAAGGACATATTGGCCTTGGAGAGAGTACAAGTAAGTTTAGAAGAATGATACCTGGACTTCAGGGGTTATAGGCAGTTCTGAGGAAAGTTCCTTCAACCTGAGATGTTAACTCTGATTTGTCTCCACAGACACTACTAGACCTGCTGAGCTTTTCCAGCAATTTCTATTTTTGTTTGTTTTACAAATTGGACCCATTTTCTCCATAATTCAGAACGTTAAGGGGTGATTTGATTGAACTCTTCAAGATATTAGTGGGAAAATACAGGATGGATCAAGGTAAACTGTTTCCACTGGTTGGGGATTCTGGAACTAGGGTATATAGCCTGAAAATTAGGGCCAGTCTGTTCAAGAGTAATATGTTATAAGGCACTTCTACACACAAAGGGCAGGAAATGTTTGGAACTTTTCAATCTAGAACAATCTAGTCAAACTAGATTGACTATTTCAAAACTAGCTTCAAAGGGCTGAATGGCCTACTCTGGCTCCTATGTTCTTAAACTTGCTGCAGATCCCAGTTTCACTAGAGGAGTCTAAATTTATAATAAACTCCATACTCGGGATCTTATGGCCAACTGTGGTTCATTACTTAGACACCAAGTCCAACAAATTATACACTGTACATGTTCCACTGTCTTCAATCAAGGAATAATCATTTAATCATAGCAATAAATGACTGGAAGTGACCTTCCATCTCCAGTGCCTATCCTTGTTTGTCCATTTTGCAAGTGAGTAATTGAAATCTGCCATCATTATTACCTTCACTTCATTAACTATTTAATTGATATAACCGCACAGTTGTAGATATTCATTTATTTAGCTTGGTAGGGTATTCTGTAATACAAATTCATTATCACTTTGATACTTGTTTTGAACTTGACTTAGAGTGACACTTCCTTTGCATTTATTTGGCCTTACAAGTCTGAAGACTTGATTTACATGACTGACATTGTATTTGTCATTTATAAAGCTTGCTAGTCCTGCTGTGTGTATATTTTTCATCCTCTTTACTGCTTCTGTTTATTAATGGAAAAATACTGCAGAAGCAAACACTATCTGCACATGTTTATATGTAGAACCAAACCAAGGTGGAGCATGAAATGGAATTTCTTCTGCAATAGCTTTGAAACTAATTTTGAAATAGTCAATCTCTTGCAAAAACAGTCAGTAAGGGATAAATCATGTAGAGCTAAGGGGAAAGGCATTGAGTGTAAACAACTCTGCATTTTTATAGCATGCAATATATTTCAATAAACTATAGGAGCTTCCATGAACTGACAGGGTTCAATCATCACTTGGTACAATGGGAAGGATTTTCCCTTTTTGATGTTCAATATTGTCTTTACTCTGAATGAGAAACTCTGAATTTGCATTTAAATAAGAATTCACAAAAGACCCCAGTAAGTGAAGGTAACAACAGCAGTAAAACAAATAGTTTTCAGAAGGTGGAAAGCAACTCCACGTATCTTCCCTCTGAGGATATGTGTTGTTTTTTATGTTGTGCAGAGATGTCACACTCCAAGTTATAGGTCTGAACAGGAGCTTTATTCAATGCTTTAAAAAGTCTGCTGTCACCCTTTAAGCTGCTTGCCAGCTGTTTAGTTTCTGCTTCTTTTCTAGTCACCACACCTACGTTCAACTAATTACACACAGAACATAAAACAGACACAAATTCAAACACTGAAGAACTGAAAGCTACGAATTGTAATTAGTTTCAAGTCAGTAACTGAAATTTTGCAAAACAAGTTTACACTTTTTGTGTGTACTGTTGTGTAATCTCTGATTTAGAAGAAATCTTACAATAATTATTCACTAATTCATGATGCCTACACATGCCAGTTACAAATGTAAGCTTTTTCTTGGTAAATGGTTACTAACGTCAAAAAGTAAAATGTTTTGGATGGGAACTGAAAGCACTTAAGAAGGAAAAACCAGATGAAGATTAGCCGATAAAATAGCTTCCTTTCAATCCTGGTGATGTTACAGGGAATTCATCTATAATTGATAAACAAGATTGTTTGGGTACACAGTTTACATTTTTCAATGGTGCACTCCCTCAAAAAGGTGATGAGACGCTCAGACAAGAGCGACAGGAAAGAAGTAAGTTGTTTGAGAAGCATCAAAGAGATAAAAAAATAGCAAAAGCTAAGAGAAAATATTTGCACAGTGGTAGAAGAACAAAAACTTGAAGGAAGCAGATTGCAATGGTAAGAGTAATGGGAGGGAGAGCTAAACTATTTGGGTGGCATGCTGGCTCAGTGTTCAGCACTGCTCTCTCACAGTGCTAGGGATCTGGGTTCAATTCCAGCCATGTGGAGTTTACATGTTCTCCCTGTTTCTGCCAGATGCTCTGGTTTCCTTTCACAGCCCAAAGATGTCTGGATTAGATAGTTTGGCTGTGCAAAATTGCTGTGTAGTATCCAGGTGAGGTGGATTAGCTAGGGCCAATGTGGATACAGGGCAGGGCCTGAGGTTTGGGTGGGATGCTTTTTGGAGGGTTAGTACAGATTCAGTGGGCTGAATAGCATCGTTCTGCACTGTAGGGTTTCAATTTTGATTTGCTATCTTTCTGTTGTGTACACAAATGTGAACAAACAAACAGCAAGGTTAATTTCTCTTCATACCATGTTTGTACTTGTTTGAATAAAAAGCAGTTTGTCAACAAAATAGTCGTTCGATGAAGCCAAACTTCGTAAACATCTTTTCCCCAGGCTCTTTTTTCTACATGGAAATATCTACCAATCATGACAACCTTTGCAGTTTTCCACAAGCTTTTGGGTTTCAAAGGGCATGTAACAAAGAAAGGCAGTTTTACCTGAAAGAGTGGTATGGCTGATATTAAGATGACTATGCTTCCTCATGAACTGTGCGCTTTTGAGGATTTTCTTTTCTTACCATTCAGACTTTTCTCTTGTCTCCTTCAGACAAAGGGTGTGCAGCTGCCACTTTCACATGTGAAATCATTCATCTTTTGCCACTTTGAGCAGGGTGATTTGCCAGACCATCTGGTCTTGTGGGATATGCTGGCCTATTTTCGACAGTCTAGATACAAGCTCACGCTCAGCGATTATCACTGGACAATGACTTCAGTGGGAAAACTTGTAATCATTGCCCAGCTAGGAGCACGTGAAAGCTTTTGAGTCACAATGTTATTGGTTCTCGTCATTCTTCATGTTGTTCAGTACAAATCTCCCCAAAATAGTGGAAAATCCTGTGGGGAATACCCCATGAGGGTGTTTCACTGCTGGTGGTATGGATTTCATGTGGGACATCTATTTAATGTTCAGTCTGCCCTCTCGGCTGCAAGTAAAAGATCCCATGGCATTATTTCATAATGAGACCGGGAGTTGTCCCTGGTGTCTTGCTCAATATTTATCATTTAATCAGCATGTCATTTGTAATATTTTCTGGTCCTTATCACATTGCTGTCTTTGAGACCCTGCTTTGAATGAATTGGTTGTGGCGTTTCCTTCAGTACGTCAATGACTGCACTTACAAAGTTTTACTGCATTGTGGGGGTAAAGTCCTTTGAAACATCCTGCCATCATGAAAATGTTTTTGTAATTACATAATCATGGTTAATACAGTGTGGAGCTGGAGGAACACAGCAGGTGAGGTTGCATCAAAGGAGCAGGAAAGTCAACGTTTTGGGTGTACACCCTTCATCAATTATTCATCAGTCTTTCTTCCTACTACAGGAGAACTTGGACCATACTTAGCAGCTATGCAACTCCTTGCCTGAGAGCTTGTCACTGAAAAACAAGATATTTCTTGTGATCACTTGTGAAGAGATGATTATGCCATAGCAGGCTGTCTGATGTAAGTTGGTTAGTTTGTGAAGCCATCAGTGTGGGTTCAATTTCTATCACTGGCTGAGGGTACCACGAAGGATTCTCCTTCTTGACCTCTCCCTTCACTTGTGGTATGGTGACCTTCAGGTTAAATCACAACCAGTTGTGTCTCTTTAATGAAAGAGCAGCCCTATGGTGTAGTAGGACTATGACAACACAATGGCTGATAATAAAATAATGGTGGTGTGGGAGCAAAACTCAGACTACATTGTTTCAGGAGTAATCTTTCCAATATTACTTTTTACACAATAAGGAATTTGGGCATGTAAAGCCATTATGCACACTGCACAAATTTCCTATCACTAAATTAAATGCACATAAAGTTGTCTGGGCTTCTGTTGGATGTAGTCATGAAATTTTTTACTTAAGCTCCCAGTGTGTAAACTGTTGTTGTTGCTGGAATTGCTTAAACTTTATTTTATCCTCATTTCAAATGTTCAAACGATGAACAGGTAAATTCAGGGAACAAGATTCACTAATTAAAACAGAGAGTCATAATGTTATAACCTCATTGTAAACTTAGCTCCACAAAAGAGGGCTTAATCATACTCATCCATCAGACATTTTGCAGTGTTGATGAAGTGAAAAAGTGAATACAATTAATTAAGAATATAGTTGTACAAACTGGATAGGAAAGACTTATTCAAGGAGAAGAGGGTGAATTGCTGTGCTTTTGAAAGTTTAATTTAGAAAGACAGAAGATTATAAATGTCACAACTTTGAAAAGTGGAGGTGAGCGGAATGAACTTCAGGTCTATTTGCACAAATTATTGAAGCTGACGGGACAAGTCGATGATGTGGTTCCAAAAAAATACCAGTTACTCTAAAGAGAGGAAAGGTATAGAACATCAAAACAATCATGTTACACTTTCAAACACTGAAACAAAAATCACTGATCGGTCTTTAGTTGTGTAATTATGATGATCCTAAGCTTGCAACATCAGCAAAGCTGCACAAGCATTTAAAAGTTAACAACCAGGTTTACCAGAATGTTGCTAGGCATGGGGCACTTAATTTATGATGCAATGATGTGAAAGTTAGGACTGTTTGACTTGGAACAGAGAAAAACGTTAATGGTAACCTAACAAAGGTTTCAGTTTGTTAGAGATAGTAGGAACTGCCGATGCTGAAGAATCTGAGGATAACATGGTGTGAAGCTGGATGAACGCAGCAGGTCAAGCAGCCTCAGAGGAGCAGGAAAGCTTAACGTTTCAGGTAGGGAAGGGTCCCAACCCGAAATGTCAGGTTTTCCTGCTCCTCTGATGCTGCTTGGCCTGCTGTGTTCATCTAGCTTCACACCGTGTTATATCAGAGGTTTCAGTTTGATTAGATTTGAAAGAAGTAGGTAGAAAAAATGATTCCCTTTTATTGTATGCTTCATATCTCAGGAATCAATGCAGAGATAACATTAGTTTCTAAATATGTTGCAGGTTTATTTACACAGTTTTAAGATATCTCTGCAATCACAAAATGTCTGTTCTGACAGCTCAGCTCCTAATAGCTTCTGTAACGTCTGTTTACTTTACCCTGAGTTCGTATCGAGGATTTATCAATCAAGTGTCGTGAACATAGATTGGTTACTGGACTCACATAATCAACAGAGGACAACAGAAATACTACACATCTGGTGAATGACTTGACAAAAGAAAGTAACAGATAAAAAACAGCTGTTGACAAAAGGCTGAGAGGTGAAAAGAGGGGAATAAATAACTAATCACTGTTGTAAGGATCTTGAACGCTATCCAAAAAAGTAACGGTAGTTGATTTTATAAATAATTCAAAGTGAGAAGGCTAGGTACTTGAGTGTGAGGAATGTACAGAAATGGAGAAGAAGATGTGAGACTAAGCAGGACTGTTCTTTCAGAGAACCAGAACACTTGAAATAGAACATCTCTCCTTATTAATAAACAAGCTTCCATGAGCTCTGAGGAAGGGTCACTGGACCCGAAACATTAACTCTGTTTATGCCTTCACAGTGCTGCCAGATCTGCTGAGCTTTTCCAGCAATTTTGTTTTTGTTCCATCTTAAAATCATCACAAATTAGATATTTGAAAGACGCAGCAAGAAGGCCAGAGCAAACTTCTGGCAGATTCAACTCGATGTTCTGAATGATCTTGATGTTCAAAATCGGGCATTTCAGGGCACACTTTATGGGCACCAGCCAGCCACACTCATTGTCTATGGACAGTTACATCTGACATGTGCCAGCCTCATGGCAAATCAGTGATACACTTACAGGTCACTTCTGCACATCAATGCTGTATCATGAGCTGAACCAGCAACTATCATTGTAATGTTGTAGCAAGGACCCTGCCCTTGTGGACTGTATCCAGCTCACGGGAGTTGATTTGGCTGCATCTGCAAGCTTTCAGCCAGAGATACCAGGTTCATATTACTGTTCTCTTGCCTTGCTGTTAAATGCAATCACAAAGCAGGAAACCTGTCATAGTTGTCAACAGGCCTCAATCAATTCAAGGGAGATAGCCTTCATTTTAAAGATTGGCCAGAGGCTGGACAAAAGAGCTGCTACAAGGCTCTGGTGGGTAATTAATGAGGCAAACTTGATAAGATACAGAAAGATCATTTGCTAGGCCTAATGACGTCAAACGCTCCAAATTACTTTGATATAACTTAGAGTTAGCTAAAAAATGTAAGATTGAACCCTATGATTATACTAGTGTTAAAGCACTTTTAAAGTCTCACTTTCAATGGAATGCCAGATTTTGGTGTAACCCTTGGTTTTCATTTATCTTTCTGTGGTATTCCATCCATTTCGCACAGATAGTTTGTTATTTAGTTTACCATTTTTGCTAACTGATTAATCTGAATGCTTTGCAAATAGAAGAGAGCACCTTCAAGTTTAGGTTAGGGTCAAAGTACAAAGCTTCTAAAAGGATTTGCATTATTTTTTGGGGGAAAAAATGTCAATGAAACACTTCTCTTCGCCAACCCCACCCCCCATCACCCACCACCTTCCAAAGCCTCAGTATCTCTGAAGGATTCACTGAAAGTAAATAATTTTAGTGTTATTTTCTGCAGCAACTTACACCTCTATTTGACATTGATTAAGCCTTTATTCACCCACAATGAACAGTCAGATGCAAGATTAACAGTGACATATCACCCAATAAACATCAGCTATGAAATGATTTGGTCTACTTTCCTTTTGAAATTTGTAAAAAATGACTTGAACCCTCTGTGCAATCACCTCAACCATTCATATGTTTGTTGCCAGCTAACAATTAACTTGGTGTTAATGAATGTGTCAACTAGGCATCATATTTGTGTATTTGTAGCTCATGTTTATGATGTTAACAGTCTCGATCAGCTATACAGCTACTTAACACTTAGCTTGAGAATCTTGGCTGTTGTGTGGAGGAGCTGAGTGTATTTATGCAGTCAGTGCATGGAGTATATAAATCTTAAAATTTATGGATATTACTTTTTTCAAGCTAACATTAATGTGTGAATTTTATCCCTTCTGTAATCAAAATTTCTCTGAAGTCTATGAAACTGGTGCTTTTCACAATTCAGGTTGCCCATTTGTCTACTTCCTTCAACCAGCTGTAAACATAAATGCACATGATTCCATACCTGAAATTGACATACAATATATTGGTTTTACATGGATGCTTTCAAATTATCAAGGCGTTTCAGAATAATCATACAGTTGCAGTTGTGGCTAAAATGCCAACAAAGGGCTATTTGTCTTTTATTTAATCCAATTATGTTTTGGGGGGGAGCACTGACTTATGTCCAGAACTTTGACGATTTTAAAAGAAAATGTTGTAACATCTGCAAGCCATTTCTCCATTTCTTAACACTAGTTGAACCGTGATGATCCAAATACAGGGCAATAAATGTCCTATGTTGACAGCTTGTAAAATGAAATAAAATAATGTCCTGTGTTTGTGTTAGTTTTCTGAATAAAAATAAATTTAGTGCATAATCATTAGAGTGGATAACACATCTGTCTTTTCAACAACCCATCTATTCTTCAGCTGCAGGAATTTAATAGGAGTTCAATTTGGTTTGAGATTTTCTTATCATTAAGTTTGACCAAAGTATTGCGAAAAGAGTGAGGATAGACGACGTCGGATGATTATTTGGATAGAAATGGTGTGCAGAGATATGGGGAGAAAACAGGAGATTGGCAGAAGGTCATAGAGCTGGCACTGGCACAAATGATCTCCTTCTCCATCATTACAGATCTGATTCTGAGATACTGAGATAATTTTCTTATAGCGTGCACATTTGTACACTACCTTCTGCCAGATCTGACTACATTTACAACAGACTTTACGTTGTCAATTTGAGCTGTTAATTAAGGTCTTGAATACCAACACAATACAATTTCAGACAGTTAGACAATAGGTACAGACTCATTGGTCAGGAGCCCAATTTCCATGGAGCTGGCTTATTCCCTCTCCACAGGTTAATTTCTAAAACCAGCCTATATTTCTGGATGATAGGAACTGCAGATGCTGGAGAATCTGAGATAGCAAGGTGTAGAGCTGGATGAACACAACAGGCCAAGCAGCATCAGAGGAGCAGGAAGGCTGATGTTTCGGGCCTAGACCCTTCTTCTGAAGAAGGATCGAGGCCCGAAATGTCAGCCTTCCTGCTCCTCGATGTTGCATGGCCTGCTGTGTTCATCCAGCTCGACGCCTTGTTATCTTATATTTCTGATAACCTGACGCTGGATAACTACAGGGAATAGCTGTTACTCAAGATGCCGTTGAATTGCTTGTTTACATGGTAGTGGTTGCCCACACCTCTGGAGGTAGATTTCCATTGCTTGCCTCTTGCTGCCAACAAATTTGGGGCCAGCCAACTGAGAAGATACCTTGTTATCCAGAGCTCCATTTTAAAAGAAAACGCAAACCTTTGTTCCTGTGTGCATTTAGTTTTCATTCATTGCCGGGGTGGAAGGTTTGAGAGGCTGAATAGGCTGGGACTATTTTCCCTGGAGTGTTGGAGGCTGAGAGGTAATCTTATAAAATCATGAGGGGCATGGATACGGTAAATAGCCAAGGTCTTTTCCCCAGGGTAGCAGAGTCCAAAACTAGAGGTCAGAGGCTTTGGGTGAGAGGGGAAAGGTTTAAAAGGGACCTAAGAGGCAACATTTTCACACTGAGGATGGTGCACATGTGGAATGAGCTTCTAGATGAAGTTGTAGAGGCTGGTACAATTACAATATTTAAAAGCCATCTGGATTGGTATATGAATAGGAAGGGTGTGGCAGGATATGGGCTAAATGCTGGCAGATGGGACTACTTTAATTTAGGACATCTGGTCAGCATGGACAAGTCAGACCAAAGGATTTATTTCCATATTGTACAGCTCTATGATGCTAAGAAACACACTTATGTAGCTTGACTGGCTTAAATTTCCGCAGCATACTGCCATCATCCCATGTGCCATTAATCCCAGCTGTATCCACCTAGAAACACATAACTCCAAAGCCCAGACCCCATGTGAGGTTTCCTAATGTGTTAGAGTTATGGTGGGATATCCCAAACGATTAAAATTCCAGAGGAAGGGTGAATTGGCTCCCCTTTATTCACCCTGTCTCTTTTCTCCTTCCTCCTTGATTGGTCACAATAAGGTTAACTTAGGAGCTGATCCTTTCCCTTCTGTACACTTTTCTCCCAGACTTAAATGAACTTATTCTTCAAAAGGAGCCAATTTAATCAGGTTTTGAGAAATAAAAAGATTGAGTTAATTTATTATGCAACGTCTCACTTAGTAATTCAACACACATGAATTAGAAAAAGAGAGAAGCTCACAAAAGACAAGAGAAAAATATCAGTCTTTGAATTGATCGAGAAAGTGGATGTTTGAATGTTGTTAATGGGAATGGGCTTTATCAATAATGTTGATAACAGCAGTTGAACATAAGATATAAGTTTCATAATTCTTATCTAGCGGATTGGTCAAGGTTCTATTGCACTGGTTCCTTTAATCTCTGACTGATCCAATATTTAAGCTACGAGAAAGTCCTTTTGTCATCTGGTTTCCTTTTGTCTGATTGCTAGCTTACTGATATCTAATATTTAGAATGAAAAAAAAATCTTAGTGATGAATATGGAATAGATTTTTGACCGTGACCTTCACAGTGCACTAACCCTTGAACAAAGGTTGGCCAATGGGAACATCCAGTCTCACTAGCAGACTCTGGTAGAGTTTAAACTGCCTTTTTAACCCATGCTTGTGCTCAAATGAAAATACAATGGGCTGAATCTTAGCCCACAAAAAAGTAAATCAAGTTTCATGCTGGATCTTGCATCTCCAGACTTAAGAAGTTGTCTTGCCCTACTTACAAAGCTTACCTCATTACCTACCATGTGCCCAGCCATCTCTCATGTCTGATTTTCACTCCATTTTATCACACACAATTCTCATCAATAACTTACCACTGAACGGATGTCTGCTGAAATACCAGCATCCCTTTTGTTTACACTCTTAAAAATCCACTTGTGCACATGGGCAGGCAGGGTGCTGAATTCTCCATGTGTCTGGAGTTACCCTGCACAATTCTGAACAGTTGGCCTGAAAATGGCAGTGATGGGGAGGGTGGGGTGAATTCATTGCCTCACTTTGCAGGGTCCTGGAGGTTCTACTGGATTAGATGGTCCTGATATAAGACCTCTACTTTCCCAAGGACCAGTAGAGGAGAGACCACACCTGCCTGGTTAGAGGTTGCCATCAGATTAAAGCAGTCTCAGCTGTCTGAAGGTATGGTCCAGAAGGTAAATGGTATTCTCCATACTCTCTGGGTAAGTTCACCATTTTCTCTCCAATCTAACCCAATCTCTGCTACTGTACCCATCCCACCACCAAGGCTTATGCTCCATCACTCTCAGTATTACCGGCAACATCTTCCTTCACTTGCTTCAACTCCTGACAGCACTAACTTGGCAATCCCTCAGTGCTGCCTTCTCACTCGCTCAGGACACCTCCCTATCTGCACCAAAAGTAGCAGCTATGCCACTTTAATCTCCCACAATTCCTGCTCTCTCATATTCCAGGAGGAGAAACAGCTCACAATAGGGCATAAAGTGTCAACATGGGTGGTGTGTTGGCCATCAGTTGCCCTCTGACCTGTTATATGGGAAGGATCCTTCTTCTGACTGCCTTGAGCAGGCCCTAGACTGGTATCAAAGGTTCCCCTTGACTTACTATTCTGTACCATCTGAGCAAAGAATATCTTCCTTGGATTGAATGAGGCCTGCTAGCAATGACAAACTTCCTGCTTTGTGTCAATGCTAAACAGAAATTAAGGCAACTGTCCGGACAATTGTATCTCTTGTTGGTGGGGAATGTTAAAAAAAAGATGAGGCAAGGCTATGAGTATCCAGGTAAGTTCAAAGTGAGTAAGTGCAATGACAGTGAGTGAAGAGTCCAGTGATATGCCCATGTCGATGAGCTGGGTACATGTCTCTGAGGACATAGTGTTCTTGCTGCATTGAGGTACAGCTCTGAAGTAGAGAAGGTCCCTGAAGGTAGATTGTGGATGACGGTTCTGAGAGGGTGGCACATATTTAATGCCAATGTCCATGCCTTTGGAGTGACTAGTCAATGCCCGTGGAATATGCTAAGATATTGGTGTCCAATTTCCAGTATAGAGGCTGTTGAGAGCCACCATTGATCTCAATCTGCTCTGGTTTCCTTGGTTGACTTTTTATACCAAAATATTTTGCTGGCCTTGGTACGATAGAAGTCTGAGTATTAATCATTTGAGTTTGGTAATAACAAGGTATTTAAGGCACATTAATCCAGGCAATTGGTATCTCTATAATCACCAAGCAAGAATTTTGCCATGCCACCTGTGAAAAGTATGGAAGATAGAGTGAATCTGGTGTTCTTATGGTGCAGTGGTAATGTCCCTACCTTTGAGCCAGGAAGCATGTGTTCAATTCTCAACTTTTCCAGCCATATATCTTAATATCTCTCAACAGATTGATTAGAAAATACTAAAATAGTAGCTGTGCTCTCAAAAAGTACTGAATGAAAATTAGAAGAACAAATCTTAAGAAGGACTCGTGGTGCAGTGGTAGTATCCTTACCAATGAGCCAGGAGACCCGGGCTTCACAAGTCCCACTTGCTCCAGAGGTGTGTAATAACATGTTTGAAGAGTTTGATAATAAAAATCTAAAACACAGTGCAATATTGCGATAGGTTGGTTGTACTTATTTCTCAATTTTACCTCACATCTTGCTGTAGCCCGTTGCTCAAACCCCGAAAAGATTCCACCCAATACATTTGGAATTTGGGATATAATATAATTGGGATATAATGGGACAGCACGGTGGCTTAGTGGTTAGCACTGCAGCCTCACAGTGCCAGGGACCCGGGTTCAATTGCAGACTCAGACGACTGTCTGTGTGGAGTTTGCACATTCTCCCAGTGTCTGCGTGGGTTTCCTCTGGGTGCTCCCGTTAACTCCCACAGTCCAAAGATGTGCAGGCTAGTTGGATTGGCCATGCTAAATTGCCCATGGTGTTCAGGGGTGTGTGGGTATAGGGGGATAGGTCTGGGTGGGATGCTTCAAGGGGCAGTGTGGACTTGTTGGGCCAAAGGGCCTGTTTCCACACTGTAGGGAATCTAATCTAATCTTATCCACAGAGGGTGACTTACTGTTGTGCAGGGTTCTGTAAGACCCTCTTTAGCTGCAGTCACAAGAAATCACAGTCCAGTCTGCTCGACTAGCCTCTTCTTTCTCTATACAGGCACCTTTCTATAGGTATAACATTCCATGGTCTTGCTCGCTCTCTCTCTCTCTCTCTCTCTCGATATACACTTAATTCACATCCACAGGCCATTGTTGGCTGTATCGGCCCTCTCTAAAAAAACACATTTTTGGAATTACATGTTAAAAATGACAACAGCACTTCGGGGTTCTGATTTATTGTCAAAACACTATTGACTCGAGGACACTTCTGAGCCCAGGAAGTAGAAACTATAGATTCACCACTCACTTGGTTGCGCTATCCTTTAAGAGATCGACTGAGGGTACCCTTAAATTCCTACTATCATTTAGAAGTCAGTGGAACTTACTCCCTGCACCCTTCCAGGAGAATTCAGGGAACTTCACACCCTGTGCTTCTTGTTCCATTGAATGTGCGCTGCCCCTAATGCTTGGGAGTATTTTAAAATCTTTAAACATTGAAGCTGTTGCCTTAATAAAATTGTAAAACTAATATTCAGTCAAGCATATGCCTGAGCTGCTTTTGTTGAAACTTTATATCAATGGTCTCCCAACTTTAAGAGTAAGATCACTTTGAATTTAAGTGCAACCCAGGACCTACTCTGATTAAAATAGAATAAAAAGTTTATTTTTAGGACTACATGAATCTAAAACCAGGTATATATGATGGCTAATTTTGTCCTCTACACACCAAGTGTCAGTGTAATTGCTCTGACTACACCTTATCTGTCAGTACCCTGAAAACTGGGTTGTAGTTTGAGTTACGAGCCAAATACACTCTGTCAAATGGTGATCTGTGAGACCATTGCAATACACAGATTTGATTATCTTCATCTGGGAAGATGCTGTCTCAGGATTATGTGGAGACAAGGCAAGATTTTACTTTAAAAACACAGGATGATGGGAGTGGGTACTTTTCTGTTTATCCCCCAGAAATAACTGTCCCCTGATCTGATTTCCAGCTCAATATCATTTTGCATAATAATTACTTCTGTATCAACTCCACTGCTTTGTAAAGAAGACACATTTCGGAATTTGATATCTACAACCAAAGTCTACTTGAAGGAATAGATTTGAGAAAAACATGTCGACTTATTCTATCTCACCTAATCCCTAAAATCACCTTGTGTAATGCTTTGCTAGTTTCCCCAGATGTGCACAAACATTTTCTGGGTGTAACTATTTTTCCTTGTTTTTGATTTTTCCTGGTATTGCCCTGAGACTTGGGAAGTATTGCACTATTTTATTCATTAATTGGAATGGCCCCAGATCCAGTTGCAATTTGAATGTGTTCACAGCACTGATCATATGTGCTAAGCTTCTGTCCTTTTCCTGAAGTTCACATGTTAGCTCATTCAATTTTGACAATATGTCTGATAGGAATCTGAAGTCAATCAGCCATACATTATCTGACAGCTCACTACACAGTTTCTTCTTTCATTCAAGAAAAGGGATGATTTCAGGCATCAGATCAAAAGGTCTTTGCAGCACCTTCCCTCAAACTGACCACGTCATATCTGCATGGAGGATTAACTCACCGTAGGCAGCATTTGTTGAGTAAGGATTTAGACAGGCAGTGCTGAAGTGCTCGTATCAAGTTTACAATCTTAACAGGAACTTTAATTACATGAGAAAAGTCCAAGCTTTACTCACAAATGTTTGCTCGTGGATTATACTGTGGCAACTGACAAAGAAAATGGGAAATTGCTATCAAATCTGCAAAATGCAACCGAGCAAGCATTTGTGTCAAACATTGCTGCTACACTATCAGTTGCAATGGAATCCAGTTTCTTGATTGTAATGGTTTTCTCAACCACATATCTCCTGAATTTATTGCAGACGTCCTCACCCCTTGTTTATTTAAAAGGGCAACAGTGTGAGAGGATTGTGTGAGCAAAAACAATTGACTGGGCTGCATTGGCCGTGTTGATGGAATCATTGAGCCGCAGTGAGAACCATTCACAGTCCTTCAGGTCCTGCTGTAGTTTCTGAAAGATGTCTCCAGACAAAGATTCCACTTGTCCTGTAACCATGGGAGTGTGAAGGGAGAGACTGCAGGTTGTTGTCATTATTTCTTCTGTATTCTTAAAACCTTTGAACTAAGAGTCTGCAATCACAATCATTGTTTCTTTGATTATTTCACCTTTGGCGAATGATGTGTTTTCCAAAAGATAGCAAATAAAATGATGCTTCAAGACAGGCCATCCTTTTCTAAACGAGCAAAAGGTGACTGTTGAGCTTTCAAAACAACATTCAGTTGTCAAATTTTTTTGTCCAATACATACTGTTCAAGGCAAACTACTCTTGAATTTACCGTGCATATTGTGTTCTGAAATTCCAAGTCATCCATTTCACTTATTGTTATAATTGGTGACACACAAGTCAAACATTCTTATGTTTTCCAGTTGTGAACAGAAATTAATTTTTCCATTTCACTTGGAATTTGAACTTTTTTAAAAAAGTTGATCCCAGTTTGCTCATCATTATTGTTTTACCTTGTAATTATTGATGCGATTATCATAGGTCGACCTCTGGATCTGTGTCTCTGGAATATTCAGAACATTGCTGGCTGCTTTCAGGTCTGGAGGCACAGGAGGTGAGGCCAGTGGTCACAGTTTGCTTCTAGGGTCCTTGCTTGGCTGGTGTTGCTTGAATATTGGATGTGGGGTGGTACAGCATCCCCTGTAATTTTGCTTCATTCTGCAAATACAATTAGATAAACAGCTGAAAAAAAGGAACTGCAGATTTGCAGAGAACTAGCAGAAGAACAGGACTAGCTGAGTCATTCTTGCACATTGTTGTATGAGCATGGTGGGCTGAAGAGTCTCTCTGTTTCTAGAATGGTCTGACAGCTGATGCATGAGGTCAGTATATTTCTTCACTTGTTTGCATCATCAGCAATGATAGACCATCTGGACCAGACTGAAACATGATGAGACAAGTTGGCAAAGCCTATTAAGGACATGCATTTTTTGAGCTGTGTGGCTTCCAGAAACAGAAGTAATGTAAAAAGGGAAAGATAGTGTCACCATCGTCTTTTTCTCTGATTAGAGAGAGAGAGGTGACAGACGGTGGTTTAACCTGAGGGCTGCGACATTTCAGGTGAGGGGAGAAGTTGAGAACTTCATGGTAATCTTAGGTAGTGCAAGAATTGAATCCCTGCTTTTGATATCACTCTACATTGCAAAGTAGCTGTCCAGTCGACTGAGTTAACTAATGACAAGTGAGGTGTGTGCAGCAAGGGAAGTTGGGAAAACAGTGAGATTAACCATCACAGAGTAAGCGATTGACCATTCATTCACAATCTATATGTTGGAGACCATGGCTATATACATGAGGCTTAAGACAGATATTTACACTGACCATAGCCATAAACACTTTAGCTTATTAAACAGCCCAGAACATAAAAAGGTCATACAAATGTGAGTGAGCAAACTTTTCAGCCTTTTGACTGTGTTCACCAATTCAGTTAGATCATGGCTGATTTCATTATCAAATTTGTTTATCTCCTTTGACCCTTAATACCCTTGTCTCAAAATATTTTGAGCTTTTAAAATCAATATCACTTCCTACCTCATAACGCTCTCAATAGATTCTCTCAGCACTTCTAGATTTCTAGAAACCTTTTTGTGAAAATATGCTCCTTCATATTAGAGACTGCCTCTAATTAAAATGTTAATCCCCTTGGTCAACTCTTCAAAGGAAATAATTTCACTCTATCCCATAACATTAATTTCTTGCCATCCAATAGCATTAATTTCTCTCCATCTTGCAACATTAATTTCTCTCATCCTCATATACCGCAAGGAAATGCAGACAAGTTGCACTGAATTAAAGTGAGAACAGACATGTGGAATATAAAAATCACTGTAGATCTGTTCAGTGAAATGACCTGTTCAGCTGATCTAAATACAGTGTGAACCTAATTATCATCTTAAAAAGCAAAAATGGAAATTGCTGGAGGAACTCAGCAGGTCTGGCAGTTCAGAACTAAAAAGGGTCACTGGATTTAAAACATTAACTCTTCTTTTACTCCACAGATGCTGCCAGACCTGCTGAGTTTCCACAGCATTTCTTTGTTTTTACTTTAGATCTTCAGCATCACAGTTCTGTTTTAATGATGCTCAAAAAAACTCAGATGTAGGGCTTAATGACTGATCTGGTTCTGGACTGATATAGATGAAAAGTGTTTTGCACATTGTTCGAGCTGAACTTTAAATTTCCCCATGTCTTGTATTTAATTAATGCTACTTCTTACACTGAATGAACAAACTGCCAGTTCTAAACTGTAGCATGAATATCCTCATAACTCAATCTCTCGTCTGGTAGTTCTTTGAAGAGAGGAAGCTTGAAACGAAGCACATAGCAAAAAACGGTATATGGAATCTTTGAGCATGGGGAGGTTATGGAGCTATGTAGTTGCCATACAATTCTGGCTGACCATGTTGTTATAGGTGTACCAGAAAACTTTACAGATTGGAAAATCAATTTGCTTAGCTGTAACACAAGCATATCACCTGTACATTGCCATCCAGTCCTGGAGTGGGACTCTACCTTGCTCAGAGAATAGAGATGCTGGCCTCTGCTCCACAAGACTTCCAAAGCTAATCTAAACCTAATTGGGATTAAATAGAAGCATGGAGGGTGTAATACAGGCAATTGCTGAAGAAGAGACCTTTGCATTTTCGAGTGGAGAAGGCATAATTCAAAGTAAGATCACATTGGGCATAAGGAACCAATAGAATATCTCTTTTGATTTAGGTTCCTCTGGTTTGTGGGCGTCAAAGTAACATATATTTCATATCCTGTTACATTCTATACCACAGACTGTAAGCTCTCAAAACATAGTCTGGTATTTGCCGTAACCTGATATCCTGGAAACCTTTCCACAGTCTATTAGTTGAAGAAGTCATATGTCATTTGGCATTATTCCACAATTTCAATGAAAATGGCTGCTGTCAAAAGAAATTGAAATATGTACAACACATCTTTTTAAAATGCCATAGATTCAACAATGAATTACCGACAGCAATCTAATCTCATCATTTAGGTTTCCCAGCTTTGCTCTTGCTTCCTATGATAATGTGAACTTGAAGTGAGATTAGTTGCTTGTTCTCCATAGCTAGCACACAGTATTCTCTGTGCTCAGCATTATGTAGTAAAGGCCCCATCAAAGCACTCCAAATGAACTGCTTCTTCGAAACCAGCAAAATGTGAGAAATATTCTGCAAAATGTCAAAAATACTCTGCAAAATGGCATCATGGAATTTTACAGCAGGAACTAATTGAGTCACAAGTAATATTCTTGTTAGCACTCAAAGCTGAAAGTGACCCAATCATATTTAATCTCTTGATGGAGCAGGAGTGAAAGAGATTACCGACAGGAAAAGCAAAACATTCCTAACATGATTTGTTCTGGAGTTATTTAGCAGCAGAGATTGAAAGCATGGTTTTTAATGTTTATAACAATTGTCCTTTCACTCTTTACCCATATTTGTAGCCAATCGCAAAGATGGCATTTTTGACTGCAGTGTGCTGTAGGTATATCGAAATACATAGATTTGGAAAATTTTCAAAAAGTAATTGCATTTGGAATGAAGGATCAGCATTTCCACCTCCATATGTGGCTTCTCCAACAATAACCAATGTGAAACAACTCTCAGCAAATTTGCCAAGAACAATTCAGATGGAATCTATCGATCATAGATTAAACGTCTTGCCATATTGAGCAATTTCTGTACATATCATGTCCATTTTGATAGCTTTTTGTTCTTGTCAGGACTTTTTCTTTCCGAAGCAGCCTGGAGCAGACATGTATAAATGGAGATTAAGCAAGATTAGCCATGATAGAATGACAGATTTGGTTCACAAGGCTGAATGGTCAGTTCTGCCACTATTTTAAATCATGTTTATCACTGTAGAATCAAACCTTTGAATTTTTGTGGCAGATCAGTAGATAGTAGATATTTTGGAGTCAAAAGGTTATGGGTTTAAGACTGGACTGCCAAACTCTAGCGTGATTTTGGAATGTGATATTATCATTTGTAAATATAACAATGAATTGAGTTTCCATTTGGTCTTTCAGGTAGGCATTAAAAATCCAAGACATTACTTCAAGAAGAGAGGAGAGCTTTTCCCAGTGCATTTATACTTCAGCATTATGAAAGCCAATTATGGAAGCTTGTGTGCAAAATTGGCTTTTGCATTTCCTACTGCAACAAGTGACAACACTTACGTATCCATAAAGCACTTTGGAACATCCTTTAATAAAAGGTAAAAATAAATGCAAGTCTCTTTTTTAGACCACATTTCACTCTTAATTTACACTGAATGTCAATAAGGACATGTAGAAATTGGTACAAATGCCAAGAATTCCTTTAAAATGGAAATGGATTTAAAAGGGCTGATGCCAGAACTACTGTAGCAATTTCATAGTCAGCTAATAGCAGCCCCAACCTATATCGCTAAGCCTTTAATGCTATGGCTGCACATGAAGTCAACAAGGGAAACATGCAGATAAGAAATAGGAGATGGCTTGGAATATATCAATGGGGGAGCAACAGAAACATAGTGAGGAAAATCCATTGCTGCAAATATGTTACTATGTTCAGATAGAGGAAAGTAGAATCAAGTGTTAGAACTTAAAAAGAAAATCCTTACTGCCTTATCATTCTGGTCTGAGCTCATTGTGAGTTTGAATTTACAGCATTTCCTTTCCAAACATCAGTCCTTCGCTTTATGTTGGTCACTGAGGATCCTGGGCTCAATCATATCGATATTCTGCTAGAATAATTTATCTTGCACATTTGTGATGTACTTCAAAAGTACATGAGCACACCAAGGCTTAGATGCCTCAATTTACATTGTAGCAAACAGATTCATCCAAAAGAAGAAATCAACTGCAACATTAATTTAGTCCTTATTTTGTTCAGTACATTTGCGCTTTGAACTGAAGCCTTCTCAAAGAAAGTAACTTCTTCTGACAAAAATTGCTGAAAGAGTGGTGTCAACAGCATGATATCTTGTGATCAATTGTGTGACAGAAACAAACGCACTGTTAGCAGCTTTGTTTTAAAAGCAAAATAATTCACTTACTCATCAATTTCTTCTGAAATTTTGGACATTCATATCTGTCGGTTCCATTTTATTTCTCCTTAATTGTCCAGACCTTATTAACTGAGCTCCTAAAAGCAAAATTCTACGCCTTGGACTAAAATGAAGCTGTTTGATGAAATTTCGGGGGTTATGAAATGACTAGAATTAAGTGCTGTCTAGACGTGCATGGAAAACACCGAATAAAAATATTAGACTTGATAGTGACCAATGCTCGTAAATTCCCAGCACAATGCATCAGATTCTACACTGGTAATTTCATCAAGATCAACAAGATGTAATCTTGAAAACCATTTGCACAGCACGAGGACAAATAGATGTCCTTGTCCTTCCAGATGTATTTGAAGCTTTACAGCCTGACTACTGTCTGTAAGCAGCTATAGAGGGCAATTGTAAATAATTAAATAGAAATTTGTTACCCTTTGTCAAATGTATTTCTGATGTCCCTCTTCCTCTATTTCCATTAAGCGATCCCTTGATTAAATTTTAAAGTCTGAAAACAATTTGAAGGGCTGGAAATGCAAAGAGCAAACTAGAATTTGAGTCTCTGCAAAAGGAAAGTCATATTCTCTTAGGGAGCAGCTTTGAAAGTGGCAGGTGTTTTTCATGCTCTTTTCATGATGCTTTTGTCAGTGCATTATACAGCTAAGTGCTGGTCATACAGATGCTCCCTGTAGGGCATCTCTTAAAATCTTGGTTCCTTTTCAGCATTTTCCCGTACCGTTGCTGGATGTTGGGCGAAGACCTGAATTTGTAGCCAGATGGAGATTTCAGCACATTGCCTGCAGCAGCCTTGTAGTTCACAAAGTGAGTTCAGTGGCTGATGGTTCCTTATTGCTTATTAAATGTTTAATAAGCTCTGTGATTCATTCTAGGCTCTTATCTATGCCCCAGGTAGATGAGGTGCTGCTGAGCAGAAGGAGGACATTTGAATTTCTCTTAGGACTCGTAAAACAGGATAAGTAACGGGCAGAGCGATTTAAGTCTGCAGAGTCAGCTCAGCAGAGCTGAGTGACAATTTAACACTCCAAGCTGGCATTCCTGATCTTTTACAGTTAATCAAATTTAAATATTTTAAAATCAAATGTACCAATGTCATTTCTCTTCTAAATGAGTGACAAGTTCAATCATTCACTCACTATGGGTGCCAACAGTAAAACTGCAGTATTCATTCCTTTCATTGCATCTCCAAAGATTTAACTGCCACAGGGCTCATTTTTAAATACTTGTGTGATCTGAGAACAGTAGAAATGAGCCTTTTCTTTTCTTGGGAGCATGTGCTTCCTCATATCACTTGAATGCATGACAGGAAAAATATATTGCCAAAAAGTTAAAATGTACCCTCACACTGCATAATGATTCATGTGACAAGCTGCATAGAAGGTGAGAACAGTCACTGAAATTCTCCCAAAATGCACAGCCTGAGGATAGCTGCTGCAACTTTTGCTATGATACAAATGAGAAAAAAACAAGGCTTATATTTGTACAGCATCTTTTACAGACATTGGACATCACAAAAATCTTTGTAGCTAATGAACTACTTTGAACGATGGCTGCAGTTACAATGTTGTTAACACACCAGCCAATCTACCCACCGCAAACTAGTCACAGTAATGCGATCAGAAAACCACGTGCATCACTGCAACGTTATGTTGCAATGTTATGAACTCTGATCAGTGGTGGTGTTGATATCTCTGCTGGCTGCAAAGACAATTATGACTCTATATTTCTCCATCCTTGCATCTGGATATTCCCTCAGTATAGTCATTCACAAAGGGTAAATGCAGAGGGGCCATGCCCACTTTTGATGTCAGCAGCTACCACGTTCAGGTAAGCTTTTAAAGGTTGGGCCAGGGGTTTGGACAATTAGGTGAAGGAGTCAGTAGCTGGGGAGATTAGGGTGGAGAAGTGGAGTAGACAGATGCTGGGGTGGTTGGTGGGCTGCATGGAGGTGTTAGGAGATTTTAGTCATGGATCTACATCAGGGTTTAACGATAAAATACCAGCTTAGATATTGCTCCACAAAAGCTCAAATCTCTAGTACTGAGGTCAGTGTCCAGCACAATTTCAGATGGGACCAGGCTGGGCACATTACCAGTTGTATAAATTTCTTGGCAACCGCCAATGTCTACTAGTCAAGACTTAGAATGAGTCCTGAAGTGCAACAACAGTATTTGATGCTGTTGAAATTGCAGAATCTGCGCAAAGGAATTTTCAATGTTTTACAGTCCAGGAGTAGGTCATTTTGTCCAATTTTTTTTTGCTCCACATGAGCCTCTGTCTATACTTCATTACTTTACCTTATTAACACATCTCCCTCATGGACCCAACTGGCTCTGTTTAAATTCCAGGAAGTTAAGCATCCCAACTACTTGCTAGGTAAAAAAAAATTATCTTGAAAACTTATTCTAAATCACTTCTGTAGCCGTCATTTAGTTTTAGTTTCAAATGAGAAATGAAAACATCTTTCCCAAAGCTACAAATCTGTTCCCAACATTGACATTGATCAGATCATTTTACTTTCTGGCATTTGGAGTGCTAAATCAGTTCCCTTCATTCGGACCCCTCCTTCTCCCTTTTACTTGAACTGATCTGTTTATTGAGAACTGTTGATGTGACATTGATCACTTTAATTCCTCTGCTCCCCTCACCCTTTCGCATGGAAATAGTGTCAGAAATCATATTAGTAATAAACGTGTGGGTCACAAAATCTGGGAGAGTTTCTACTTTCTGTCACACATGGCATTTGCTGGACTCTAGTACAAGTGAACTGTGTTTGAAACATTGCAATTCTATTTTTGGAATTTAAAAACGTGAATTAGTAAAACTAAAACAATTGAAAAAGTTTTGAGCAATAGCTGTGTCTTTTCTTAAGATTTTGCAAGTGATCCCTTGCAAACATAAACTAATTTTGGGCCCTAGAAATGTAAACAATATTGCCAGAACATCATTCTTCAGTTTGGGAATGTGGACAAAGAATGCGACAACTTGACTTTATATAGCATCTTTCACACAGTAAAGGCTCTTCACAGGAAGACATCAGATGTGGCTCCAGACCACATATTAAGTCAGAAGTGGCCAAACAGCTAAGTCTAGAGTCATATAAATTAGGGTTAGAGGAGAGGAAAGGTGGGACGGATGTTAGAATGGAACACCAAAGTTACAGCCCATGTTGCTGATGGTTAATATTACCAAAGTATGATGATACCATGGCTTTAAGAAATATATTTTGTTCTGGGCCTTTTTGAAGAGAGGTTTTCAGACAGAGGCATGGAGCCGTCTATCTGGAACCAATAAAGTAAACAGCTTTTGAGACCTTGGTGTTTCTTTTTAAACTAGGAACAATAAAAACAGCCTGAATGGGTAGAGCAAACTCCCACAGGACCAGGAAGTTTAATTTTTTTTTAGTGTCTCAGTCAGAGTTGCTGCTTGGGTCTTAAAGATGTGGAACCTGTTTTTGTCCCCCCTCTCAGTTACAGCTAAAAGCTGTATGTTCTCTTCTGGTTGCTGGGGTTCCGTGTGAGATGATCTGTTGCTCCGAATTTGCCTTTTGCCAAGGATGTGTTTATGAATAGAATTACAGCTAAGCCATTTTTTTGTTTTGTTGTATTTAACAATAGTGTATGAATAAAGTGTGTTTTGCTTCAAATGTGGTAGTTTGGCCAGTCAAATTGCTTCTGGAATGCAACAACCTTACACTTACCTTTAAAGTAGGAAAAAGCTAGGGTCGAGGCTATCTTAATACATTTTGAGGGGTTTTGGTGTGGGCCATAACAAAAGAAAATAAGTAAAGCAAATTATTGATGGACAAGAGGCAATAATGTGGAGGTCTCAGAAGAAACTACAGAGATATGAGTATTACAGCAGAAGACTTTAAACAAATCTGTCTTCCAAAAGAAATGACATCCCATCTGATCAGAAAATACGTAAAAGGATATCAATATGCATTTAAGAACTGAAATTAGATAACCTGATGGATTTTCCTGGACATCTTTAAAGGATTTAAAGGTTCCATGTCACTGCTTTGCAAACCTATGATTATTATTACTAATGCATAAATTGAATTGGGTTTGCAGCACTTTTGGTATATAATGGGTCATAATTATCAAATTAGAATTCAAATGATCCTGAAAGTCTCATATGTACATGAAAGTTCTGTGAAACCAATACTTCCAACTGTTCTATGTTGCTCATGATCCGCATGCTGAAACTTAAGCTATAATTTTGAAATGATGGACAGTCTTTTTCTAGGCATCATGCAGATTGTCATAACCATGGGTTAGAACCCTGAAATGTGGCAGACATTTTTAACTTGTAATGTCTTTTTCAAAAGAGGACACACGCAGTCAAAAGATAGTTATGGATCTAAATTAAGTGGCTATACAGGGATGCACATAGAATGTCATACCAACAGATGCAAAGGTGCATTCAAACAACACTACAGAAGTGGGGTGGGGCAGGGGGAGCTGGAGAGAGAAGAATCTAATCAATACAGACTACGAAGATAATGAAAAGCTGTCAACCACTAACAGATTATGTCCCCAACTGTAACCTCCAATGTAATGACTGTAATGTTTAACTGCCTGCTTTTCACGAACAATTCAGACTGTTCCAGGTGTTTTCTTTTGCAAGTTTATCAATATGGACACCTCTTACAGGTAATCTGGGTATGTGTGTAATATTTCCTCTTGTGTTTAGTGATTAATAAACTCACTTCTTTGCTAATTCAAGATATCCTTGCTAAGTTGGCTCCTTTTAAAGCAGAAGCTCATTTGGGTCAAGGAGAAATGTGTCTACTTTTTAAATAAATTTTAAATTGACCTTGTTATGTCTGACCAAAGGTGTAGATAAATAGAGGAGTTAGTTTACTCCTCCTCACACAGGTGATTAATTGATTGGAGCAGCTTATTAGGAACCATCATGATTTGGAGTCCTTGTTAGGCATATCAAATTGTTGTTAAAGCTTCGGGTCCAGTGGCCCTTCCTCAGAACTCTCTGAGGAAGGATCACCAGACCCAAAAAGTTAATTTTGTTTCTTCCTTCACAGATGCTGCCAGACCTGCTGAGCTTTTCCAGTAACTTTGTTTTTGTTCCTGATTTATAGCATCTGCAGTTCTTTTGGTTTTTATATCAAATTGTTGGCTCATCCATGATCGATGTGTAACAAACATACTGTGACTTAAACCCAAAGACAAAAAGAACAAATTATGGTGGGTAAATAGTCACTTTGAACCCTATATTTTTCAAAGAAACTCTGCAAAAAGACTTTGTTGACATTGTGTTGTTAAAGTATAAAAATATTTGTATTTGACACCAGTAAATGCCTAGCTAACAAAATTAGAGGAAGTTACTTTGAATATTTAAATGTACTGTCACAAACATTTGTTACATTTCACTGGGGCAGCATACTGGAAATCAAGGTCTACTATTCCTGGAATCATGGCAAAAATTAAAAGGTTTTTAAAAATATGCAAAAATCCCCAATTTACCACTGTTTCAGGCAGACAGAAAGCAGGAGCCATGTTTCTGAATTTAACAAGAATTATTATTTCTTACAAGTAGATAGACTTTAGCTGCACCAACTCTGAACCATCAGCATTTAACTCTGCCAATAAAAACTCTATAAACTCACCCTTACACACTTAACAGAAAAACACAGACTGGGAAGAACATAGATGTTATGGGTGGAGAGAAGGCCTGGAAAGGTAGTCCAGTGGTTCCTGTACATGGGGTTGTTGTGATGAATCTGGGGCTGATCTCTGACTCATCAATTAAAAGTCACAGCTTCCATCAACTAACGAAAAACTGAATTGGTTGTCTTCAGGCTTAGAGTAAGCTTTGCCACAGAGGACAGATAGCTCCTGAATCCTGATGACTTCTCTGCACCTTATTTAAAGCCCCAGGATGTTCAGCTGCCCAAGAACCACACAGTTGTTGGCAGACATAAGGCCTTTATTATCACTAACTGGTTATAGTGGAAATTGAGGTCCTATTTAAAACTGCATTCAATTAATATTCCATTTTTAGTACATTCTGTGTTTGAGAGCTCATGAGATCTCTTAACTGCTACAGTATTAACAAGCCTTCTACAAACATAAACAAAAAAAAGCTCATGGGTCAAATTACCCCAATATGAAGATTTTGTGAAGTAAGAAGTTTTTGTTCTTAGAAGGAAAGAAAGACAACTTTATAATGGAAGTGGCCAGGGGACAATAGATATTCTGATGTCATGTGTACTACCCCTAAGGTGGAGTTCCCTAACATTTCCGCTAGAGAGAGGGTGCTGCCCCCACAAATT
The DNA here is from genome assembly GCF_030684315.1 of Stegostoma tigrinum. Taxonomy (NCBI): domain Eukaryota; kingdom Metazoa; phylum Chordata; class Chondrichthyes; order Orectolobiformes; family Stegostomatidae; genus Stegostoma; species Stegostoma tigrinum. The sequence continues at coordinate 22,151,831 of NC_081359.1, forward strand.
TAACAAGGTTGATACATTCTGCACCAATAGCCTGCTTGTCCTTTGGTATCAGGGAACTATCCCCAATTGTCGCAGTTGTACACTTTCTTTGCCAAATTAACAAATGTATCATATTCCAAACTGTTGTTTCTTAAATTGACTAAACAATCAGAATGGTGCTTACAAATAGTTGATTGCATGTATTAAGAAACTGTGATCACCACCCACTCAAAATCAACACATCCTGTCCACAGATCAATCATCTGCTTGTTGTCAACCAAAACTCCACCTGTACATAAACCTGCAGATCCAGTTTACCTGCAAACTACACTTCCACTATTAATGGAATCAGCAGCTGTGTAAACTGGATTTCAAATGAAAGTATCAAAACATGCTTCAACCCTCCATTAATCTTTTTTTTCCAAATGCAATTCTTTTCCTATTTCATTTCACAATTTAAAACACTGAAAAATTATTAGAAAGAGATGGAGAGAAATGGGAAGCAGAAGAAATAGCAAGGAGCAAAAAGAGAATTTCTGGAAACAAAGCAGGAAAAAAACAGTTTGAAATAAGGCAGCTTGAACTAAATGCAGTAACCCTTCAGTGTTCCTTGAAGACACTTCAGAGTCAGACTCCAGGGTGGAGGCAGCTCATTTTTAGATTCTTACATTTGAAGAGACAGAGGTGGAAGTTTTCTTTATCTTTTTTGATCAGGCAGCACAGCTGATAAAGTGATGCATCCAGCACCGGTTCTTGTCACTGCAGAGCATGCTTTTGGTCAAAACATTCAATGCTAACTCTCCCTTGTGTGCAGCACAAAGTATTACTGTCTGCAAGGCAATATAAGAGGCTATCAAGTACATCGTGGTTTGTGCCAGAGGCATACAGTTCAAAATTTTTTCCTCTCAGGAATTGCCTGAATAGATACATCTGGAATTTGTGATAATGGGAACTGCAGATGCTGGAGAATCCAAGATAATGAAATGTGAGGCTGGACGAACACAGCAGGCCCAGCAGCATCTCAGGAGCACAAAAGCTGATGTTTCGGGCCTAGACCCTTAATGGCTTAAGCAGTTTGCTTTTGACCAATGAGCACAAGTGTTTCAGACAGAACTGTTCATAAAGATTCCATGAAATAATTTTCCTTAATGGGTTCTGTATCTAAAAAGAAATATTATTTATTACAAGTGATTGTACAGTAGCTACCAGTAAATAATTATAAACTATCAGCCGATATCATTAATTAAAACTCTAATTTCCTTATAAAATGCCCCTAGCAAACACATACACACAAATAGCAAGGATCTTATTCATAAGATCTGTTGAACTGATTCTTGCTGTTCAGCTGGTTTCTTTTTAGATATCTTTTTCCAAATGCTTCCACTATTTTCCAGTGGCTTGTTCACTTATGGTAGGTTTCTGGCTTATCAATTAAAAGTCACAGCTGAATACAATTGCTGAAGGAAAGATAAACTGATTTTTTTTCCATATCTGAAGTGGCTTACTACAGAGAACCACAACAGCACCTGCGCTGACAGAGATGTGTTAACTTCTCTGAAACTTGCCTTCAGCCCCAAGCTGAAGTCAGAAAACTAAGAGCCATGATAACTGGTCACTAGTCTATTAACTAAGCAACTTTGTGTTGCCAATCAAAGCTTCTTCTGAATGTAACAGCTCAGCTAGGTTGTGTGCAACCCGACTTCAATTGCTGCTTACATAAAACAAAGAACTATGGATGATGGAAATCTGAAACAAAAATAAACTCTTCTAAAGGAGGATCATTGCCCTCAAAACATTAATCCTGCTTTCTCTCCACAGATGCTGCCGGGCCTGCTGATTTTCTCCAGAAAAGTCTGTGTTGCAATGGCTATTGTTCAATTTGTTGTTTAAATTATGCTTACCATAAATGTCAGTTTACTCATTATCCAAATATGCAGTAATCATTGTAAAACATTGGATTTATAGCAGTTCTTTCTCATTTCAGCCTAGAATTTAAAAATAACAAACAGATGCAATCTTTACATCAGTGTTTGACTGTTGTTTTCTGTTGACTGCTCACTGTGCTATATGTTCTGTAGCTGTGGGTTATAGAGAAAATGAAACAATACACTCAGTTCGAGATAGCAGGCATTTTAAAAGCAGCATAATAATGTTCCTGTTCAAACACAGAATCTGGTGTGTATCATCTCTGCATATCCCTGAGTTATGAAATACAAAACAGAAGAAACTATTCTAATTGCCTCTCTCTGCACCAGGCTTCATTCATCCGTTCACTGATTCAAGCCCAATAAAATCTAAATATCTGAACAATGTTGCAGCATAAATTCATACTCATCTCGCTAATTGGGATAGTCTTACATCCTCCTTCGGCTCACAATGATAATAAGAAGCAAATTATTAATACAACTTTGAAGTGGATTGAAAATCAAGGGAGCAATCTGAACAGGTTCTCTGTTCTGGTTAGAGGGAGTAGGTGAAGTTAAACGTTTACTGTTGAGTGGAATTAAAAATAAAATCTGTCCTTTGTCCACCCTTTCTATTGTTTTCTCTTAACCACTAGTAGTTATCACTGAATAGTCACAGGAGAGGTGATGACCTAGTAATACTATTGGCAGTCTGTTAATCCAGCGATCCAGGTAACGTTCTGAATTCAAATCCTGCCATGGTAGATGGTGGAATTTGAATTTAATATATAACTTTTAAAAATCTGAAATCAATATGATGATGAATATGTTGCCGATTGTCAAGAAAATCCCATCTGAAGAAGGGTCTAGGCCCAAAATATCAGCTTTCCTGCTCCTATGATGCTGCCTGGCCTGCTGTGTTCCTCACCTTGTTATCTCAGATTCTCCAGCATCTGCAGTTCTTACTAGCTGTGGCTCACTAATGTCCTTTAGAGAAGGAAACTGCCATCCTTACATGGTCTGGCCTGTGTGTGATTCCAGACAACCATAGTAGTGATGTTCATTCTTTAGCTGCCCTCTGGGCAATTAAGGATGGACAATAAACTCTGGCCTAGACAGTGATGTCCTAATCCCATTAATGAATAAAAATTAGCGTGTCAACAGGAATTGTCCAATACTATGATGTAGGGTGTTTTCTGCTATCGGCATCTACTAGGGCAACAATTTTAAATCCATCTCTAGGGGTATGTAAGGCATGTTATAAAAATGATTGACATCCTGGAGGGATTTCAAGGCTATAATGTCATTGAGTTCTTTTCTGAACTGATCTAAACACCAGATAAACATAACATTATCACATCACAGTTTTATCTGGTTAGTTATCAGGAGTTTGAATAAAACCTTATTCCCTTCAGTTGACCTCTGACAGCTGCCCTGCTGGTGCTTCTTTTACATTCAAATACTGAGTGTTTATTCTTCATGCCCCTTTATGGAAAGAAAATGCTGAATTAATATGTTTGTGTTGACATTTAAAGCAGGATTTGTGTGGCAGAGTTGTCTGCTGGGAGCCGACTGAAACTGCCTGAACTCATTTCACTTAGCATGTTTAACAGCCATGAACGGCATCTGAGTTAGATTTGAACCTAGATCCCTAAAGTGAAAGGATAGTCTTCTTAGCTGTGCCACTCAAACTAAATGTATGCAAAAGCCCGTGTCACAAAGCTAATTGGGGCCATCAAAAAGGATATAGCGCAAATAGATAGTTGCTGACTCATCACTACTCTGCCTGTCCATCTGTCACAGTTATCCACTTGGGGGAGAGAGTGGCATAATGGTTATATCATGAGACTAATCATCTTTGCAGTTCCAGGCTGGAGCCTCGGCAACATAGGTTCAAATCGTGCCATATCAGCAAGTGAAATTTAAAGTTGTTTAATCAAGTCTGGAATTTAAACATTGTCTTGGTAATGATGGTTATCAAAGCTATCATCAATGGTTGTAAAAACACATGTGATTCACTGACACCCTTTGGGGAATGAAATGCGTTGTCATCAACCAGCCTGACCTACAGGTGATTCCAGACCTACAGCCCTGCGACTTATTTTCTCAATTGCCATCTGAAATAGCCTAGTAAAGTATTTAACTCAAGGGCAAATCAGCATAAACAACAAACGCTGACCTTGCCAGTGACACTCACATCCCATGAATTAATTTAAAAATCCTGGGAACAATCCCCTTAACTTACTTGAAGGGAATGAAATTTCAAAAGTAATTCCCAGCAACCATATGTTTTGTTCAAAATGTTGCTCACTACATCGAGATGTTGCAGCAACCCAAATGTAAATTTGGTATACTTAATTATATGCGTGAAATTTATTTTATTCAAAGGAGGCATGAAACAGAGGTTCAGTGGAACCGGTATTTGGTCTTTTAGTCTGATTGATATTCCCTTTCATTAATGGTACCTATTGGGCTTGTGGAATCAATGGATGCACTCTGTGTTCGGTGGGACTTCTGTAGTTGTATTAGCCAGATTATCTATTACACACTACATGGAACTAAAAAGTTGTATGTTAAGGTCCAGTGGATTGTTGAACAGCACTGCCTCTTTAAAGGTAAAACAAAGTCATCTTTGTACTTTTAGCCATCAGTACAGAATTCACATGCTTTTTCCTTTATTCTAATCCTCTTCTGTTAAAGTTCTAATTTTAAAAAATTTATGTTGCTGATAGAAACTAGCAATACTTTCACCACTCAAGCCACCATGGTGGCGGTGTGGGTATCGTCACTTAAGTAGATCTCTTAAGTGCTTCCTCTCTCCTCCTCTCACCCTTTACACACATCATCTTGTTCCATTCCTCTCACAGAACCTTGAAATTTTTTGTTGCCTACCACCGAATCTATAGTGATCCATTCTTCCATTGTTTCCCCTCACAGATTCTGAACTGAACAATTCCTAACCTCCATGATTTGAAACAAAAACAGAAGTTGCTGGAAAAGCTTAGCAGATCTGGCAGCATCTGTGAAGAGAAATCAGAGTTAATGTTTCAGTCCAGTGACCCTTCCTCCAATCTGATGGCAGCTAAGAAAACATCGGTTTATATGCAGATGATTGGTTGGGGGAGGGAGTAGGGAGTAAACAATAGGTGGGTATAGAGCCCAAAGAGAGAGAAGAGCAATTAGACAGACAAAAATGATTATATAATGAGATAATGGGAACTGCAGATGCTGGAGAATCTGAGATAACAAGGTGCAGAGCTGGATGAACACAGCAGGCCAAACACTATCAGATGAGCAGGAAAGCTGACGTTTTGGGCCTAGACCCTTCTTCAGAAATGGAGAAGGGTCTCGGCCCAAAACGTCAGCTTTCCTGCTCCTCAGATGATGGTGGACCTGCTGTATTCATCCAGCTCTACACCTTGTTATCTCTGATTATATAACGATCTGGGTCGGAGGGTGAATAGCTGTTAATGGGGACAGTTAATGGCTTACAATAGGTAGTGTGTAATGGCAGACTATGTGGTAAAAGGCCTGGCGTGTGGAGTAGGAAGCTGAGCAGGAGAGTTTAGGTCCTAAAATTATTGAACCCAATATTGAGTCTGAATGGCTGCAGGGTCCTCAGGCAGAAAGTAAGCTACTTTGTTGAGCTTTGCTGGAACACTGCAGTAAGCCAGAGACAGAGATGTTGGCCAGGGAACAGGGTGGTGTGTTAAAGTGGCAGGCAACTAGAACCTTGGGCATTTTTGCAAGCAGAACGTAAGTGTTCTGTGAAGTGGTCACCCAATCTGCGCTTCATTTCCCCACTGCAGAGGAGACCACATTCTGAGCAGTGAGTGCAGTAAACTAGATCCTGTGAAGTGCAGGTGAATTGCTGCTTCACTTGGAAAGTGTGTTTGGGTCTTTGGTTACTGTGGAGGGAGGAGGTGGATGGGCAGGTGTTACACCTAAAGCGGTTGGAGGGGAAGGTGCCGTGCAGCTGTATGGAGGTGTTGGGAATGAAGCAAGAGTGGACTAGGGTGTCCTGGAGGGAACGGTCCCTTTGGAAGGCACACAAGACAGTGGAGGGGAATATCTCGTGGGTGACAGTATCTCGCCAGAGGTGGTGGAAATAGTGGCTGATGATCTTCCAGATGAGGATGCTGGTGGGATGGCAGGTAAGGACAAGGGGAACCCTATCACTGTTGCGGGAGTGAAGAGAGAGGGCGAGAGTAGAAGTGCAGGAGATAGGTCAGACCTGGTTGAAGGCCCTGTAGATAACGGTGCTGGGGAATCCTCGGTGAGGAAGAAGGTGGAAATATCAGAGGTTCCCTTTTCAAGTTTGGCCTCATCAGAACACATGCAACGGAGATGGAGGAACTAAGAGAATGGGGTGGAGCCTTTACAGGAAGCAGGGTGTGAGGATGTATAGTCCAGCTGGCTGTGGGTGTTGGTGGGGATAATTTGGATATTAGTGGCCAGTCTATCCCCAGAAATGGAAACAGAGATGTTGAAGAAGGGAATGGAGGACTCAGAGATAGATCAGGTGAAAGTAAGGGCAGGGTGGAAATTGGAAGTGAAATCAATTAACTTTTCCAATTCCGGACAAAGGAGCCAAGCAGTATTGATGATACCATTGATATATCGGAGAAAGTTGTGGGAGGCATCAAGAATAGGACTGGAATGAGGAATGTTCCATGTACCCCACAAAGAGACAGGTATAAAAAAAGGCCCATGCAGGTACCCGTGGTCATTCCCCTGACCTGAAGAAAATGACACGGGTTAAAAGAGAAATTTTTGAGGGTGAGGACAAGCTTGGCCAAGCGGACAAGTGCAGTGATGATGGGAACTGCAGATGCTGGTGATGAAGGGTCTAGGCCCAAAACGTCAGCTTTTGTGCTCCTGAGATGCTGCTTGGCCTGCTGTGTTCATCCAGCCTCACATTTCATTATCTTGGAGAAGTGTAGTGGTGGGTGGGGACGGTTCAGGCCTTTCCTCCAGGAAGAAGCGGAGAGCCTTGAGACTATCCTGATGGGGGTGTGAAAGTGTAGTGGATTGCACGTCCGTGGTAAAGAGAAGGTGGCTGGAGCCTGCAAACTGAAAATTCTGGAAATGGCATAAAGCATCAGAGAAATTGCGGATGTATGTGGGCAGGGACTGGACCAAGGGAGAGAAGATTGAGTCAAGGTGGAAGAAAGTAGGGTAGGAGCAGGCTGAAACAATGGGTCTAACCAGGTAAACCTGTTTGTTGACTTTTGGAAGGAGATAGAAGCAAGCCGTACAGAGCTGGTGGACTATCAGCTTGGAAGCAGTGGGGCCACTTCACTAGATGAAATGAGGTCAGTGACCGTAGTTGACACAATGACCTGATGTGGCATGGTGGGGTCATGGTCCAGGGGAAGATAGGGGGAGGTATCTGAGAGCTGGCACTCAGTCTCCACAATGTCGAGGTCAGTATGCCAGACTGCAACAGCACCATTCTTCTCAGCAGGCTTAATAACAATGCCAGGGTTAGATCTGAGTGCACATAGTGCAGTCAGTTCAGAAGATGACAGTTTGGATTGGGTGAGGGGGACAGAGAAATTGAGGCAACAAATATCACGTCAACTATTCTCGATGAACAGGTTGAGCACAGGTAAAAGGCTAGATGGAGCTGTCCAGGTGAAGGGAGAGTGTTGGAACTGAACGAAGGGCTCTGTGGGATGGGGAGAGGATCCCTGTCCAAGGAAATGGACATGGAGGTGAAAACGGTGGAAGAAGAGTTTGACGGCATGTCATGCCCAAAATTCATTAAGGTGGGGATGCAGAGGGATAAAGCTTTGCTGAGCACAGAACGTTCAACATCGGGGAGTGAAAGGCCAGGAGGGATGGAAAATACTTTACAGGAGTGGGCTTGGTGGAGGGGATGGAGTCAGAGGGAAGAGGAGGGGAGGAAGGTTCCAGAGGGCCATGGGTATCTTTGAGTTGTGCATCTTATGGGCCTTGATGCCTGAAAGGAAAAGAAAAAGTTTCTTGTTAGCATGGTGAATGAGCCAAAGGATGAAGTGGAACTGTGGAGTGGCGCAGCCCTGAGCTAGCATGATGCAATGCTGTTGGATAGAGAGGTCAAGAGTGTGCATGTGATGCTGCATGGCACTGAGTGTGGATCTCACGATGCAGTGACAGCAGCTATTAGTAGAACGTTGAACATCATGGAGATATCCGTGATCCTGGGTGGATTCAAAGCACGAGGGATGAAACTTCAGTTGGAATCCACGTGGGGTGAGTCTGAGCTGGAGGCAGTCACTGTGAACTGTGATGTGGCTGTGTGGAAAAGCTCAGCAAGTCTGGCAGCATCTATGTAGAGAAATCAGAGTTAACTTGTGATCCTGCGCTCTCCAAATTCCTCCCTCCATGTAACGTTTTGTTGAAGGAGATAATAGTTCTGAAGGAGTTGATGTTCATGCTACATCAAGCTCCACCCATTCTGTCCAGGCTACTGTGGATAGAGTCAGAGATAATAGGAACTGTGCAGATGCTGGAGAATCCAAGATAACAAAGTGTGGAGCTGGATGAACACAGCAGGCGAAGCAGCATCTTAGGAGCACAAAAGCTGACGTTTTGGGCATAGACCCTTCTTCTAGGCCCGAAATGTTAGCTTTTGTGCTCCTAAGATGCTGCTTGGCCTGCTGTGTTCATCCAGCCCCACACTTTATCTGTGGATAGAGTCAGTCAGTTCTATAAGCCTTCGTGGGGCTAGATGCTTTCTTTACAACTTCAGAGAGTTTTATCAATTATGCCTGACTAGTCGTCATTATCATAGAGATATAGTCATACAATGAAGAAACTGGCCTTTATGTTTGAACTTTCAGCTTTATTTCTATTTAAAACTGAAAAGGTGTGTCACTATACTTTCATGACTGCAACATTTAACTTTAAACTTTGTTCTTTCTTTCAACCTTGTTCTTAAGTTTCTGGAGTGGTGCCTTGTATGGTGAGATTATACACTTTTCACTGCCCTCCTGTACTTTTGTACTTGAGTATGTGACAAAATCAGAATCAAAATCAGCCCACCATGTCTATGCTGACCCACAAACACAAAACTACACTAATCCCATTTGCCTGCACTTGATCCACAGCCCCAGCATTTAAGTGCTCATCCAGGTGTATCTTAAATATTGAGAGAGTACCTGCTGCCACCACCCTTTCAGGCAGTATGTTCTGAGTGGCCACCTTGTGTGCAATTCTTTTTCTCTCTCTGAACTCCTCTAAACCACTTGCTCCTCACCTTCAATTTATGTCCTCTGATCTTAGACACGTCAGCCATGGGGAAGAGGTTATCACAACCTACTCTGTCCGTGCCTCTCATAATTTTGTATAGCTCAGTCAGATCCCAGCCCCAGCCTCCACTACTCCATGGAAAACAAACCCAGCCTATTCAGCTTCTCCTCATAACTGAGACCTTTTATCTCAAGCAACATTCTGTTGAATCTCCTCTGCACCATCTCCCATACAATCACAGCCTTCTGATAGTGTAAATACACAGTATTTTATCAGTGGCCTAACCAATGAATTATAAAGTCAAAATGAGATTTCCTTACTCAAATATTCTATGCCCTGGATAATGAAGGCAAGCATCTTGTCAGCCTTCTTCACGGAAACGTCTGCCTGAGCTGACACCTTCAGGGATCGATGGGCTGGGTTCCCATTTTAACTCAGTTCTATTTAGAGACATACCAATCATTGTGTGTATCCCTTCCTTATTAGACCTCCCAAAATGCATCACCTCACACTTATCAGGATTAAATTCCATCTGCCATTGCTTTGTCCAATTTACCAGCTGATCAATATCAGACTGTAGCCTGAGATTGTCATCATTATCAACTATGCCACCAATTTGTGTCATCTGCAAACCTACTTATTAAACCTTACACATTGATATCCAAGTCACTTATGTACATAAACAACCACAATTGGTACCACATAATAAGCCAGAACATTGGCCTGTTACTGACCCATTCAGATCAAGAACAGGAAATGATACCGCTCACCATAATGGAACAGGCAGTATAAATTCCAAGTGGAGTAGAATAACACCACTTCAGCAGAGGATCCACTGATGATGTCACCTAGCATGGTGGCGAAACGTCTGAACGAGAACAAGCCAGCTTGGCGGGCAAGTCAACAACCTCACTATGGTGGTATATCTGTACTGCTGATAAATAGTTAGGCACCAAAGGAGGGATGGCAATAGAAAGCTTCCTCAAATAACCCAGATTCTCTGAACCATAGGCTGGCAGAAGAGGCAGACACTGTGAGGTGCCAGTAGTGACAATGATATCACATCGTATTTAATGGTGCAGATCTGCATTCTGTACAGAGACACACATCACAAGGTGAAGACGATCCAGAATAAAAGTAGATTTTAAAAACAAATGAGTTCACCACTTTAAGAGCATCATTGCTTTAAGATTATACATTGATTCAGCAGATGGAACCCAATTACCAAGAAAGATAGACTACATCAATCATGGAAGTGCAACAAGGAAAACTCTGCACTCCAAAGCTAAACATTCATCACAAAGCTAGCGAGTGGCGCGGGGACCACGGAGTAATTGCAACATGTGGATTGTTTTTAACAAAGGAGATACATCGAAAAGATGACTGTGGATGTAATTTCAGTAGCTGTCTGGAAAGGAACCTGGGGTGTCACACCTGAAAATGTCAAGGCAACTTCAAAGAGAAAAATGCACCATAAGCTGAAAGGTAATCTGTGTGTATCTCAGAGAGTGAAAATTATTGGAGAGATGACAGCAGTCTGGACAAGAGACTGCTTTTCTGTTTTTCCCCCTTTTTAAAAAGAAAACACAAAGCAGAATTTAAAACAAAAACTGTAACTTCTGATCTCTGGATGCTAATGCACTTCAAAGCTTACATATGTTTATGGGCTGGGGTAGTCATGTATACGTGCCTGGGTTTGAAGGCTGCAAAATTGAAGAACTATTCACTAGTCACCCCTGTGTTGCAGGTAAATTTATTTCTTGCTTTGAGTACTAGAAATCAGCAAGTCATTTAAAAAGTAATCAGGATGAAAGAAGGACACCCTTGTTTATTTCCAGAAGCCTATCAACAAGCCAGTTCAAAAGTAAACAAGACAACATCATTTCAGCTAATTTGCAAAGCCAAAAATCTCGAAAATCAACTGCTCAACAGGCAACATTCAGTATCTACTCTTCACAAATAACACAGAGACTGACACTTTTTGTTTGGACCCCCTTTTCATTCCTAGTCACTGTGTATGCATGCTGTGCTAATGTTTCTTTTCATGTTTTGTAATTATTGCACTGACTCTGTTTGTTAGTTCAAGAAAATTTGGCTAGATTGACCCCTTTGGCTTGGGAGAAAGGTGCCTATCAGGGAGAGGATACTTTTTAAATTGATACCAACTGAGGTGTAGGTGATTACAGGAGGGGAGCCTGTTCATTCCTTCTCACTTGGGGCAAAATAATTTTGGGGTATCCCATCTGAGAATATAAAAAAGGGGAACCCATCTCAGTGACTAGTTGTAACATTAGCAAAGGAGACTCTGTTGGGAAGCAAGAGAAGGTTTGGGAGTGAAGTGAAATATTCCTAGAACAAAAGGGGTTAAACTTCATGCAATCAATGTAAGAAAGGGAGGGCAAGGGAATGACATACAAAGCTCCCATTTCTCTCATAAATCAACATCAGGACTAGACTGCTTGAAGCACAATTGCAGGAGATGGTGCAAGGGGCAGAAAAAATATGCAGAATCGAGAAGGCTTCAGAAAGTGTTAAGATGGAAAACAGCAAATTAAAAAAAGAAAGTGTCCAGCAGAGAACTCAGGACACATCAAAAATTTAAAAGGACTGGGACATGGTAGTTAAATTCTGATTTCAGCTGGTGGTTTATAAGTGCCGCAGCCAGAAAAAAATAACTTACCATAAAGTTTATACAGAAGAAAGTGCATGACGCTTTTGGTGATGAAAGGTAAGAAAACATCCATTTAACAATTCCCTTCAACAATTCCCCAACATGGTTAACAAGATTTTTATGTGGTCTAATATAAGATTTGGTTATACAAGTTGACATTGAGAGGCAGATTCCTCTTTATTTCAAAGCAGGAAGAAAGAAGTGGAGGCTTAGGGAGGGAATTCTGAGCTAGAACCAAGGCAGCTGCAGGAGCTACCATCCAATTGATTGAATTTGGGGTACTCAAAAGGCCAGAATTAGAGGGATTTACCCAGCTGGAGGAAATTACAAAAATTAGGTGGGGTGAGATAACGTCTGGCTTACATGTGACTCCAGAACCACAGCAATGCAGTTGACTGTCACCTGCCCTCGGAAATAGCCTGACAAGTCACTAGGGCAGCTCGCCATCAACAGCAACTTAAAGATGGGCAATAAATTTTGGTGGAGGCAGTGCTGCCTGGTTTATTGTTCACCACTTCCCTACACTGGGTTTGTGTACTGGAATGTGGTGTGGTGGCAAACACAAGAGGCAGGGGCTTCAGAGGCAAATAAAACACTGATTTATTGAACAAACATGCAAATTTTAATATATTTACAGAAAACAAGAAAGTAAATATCGAAAACCTGCGTTTCTCTGACTGAGACGTGTCTCTCAGTTAACTTGACCCCCCCCCGTTAAGCCTTACAGCCAAGACTTGATACAGTGGGTGACCGTTAGCTATGCTAGCAGAGGGGAGAGAGAGAGAAAATACCAAAAGACCCCAAGTTCTGTACAACTTCTCTTCCTGACAGGTACCCTGGTATGAAAACGCGGTTTTGACCGGCTCTTGTCCGTAGTCTCTTGCCGTAGCTGAGTCTCCCTGAAGGGCCACGAGTGCCGCTAACAGTCAGTCTGGTGGTGTGTTCACATGCGGTTAGACGTGTGGGACCAAACCGGTGAATACCTTGGGGCTTTCTTTCTTTTCTGGCGGTCCTTGTGAGCGCGTGTTGTGTTGGATGGTGGAGGATGTTGTCCCGGGTCAGTGCCTTGTGTCTCTGGATGCTCTCAGGTGCCTCTGGACGTCGAGTGGAGGCTGGCGGTTAGTTGCTGGTGTTCACTGGTTGTGAGGGCCGCTTCCCCTCGTGAGCGGAGCCTGCTCCTCACTGAGACTCTCCCAGACTCTCCTCGCAGAGCACACACCGGGTCGGAGTCGGGGCGCGTTGCTGGTACCACTCTCTTTCTCCTTCCCTCCCACTCCCTTTCTCCTCTTCCTTCGCTCACTGCCGCGCTGGGCTTGGGGCTCTCCAGTTAGACCCAACTGCAGGCCCCATTATCTCCCGCCAAGTCTGTTTAACTGTTGTCCCTGCTGTCGGAGCTGAGTGAGCTTCCTGATCACTGGAGTAGGTGGGAATGGCTTTTCGATTAAGTTGGATGGTTTTGGAATATCCAGTCCATCCCTTGGATGGGTATTCGTTCTCGTTTGAAATAATGTTGTTACATCCAGAGGTGGAACAGGTTTACATGTAGCAAGGGTGTGGAATATTCAGTGTTCCTGTGCCTGACCACTGGCTGGAAAATTGAATGGCTTTGTACCTCTAGGGTCCAGAGGGTCTGAAGTTGTTTGTTTCCTGCAATCTGGCTTCCATTGTTTAAGCTGGGGCATGAATGGGGATCTTCTTTTAGTTTCTGTAAACTAACTCCTGTTCCAGACATCTGCCCCGGGCTTGTGTATATATCCCAGCCTGTCCCAGCCAGCCTTTTCCTGGTTCAGTTGCAGACCATGGTTTCTGGAGTCCCAAAAGTCAAGTAAATTTAATCCAGTGTAATTTCCACAACTTCTGCCTTCAGAGGGTTTTAAGTCCAGGGACTGTCCATAAACTGATAGGGAGTTTTGCTCCACCTTTTGCCAGCCACCTGCACCCGTGTCCCACAAGTGAATAAAATGTCTGATAACCTGTATGTCCCTGATAGATGTTTTTAAAAAATCAGTTTAAAAATTTGAGGTAGGAATGTCTCAATAATTCCTCAACAATCACTTTGGTCAATCAAGATTAATTCAGCAGAATTCTGTGGTCCTGATTAATCTGGTGCTGCATCAGAATTTTTAAGGTACAAATCACTTGAATATGCCTAACATTGTTCTATTAATTTTTCCTTGATTCTGTCTTTGTAACTTTGATTCATTTGTTTACCTCCTAGTTGAACAGTTCTGGACCAACCTGCAGTAAGAGTGTTGTTATTTTTGTGATCTATCAATAAGATCTCTCAAGTGTGATTTAGGCACTCGGTTTCTCAATAGAGTACCTGTGGCTCAGATTAAGATGGTTTCAAAAATCCTCCCTGGTGTACTTGATCTGGGAGGTAATATTCATTTTCCAAGAACTCTATTCACTCGTCTCATCTTTTTTCTCATTACATTGGAACAAGTTTTTGTCTATCTTTTGGCTTCTGCTCGATTAACAAGCCCACACATCTGTCACAAAACGGACAATTTCACAGCATCTCAGTCATTACTTCTGCATCCTTGAAGATTTGTGGTGACTTCCAACAAAAGTAAATTGTGATACATATTAAAGGAGTCATGTGGGATAAAGTTTTCACATTGGGTGCAATTGGGAAGCGAGTGCAAATTGTGCTTGAAATTGCACTGGTTAGATTACAGTTCAACTTTATGCTAAAATGTATCTGATAATCGCAAGCATAAAATCTTTCATTTACCTGCCCAATTGGGCAGTGTAATAGAATGTAACTGTTCATTTTTCTTCCTTTGCAATTTAAACAATTCCTTGATGCACGTAGGAGTGCTAAGTTGGTATATTTTTATTAAACAACTGAAAATAGGTTTATCATAAATAATAAACACTTTTACTAAGGTTGTCCAGTCTCCCACCTGACTAATCTGATTTCAGATAAAAAGAAATGTTTCTTCTGAATAAAAATGCTTAACATGTTCTAGAGTTATTGATGTGCATTTGACAGTTTCACAGTGACAAGTTTTTTCAGATGTAAAAACTGTTAATGCTCACTGGAGCCCATGGACCTATGCAGGAAGATTATTTTCTCGACACCTCTTGCATGAATAATTGGCAGAAACTCACCATCTTTGTTACCACAATCCAGGAGCAATCAGTCTTGAGCATGAGTCATCTGCTGTTCTTCGAAATCTTCCCATAGAATATTTTTATCCATGTGAGAGGGTAGACAGGGCCTCAGCTTAAAAATAAAAAATAAGAGCTGGAGTGGGCCTTTTGTCCATTTCATTCAATCAGTGAAATCATGCCTGATCTGATTGTGGACTTAATTTCACTTTTCTGCCTGGTCAGCATAACCTGTGACTTGTACATCAAAATTGTGCCTTCGACTTGAATATATTTAATGAGCCAGCTTCCACTGACTTTCCTTCAAAGAAAATGATGCCCTGTCGAATAAATTATTCTCCATATTAAATGGGTGGCCTCTTATTTTGAAACTATGCCCTGTTTGCATTAGGCTTCTCCATGAGGGGGAATATATGTTTGGCATGTCTGTTGTCAAGACCCCTCAGACGCTTAAAACTCAAATTGTCCAGTTGACATGGGTAGATTGGGACTATTGTGACCCACAGCAATCACGGGAATATTTACCCATTTGCCAGCCAAGCACATTTTCAGTCCAAATCTCTGCGAGTCACTTCTGGTGAAGGAGGTGGTGTGGGAGGCCTCCGAGGAGGCAGTGTGGATCCGAGAGGGTGCCAAGTCAAGTCAGGTTGAGTCTGATCAGGTTTGGGTGTATGTTGAGGTCAGACGTCCAGTAGGGTGTGGGTGAGGTCAACTTTAGTAATGGGGGAGCACAGTAATAGTATTTGTCAGGTGTATAGTTATACAAGGGTTAGAGTAGATCTTAATGTCTTTAACTTCTACTGTGTAGCTATTGTAAAGCCCCAATTTTTAGGTCTAAAAGCTGGTTAGACCAAAGTTAGAGCACTGTGTGCAGTTTTAGCTGCTATATGATAGGAAAGTTGTGATTGCAGAGGAGATTCACTAGGATGTTGCCCAGGCTTGACCAGTACAGCTCTCAAGGCAGACAACATAAGCTGGGGATATTTTCCTTGGAGTCTCGACAGATGTCAGTAGAATTACGAAGGGCTTTGGCGGCACAGTGACTCAGTCATTAGCACTGCTGCCGCTCAGTGGCAGGAACTTGGTTTTGATTCCACCCTTAGGCAATAATCTGTGTGGAGTTTGCATATTCTCCCTGCGTCTGCACGGGCTTCCTCCACGTGCTCTGTTTCTTCCCACAGTTCAAAGATGTGCAAGTTAGTTGGACTAGTCATGCTAAATTGCCCATTGTGTTCAGGGATGTGCAGGCTATGTGGATTTTCCTTGGGAAATGCGTTATGGGGTTAGGGTAGAGAGGCAAGTCTAGGTGGGATGCTCTTTAAAGGGTTCATGTGGACTTGATGGACCGACTGGCCTGCTTCCACTCCAGGGATTCTGATTGATATGGATAGGGTAGACAGGAAGGAAGCTTTACTTTTAATTGAGGTGTCAGTATTGGGGGTTGGGGGGGCATGGATTTCAGTCAGGCTGGTGAGTATCTGAAACTTGTTGCCTGGAAAGGTGCTGTAGGGAGGAACAGTCTCAAAATTTAAGAAGTATTTAGATGAATATTTGAAAGGCCACAGCATAAAGAGCTACAGGCGAAGGGCTGGAAAATGGAATTAGAGTAGATAGGCTATTTGATGACTGGCATGGACCATATGGGCTGAAGGGACTTTTGCCAAGCTGTGATACTTTATGACTTTGAGTCCTTTGCTGAATTACTGACTGTCGTGAACAGGTAAGTTCTCCTTTTGTAGCACAGTCAACTACAACGTCCATCACTTTGAGGTAGTCTGATAGGACAGTAATTGACTGTGTTGGGTTTGTCCTGTATTTTGTGGACAGGAGATACCTGGACAATATTCCACATTACCACATCGATGGTCCTGTTAGAGCTGTACTGAAACAGCTTATTTCAATAAATGAATCATCCCATTTATGTTTTCCGCCTTTAGTTTTTGCTGGCTTTAGCACAACAATCTTTATACTTCTTGCCTTTACATTTTACTCTTTGTTAATTGTGTCTGGAGATTGTAAAATTTTAAAATAGGCATGGAATACTTTTGAGAAAAATTAAATGCAGGCTCCTGAGGGTATGTGCACAACTTGAGAGCTGAGATCGACCATGTTAGTAGAATATGCACATGTGAAGAGAACAAAGCTACAAAGTGAGCACAGATGGCAGGGCTGTACCACCGTGGCCACACCACTGCTCATAATGTTTGTCTTTTTCCAGCTGCACTTTGCTCAGGGCTTTATAACATGCTGAAAGTCAAGTCTCTTCTGGGACTCTCAGCCACGAAACCACCTTTGCTGACAGAATTCCATCTCTTCACTACCAAACGAGCTGAGACGAGCAATCACAATTAATATTAAGCGTAAGCAGAATGGTAATTATCAGGTACACTACTTCATTAAGTACAGCTGTTCTGGCATTAATATATCCTCATAATGAGAATATGCTGCATAATTGCTGACTCTACAACTTGCCAGACTAAAAGAAGCTATTAAAGAACATCACCACAGAGAATGTGCAGCACCACATGAACCTTTATTATTAATATTTTGACTGATACTGGAGTGGCAATTTAAGAATGAAACATTTACAGCAAAGACAGTCGTTGGCACAGGTACATCAAGACATTATAAATTGTCAGGCTGTTATCCAAATAAAAGCACTAAAGATGTCAGGCCTATTTGATAACATTCATGAAACTTTTTTTTGAACTCAAAGAAAGAATGATCAACATTGACTTAATTAAAATGATTTGTTTTAAGAAAAGGGTTTCAAGTAACTATATGGTAAAATCTCAGATGCAACTGTTTGCTGCTGTCAAAATTAAATTCATTTGGAAAATGAGACGAGTTATTCACGGTTTAGATTAATTATTTAGGCTAAAAAAAAATCAATTGATAGGTGGCTAGCTGATCTTCTCCCAGTGATTGTCATTATTGTGTTTCAGTAGGTTTTGACTTTTCAATGTTAACAGTCTTATAGGAATATTCTTCATACAAATAAAAAACATCTTGCAATTCTGTTAAGTGGATAAAAGATCTCAAACAGTGAAAGCATAATCAGGTTACTGACTGGCCAAGAAGGAGTAGATCATTTTTTGAAAAATGCAGACCTGCTGTTTGGACAAAGCCAGAAAGATGACGCTGTTCTCACCTTTTGAGCTTTTCTATTGAGTAGATTTAATAGAACCTTTTCTTCAGGAATAAAAGGCTCAGCAAGGTCAGGGGTTCAATCTCTGTTCTGGTCTTAAACAGCTGATCACAACAGTGGCCTAGCAACAGAGGACAAGTCAGAGAAGAGGGGGGAAAAATAAACTACCCGGCCTGATTATTGTTGTCTAGTTGTACGTCTTGAAGGAAGGTCAGTTATATGAACTATTACACAGCAGTATGTGACCATGGAGAGACACTAAACGGGATGTCGACATCTTTTGGAGAGTAGGTTTTAAAAAAATCTGGATATCTAAAGTGTTCTAAAAATTATCAGAGATACAAGTGGCAGTGCTGTTAGAATATTTTCCTTGCTAGGAGCTATTAATGAGGACGCTTTAGGTTAGTAATGGCACATTAACATGAGTCAAATGATTCTTCAACGAGCAGTCTCCTTTACCTAGGCTTCAAGCCAGGAGCAAGCTTTTGCAAAATAATCCCTCTGGCGTTACATTTATGATTACAGTTATAAACACAATGGTTTGGTTGTAACTTTCTCAAATTGGGACGTTCCTGAAAATGTTTAATTGCAGTTGCAACATCCCTTTAAAAATAACGAATGATTATATCTAACATTAAAGAATTTTCCAATGTGAAACATTTTATAATTGTTTTTCAGCTGCCTTCTGTAATCAATGCTTTTTAATGAGTGTTGTATCAGTGTTCCAATCCTGCGAATAGTTAGAGCAATGCAAAAGTTGTAGTTTCCAGACTTATTCTAAATCTTCTTCAAAGATCTATTTCACTGCTGTCAAGACTTCACTAGGTGATTAAAATAGGAATGTTTCGAAGTGGATGAGAGCATTGCTAGGAACCTGATAGAAGAATGCATAATTTGGAGAAGATATGATGGATTCAGCTTAACCTGTACTACTGAGAGAAAGCTTGCATGTGTGAAAGAGCAGTTACATTCTAGCTGGTGCAGGTTCTGGAATTGTCGACTCATACGGTACAGAAGAGCCCCTTTAGCCCATTGAGTCTACTGATAGAACTGTGTATCAATACTAGTCCTATTTTCAAGAACTTGGCCTATAACCTTGAATGTTATATCATTTCAGTTGTTCATCAAAATACTTTTTGAAGCTTTTGAGATACCCTGTCTCAAGTATATTCTCAGGCATCTCCTTCTGGGTGAAAAAAAGACTTCCTGAAATCCTCTTTAAACCTCCTGCCTTTTCACCTGAAAATTATACCCTCTTGTAATTGACCTTCCAAGAAAACAGCTCCATTTCTATCTAATCTATCAATGGCCCACTTAATCTTATATGGTCAGATCCCCTCAACCTTCTCAGCTCTGAAGAAAACAACCGAAACCTATCCAGCTGTCTTCCTAGCTGAAATGATCCATTCCAGATAACATTCTATTGAACCTCCTCTGGACCTTCTCCAGTGCAATCACATTCTTTCTCTAGTGTGTTGACCCAACTGCACACAGTACTGCAGTGACAGCCTACCCAAAGACCTGTACAGTTCCAACATAATTGCTCTGCCTGTATAATTCATGCCAGGACTGATAAAAAGTGCCCTGCATACCTTCTTAACTACCCTGCTGATCTGTCCTGCCTCCTTCTGGGATCAGAGGAAATGCCCCAAAATATTTCTTTCCTCCAAGCTTCCTAATGTTCTACCATTCATTGAGTACTCCCTTGTGTGATAATTGTAATGAGGTCAGCCAGCTGGATGTCATAGAAAATAAAAAAAAACACAAAAGAACTGCAGATGCTTCAAATCGAACAAAAACAAAGTGCTGGAAAAGCTCAGCAGGTCTGGCAGCATCCACAAAAGAAAAAACAGTTAACATTTTGGGTCCGGTGACCCTTCCTCAGAAAGGGCATAGAAGATGAGTTTTCTAATTAGGGATGTTCATTCTAATATGAGCCTCATTTGGGAGCCTTGGCTGATATATAAAAAGGATGAGTGTCAAAGATACTGACACTTTTGTACCTGACTCTGTATGAGGCAGTACCATAATCAAGGATTAGTCATGTGTAAGTAAAGGATCACTTGGTGATGAGATACCAGCCTCTGGAATCATTACATCTTGTCTTGTTGCTTCTTCCAAAGTGAATCATTTCGTACTTATCGGGGTTAAATTCCATACATTGCTGATCTGTTCAATGACCAATCGTCAATGTCTTCCTGTAACCTTAGACCATCTTCCTCACTGCCAACCGCTCATCAAATCTTTGTGTCATTTGCAAACTTACTTATTCCAGCCCCTGCATTTTCTTCTATGTCATTTGTATTCATCATGAGCAATAAGAGACCCAGCACTGAGCCCCGCAGAATGCCACCAGACACCACCTCCAGTCACACAGCCTTCTACCACGACGCTGAGTCTCCTACTGCTGTGACAGTTTTTGCATCCAGCTTGCAAGTTACTTTGGATCATTATAAGGTTTTACCTTCATATCAGTCTCTTATGTGGGACCTTGTCGAAATATAAACTACCTCAACTGCACCACCCTCATCTACTCACTTGGTCACCTTGAAAACAATCAAATTTCCTAGGCATGACCTCCATCTAATAAAGCTGTGCTGACTCTCCCTGACCAAACTTTGTCTCTTCAAGTGGAAGTTAATTCTTTCTTTTGAAAATGTTCTTCAATAGTGTCCGTACCACTGATGTGAGACTCATTGGTCTGTAATTCCCTAGTTTATATCTACCACCTTCTTAAAACCCATCTGAGCTGTCCTTCCATCCTCTGGCACCTCCCCTGTGGCCAGAGGGATTAAAAAATTGGAAGTGCTTGCACATGTGAGTTTGACTCAGAAAAGAGGCAGAAGTAGCACATCATCCTTTCTTCATTCACAGGATGAGAGTGCCACTGACTAGTCTAACATTTATTGCCCAGACAGCAGCTATGAATAAACCATATTGCTGTGGGTCTGGAGTCGCATGTAGGCCAGAGCCTGTAAGGATGGCAGTTTCCTTCCCTAAAGGACATTAGTGAAGCAAATGGGTTTTTCCTCATAATTGACAATGGATTCATGGTCATCATTAGACACTTAATTCCAGATGTTTGTCAAATTCAAATTCCACTATCTGCCATGGGGGGGATTCAAACCCAGGTCCCCAGAACATTATCTAGGTCTCTGCGTTAACAGTCCAGCGATGACCTAGTGGTATCATTGCCTCCCCTCATGGCAGAGAGAGGACTTCAAGGTTGCCTGATGATCACTGGTGGACCTATTGTGTAAGGTAGGACAGGAGAGAGGCCCTCACAAGGTCCTTAGACAGGCTCCCGGAAGGTAACTGGAACAGATAGCCATTGTGGCCAATACTAGGAGTTTAGCCTCCAAGATCAGGATGTGGTGCGATGGCAGTTCAATGACCTCACAGTAAATAAGCTAAGTGAATTTGTCTTCAACTGCACCACTAGCTTCATGCACCACACCTCCATTTCTCACTTAGTAAAACATCTATCAGTCAGGACCCATACCTAACATTCAGTGCTTCACTGCTGCTAGTCCAACATACGCAGCTCACAGCTGTTGCGCACTGTTTCTGCGATAACAACTACATTGGATCGGACTTACTGATGCACTTCCCTCTATCATGCAAGGCCATGAGTTGTGGAACGAAAACAGTAACAGCCAACTGATATTACTGCTCCTACAGCATGTTTTCATCTTAGTGGAGACAGTACTCTCATGTAATTGGTCATACCTGATGACCATGCCAGTTGCAGGTATGAAAGGAATGAAGATGGTTTTAACCATGAACTGCATGTTTCATACCTGAAATTGAAAGGCAACGCATTAGAGCTGTCAAAGCAGAACTGTAAGTATGTCAGGAGATGGTATGTGATGTTCAAGGTGGCTTTTTTGATCTGCTGCTCTGTTCCGTTATTCTCCACAGATTTTAGGCTCGCAACTGTGCCAAACTTTATGATTGGTGCATTCCTTATGGCCTTGCTGCATAGACAAAAGTAATAATGAGGGAGAAAGCAATTACAATGGCATCAATAAACCTGGCATCAGCAAACCCAGCAAGAAGAGTAATATCCAGCAATTGCTGCCCTGTTTCTAAATGGATATGCAGCCAGTGAAGAAGTCTCCAAGGTGATGAAAGAGAACAGACTCTACGTACACCAAGCTCACTGTCATTTGCCACGCTTTCAGAGATACTCTGCAGATGTAGGCTAAGGGTGTCCTAGGCCACCGTCACTCAAACTGTATCACTCGTGAAGCTGTTCTCACTCACCCACCAGTGGCCATCAAAGGTCCACCTTGTTTCAAGGGGCAGCCAGGAACTGGTATGGCATTTTCCAATCCTCAACCCAAAATCATATCTGGAAATCGCTTGTCCCATTTCCTCCTAATTACACCAATTTGTATATTCCAATCATGCCGATGAGAGTCAAGCTATCCAGAATGTGGCATTCTCTGACGTTACGAGCTTATCCGAGGGGCAAGCTTTTATAGACAACGTCCATTTTGCTTTGAGAGCACCTGATCAGCAAACTGCAAAGTTTATTGATGGAAAAGTCTCCCACTTGGTCAATGTGCAGCTTATTTGTGACCATTGATGTCAGATTCTGGAGGAATACAGTGGATAGCTTTGGAGTTGCCATGAGGTTCATACACTGGAGGACTCAAGTTCCTGTCTCCTTCCAAAATCATCGGACCATACCGAGATGGCTTCTGGGAGACCAGGGTTACACCCTCCAAACCTGGTCGATGACTCCCTTACAAAACCCTCAGACTGTAGTAGAAGAGAGAAACAACAATGAGCACGTTTTCACCAGTCCACCAATGGAACAGATTAAAATGAGACTTTGATGCCTGGTCCACTCTAGTAAGGCTTTGTGGTGCAACCAAGGAAGGGTGTCCTGTTTCGTTTTGGCATGCTGTGCCCTTCACAATTGGATCCAGATGCAGGTGCTGACACATGAATCATTTTTTTGATGTGTTTTTGCCAATGAAGTTATAGGGCATACAGTCTCAATAAAAATTTGATGAGTTGATTTGAGAGTACTGAATTATAGTAACTGCCTTATTTATAAAATCATCAATAAAGCCTGTTTACAAAACATGAACCAACTACTTGAACCAAACTGTTAGCCCTTCCTGTTTTTGCAGGACACCCCAACATGAAGCTTTAGTTGTAAGAAAGTAATTACCTCTCGCTGATTGCACTTAGCATGGAAATTGTGATTCTGAGCATTGAAGTGGGCCAACCTGTAAACTCTTTCAAACTATTCATATACTTTCACTGTTAACAAGCTTCTTTTGGACCAGTTCTACCATCTGAGAAGTATTTGGTAAATCTGCCTTCGGAAGGTAAATCAACCAACACAGCCACACATTTAAAATCCTTGTAATAAATTTGCATACTATGATTATGTAACGTTGAAAATATAATTTTAATTAATTTAATCACTATTTACATCATACATAACATCATGCTAATTATACTGAGCAATGGTGGAGAACAGACATACCAGAGTAAAAACAGGACTTGGAAGGTTAAATTACTAGAACAGGTTGTGTAGACTTGATATCAATTCCCTTGAGCATGCAAGATAAAGAATTGACAGCCAACAGATTGGAAAGGATATGTTCAAAGAAACTCTGAGAAGGAATGGTAAACAACGAGACTTAATCTTAAAATTGGAGCTAACTCATATAGGAAGGAAATTAATTGACATTTTCACATAAGAAAGTAACAGAAGTTAGCAATCATCTCTCAGGAGCTGTCAATATTCTGTGAATTGGAGCATTAAAGCATGTGATGTAAAGTGCGATTTTATATGTTTTAATATCATTTATTTTGAATCTATGAACTTTACGCTAATGGCATATGGGTTTTCTAAGTGTCAGAAAGGGTTTAATGATTAATTTATTTGTGCCTACGTAACCATACTTATTTTGTTTAAAACACAGTGTGATTAAAGACTTCCTGGAGCGTAATGGGACTTTGTCCGTGTTCGGGGAACAACGTGTTGCATTGGGCTTTCAAGTAGAAGATCCTGGAATTGTTTTTGGGCTTAAGGGAAATTGCCATAGCTTGAATGAAAGCTTTTTAGTTTCAGTTTGGTCACCTTTGCAGGACGCTTGGCTGAAGCTGGAGATGTAAAACAGTTGCTCCGGAGAAAGGCATGTTGTTTGGAACTGTTAAGAAAGAGTAAAGAATTAAATTTAACTTTCAAAACCAGTTGTCTTTGGTTAAAAGCCTGAAGGATTATGCAAAATTGAGAATGTCTAAACTCAGTTAAGTGACAAATCAACAAACTGATTATCAGATTCTTATTATTGATAACTTAATATTCAGTTAAGTTGATTTTTATAAAATCAATAAGGGAATCAAGATTGTGGTGAGAAGGCAAGGAAGTGGAGTTGAAAATTATCAGATCAGTGTTGACCTAATTGAATGGAGGAGTAGGCTCAATGGGCTGAGTGGTCAACTTCTTTTTCTCCATCTTATGGTCAACAGGGGTGAAGAAATCTCAAGAAGTGTCAAAGCTTTTCAAGAGGTGCCAAAGTCATCAAAACCCGTCAAAATATGTTTCAATGAAAAGTGCCCTTCTCAATAAAATGTAATCTACAGAACTGTAAGCAACGGTAATGTATCCTCTCTTTTGTGTTTGGATATGTGTGGCTCCTTGGTGAGATGGCATTCCAGATGAACTTGGTACTAAGTCGATATAGGGGTTTATTGGGGCATGCGGTAAGGTTCTGGAGTCTTTTTGTAGCATTATGGGATGGGAAACCACTTGAATAGGTTAGGACCAGAGGTTTGCATGGATGTTTAAGGGGCTATGGAGTTGATAGAAGGCATATAGGCTGGAATGGATGGGAGCTTTTGGAGAAAGCAGATAAGAGTGGTAACACAGGGAGATTTGTGATACATTTCATCTTTTTAACTCAATTTTTGGACACATTGGCTGGATCTCAGAGGGAAAATTAATATACAGCCTACCTTCAGGAACTAGCAGATTCCTCAGCTCTTCTTGGATCACCTGGCCCCATTCCCAAATTAGCTCCACTTCCCAGAACAAAAGTAGGAAGTGCAGTTGGCCATTTTTAAAAGTCAGGTTCATGGAGCTCAAAATTTTTCCACTTCTATGTATCAGACTCAGTCATTGCAACTGTAGCCTTAGCCTCAAAACTTTGAGCCTTAAAGCCAAATGCATTTCTAACTTCCTTTTGTTCTATGAAAGGTCACAGATCTGAAATGTTACTTTTTTCCTTTCTAGAAATGCTGTCAGCCTTGCTGAGTAGTTTCAACATTTCTTGTTATTATTTACTTGAAGGCTTGAAACTGGACAATTTGTTTTTGGGAAAGAACATCAAGGAACATGGAATTAAGGCGGGAAAATGATGCTGTAGTATAAATCAGGTGTGATCTAATTGAAAGATGGAACAAGCTCGTGGAATCAGTCTTTTGCTCCTACCTTTCTAATTAATCAGTATTTTAATTAAAGAATTGATATTAAAGAATAGAATATTTTCTACATAATGAAAATGCATAAATTTTGTGGGGCCGAAGGATAGTAATTAAATACGCGAAAGAGTAGTCATTTGCTGTACATCTGTCAAAATATTCAATTAAATCCACTCTTAAAACAATTTTAAATGAGCAATGTCAAAAGTAAAGTAGTATTTAAGAAGATTTCTTATGATAAAAAAGACTCAATATAACAATTTTAGTTATTAATTATTGTGTAATGACCATATTCACAAACTATGAAAAGTAACCTTAATATTGGTTTTGGAAGCTTTTAGGCTAAGGTGAACCAATCAGACTATAAATCCCTAATAAAGCTAATAAGAATTTCAAAACCATGTGACTTCTGGATTTTATGTAAAGTGAAAGATTAAATGGGTTGTCATTGTCTGTGGAAGAGTTATTTAACTTGATTTGTCTTGATTTGCCTTTGCAATATTTTTCTTTTTTATTATCAACAAGTACCTCCTGGAAATTTAACGTTAACTCTTTTTTATTCTTCAGAGATGCTGCCAGACCTGTTGAGCTTTTCCAGCAACTTTGTTTTGTTCTGAATAGCTTTCTTTGATGTTTTTTCTTTAAATATCATCAAATTGCCTTTTGTGAAGAGTTGAAGAAACTGAGAAAAGTGTAGAAAGGAAAAAAAAGAACAAAAATCTTTCTTTCAGAAATATACAATTATCTATTGAACCCATTTATAACATCCGCTTCTATAACCTTTCCCAGTGATTTATTCAGTGTTTATTGAGAAGTGCTACCTCATTTCACTTCATACTCTCTGCTTCATTATTCTTAGTTTGCACCAATTTGTTTGAGCTCTTCAACAGCATGAACAACTTGCTTAGATCACTTTTATCAATTCCTTATATGATATTTATCGTAAACAAGTTATCCCTCCCATTAAATTAGTTGACAAAGTAAAGGTTTACATGTTACTATTTCATTTCACGTAATTCCTAGAACCGAGTTCTTAAAATGCATCATTGCCGGAATAATTTGTAGTTGCTGAATGAGTCCTTGTTTGTAACAGCCCTGATTTAATTAGATGCAGCAATGTTTAATCTTTACACAGAGTGTTGACTGCTTCAAAGATCCCTTAATTAATAAAAATTAACATAACAGTTTTATGTATAATGATCTTCACAAAAGGAACTGTGAAACATTCAAAACAAATTCAGTACAATAATGTGTCGGTATACTATGATGGAGGACTTCCAGAAAATATTCCATTAAATTATCAGAATAATGTGGTAAACTCAGGATTTATTTGATGTTCAGACGGTGAGCAATCCTCCAGAATTATCTTGGTATATCTAGAAATTAAGGATCAACTATCTGGACATTGTAGTGAGTTACTGAGAAGAAAAGAACTAAAGGGATTTTTTAAAAAAAAGAAAATCCAGTTTTCTTGGAAGGCTGTTATTAGTCAAAGAAGTATCAGGAAAGAAACACAGTGAAACATAAAAGACAAGGTGTGTCTAACTGAATAGAAATTGAAAGATTAGGTGATGAAAATCGCTAGATATAGATCCAAACAGAACTGGCAAGTCTAATAGTTAAATCATACAGACTCTATCTCAGAGCCAATGAGTGAAATTCTCACACAAAAGATATGAAAACTTATGCATCAACTATCTCAATGGGCAATGATGTACTATGTGAAAAACCCTCACTACATTTTAAAAATCTTTTTCACCTTGCGACTCTGATTTGCTCCAATTCACACCCTTGTTGTGTCACTGGGCATTGCCTTTGACTATTATTTATTACACAAATTGGACAAACACCTTGGGAGAAAGAATTTGCAGCCAATGTAGAAAGGGTAGAGGGGCAGAAGGATCTAAACTTCTTTTGAAACAAGCTGACATGAACTTGATGGGCTGATTATCTACCTTCTGCAATGTAACAGTTTTATGATTTAATAATTTCTCATGAAAAAAGAAATTTTAACATGTTTTTAAAGTATGTTCTAATGTGCGTCTCTCATATTAGCAGGTCAGTTGAATTTTACAGTTTGTTACATCAAAAGACTGTGAGTTTATCCCAGAAAATAATTTATGGGTAATGAACGTTAGAATTATTTTTTTCTGGTATTTAGTCATGGAAAATCCATTCAGTGCTATTCACAGAACTAAAGTATTGAACACAAAATTAGTAGTGAGAAACATAACAATAGTATAAATGTATTGGTTAGAGTCAGTGAGAACTTTGAGTGAAAGTCAACCATGCATAACTTAACTGCAATACAAGTCTGTATTTTTTTCATAGAATAAGATTGAATCAAATGAAAATAAGTAAGCAGATAAGGGCAGCTGGTTTCAATCATTGAATTACTCCCAAAATTTGTACATTTTTGTGAATTCCATGCCAGGAGAAGTTGCTGAAAAGCAAATAATGGAATTGAATGTAGAGCTGGATGAACACAGCAGGCCATGCAGCATCAGAGGAACAGGAAGGCTGATGTTTCGGGCCGAGACCCTTCTCCATTTTTCTGAAGAAGGGTCTAGGCCTGGAACGTCAGCCTTCCTGCTCGTCTGATGCTGCTTGGCCTGTTGTGTTCATCCAGCTCTACACCTTCTTATCTCAGATTCTCCGGCATCTGCAGCTCCTGCTGTCAATAGAAGTGAATAAATAATTGCAAATGAAGTAAATAAGAATTCTGACTGCTTGTTAATGGTTATATGGAAAACAAAGTACTCAGTTTTCCTAAGATGATACATTCACAGAGGTAAATATTGATTCCCACTCTGACCTGGTTGTAGTTAAACAGTAACATGTCCAAGC
This sequence comes from Stegostoma tigrinum, assembly GCF_030684315.1. Classification (NCBI taxonomy): domain Eukaryota; kingdom Metazoa; phylum Chordata; class Chondrichthyes; order Orectolobiformes; family Stegostomatidae; genus Stegostoma; species Stegostoma tigrinum. The sequence goes on from NC_081359.1 coordinate 22,180,182, forward strand.
AAAATAAACATGTTTTTTTAAAAACCTGAATGCCCACCCATTAGCAGTCATAAAAAATGTGTGGTACAGATATGAGCAATTGAAAGACAGTGAATATCACTAGTGAAACAATGGAGCCTCAACATGGAGCACTTTCAGTCCAGGTACAGATATCAGACCTCAATCAAAAGCTTTGTATGCTTTGGAGTGTCTGAAACATTTAACAGCTTATTAATCTATGGGTACTTGCATTTCTCCAAATCTGGCCACTTGAACATATCTAATACTGTTCATGTTCCATTGGTGCCCATAGCTCAGCAACCTTGGACCGACAGTTTGGAATTCTCACTCTGTAGCTCATTACCTGTAAGACCCTTTGAATGTTACTTGGCATTGTTACCATTTCTGCTATCTTCTTTCTTAGCTCAGCAGTTTTTTTAAAACAGATTACCCATCCAATAAGTACCTTGGAACATTATTTCTGCATGAAAGGTTCTCTATAAATGCTGTTATAATAATGGTAAATACAGATTATTGATGTTTGACTTCCATAATTGGATTTTATTTTTACCCAAGACTTTCATGGAGTGAAGTAATATTTAAAGGAGACAAATAATGACCTAAAATTGATGCCTAAAATCACCTGACTGCAAACAAGGCAAGGGAATGCAAACAGAGTGCAAAGAACCAGTTGCACTGAAATTCCATTTCCTCCAAGGACAGTAAAACCAGTTTACTAAATCAGTGTCATGATGTTCACATATTATTTCATTTACACTTGCATGTTAAGTTCACATATTTGGAGACGAAAAGTTGCTTACAAAGTATATTCAGCTTAGAAAGATAATGGAGCTAGACACAGAAATATATTTTTAAAAAACTTAGTAAATTACCTGACAGAGCAGGGAGACAGAAGGAAAAAATATATTCAGTACAACAGAACCTGGAAGATTTGCTCTTTCTGCCCCTCTCTGCTTTATTAGCATTTGAAATAAGCAGACAGTGAAAAAGCTATTTTGAGAAAACAACCATTCACCAAAAACGAGAAAATTCTACAAATTTCAATACGGTTGAGGAAACAACACAATAACTAAACATCTATTTACTTAAGTTTACTCTCATAATACAAGGACTCCAAGAATTTTGAAATGCATCTGCATCCTTATTTATCTTTATTTTTGTACTGGACTCCCTCCCCTACTTGTAATAAAAATCTGTGCTTGTTTATGTGTAGGTGATAGTAAGGGCTGCAGGTGCTGGAAGTTAGATTCAATAATATGTGGAGCTGCAGGAGCCCAGCAGGTCAGGCAGCATCAGAGGAGCAGGAAAGTTTCAGGTCTGGAGACTTCATCAGGACTGAGGAGGGGGAAGGGAGCTCAGAAATAGAGAGGGGTTGGGGCTGGAGGAAGGTAGGATGATGATAGATGGACGCATGTAGCGGTTGTAGGGATTTTATTTCCTCTCCAGGAACTTACAGCCCCTTGATCTCAACACAGAGTTCACCAGCTTCAAAATCTCCCCATCCTGAGCATCATCCCATGTCCAGCCCTCCCTCTCATCCCCGCCTCCTAACCTGTCCCTCTTCCTTCTCACCTATCCGCTCCACTCTTCCCACTGACCAATATCTACAAACCCCACACTTGCATCCACCTAACAGCATCCCATCTATCTTCCCCAGACCCGTTCCGTCTATTTACTTCTAAGTTCCCTTCCCGTGCCTCCCCCCCCCCCCCCCCCAGCCCTGATGAAGGGTCCCGACATGAAATGTCAACTTTCCTGCTTGTCTGATGCTGCCCGACCTGCTGTGCTTCTCCAGCTCCACGTTTTATCAACTTTGTGTGTGTGTGAGAGTGTTTGATATCATGTTTACTTGCATTTTTCCAGGTTAGTAGGTAAAACAAAAGCGCTTTCTTTCACTCACGAAAACTGTGGAATAGACTCCTTCATTTTTATGTAGTTGGCTGCCTTCCAGTTTTTCTGTAATAGCTGTGTGCTTACAAGAAACAAAAATGTTTGCTGGAAATAATGGTGTGGGTGTTACAAAGAGGAGAAGCTGATTTCCCCCTTCTCACCTCGTCATAACAATACAAATTGTTACTGTTATTCAGTTTGCTACAAGTCACAATGAGGAAGAATGCAGTTGCTGATCTAAACTGGCTAGTCCCAAACATGGAACGTAGAACATTACAGCGCAATACAGGCTCTTTGGCCCTCGATGTTGCGCTGACCTGAGAAACCAATCTGAAGCCCATTTAACCTCACTATTCCATTATCATCCGTGTGTTTATCCAATGATCAATACAATTGCAGGTCTATCCTGTCCGTTGATGAAAAGTCCCCGTAACATCAGTGTCTCTGTACTGTCATTGGCATACTCAATTCAAATATCACACATCTCCACTTCTTAAAACATCCATCCTACTTCGGGCATCTTTCACTTCCATTGTGTGTGCGTAGTTACTTACATTTCCCTTCACCTGCTTTACACTGAGGCTGATGCGCCAAATATATCTTTTTGGGTTTATAATAATGCATATTATATTTTTTACTTGAGTGCTTGCACTGCCGAAACAACTTTTCTTAATTTGACATTCGGTCCAGATGTCCTTCCGTGTTCCAGAGCTGCAACTGACATGCTCAGACATTTGAAGGCAGCCTGCTATCCTTTGGGTCAACCCTTGTCTTTGAAAAGAAGGTGATGTTCTTTGTTAAACAGTGAATGGATATTAGAGTTTTGTACCTGATTCGCATTTCTGGACCAGTCTCATCTCACGTTCTCCGTCTTAGATGCACCACCATTTCACAACTCGCATTTGTTAAGCAGCTCATTAACCGCTTGAGATGTGTGATTCTGACAGTCACTGCAGAGACATGCTGTTTGCCCACTTTCAATAAGACAGATTTACAACTTTGATGAGCAAAAGCCCTGGAAGCACCTGCCAGTTTGATTGACATGTTAAACATGACCGAGAAAAGTAGTAAAAAAAAATCACTGGTACAGTTCATGTTTGCATACATATTATCAAAGGGCTACAACAAATGGTTACTGTAGTGATTGTAATGAGGTCATCCAGGTGGACCTCAGAATATGAGTTCCCCTGATTGGAGCTGTTAATATGCTCCAATCATGGGGATCCCTACAGTGTGGAAGCAGGCCATTCATCCCATCCCTCCCATACCCAGTATGAATGGGGATTGATATCAGTACAGCTGTTGCAGTGATTGCAGAACCAGTCTTGAATGAAATTTGCACTGGGGTCCAAACCTTAAGTTTGTGCAAGACCTAGGTTAGATTGGGAACCTATTCTGGGGAACATTTACAGATTAAGGATATAACTTTGGTTCTGGTCTGTTACGTGAAGCAGCTGATTCAGTTACTACTGATTGTAATAGAATGGCCAGGTTTGAGCTTGGTGGGGTGAAATTGGTTGACAAAGATTCATCATGATTGACTCAACATTTTTCAATTTGGAATTGACAGCCTGAGTGAACTCCTCATGAAATACCCACATTTTTTTTCAGAAAGGTTTAGCAGCTATCAAAACAGCCAAGGCCGCCTTGCATTCGACCAGGAAGCAATTCCGTGATCCTGCAAGGCCCACACAGTGCCATTTGCCTTATGTGCAAAAGTAAAGGTAGAAATCGGGGTGGCACGATGGTTCTGTGATTAGCACAGCCAGCATAGAGGCTCGGTTGTTCACACAAATGTGTAACAGTGCCAGGGACCCAATTCAGTTCCCCTCTCAGGTGCCTGTATGTGTGGAGCTTGTACATGAACTTGTGTCTGATTTAGGTTTCCTAGGGGTGCTCCAATTTTCTCGGGGTGCTCCAATTTCCTCCCACCGTCAAAGATCTGCAGCTTTGGTGAATTAGCCATGCTAAATCGTCCATAGTGACTAGGGATGCACAGGCTAACTGGGATAGCCATGGGAAATGCAATGTTACAGGGATAGGGTAGGGTGTTGTATTTGGGTGAGATGCTCTTTGGATGGTTGGCATGGTCTTGATGGGCTAAATGACCTGTTCCCACACAATAGGAATTCTGATTCTATGAAATCAGAAGGCTGGAAAATGAAGGAAACAACAAACTGCAGTTTGTGGAATGGGCAGCACTAATTGTACTGATTGTGAAGCTTGATGGGTCAGTTTGGCTTGTGGGGATTTTAAACAAAATGGTAAAACACTTTTCACAGCTGGGTGAATACCCAATTCCTTGCATAGAGGATTTATACACAAAGCAGGCAGCAGGGCCAGTCCACCACAAAGCTGGACATGAGCCATGCATACTTCAAATTGGGGTTAGGTGATTGCCAGGAGGATGCTACAATCAATGTCCATAAATATTTGTACTGCCATTTGGGGTCTTGTCAGCCTGTGCAATTTTTCAGCACACGATGGAGAAGATTTTACAAGCTCTACCCCAGGTCACCATTTATCTAGATTACGTGCTTATAACAGGAACGAACAATTTGGAGAACTTGGACGTCGTCTTGAGACATTTCTCCATGTGGGTTTACACCTTAAAAGGGAAACATGTTTTCCAGGCATCCCAAGTGACCTACTTGGATTAAAGAGTTGACAAGACCGGATTACACTGTTGGAAGATAAAGTGATGGTGACCAAAGATGCTCAGGCTTCCACACCTGGAGCTTAGTTCTTTCCTCGGACTGTTGAATTATTATGGAAAGTTCATACATAACCTGGTCTCCAACTTGGCAACTTTGCATCAACTCTTTTCTTTTAAAAGAAAAGGGTCCGCCTTGGACATTGTCACATAGCCAAGCCATAGCTTTCAGGGAAGTGAAAAAGCGACTATCATCCTCTAAGGTATTGGCACACTATGATCCCAAGCAAGATCTGATGTTGACGTGAGATGCTTTCCCATGAACCACTGAAGCAGAATTAGCTCATGGATGGCCCATTAGAGAGGAATACCTAATAGAAAATGTATCCAAGACTTTGGCTAAAGTAGAGCATAATTAGGCCAGATAGAGAAGGAAGGTTTGGCAGTCAGGAAGTTCCACCAGTTGTTTAACGGATGTAAATTTGTAATAATAACAGACCACAAATCCCAGGGAAGTCTATTTAAAGAAGAAAAGGTAGTGCTGCACGTAGTTTAAGGCTGAAATCAGTTGTTGACTGTCATACTAAGCGTGTATAACTACAGGTTGGAACACTATCTGGTAGACCAAGTAGCAGATGTGGATACAATGAGCTGCTTCCCACTGTCGGATACACCACCGGGGGCATCACCACTGGAAGAGCCCATAATTGTTTTAAATTTTCTGCACAAACTTCCAGTCATGCAGGATGTATCAGACTTCGGACACAGAAAGATTCCTTCCTGGTAAAACTGAAACAACTGGTGGCGATGGGGGAAACCAAAGGGCCGTCACAACCAGAGCTACAACCTTTTTTGGACCTGGAGAGACCAAACCAAGTAGAGGATGGTATATGATTATAGGGAGCAAAGGTTGCTGCCAGGTACTGAATGAACTCCACTAGGGGCATCGGCAGTTTCTGAAACGAAGATGTTGATGAGAAGTTATGTCTGGTGGCCAGGATTGGATGCTGACAAAGCTTTGTTTGGGTCTGTGCCAAGAGTACCAACAAGGACACAAATTACTGCCAGCAGCTCATCAACATTTGTTGGAGTGGCCAGGAAAACCCTAGACTTGGTTACACATCGACTGTGCAGGCCCTTTCATCGGCTCAATGTTCTTAGTCATTGTGGACACCCACTCAAGGTGGCTGGATGTGCATAGAGTTAATTTTTGCAATACAGGGACAAAACAAAATTGGCATGTATCCTTTGCAATACATGAACACTTGAAGTGTTGGTCACAGGTAATAATCCATCGTTTACCAGGGAATTTGAATATTTCCCAAAATAGAATGGTATTTATCATACAAGTTAGCTCCATACCATCTATCATCCAATGATCTGGCAGAAAGAGCAGTCCAAATTTTGAAGGCAGGCTTAAAGAAACAGCCTATAGTTTCACCAGATGCCAGACTGTCTCGGTTCATATTTGATTATAGGACCATTCCTTATGCAACTACAGGGATAGCTCCTGCAGAGTTGCAAATGAGAAAACTCTGCACAAGTTAAACCTGTTCTTCCTGGGGGTGGTTGGGTGGAGGGTGAAACGGCATCAGAACCACCCACTGCTGGACACAAGATTTCGCCAAGTGACAGAGACAGTTTACTTCAGGGGATGAGTTTGGCTTAGGAACCACAGGAATGGCTCTGCCTGGGTAAGAGACATGATTAATGCAGGGTCAGGCCCAGTGGTGTAAAGAGTTTGGGTAGGTGTGACAGTCCTGAACAAGCATGTGGACCATATGAAAGCTGCACACTCACAAAAAGTGTGGGAACAAAACATATCTGACTTCCCAACTGTTCTGGAACCTATGGGTTCTCCCTCCAGCAAGTGTCGAAGATACTGTGGGATGGGCACGGCAGACGTTGCTGCCTTGATGACTTTGACTTCTCCGTCTGAAGTGGAGAATGAATTTCTGCCAAGACACTTCCAGTGCATAAGTTGAGCTACAGTGTGTTAAACACCTTGCCTGTGTCTGAGGCAGAGTTGGAGATACCTGATCCAGTCTAAAGAGGGAGAAGGGATGTAGTAATCAGTGATGTCAGCCATGTGGACATCATTGAATATGGGTGTCTGTTAATCTGGCCCAATCAGTGAGCCCTGTGTCTAATCTTATTAAACATACAAGTTCAAAATTGATAAATGTCTTTCTAAAAAGGCAAATGATTCTGTCAATATGGACAACATAGAGTCGAGTCAAACAGTATACATCAGACTCGGTGTCTTCCCTTTCATTCCTGATCTGAGGAACCTTTAATGGAAAGTGATTTAACGTAACATTAATTGTTATTTCCATTTAATAAACTATTATCTGGGTTTTTTAAATAGTTTGACTTGTATGTAAAACTTTAAGCCAGATGAATGGCACGGGCTTTGAGAAATTAAAATGATTATTTCCAGAATGTCACCATCATAGGAAAGCTATTAACTGCCCTTCCTGCGATTCAGTCTAGGTGTAATGACATCACTATGGCTGGCCTGTGCACTATAGCTGTGCTAAAGAGTACCTTGTAAATTATAGAATAGAGAGGCGACAGGAAGAAGTCTGAAATTGCATGTCTACATGTTCCTGTCTGCTCTATATTTTATGAGTGAAAATTTGGTGAAAATATGTTTGCTGTAGCTACAAATTGTAAACTCCCCACAGTGATGTCATTTTGCCCCAATTCAATATAAGTGATAGTGTCCCTCTGGTGATTAATTAGCACTCTTGTAAAGAAAAAAAGCATCTTGTTTCTGCAGTGGTAATATTCTGTTGCAAAGGATCCACCTGGAAGGGGGATAAGGGACTGAAAGTATATTGATGCTGGATTGGCTGGGTTCACTGCAAATTGGAATAGTCAGAACAGAGGGATTGCAATTCCTCAGAGAGGAGGTTGTAATCTCTTCACAATAATGGAAGTATAATCCATCTTGCTGAGAATGAAAACAATATCTGTAAATCAAAAAGGAAACTGCACATAAACCTTTACAATGATTGTTTGCCTATGCATTTTTTTTTAATTTTAAAAGTCCAAGCTCAAAGTAGTAAAGAAAGAATAGTGGAGGAAGATCTTTGGGAAAATAACGAAATACCCATGGTATATTGTATGATCAAAAAGTGTTGCTTTAAATGTATGAAGCCGAGGAGATGGAATGTGCCCGTTTTTCCAAGACTAGAAATCTCAAGCCTTGAAGAGAGCCACAGGCAAACTGTTGAAAAAGCCACGAAGAGAACAAGGTAAAAAGCATGAAGTGGGAATTGGTGACAGGTAAAGCCTTAGGATGGGCTGACTTTGTGCAGCATTTGACTCTTTAAGAAGAACTGGTGCCAAGGTTATAAAAGAATATAGACAAGTTACAGTGGGTGAGAGGCATTTGCTAGATATCCTGAGGCAGGCAACAATATCCTGCTTCACTGTTGAAGTCAACTAAGGATCCATTGGAATGTGATAGCTGCAAGCGCACAATGCCTCATTTCAGAATTTCAACAAAAGATTCTCTGCCTTCAATCAACAATACCATTGAGACTCACAAGCAGAAAATGGACCAAGTAAGTTGACCAATTTGAGAACAGTTCATGCTTAAAGAAGCATACTTACATTTTTGCACACAGGATGTGTTTATTTGTTCGGTACCAAATCTCAACTCTGGAGGGAGGTAGATTTGCAACTAATCAAGAAGCTATGCAAGCTTTACTTCTTCCTTGCCTTCCACCTTAATTTCACCGAGAAGTGAGGGGGATGAAAGAGAATTTAGAATTGCTACAGTGTGGAAGGATGCCAAACAGCCCACCAAGACTGTACCCTCTAAACAACAGTCTCCCCCCAAACCCAGCCCCCTATCATATCCACATAATGTCACATTTGCCATTGCTATTCTACCTAGTCTGCACATTTTTGGACTGTGGATGGAAACCAGAGCACCCAGCAGAAACCCATACGGGAATGGCGAGAAGGGCACCCTCTGCATAGATAGTCAGCCAAGGCTGGAGTTCAACCCAAATGGGCAGATAGGTGGGAGAGATTGAGAAGTTATGTCAGGTCAAGGAGGTGAGATGGAGGAGTGGTGGGGCTGGTGGAGGCGAGATGGAATGGTGATAGCTAGATGCAGGTGGGGATTAGTAGGGAATAGTCAGTAGGAAGGGTGGGGCAGATAGGTGGGGAAGAAGATGGACAGGCTGGGTCAGGTCAAGGAGGTGGGGATGAGGCCGAGTTTGGGGAGATTTTAAAAATGGTGAATTCTAGGTTTAGGCCATCGGCCTGTAGGCTTCTGAGGTGGAATATAAGTTGTTGCTCCTCCAGTTTGTGGCTGGTGTCTTTGTAGCAATGGAGGAGGCCCAGGATGGACATGTCACCCAGGGAGTGGCGAATTAAAATGGTTAGTCCCAGAAGGTGTTGTTGATTATTAAATTCAGAGCACAGATGCTCCACTAAACAGTCCCTTAGCCTGTGATAATAAAATGTGAGGCTGGATGAACACAGCAGGCCCAGCAGCATCTCAGGAACACAAAAGCTGACGTTTCGGGCCTGGACCCTTCATCAGGCTCTGATGAAGGGTCTAGACCCGAAATGTCAGCTTTTGTGCTCCTGAGATGCTGCTGGGCCTGCTGTGTTCATCCAGCCTCACATTTTATTATCTTGGATTCTCCAGCATCTGCAGTCCCCATTATCACAGTCCCTTAGCCTGTGCTTGGTCTCACCGATTGTAGAGGAGGCCAACATTGGGAACAACAAATACATTATGCAGTCTTCTTTATCTGTTGCTCCTGATGTGGTCTCTTCTATGTCAGTGAGACCAAGCACAGACTTGGGGACCATTTCAAGGAGCATCTGTACTCTGTACGCGATTATCAACAACACCACCTGGTTAGTAAACGTTTTAATTCCCCCCTCTCACTCCCTGGGTGACATGTCCATTCTGGGCCTCCTCCAGTGCCACCATCCCAACTATCTTCCCTCAGCCCCACCCCTCTCCTTCCTCTATTTACTTCCCAGCTCCCTTCTCTGTCTGCAGTTCTGAAGAAGGGCCCCAACCCAAAATGTTGACTTTCCTGCTCCTCTGATGCTACCTGACCTGCTGTGTTCCTCCAGCTCCACACTGTGTTAACTCTGGAGTTGAACCCAAATCCCTGGTGCTGTGAGGTAGTTGTACTGACGACTGAACCATGATGCTGCCAGGTGTAGCTTCTATGAATTATGGGTGTAGATCACGATAACGTTCTTAGTTCTAAATTTTGCCATTTACGTCTCAGGATTCATTAGCTCATGTCAAGATAAAACAGAATGACTTGGAGCAGCAGCTGGGAAAAGCACTGATGGTAAGTCCTTAAAGGGGAATTGCTATGTTTGTATATCTGGCCAAAGAAATATGTGTATAATCATTTTTTCTAAGCACATTGACAATAGACGATAGGTGCTGGAGTAGGCCATTCGGCCCTTCGAGCCAGCACCACCATTCGTTATGATCATGGCTGATCGTCCACAATCAGTATCCTGTTCCTGTCTTATCTCATAACCCTAGATTCCACTATCTGAATTGCTGTTTGATTTGGAGGCTTCTGACTATTTCTCATTTGAGAATGTTCTGAAAATCGAAAAGATGACATTTTAACTTCATATCAAATTTGTTTAATATGCAGCAGGGGGCATTAATTGGGATTTCACTTGGGCACACATAGGGAAACACTCTGGTCTTGTGGTGCAATGATAATATCTCTAACTGTAGGTTAGAAGGTCTTAATTCAAGTCCCACCTGCCCCTAAGTTGTGTCATAACATGTCGAAACAGGTTGATTTTAAAAAAACAAGACATTAAGGGTCTTGTGGTGCACTGGTAGTGCCTCTGCCTATGGAAATAAAAAGCCTGAGCTCAAGTTCTAAGTACCCCAGAGGTGTGTTGTAACATGTCTAAACAGGTAGATCAAAAATTAATTCTGGAATGTATTAGCCCAGTCGTATTGTCATTGGACGAGTAATTCAGGGACACAGGTTAAAGCTCTGGGGATATGGGTTCAAATTAAATTAATAGGATTCAAGCTTCAAAATAATTTGTAAATAGTGAAACTCTATTACCCACTCCATCCAGTTTTAAAGGTTAAAGTTGTATATACTTGTTGTCAACAGTAACCTGTTCTACATTATTTTGGATGCACTTTAAATCATTGAAGAGGCCAGATTATTTTATTCAATATATTGCTTTATCTTGCACATATAAGAAATGTAACTGATTACTTGATGGTACAGGATATCTGCAAGTGTTTAATTCTGTCTGTGAACAGGACATGATGTGAGTTTTGAGAAGATTTGTAGCTCAGGTTGAGGTTCTGGATGTGAGTTTGCTCGCTGAGCTGGAAGGTTAGTTTTCAGACGTTTCGTCACCATTCTAGGTAACATCATCAGTGAGCCTCCGACGAAGCGCTGGTGTTATGTCCCGCTTTCTATTTATCTGGTTAGGTTTCCTTGGAATGGTGATGTCATTTCCTGTTCTTTTTCTCAGGGGATGGTAGATTGGCTCCAAGTCAATGTGTTTGTTGATGGAGTTCCGGTTGGAATGCCATGCTTCTAGGAATTCTCGTGCATGTCTCTGTTTGGCTTGTCCTAGGATGGATGTGTTGTCCCAATCAAAGTGGTGTCCTTCCTTATCTGTATGTAAGGATACTAGTGATAGTGGGTCATGTCGTTTTGAGGCTAGTTGATGTTCATGTATCCTGGTGGCTAGCTTCCTGCCAGTTTGTCCAATGTAGTGTTTGTCACAGTTCTTGCGAGGTATTTTGTAGATGACGTTCGTTTTGTTTGTTGTCTTGATGTAACAAAATCTTTGGTACAAGGTTTCCTTGAGTGATTCAGTTAAAATACATCGCTAAATTATTAACCACTTTTCACAGTTAAAGGAAACCATTCATTATGAAATATATACATTTTGACATGCCATACTTTAAACTTGATTTTCATTCTTGGTATAATTCGATAAATTGTTTGAAATTGAATGCATTATTGACATTTAATCTTCAACATGAAGAAACACATTAGATTTTTGTGGTGCAGTAGCAGTGTCCCTGCCTCTGGCCAAGGTGTTAGGTTCATTTTTCAGAGACCCTCACAGACTTGATGCAAGAGCAAGACACTGACCTGCTTACAAAAACACAATCCTTTATTATTAAGCAAGTTCAAGCTGAGGAGGATCGCTGTATGCAACCCAGCACAGAATGCTGAATATTGTGAGCGATTCTCCCCGAACAAGGGACAGTCCCCGCTTTTATACCCTTGGAATTAGCAGATATATAAACAAGTACTACATCTGAGAATAGGATACAGCTTTGATCGTCATGAAGTGTATGATAATGACAGGATGCGCTTTCAAGTGGTGACAACTACGTGGCTTGATCAAAGGTCACTGACCTGGCCGTCTCAGCAGGAACAGGGGTAGGCACCAGTGTGGATAGAGTCGTAAAGATTACAGAGTTTAATGCCATTTATTTTTACAAATGTTGCATACACATTCCTATTCGGACAGGAAGTTGAGACAGTGTTCACATACCCCTGTATGAGGAGTATAAAAATTCATAGGATGTTAACCCATTAACATCTCAACGGTGCTCTATTTCCAAATCTCACCAGCACTGGAGGTGTATCAAACCATGCCCGAACAGCCTGCTGAAAAATATTTACCCAGAGCCGCATGTTGAAATTGTAGTTTTGTTGAGTTAGAAGGTGCACACTTATTTATCTCTGTAAATAAAGGTAAGCTGAGAGTGATTTTACTATTATTTGTCACCAGCTGGCTTTCTGGAGCAGAACAAGTAGGACATCTTATTTGAGATAATGGGAACTGCAGATGCTGGAGAATTCCAAGATAATAAAATGTGAGGCTGGATGAACACAGCGGACCAAGCAGCATCTCAGGAGCACAAAAGCTGACGTTTCGGGCCTAGACCCTTCATCAGAGAGGGGGATGGGGAGAGGGAACTGGAATAAATAGGGAGAGAGGGGGAGGCGGACCGAAGATGGAGAGTACAGAAGATAGGTGGAGAGAGTGTAGGTGGGGAGGTAGTTGAGATTCCAATCTTTGTGATTTACTTTTGTTATTTTATTTCAAAAATTACATTATTTACTGGATGAGATGAATCACAGGATATAATTTAAAAAGACCAACAACAATATTTGTAAATTACCAAAATTCAAAATGCCTGAACACTTACATAACTTCACCTTGCAAATTAGAAAGCTATTGGAAGAGAGACATGTTGTCTGGAAGTAGCTCACTGGGACAATCAGCTCAGCTGAATGTGATCCCTGCATCCCGTGAATTTCTCGCAAACGTCCAGACACACTGTAATCTGTTTATTCAGGTGGGTGCATATTTAGCCACAAAACACAAATCACTTTGAACAATGGACCCTGGCTGAGGAGAAGGCTCCATTAACTACTTAAATTAATCATTGTGTATATTGTACCTAGAATGGGCATTTGCCAACTTGCTATGGCTATTAGTAGCAACTGGCTGCTTTGTGAATGGATGTCATGCAATAGCAAGTTAAACCTAGTGTTGGAAAAAGATTCATTTTTCAGACAGATTATGAATAGGTAACAGCTAGAAGAGAACTCATGGCTTCTCTCCTTTTCTACAGTTATCCTGCAAATATGTGCCCTGTCTGTATTTGACCGATTATCTGTGGCATCCAGTGTCTTAAGGGTAGGCTAAGGAGCTGATGATTTCAGAGGAGAAGGCAGAGATTGTGTTTATACTGTCACTGGGCAGAATCCAGAAAAAAAAGGTCACCATTGTGACCTGAAACCATCTGACCCATCAACCTACATGATCTGCTAGGGACAGTAAACACTGGTTTCTTTTCTTTTAAAACACAGATGAAAAACTGTCCGTATATGTGTCTATTTCATAGTTGCAGAGCTTAATCACTTGGATATTAAACTGACAAGGAAATCTTTTAAAAATTCCCATTGCAGTCAACCATTTCTTATCGAGCTTGGAACATTTACTTTGTAAAGAAAGAAAGAGATGGAATAGTAAATAATTCAGGAAATGAGACTGATAATGTGACATTAAGTGAGGTCTGCATTCTCCTGCATATACAGAGCTAGCATGTTCAGCCACACTCACTGCACCCTTGAAGCTATATTACAGGCTGCTTTTGTGTTTGAATTATATGCAGAAGATCCTGAAAACTTCCAGGACGGTCTGCATTTAAAGGTCCTTACTCACTTAATGTTGCAATTGTCCGTGAGCTCTTTAGTTCAAATTTGAACATTCTCAAAGTGTTTTCATTTGGTTCAAACAGTGAAGTAAGAGTCAGTCATTTTATAGTCAGGAATCATCATTTGTGTTGCATTTAGTACTTTGTGCAGATTGTGTTCCAGCCTCAGCCTAATTGTCTGTCTCATTAATGAGGAATGAATCAGTCTGTGTCAAGACAAATGTCCCTTTCTCTCTCTCTCTCTCTCTCTCTCTTCCCCCCCCCCCCCCCCCCCCCCCCCCGTCTCTCCCTCCTCTGCATCATTCATCTTTTGTACAGGTATAAAGAATCAAATACACAATTAGATTAGTGCTGCCCGTTTTTGCCATCCCATTAGAGTCATATAAGTGTTCTCCTATGAAAAACAGCTCATTTCTGATTTTTGATTCTGAGACAGTCGAGCAGACAAGCAGTGGATGCAAGTCATGTATCTGCATCTTCAGTTGTGCTCAAGATTGACTTATCAAGATTTTCTGTGTACTTTTTCACCTGTTCTTCCTTCCTCCTACACTGTGGTTGTGGGAATTGTTGGTAATCTTCCCCTGTGTGACAACAGAATACATTAGTATCAGCACCAAACTGTTTAATTTGGCAACTATTAGAGGATTATTGTAACGCTTCTCATGAAAATATCTCCTGAATAGCCCAACGCCAGAAAGGGGGATTTTTTTCACACATTAGTAGAATGTGTATGTTGCTGGGTGGACCAGCATTGATTGCCCATCCCTAGTTGCCCAGAGAAGGCAGTGATTAGCAATACCATAAGGGAGGGAGTTCCAACATTTTAACTCATTGACCTTGAAGGAACAGCAGTATATTTGCATGTCAAGACAGTGAGTGGCTTGGGGTAGAAGGAAGTGGTGAACCTGCAGATGGTGGTGGTCCCATGTATCTGCTACCTTTGTCCTTCTAGATTGTTCATGTTATGGCTTATGAAGGTACTGCCTTAAAAAAAATTGTAAATTTCTGCAATGCATCATGTAGACAGCATTCACGGCTACTGAACATTGGTGATGAAAGGAGTGGATGTTTGTGGATATAGATTGTTTTATCCTGGATGGTGTCAAGTTTCTCGAGTTGGAGGTGCAGTCATCTGGACAAGTGGGGTGTATTCCATCACTTTCCTGACTTGTGCCTGTGTAGGTAATGGACAAGCTTTTGAGAGTCAGGAGGTGGGATACTACAAGATTTCTCTGACCTATTCTTGTAGACACAGTATTTTATGCCAATGAAAATGTAATTCAGAAAAAGGCATTTTTGTTTTGGATGATAGTCCAACCCATTCAGGAGGGGTAATTGTTCTGCTGTGCTCTTGTAGATTTGATGGGGAAACTGGGATGGTGACATTGTATAAAGATGTCAAAGTGTAGAGCTGGATGAACACAGCAGGCTAAGCAGCATCAGCGGAGCAGGAAAGCTGATGCTTCGGGCCTTGACCCTTCTTCAGAAACTCTGCAGACCTACCAGCATTTGGAGTGAGAAACAGAGTTTATGTTTTGAGTTCAGTGATTCGTCATCAGAACTTTGTCAGTTCCGCCCCAGTCAAGTAAGATCGGCTCAGAGTGAATCAGCAGCTCCATACCCTGTTTGCTTTCTCAATGTAGTCAATCTAAAATGGGTTGATGATGGATGTAAATTCTGTTTTCTGTTTACAGATGCTGCCAAACCTGCTGAGTTTCTCCAGCAATTTCTGGTTTTATTTCAGATTTCCAGTAGTTCTTTGTTTTATTTATATGGCTAGTTCAGTTTGACTTATGGTCAATCGTAAGCACCCCCCCCCCCACCCCCCGCCCAAGATTTTGCTGATGGAGTATTCAGTGATGGTAATACCATTGAATGCCAAGGAGTGATGGCAAGTCTCTTTTGGAGATGATCATTGTCTGACATTTGTGTGGCACATTGTTACTTGCCAGACACAATAGGCCTAGGGTTTCCTTGCTCATATTAACCTGATGTCGTAAGAATTCATAGAGATCAGAGTCAACTGTATCCAGCTGTGCCACCATGACTATCCTTCTGATGGGACTGGACATACCTAGGGTGATGACAGTTTTGTCTGGGGCATTGTAAGGTATGGCTCTGTGAGTATGACTATGTCAGCCTGTTGCATGACTAATTTGTGAGATGACAGAATTCTGGCTTTAGCCCCAGATGTTGGTCAGGAACTGTTTGTAAGGTTGATGGGGCTGAGTTTTCTGTTGTCATTTCCTGTGCTTTAGTCAATGCCAGGTGGTCTGTCTGGTTCCATTTATTTCTTTATGCTTTGCAATGACTTGAGACAACTGAAAGGCTTGACAGGCCGTTCAGAGTGCAGTTAAGAGTCAACCACATTGCTATGGGTTGGAGTCACATGTGAGCCAAACCAGTCAAGGATGGCCATTACCCTTTCTGAAGGAAATTAGTCACCAGATGGGTTTTTAATGATCATCAACAATGATTTCATGGTCATCATTATACTTTCCAGATACTAATTGAATTTAAATCCCTCCATCTACTAGAATTTTGTTGGGGTTTGAACTTGAGTCCTAGTACATTACCTGGGTCTTTGCATTTTCAGTGACAATACCACCATACGGCTGCCTCCCCATACAGTATGAAAACACTGCAGGATCAATTCAATTGAAATGATCTGCTTTCTGGTGTGACTATATATCCTGTAATGTCCTGATTGATGCCTTTAGCTATGGAAAGCCATTTTTTAGATACATATTGGTTTTGCTGTCTAACATCAAACAAAATGAATACTGGTGACACATTACAGCCATTATTTAACTTTGGTCTTGTGAGATCATTAAATCCTGTCACTGTTGTGGAATCCTGCCCATTAGAGAGGTGCCATTCATTCTTGTGAGACAGGTTCAGGAGTATTTTACTGTGAGATTATTAGCTGAATGCACTGTAAGTAGGTCAGTGCAAAAGACAATGATAAATGGATAAAAGTTGAGAGAGTACAAATAAAAGGCACATTTGTATAGAGCCTTTCACAAGCTTGGGATGTCACAAGCATCTCATAAGCAACAACGTACATTTGAAGTGGAGCCACTGTGCAAAACATAGCAGGCGAATTACATGGTAATAAATTACTGGATTACCTGTTCTCCATCTGTTAGTGAGGAATATACCTGACCTACAGTGGGGAAACTCCTCTATTCTCCTTCGAATGGTGCCAGTGGGACTCTGGGATTAGAATACAGACGAGACCTCAGTTTAACACTTCACCCAAAAACATCCCTGACAGGGAAGGCAGCAATTATTGAGTTCTGCCAGCATGGATTATGTGCTCAAGACTTCAGAGTGGAACATGAGTGCACAATCTTCCAACTCGGAACTAATAGTATTGCCTACTAAGACACAGATGATGCTTGAAAAGATGGTGTAACACTTGGAAATTGTTAGCAGGCTGAGACTTGCAATATTGCGCTGACACATGGAGCGCACCTACTGATCAGTCTTGCTGAAACTGGTAGGAATTACGCCTCATTGCAGAAAACTGAAGATGTACAATGGAGGAATCGGATAACATTCATAGTTTGTTGGGGTTTCCAGCCCCTGTAGTCTGTCAGTGAGATGTTTGGTCAAAATGGGGAAAAAAAACTGACTGAAATCATATTCAAATCTTCATTCTGTCAAGTAATTCAGTGCCAAATTTCCCAGTGAACACTGGCACAGAATGGAAAGAAAGATTGATTTCACTTATGTTCCTGCTTGCTACAGCACAGAGAATCTTCACAAATGGTGCAATGCAGTACCAGTAGCAGCTGGTTCAGAAAAGATAACATAGTGTACAGTTATGTTTTGGAATCTTTTGACCAGTACTTTTCACAAAAAAGATTTGTGGAAAAGAATTACTTGAAATCTCAAGTTACGAAGTGTGCGGATTGCTAAGATGCTAATGAGCTACTTTTATTGTTGGTTTGCCATTAACTCTCATCAAAATTTGTTAGCTTGACTTTGATATCAATTCCTGCATCTTACTCATTGTATTGGAGCTTTGCTGTTCTCAGGCATGGAATAGGAAGCCCAGCAGGTGAACAATGTGAGGGAAAGCTCATAAACACAGTCAAGCATAAGCCATTTTGCAATTGAATCCAAAAGATTCACTTGTAAAAGTCAATGAGAAGTTTTAAAAGCAAGGAGAGAATAAAAGAAATGATAGTGCTCAAATATTGTCCACTGTTGTAGCAAAACGGTTCTTGATGTTGTTTTAGACAAAAGAAGTTAATTTACATTGTGATTCTGATCAAAATAGCTACTTAGAATGTCCACTTGATCTTAAAATCAAAGAACTTAATAATTTGCTTTTATGGCTCATTTCAAATGAAATTATGCAGGCTCGGACTTCTTCCCCTCGTACAGCAAAGGCTGAGAGGTGATGTTGTAAAGGTTTAAAATTATGAATCTGGGCTGTTGATCGTGATTAAAAGAACAAAAAAACTATAAGAAAAACTAAATTCTCCAGTAAAGAATTCAAGAGGACCTTTTTACCCTATGGTATGAATATGGAACTTGTTAACATAAAGAATTGTTGAGGAAGACAGTCAGGGATTCATTGGAATCTATAGTTAGTTAAGGCCACAGGTAAGAAAGTAGTAGAAGGATACACAGATTGTGTGTGATGAGGTGGAATGAGCTTGTGCAGATTTGAAATACTGACTGAATCAACTGCATCATCCCCTATTACAAACAGGCAGGTTGAAGGCAGAGAATTACAGACTTGTCACATTGCAGAAGGGGGCCATATTTCCCATGTCTCAGTGCCAGGTCTCCAAATCAACAATTTTTAATTAGTTCAATTTTCCAACTTCTCTCCATTTCAGATAAGATGTCTAACTCTCTTTTTTGAAAGGTTTGGTTTATCCAGGCTCCAGCATACTCTCAGGCAGATCCTGACCGCTTGCTGCATGAAAAAGTCTTTTTTTGACTTTTTAATTGATTCTTTTGCCAATTACATTATATTTGTGCTTGTACTTGATCACAGAGCCATAGAGTTACGGAGTCATGTGCGAGAACATTTTTGCTCTGTTCATTTTGGACAAATCGCTCGTGATTTTGAATACCTCTATGAAATCACTACTCAATCTAGTACAGCACACTATCTCTCTAATCCCACTTAGGAAAGTTTCTTTCATACATTTGGAAGATGTCAACTAAGTTGTTTGCCAAATTGCACCTTTTACGATGGAGAAAGACCACCAAGATAAGTTGATATTATGTTATAGTTTTGTTCCACTGTTTTGTGTGCAAGAGAAATTCAGGTGCTTTGAATTACTGATAAAGGTCTTGTTAAGACAGCCATAATGCATGATGCAAAGATGATTTAGTTGGAATACTTTATAACTTCTTAGCTTTGTGCTACTTTAATGCAGGGCTGTAAGCAGATGGTATTTTCCAAATGTATGCATCTTTGAGTTGAACAAGGTGTGGTCCATGCAATAATGTGCATAAACTGAGTATTGTAAGACACCTCCTTAACCTGTTCAGGCGTTTGAAGCACTGATCCAAGATGCCTACAGTGTGTTTCAGTGTGATCTTTATCGCCTTCATTTATTTATGAAACCTGCAGGATTAGGCATGTTTTCCAGGAGCTACCTTTGCACTTCTCACTCTCTGTCAAGTAGTCCTGGCATTGTGAATTGCCAGAAAATGACAATATCATCATTGTTGGCTGAAATACAGTTATTTTTGTCATTATTTGTGGGATAGAAGCTTTGAGAATCATAGAATCCCTATAGTGTGGAAGCATGCCATTAGACCCATCGAGTCAACACTGACCCTCTGAAGAGCATCCCACACAAACCCACCCCACTACCCTAACCCTGTAACCCTGCATTACCCATGGGTAATCCAGCACATCCCTGGACACAATGGGCAATTTAGCATAGCCAAGCCATCTAATCTGCACATGTTTTGATTGTAGGAGAAAACTAGAGCATCCAAACGAAATGCACAGTGACATGGGGAAGAAGTACAACCTCCGCACAGACAGTTGCTGAAGGCTGAAATCAAACCCAGGTCCTTGGCGCTGTGAGCCATCATGCACTCCTTAGCTGTTTTGTGTTTCACAGGTGATGATGTTGAGGGTCTATGAGAAAACACATTCTATCAGTCCTGCACTTTAATGAATCCTGTAATATAAGAAAATGCAATCACATGGTGGTCAAGTTTAACTGCTGGCTAGCACCAAAGCAAGTGATGGGGAACTAATGGGATTGCTGATATGATCTAGCAAATATTGCATTAATTATCTGGTTAATAAATGCTTATGAATTGTAGGTTGTCTGCTGTCATCAGGTTTGGTAGCTTAGAACGTGTTCAGTACATTATGATATCAAGACTATAATTATATTGATGGGCTCTGGCACCACCACCCAATATAAGAGATGGCACAACTTTTTCATTACCTTTCTCATTATTTTCTGAAAAAAAACACTTTTATTTTGATACTCCAAATGTAAACGACCAATAAGCTTTTACAGGGAAAAAGCTTTTTGAGTTATTATAGTTGATCTCTAATGCATGCATCCCTACTTTGTATCCTGTCTTTCATCCTTTTCCTTTATCCTCCACTTAACTCAAAAAGAGGGGAATATCCATTATCCACATTAAGATTTAGCAATGACAGCCAGAACTCTTAGATCTGTAATCAGGTGGAAAGCAGAAGGGATTAAATAATGAAAGCAGTAACTCTGCAGACACATGTGGATGATGATTGACTGAGTAAAGAACACAAGTCACTGTAAATGGGGGAGCAGAATCATTGCCAAGTATTGCTATCCAAAAGCAAAACAAAAATATGCAACACCTTGCTTGACTTTCTGTGATCCTCCATTAGATGCTGACTTTCCAACACCTCCAAAGTGTGAAATCTGGAAATGTAATGTTCGGTAGGCCCTGTATTGATTTCTCCTCTCTGCTCTTAGCCTGATATCTTGGATACATTGAACTGGGCTATGCTCCCAGCTATGAGGTTCATTCATCAAAGCAGAGATAAGCAAATTGGGCATGTTGGTCAGCACACCTGCTTTGCTGATCTGCACCCCTGTTGTGAAGGTACCTGCTGCTGCCATGTATTTTGTTCCTGTTTGGTATGGATCCTCTTCAGTCAACTCTGCTGAGGTGGGCAACTCACTACCTTTGAAAATCTCATATGGAAATGTCAGTTGCCAAGTTTGATTTGTACCCAGATCTGTTAGTTCACAGAGTACACGTCAAAAATGTACTCCATGGATGGTTTGTGTAAAGTTTCAACTTGCTGGAAAGATTGGTGTGTGCTAAATGCCACTATATAAGGGTAACATTCCTGTATGATAAATACCTTCAGGGCAAAACTTTAATCTCTTGGATTTCCCCTGCAAAGATGTTGAAAATTTTGTGCATCTGAACGGAAGATTCCTTCTCTTCATATATGACCTATGCTTACATGCAAAATTGACAATTCAGAATATTGGCAGCGATGCAATGTACTGACACCAACTAGTGGTTAAGCTAAGAAGTATCATAGAAACCCTACAATGTGAAAACAGGCCCTTCGGCCCAACAAGTCCACACCAACCTATGGAGCATCCCAACCAGACCCATCCCCCTATAACCCACATAAGCCACACACCACTGAACACTACGGGCAATTTAGCATGGCCAATCCACCTTCTCTGCATATCTTTGGACTGTGGGAGGAAACTGGAATACCTGAAGGAAACCCACACAGACACAGGGAGAATGTGCCAACTCCACACAGACAATCACCCAAGGATGGAATTGAACCCAGGCCCCTGGTGCTGTGAGGCAGCGGTGCTAGCCACTGAGCCACTGTGCTGTCTTAAATGTATTCATTCATTGCTCAGGCCCCTTTTACGTCTAATGTATAAAACACCCTTCATTTATATAGCCCTTTTATATCAACAGGAAATCCTAAAATACTTAAAATCCTGTTTAGCAATTTTGAAGTGCAATTGCTGATATAACGTAGGAAATTAAGTAGTCAACTTGCAAGGTCCCACAAATGGTAATGAAATAATGACCGGATGATTGAAGGATAAATATTGACTTGGACATTAAGGAGAAATCCTCTCTTTATCTATGAAATTAAGACAGTGAATGTTTTATGTGCAGTTCAAAAAGGGACATTTGCTTAATGTTGAATTCAAAATATGGTATTGCTGATGGAGCAGCACCCCCTTTTAGTTCTGCAGTGTCACCCTAATTTTTTTTTAACTAGGCTCTTTAGATCATTTCTGTACCACACAATGTTTGAATCTGAGGCAAAAGTATCACGATCTGAGCCAAGATGCTATGGAGAGGCACTACTTCATAAAATGCCTCTGTTCCAATGTAAAGAAGCACATTGTATGGAGCTGGTATGAGATTTTGGAATATGTAAGTTATATAAAAAGTGTGAGATATGAGGAATTTTTCAGTAAAATACAGGAGTAAGCTGTAATGATATTTAAATTCAATAAAAGAGAGAGATGTAGGGATAATTAATTTAATTTACATAAAAAGGGAAAATCTAAGAAATAGAAAAAACACGACAAAATGATGTCACATCATTTGAGATTCAAGTTAAATAGCCAATTGAATACTTTTTATGAACAATTCTTTGGATGTTAGTTTTAGTTACAGAACACCAGATCAACACGTTATTGCTCATTCTGTCTGGTTGTTTGTGCAGTTAAAATGACACAGTAAGAGGGACAGATGGAGACATAGATCGTGTTGGGAGAATCTCATTCTATTCAGAGCAGAATGACCTGACCACCCAAGGTTTTATAGCAAGATTTTCATAATTCACTTCACACATAGGCAGGTGTTAAATTACTTATCCAATGCAGCAGCTCGCTGTTTCTCATCAGCTGAAAATGGCAAAAACTTCATTTTAGTCCTGATAGGAACCTACAGCTTTTCAGCTGAGTTGAACATGGAATAAATTTTTGATTTGGAATCTCTGCTGGAGAAAGTAAGATTCCACTGTACACACAGGACTGCAGAGAATAATGCAATTGTTGATTCTCAATAAGTGTTAATTTGATGTATAGTCCAGAAACAGTGACTTAGAGACAGAATGAAAACACAGCTGGATTCTTACTGTGCGTTTAAATTGTCACAAGTTTGCATATGGAATCTCAACAACCTGGGTATCTAGTAACACTGACTGGCACCTGCAGATATAAGTATGCAAGACCCAGGCACACAAGATTCAAACTTATAGTTACACACAATCACATGTGACAATTCATACACAGAGGTGCTGGTGGATATCTGGTCATTGGTTAAAATATATTCTGTTCCGAAGGCTCAGAATAAGACAGGAAGTGGTGGTAGGTTAATTTTTTTCCTTTATTTCTTCATTCACGTGTTGAGGGCATTGCTGGCTGGGCAGCATTTATTGCCCATCCCTAATTGCCCAGAGGGCAGTTAACAGTCGACCACATAGCTGTGGGCCTGATGTCACATGTAGACCAGACCCGGTGAGGATGGCGACTTCCTTCCCTAAAGGACATTAGTGAACCAGATGGGTTTTCCCCAACAATTGACAATGGATTCACAGTCGTCATTAGTTTTTTAATTCCAGATATGTTATTGAATTCAAATTCCACAATCTGCCATGGTAGGATTCGAACCCGGATCCTCAGAACATTACCTGGGTCTCTGGATTGCCAATGCATAACAACAAATGTACATATATAAATAGGAAATAATTCATAAAATTATCAAGAGAGTTAATTATGACACAGTCATCCATTTTTTGTTTCCTATAGGTTTAATCATGTAACATTGACTTTGAAGTCTGTGTTCAGATAGCCCCTACAGTGTGGAAACAGGCCCTTCGACATTTGAAGGTTTGTGGATAGAGTGCCAATCAAGTGGTCTGTATTGTCCCAGATGGTGTCAAGCTTTTATTGGGTAAAAGGAGCTAAGCACCACATTAAGAAGCTGCGCCTCAAAAGCACTTGAACATTATCCAAGGCATGTGCAAACTGATACAGAACAGAAAAAGATAGCCACTCATTTATTTTCCTAAGAGAATGGTGTGGGGAAACAGTGCAGTAATGCCACTGGTCTTGCAGTCCAGAATCGGAAACTAATGAGATAACATGGTTTAGAGCTGGATGAACACAGCAGGCCAAGCAGCAGAGAAGCAGGAAAGCTGACGTTTCGGGTCGAGACCCTCCTTCAGAAAAGTTCAGAAAAGACCCTTTCTGAAGAAGGGTCTCTACCCGAAACATCAGCTTTCCTGCTCCTCTGATGCTTCTTGGCCTGTGTTTTCATCCAGCTCTACAGAGTGTTATATCAGATTCTCCAGCATCGGCAGTTCCTACTATCCCCGATACTAATGCTCTGGTTCAAATCCCACCATTTGAAGGCTCTGGAATAAGCCCACAAGCTTACTGACTGTCCTTCTGGTTCACTTCATGTCTTTTAAGGAAGAATATCTACCATTCATATCTGGCCAGGTCTACATGTGACCCCGTACCAATCAGTGCAATAAATGTTGGCTTAGCCAACAATACCTACATCCCATGAACTAATTATAAAAGAGCCTGGAATTTGTTTCATGTCGCTTTTAGCATCGGTATTAGGGAGAGTGGAAGCTGTGCCGTTGGGAGGGTTTACACATGAAACATGCTGAAGCTGGTATTCTAGCAAGCTGAATAACAAGGGAAGGAGGGACGATTTTAAAGTAAATAGTGCAGGCAATGGAATCAAATTTGGAAAAGTTTGGCAAATCAAAAGAGTAGAGACAAGACAATAGAGAGAAGTATTAATATGGTAAATGATAGGAAGGGGTAGAGAGTTCAAATCTAGAAGTGAATCAATCAGTAGAAAAGGCTAATGGTTTCAATAATAATAAATCAAAAAAAGGTTCTGCATCTGAATGCATGCAGCTTTTGAAATAAAGCAGATTAGCTGATAATGCAAATAGAAATAAATGAATGCAATCTGATAGCCATGGACAGAGATATGGCAGCTGAATAACACAGAATGGGACCTGAATATTGAGCTTGCAGTGGATGTTTAGGAAGGGGAGAAAGCACAGAAAAATTGGAGGGATGGTTCAATGAATTAGTAACAGTAATGGCATAATAGAGAAGTACTTACTTTTGGGAAACCAGGATGTAAAAGCAGTTCCGATAGAGCTGAGAAATCTAATGGTAAGAAGTTTCTTGTAGGAGTAGTGTACAGGATCCTGACAGTAACTGCACACTACAATGGAATATGAAATAACCGCACAGAGGCTGGTATCCCCTCCCCAAATCACTCTTTATTTACATGTGCACGATATATTAGCTGTGACCAGCCAGCTCAGTCAGTCCCTGAAGTCCTCTGAATCCCTGGTTTCTACCTGTCAGACAGGGCTCTCTGGCCCAGATCAATAACCTCAATTGAGGACCTCATAATCAATGAGATCCACCTATTGCTACATTGTATTAGGGAAGAAATAATGGGAGATTTTCAGAATGATATACTAACAATCATGGGGCTTTTAATCTGTGCATAACCTAGAAAAAAAATCCGGATCGGCAAAGGCACCCTTGAAGAGGCATTCTTAGAATGTTTTCGGGGTAGTTTTGTAGAACAGCGTGTTCTGGAGCTGACCAGGGAGCAGGCTATGGGCTCAGTGGTTAGTTCTGCTGCCTCACAGCACCAGAGGCCCAGGTTCAATTCCACCCTCGGGCAACATTCTCCCTGTGTCTGCGTGGGTTTCCTCCGGGTGGTCTGGTTTCCTCCCACAGTTCAAAAATGTGCAGGCTAGGTAAATTGGCCGTGCTAAATCACCCATAGTGTTCAGGGATGTGTAGATTAGGTGGGTTTATAGGGAGATGGGTCTGGGTGGGATGCTGTATGGGTTGGTGTGGACTTGTTGGGCCAAAGGGCCTGTTTCCACACTGTAGGGATTCTATGATCAAATATACCAGACGTGGCATTTTCCAATGTGATAGTTAGATAAGGTTAATGAATAACCTTTTATGGAAAGCACCATAGGTTGCAATGACCATAATATAATTGAATTTCAAATTCAGTTTGAAGGAGAGAAGAATAGATCCTTACTTAAGGGCAATTATAAAGAGATAAATGTAGATTTAACTAAAGTGAACTGTGAAAACTGAATTAAGAGATAAGGCAGTAGAGATGTGGTGTCTAAAATTTAGGGAGACATTGCAGAATAGAAAGGATAGTTACAGTCAAATGAGACAATAAAATTTCAAAGCAAGGGCCCAACATCTGTGGTTAGCCAAATGTTAAAGATGGATGGGTGGAAGGTCATGGGATTGATAGAATTTACAAAAAACCTGCAAAGATTAACTGAATGATTGATTAATAAGGAGGGACACCTAGACAATTAGAGAAAACAGATCAAAATCTAAAAGCATATAATAAGAATTTCTACAGATATTAAAAAAAAAGTTAACATGGTGAGCATCGGTCCTATCAAGTGAGTCTAGGAATTATGAAAAATACACAAAACAGACATAAACTGAACAGGCACTTTGCATCAGTCGCAAACCATTTCCACTCCCCCTCCCATCCTCTTGATGACATGTCCATCATGGGCCTCCTGCACTGCCACAATGATACCACCCGAAGGTTGCAGGAACAGCAACTCATATTCCGCCTGGGAACCCTGCAGCCATATGGCATCAATGTGGACTTCACCAGTTTCAAAATCTCCCCTTCCCCTACTGCATCCCTCAACCAGCCCAGTTCGTCCCCTCCCCCCACTGCACCACACAACCAGCCCAGCTCTTCCCCCCCACCCACTGCATCCCAAAACCAGTCCAACCTGTCTCTGCCTCCCTAACCGGTTCTTCCTCTCACCCATCCCTTCCTCCCACCCCAAGCCGCACCCCCCGCTACCTACTAACCTCATCCCACCTCCTTGACCTGTCCGTCTTCCCTGGACTGACCTATCCCCTCCCTACCTCCCCACCTACACTCTCTCCACCTATCTTCTTTACTCTCTATCTTCGGTCCGCCTCCCCCTCACTCCCTATTTATTCCAGTTCCCTCCCCCCATCCCCCTCTCTGATGAAGGGTCTAGGCCCGAAACGTCAGCTTTTGTGCTCCTGAAATGCTGCTTGGCCTGCTGTGTTCATCCAGCCTCACATTTCATTATCCAGGCACTTTGCATCAGTTTTCCCTGCAAAGGGTATAAATAGTATCCTAGAATGTGATCAGGAAATAGAAGGAATGGTGGAAATCAATAATACAACAATCACCAAGAAAACGATACAGTGTAAATTGTTGTGAGCTGCTAAGTCCCTCACTCCAAATGGATTTCATCCTAGGGTCTTAAAAGAAATAGTTAATGGGATAATTGATACATTGATATTAATTTTCCAAAACCCTTCAATCAGAAAGTTTTCATTAGATTGGAAAACATAAAATACAGCTACTTTAGTTGGAAACGGAGAGAGACTGATGCAAGAAATACCGGTTAGTTTACTGTCTGTCATTAGGGAGCCTGTTAGAAGCCATGATTCACAATGTAATAGCAGGACACTTATAAAAGTTCAAGGTAATCTGGTTGAGTCAACATGGTGTTCAGAAATTAAAACCTTTTTAAACCTTTCTTCTTTGAAGAAGTAACATGTGCTGTGCATAAATGAGACCCAGTGGATGTCTGCTTAAATTCCCAGAAGGTATTTGCTAATGTGTCACATTGAAGGTTATTATTGAAAATAAGATATCATGGTGTAAGGGTAACACATGGACATGGACAGAAAATTGGCTGGCTAATGGAAACACAGAATAAGCATAAATGGGTCATTTTTAGTTAACAGAATATATTGAGTCAAATGTCATAGGAATTCATGATGGGACCTCAACTTTTTACAATTTATATGAATGATTTGGGGGAAGCCACCAAAGCTTTAGTTATTAAATTTGCTGAAGTTGTAATTATAAGGTGGCTGTAAAGGAATACAGATATGTTAAGTAAGTGAACAAAAGGTCTAAACAATGGAGTATATTGTGTAAAAAATGTGTAATTGTCCATTTTGGCATGAGGTATAAAAAAGAAACAAGTTAACTAAATGGACATATGTTGCTAAGGACAGAGATTTGGAAGGATCTAGGTTTCCAAGCGCATGAATCACAAAAGTTAAGTACACAGGCACAGCAAGTAGTTAGGAATGCTCACATAATGCTAGCATTTATTTCAAGGGGAAATTAATGAAAAAAAAATGTTTACGTCCATGGCATTTGTGAGGACAGCCTAATAGTGTAGAAATTCAAAAGGACACTGACATAGCCATGGAAGATACAGTTCAATGCTGAGAAGTGTGAGGTGATACACTTTGATACAAAGAACATGGAGAGATACAATAAAATAAAGGATACTACTACAAAGGGTGTGCGGGAGCAGGGTGATCTGAATGTATATGCACATAAGTCATTAAAGTTGTGAGGACAGGTAAAGAAAGAGAGACAGCTATTTCTAATATAGTATTCTAGCGTTCAGTGATAGAGGCTTAGAGTGGCAGAGCCTGAAATTCAGATGAACGTGCATACACAATGGTTAAGTCCTTACAAGCATACTGTGTACATTGTTGAGCACCACACTTACAGGAAAGATGTGAACACATTGAAGAAAGTGCAGAAGAGATTACAAGAATTATTCCAGGGATGAGACACTTTCAGGTAGAAGCAAATTACTGCAGATGCTGGAATCTGTACTGAAAACAAAAAAAATGCTGGAAATCACAATGGGTCAGACAGCATCCGTGGAGGGAGAGCAAGTTAATGTTTCGAGTCCAAATCACTCTTCATCAGAGCTGATGTGAAGTGTGGAGGGGACAGCATTTATGCAAAGGTGAGGGGATGAAAAGTTTTGGTGGATATGGGTGTGTTGGCGCAGTACTGGTGGAGGAAGGGTGTTGATTAAGTGATCGGAATGTGAGAATGGAGAACAATGGTACGTCTAACTGCCAGAGTGGAAAGAACATACAGTCCCGCTGGGGTGGGGGGGGAGGGAGGGGAGGGAGGACATGGTGACAGAGAATATAACAAGTAAAGCTAAAAGAAGGGGATGGAATCAGAGTGGGTTCACCATCTGAAGGTATTGAACTCAGTATTAAGTCCAGTGTCATGATTAGGTGCCACTTCCAGATAGACAAAAGATTAGAGAAGTTGGGACTCCTTTCCTTGGAAAGGAGAAGGGCAAGAGGAGATTCAATGGAAGTTTTTAAAACCAACATGGTCCTGGCAAGACTACATGGGGACCAAGTATTCTCACTCATAAATGAATTAAGAGGCAGAGTTTTAATGCATTTTGCAAATGAGAGGTGAGAAAAAGCTTTTTCACTCAGCTAGTACAGTAGTTAGGGTTTGGAATGGACTGCCTGTAAGTGTGGCTGAGTGGATTCCTTCTGCATTGTAATAATTCTCTGATTGTGGACCCATCTCTGAGTGGAGCTAGCCAGCAATCTCTGAAATACTTGATTCATGAAGCTGCTACATGAGAATACAAAACTGGATTGATGTGGCAGATTATCAGCACATGTTCTGGAAATTTTTTTTGCATGTACAGGTTTTCACAACTTATGAAAATAATATTTGGCACGAGATATTTTACATTTTCAGTGTTAAACAGACATTTTTGCTATCGGTAAGAATTAGGTTTCAAAAAGTATTTTTAAAAATCTCCTGCCCGTTCCTGGATATTTTAATTTTGTAAATGGTGAAGCTTTGGGTGCAGCATCTCAGACACAGAAAATACATGGTTTTGATCAATATATTGGAACATGTGCTAAGCACAATAGTTAAGTACCAGATATGCTGAAAATCTTGAGTAAGAACAGAAATTTCTGGATATATCCAGAAGGTCTGGCAGCATCAGTAGAGATTGAAACAGAGTTAATGTTTCAGAAATTTTAATCAGAAATAGAAAGTGTTCGGGATGTAAATAGGGCAGAATATGACCAACAAATGAGGAAATGTATGATAAGGTGGAAAATATCAGCAATTAAATAATAAAAATAATGATGGTGCAAGGACAAAAATAGTGAAGCAAAAATTGGGCAAGAAATTAATAATGTGTTGACAGGAAGCATAAATGTGAAAATATAGAATGATAATTGTGGGTCAAAGGGCATGGACTGTGCTGTACTGTTCTATGTTCTAATTAACAGCTATCAATTAAAATCAAAGAAAAAAGGTGGGAGCAGGGATTATAGCTTAAAGTGCTTGATTCTCAATGTTGAGTCAGGAAGGTTGTAAAGAGTCTGATTTAAAGTTGCGGTGCTGTTTTTCAACATTTTGTTTGACCTTCTCCAAATAAAGCTAAAGAATTGAGAACAGGAATGGAAAGAAGACTTAAAATGACAGGCAACTGGTTCTTCCCCTCCCCCGTTTCTGATGAAGGGTCTGGGCCCGAAACATCAGCTTTCCTGCTCCTCTGATGCTGCTTGGCCTGCTGTGTTCATCCAGCTCGACACCTTGTTACCTCGGATTCTCCAGCATCTGCAGTTCCCATTATCTGTTGCTTCCAAACTTGTTTAGTTTGGTAGTAGTACTATTTTTAGGGTTGGTTTGGTTTATACAGACTTCAGTCATTCCCCTAGGTGAAGAAGAACAGTGGATGAACAGGGCCATTTGTAAAAACAAGCAAATGAAGACAGTCTGGCTATTGACCTATCAGGCTAAGCATCAGCTGCAGAAAGGACAGTATCACTGTTTGAAGTTAGAATTGAGGAAATCGAGAGATACGGCTCGGACATTTCTAATGAACTGAGGTAAAATAGTCACTCAGGAAAACAGGCCCCTTACTTACCTCACACACTTACAACTACTCCTTCTCCGGACCACTTATACTTAACTCATGTATGTATGTTTTGATAGCACCTATCGTAGTGTCTGTTAGGACCTTTGGATTACAAAATTCAGTAGTTGACTGCAGTGAAGAGGGGGCATGGTTTGCCTCCTCTGATGCTACTGCACTATGAAAGAAGTGAAGGAAAACAACCTGATGGGAATCCCCTTTCAGAAATGGGGAGCTCTCTTCTTCTGTAAAAAGAAGGGCCAGAATAGCAATCCATATGAAATTGCTACACCTTGGAAAGTCCTGACCAATGTATCATGCTACAATATGTCACTTCACTGTGTTTGAAGTAAGGGTTCAGGAAGATCATTACTGAAATGTTGTTCTATTTCTGACATTCACTACAGATTATTTGATCACTCCTCTGAGATGGAACCAGCATTTGGAGGTTTCCTAGTGGCACTGTTGAACTTAAGATGTCAACATTCAAGAAGACATCAATTACAACATCTTCATCAAACCCAGGAAGAGGAGATACTTCATGTGGCAGCCATACCAGCTTCCAGAGAGAGAAGGAGCAGCTTACGAGGAGAAGGATGAGAGCCAGAATCCACCTACCTTGCTGTCATTTCTATTGACTTTCGTAGAAACAGTGCGGGTGAAGACTAACGACATTCCAGACCATTGTTGTGGAATTGTGTCATCTGCTGGGCCTGATGGACTGGGTAACCATCCCAATCTAGTGCCTACCAAAGTCACAGTTGACCTTGAATTTTTCTATGCCAGTGGATTGTTCTAAGGAGCAACTGAGCATCTGTGCAGCATCTTCCACTGTTCAGAGCACAAATGCATCCAGGATGTCACAGATGCGAATTTCACTAGTACATTTCCTTCCATTATGATGAGGAGAGTCAAGCAGCTCAGGCAGCAGGATTTGCTAATATCCCTGGCTTTGCCTAGCTTCAGAGCTCTGCAGACAGTACCCACGTTGCTTTAAGAGAACCCTACGACCAATCTGCATAGTTTGTCAACAAGTAAAGTCTTCGATTCCATCATTGTTAAGCTCAACTGCAATCATGATGCCAGATTCTGGAGGTGAGTACGAAATACTTTTAGAGCTGCCACAATGTGAACATACTGGAGAATTCTCATGTACCTACCTTCCTTTAAGATCTTGGACTGTACAGGAATAGCTACTGAGAGAAAAGGGCTATCACCTCAAACACAGGATGATGATATAATGCTTACCATGTTTCTACCATGACCATAGTGGAACACAGCAAAAGTATTTTTAAGATCAACTTTTGCTGTTTAGACTCCATTGAAGCTTTGTAGTTTTGCCTAGAAAGAGTGTTCTACGTTACTGTAGCATTCTGTGCCCTTGTCAAATGAAGTTGACAAAGGGGGAATGTCCTGGGTGCAGACCAAATGAGAACAGTCCTCTATGGATGAGGGTAAGGAAACTGATTGGAGTGACATCCATGAGATTTTGTTGGAACCTTGCACTATGGAACTTGTGAAGCCAGACAGAACATCATTGAGTATTGCTTCCAGGAAGAATGAGGTGAGTTTAGACTGAGTTTTATTGTGTTACTTTCTGTTTAGGTATATGGCAAGCAGCCCTTTGTCAGTGTACATTTCTTGAGGACGTGTAATTCTGCTCTCATTGAATTTTTGTATTTTGTTTTCTTTTCCTTCCTTCAACTGCTCTCCCTGAAAATAACCTGCACTTTGCAGGTTAGAGCTTCATGGAATTTTATAGCTCAGAAGATGGCCCAATGGCCCATGTTTGCTCCTTGATACCCTGCCTTGAGTAATCACAATGTCCTTCCGATAGTCAGCAGGATGGCCACACAGTACTCAAATACGATCCAAATAATAGCTCTATCATAGCTTCCCTGCTTTTCTGTTCAGTAGTTTGACTAATAAAGACAAGTATTCCACATGCCGCCTTAATAATCATATCTACCTGACCTATTGCCTTTCAGGATATTTTAACATTCACAACAAGTCCCCTCTAATCCACAGTACTCCTTTCCATCTTATGATTCATTATGTACTCTCCTTCCTTGTTAGTTCTCCCAAAATACATCATCTCACCAATATCAGGATTAAATTGCATCTGCAAAAACACAGAATTTATTGGAAAAGCTCAGCAGGTTTGGTGGCATCTGTGAAGAAAAAAATCAATTTTGGGTCCAGTGACCCTTCTTCAGAACTGATGATTGCTGGGAAAATGTTGGTTTATACGCTGGATGCTCTAATCCACCCTTCCTTCACATCCAACATCTGAACCCCCAACTCTTTTGCCCCCCCCCCACCCCTACCCAACAGCCCCACAGCACCTTCCCTTGCAACCTTAACATAGTATCTTATAAACAATGCCCCACTCACCACCATCACCATATATGTCCTATCCCACCAGCTGGACAGACCCGGCAGTGGTATACAGTCAGGAGGCTGTTGCTGTAGGGGTCCTCAGCATTGACTCTGGACCCCATGAAGACTCATGGCCTCAAGTTAAACATGGGCAATGAAACCTCCTGCTGATTACCACATACTGTTCTTCCTCAGCTGATGAAACTGTATTCCTCAGTGTTGAACAACACTTGGTGCTTCCCCTAAGGATGGCAAGGGCAGAAAGTGTACTCTGGGTGGGGGATTTCAGTGTTCACCACCAAGAGTGGCTCGGCAGCAGTATGACTGACCGAACTGGTCGGGTCCTAAAGGACATAGCTGTTACACTGGGTCTGCAACAGGTGGTGTGGGAACCAACAAGAGGGAATAAACATATTTGACCTCATCCTCACTAATCTGCCAGCTGCCATTGCATCTCTCCATGACAGTATCGGTAAGAGTGAACATCGCAGTCCTTGAGGAGATGAAGCCCCACCTTCGCATTGAGAACAATCTCCATGGTGTTGTGTGGCACTATCACCATGTGGGGCGGCACGGTGGTGCAGTGGTTAGCACTGCAGCCTCACAGCGCCAAGGACCCGGGTTCGATTCCCACCTCGGGCGACTGTCTGTGTGGAGTTTGCACATTCTCCCCGTGTCTGCGTGGGTTTCCTCCGGGTGCTCCGGTTTCCTCCCACAGTCCAAAGATGTGCAGGCTAGGTGGATTGGACATGCTAAATTGCCCATAGTGTTCAGGGTTATGGGGGCATGGGCCTGGATGGGATGCTTCAAAGGGCGGTGTGGACTTGTTGGGCCGAAGGGCCTGTTTCCACGCTGTAGGGCATCTAACTTAATCTAAATGGGACAGACTTCTAGCAACTCAAGACTGGGCATCCATGAGGCAATGTGGGCTACCAGCAGCAGCACAATCTGTAACCTCATGGCCCAGCATATGCCCTACTTAACCATTACCATTAAGCCAGGGAATCAGCCCTGATTCAATGGAGAGTGCAGGATGACATGCCAGGAGCAACACAAAGTGTACCTGAAGATGTGGTATCAACCTGGTGAAGCCACCAAACAGAGCTACTTGCACACCAAACAGCAAAAGCAGCAAGTGATTGATAGAGCCAAGTGATCACACAACCAACTAAGTGACCAGATCTCAGCTCTGTCGTCCTGCCACGTCCAGTAGGGAATGGTGGTGGACAATTAAACAACTCCTCATATGATTAAAGAGCCCAGCACATCACTGTAAGAGACAAAGCTGAAGCATCCACAGCACTTCAAAACCAGCCTTCAGCCAATTTGATTCACTCCACATGATATCAAGAAACGACTGGAGACACTGGATACTGCAAAGCCACAGGCCCTGACAACATCCGGCAGTAGTACTGAAGACTTGTGCTTCAGAACTCACCGCTCCCCTAGCCAGGCTGTTCCAGTACAGTTACAACACTGGTATCTACCTGACAATGTGGAAATTTGCCCAAGTATGTCTTGTACATAAAAAGCAGGACAAATACAACCCAGCCAGTACCTGCCCCATCAGTGTACTCTCGATCGTCAGTAAAATGATGGCAGGGGTCATTAACAGTGCTATCAAGCAGCACCTGCTGATATAACCTGCTTACTGATGCCCAGTTTGGGTTCTGCCAGGGCCACTCAGCCCCTGATTTCATTACAGTCTTGGTTCAAACATGGAGAAAAGAGCTGAATTCCACAGGTGAGGTAAGGTGTGACAGCCCTTGACATCATTCGAGGAGCTCTTGCAAAACTAGATCAGTGAGTACCGGGGGAAAACTGTCTGCTGGTTGGAGTCATATCTGACACATAGGAAGATGTTCGTGGTTGTGGGAGGTCAGTCATCTCAGCTCTAAGACATCTCTGCAGGAGTTCCTCAGGATAGAGTCCTAGGCCCAGCCATCTTCAGCTGCTTCATCAATGACCTTCCCTCCATCATAAGGACAGAAGTAGCAGGTAAATCAGCAACTGTGTGAGGTAATGTTATGCCCCTGGTCAACGTGCTTTGATGTCTTGTGGTGACAGGAATTCAGAATTTACCTGGAGTGAGGCAATAGTGGACCCTTCCCCGCAGCCATCTGTGTTCAGGAGATTGGTGTGAGGACGCCCACCTCCTGAATCCATTGAATCAGGTGGATCAGATATAAGTCAGACCAGATAAGAAACGTTAATTACCTTCCCTAAAGGAGGTTAGTGAGCTTGAATGCGATGATGTACTTGCATAATGGTCACTGTCACTGATTCGAGATTTATTTAATTAACAGATTAGTCAGCTGCTATGATGGGATTTGAACTGCAATCTCGAGCTCATTAGTTTTGTGACATCAATGCAAGGTCCTGACCTTTTATTCCTGGATTGGGTCTGCAGAGATGGAAGGATTTATGATATTGCAAACATGACCTTTAGTAACACTCCCCACTTACAGATTCAGACTGTCTGGATTGGAAGTCAAATGTGAAGACAAGGGAAGAGCTGAGGAAGCAGGTATTTTCGACTCGTTGGGGATCTAGCACTGTGCCCACAATTTAAAATAAAAGTATCCAAATCTCAGTCTCTCAGTCCCCTCAATCACTTTCACTCCCATGATCCAACACCAGCAACTACTGTCACCTTAAAGAGTTAAACCTGTAATCTTCTGATCTGTAGTCAGACATGTTATCCAATGCACAATGTATGTGACAATGGATGACATGTCTGACAACAGATCAGAAGATTTAGGTTTAACTCCTACCTGTCTTAATTGAAATTTGCAACATTTCTGTACATCCAATTTCACCTTACGCCATCTACTAATTTCCAAAACTCCCCCACACCTCCATGCCAAATGCTATATCTATCCCCCACAAAACCTCATGGCAACTTAGTACATACTTGTGGCAATCACGCTTTCCTACCTCATTGACCATGCCATCACATTGAGTATCCACAAGTACCCAGAGACCTATGTTATGGACCAGACCACAACCACTCAAAACATATCATAAAAATAGCCTAAAGCAAAAACTTTATCTTATTTAAAAGCAAGTGTAAGGCACTGCATTCCAGATGTGATTGGATTGGTCAAATCGTTAGGCTTCATACAAAGCACATATTATTCTTTCCTCACAGTTAAAATACAAACAAAAAAACAAATCTGCATAACTTTAACTCTATCAAAGATACTTAAAATATTATTTAATAGCTACTCATCAACTATTCCAAAATGGCAACATCCCATAAACAAACCCTTGGCAAAGACAGGTTCAGCAAAACAGATTTCCATCCTTTGCTATCTCCTCCAGTCCAGGAGAAGGAACACAAACAGAATGAATCTAGTAGCAGAGAGATAACTGAAGCTTTTGCACGAGCATAGAGAAAGTTGTATCTAGCAGTTTCTACTGCAAAACCCCAAATTCAACTGGTGAAAGCAAAAACTAAAACCCTGGGTCTGCCTACCCATGTTTCTTTTGCCTAATTTAAGAGCAGCTATTTACTCTACTTTCCATGGAGCAGATACCTCAGCTCTAAGTTTACCACACTCCTCTTGAAGAGAAACAGGACAGAACAAATTCCACATTTTGTCACACACAGAAAAGGAAGTAAGCTTCCATTGTTTGCATTAATATTTTGCAGAGAAAAGTGTTCTCTTTCATTAAAATGCATTTTGATGGGTGTTGACATTTCTTGACTTGTCTGTTTATTTCTTGACAAGTTAACATTTCTTGACATTTTGATAAGTTCGACAGTTCCAACGGATTTATCCACATTTTGTCATGAAATCCTCTCTGTAGTTAACAACCTGACAGGCTCTGTCTCCTGGAAGATTCCCAGACCTTCATGCTGAAGGTGTCTTGGGATCATAGCAACAATAAAACATCAGCTTGGAAAAGGGACCTCCTGTCTATCCAAATAAAATTAACTGAGAATAGTCCTACTCTTGCCTCCAAACTTTATACATTTTGTGCTCTATATATTTCAGTCAACAGGGACTACAAAATCACATTTGACTGAGGCAGCTGAACATTTAAACGGCCAAGCATATGTACATGCAGACTATGAACCTAGGCCAACGCGCTGCCGCTCAAAAGGAGAATGTTAGGTTATGGAGACAGTATTTAGGATTCCTGATATCTTCTGTCATTTTTGCTGAAATGGAGAGCCGCACCACATGGCAAAAATATGGACAAAGGATTTCTGTATGTTTAAAATAATTGCAATAATTTGTAAGGTGCAAAATTATGAAAACTGGCTTGTCTGACATGCCTTTTCAATATTTGTTGGGTTCTGAAGCAGTTCGTCTGCATGTCTTCACAATATCTACATTTCCATGATTAATTTTTAAAGAATTTTAGTATGTACTGGCATCTTTAGTGTAACATTCAGTTGGTCCATGCTTTATTAAGTCTGTTTATTATCCATCTTTACTGTGGTTGATTAGTGAACTGCAAGAAAAGTAAACAAAGTTAGAAACTAGTTGCTATAAGTATGAAAAAGCAGACATTTCAAAGTAGAGAGAATAAATTCCAGTCATGCACATATAAGCCTCTCTATGGTCTCTGCATAGCTCTGAGAGATAAAATGTACAAGACTTCCTTCAGGCTATGGGTTGAGGGTGGGTACTTACTTAACTGGTCACTTCTGGGACAAAGACTAAGGGACTACCATGACCACTTCCAGGGCCTTGACCCAGAACTGAAGCTGATGTTGAAATTGTCACCCAACAGATAAAATTCAGACTGATCGCTTTCATTCTTGCAACAGTACAGATTCTGAAGGAAGAGTCAATAACTCCATTACCTATGCTGATTAAGGACAGTCTATTGCTCTAATTTCAGTGTGTCTCTGTGTGTGTGGGAAAGGAGGTGGGAGGTAAAGCTGAGTCAACATTATCAGGTATCAATACACGTGATCAGGACTTTGAGCGACCGAATTCAGAGGTGCAACATATGCTACTTGATGTTTACATTAAGAATGAGAGGTGGCAAACCGTGTCTTGGTTGATTTGGACCCATTTGTGGTTCACTTGAAGCAGCTGTTGGCTCTCCAGAAGCTTATTTTGAATCAACATAAGCAGTTGTTGGTTCCGCAAAACAGCTGTTGGATTTGCTGAATGAGCGCTTGGGCCAGTCTGTGCCAGATTTTACCTTGCCAGTGCCAGCTGACACATGCATGGAATTCATCCCACTTGGTGTCCAAACAAATCAATTTGCTGCAATTTAAAAAGTCAGCAGTTTCTAAGCATTCTCTGAGATCGGTTATAACCTTGTCCAGGAGAGTTAATTCTGCCTGTGGGGGATTGGGGCTGGCAGAGGGAGAATGTGGATTGAGGATGGTCAGCTTTCTTCTCCAAGGAGGTGATGCAGGATATTGGTGTCTGTAGCTTATAGGAGCACGTAACAAAACAATTAATACTGTCTGCACATCATGTCTTATGAGTATATGGAAACCAAGCAAAAATCTGATACAATGAATGGTTTAAGCTGAGTTGCAGTTCTAATAAAGAACAAAATTAACAAAATTTCTCCATAATGTCCAAGGATGTGTAGACTAGGTGGATTAGCCTTGTTCAATGTTGGGTTGGAGGGCTACCGTTGGGGGTGGGGTGGGGGGGGCGAGGAGGAGGAGGAGGAGGAAGGCACAGTAGGAAGCACTTTGGAGGGGTGTGGTCTTGATGGGCTGAATGATCTCTTTTCACCCTGTAGGGATTCTGTGATTCTATACTGTGGAATGATTCGTTGCTTTTTGCCAAAGGAAGATCAGGAGAGCAAATTAGAAGGAAGCTAAAGGTACGGGGCAATCTGTATCTTGCAGTTTCCTTGGTTCATTGGTGCAGCCTGTGTTATGTGTGGTTTCAGAGTTCAAAAGATCCTTTTACATTTATGAAAGTCAGAGTAAAGAGATTCAGTGTGATAACTAAAAAAATTAGAGTGGCAGAGAAAGACTCATGACACCAGGTACAACAATGTTTGGAGACCCGTGGTTTGCGTGACCACTGTGCAAAGTTCTGTATCTGAACCTTGTAGGGAAATAGAGGACAGCCCTGTCTAATCAGATCTGTCTAATCAATTTACCTCTCTACCGTGACTGCTTCTCATACACTTCACAGGAGAATGCTAGCTCGTCTGCTCAATGCTAGATGCTGAGCAAAGTTTTTGAAGCTGTCATCGAGTTGGAAAATAAAATAAGAACAGGAGCAAAAACAAAACTAAGAATCTAGTTCTGTGATAAAGCTAGATTGTGCAGTGTGAGATCTGCACTGTTATGAGTAAACAGTAAGAGGCTTTATTGAACATAACCATTTATAGAGAACGGTAAGAGACAGCATCTTATCTGAGGCCCTGCAGAGCCAGGCACAAGTTCATGTGGTCTGATATCACTATGAAATTTTTCCTTTCATACATGTTTAGTAGCTGTGCTTAAGCAAAGAGAAAAGCCCATCTGAAACCAGCTCATGATCTAAGGGAATATGTTGTGTCTGGTGTTTTTTAGCTGGTCACATCTGGATTTGTACTCATGCATGCTTGTATATAAAACAACTTGAGCTCTATGTTAACCATCTCATTTGTCTTTATTTTTATACAGCTCTTGCCCACTTGACATGCCCTATCCCCACCACAATCTCCCCTCACAGCTCCTGCCTCTCCACTCCCCAACCTCACAATCTCTATCCCCTGTCTGAATATCCACACTCTCACGGACTGTCCTCCTGAATTCCCACACACGACTCCTGCACCTCCCAACTCACCTGCACCTTCACAGCTCCCCATGTCCATGCACACCTCACAGCTGCCATCACTGAGTCACCACCCTTACAGCTCCTCACCATTACAGCTGTCCTGCACAGAATAAAGAGCCCTAAACCTGCAGATTTAAGTGCTGAATAGACCACTTCAAATTAATAAGGAGAATTAAATCAGGCGGATAAAGAGGTTGCAGTGGGGCACTTAGAAATGCTTATTACAATCAGGTGGCAACAGTAGCTTTTGTGAAAAAGACAGTGTTTTTGACTAATTTATTAGAATTGAGGAAGTAACAAGTGACATGGATGGAGGTGAACCTTTTGATGAATTGTATCGTGGTTCAATTAATCTCTGAATTAATAGTCTAGTTAATACCGCTAGGCCATAACTTCTGCATTGCATTTGTTGCCAGCCTTTTTGCACAGTTCTTCTTTGATTATTCATCTCCCTATAAATCCTTTGGTATTCCAGTTGATTTTCAAGTGTATTTTCTGCCTTACACCTGTCGTAAGCATATATTTTCTTTGTAATGTTAATTTCTAACTCCCTTGTCATCCAGGGAATGTTGGATTTGCTTGTCCTACTTCTTTTTGTTGGAGGGAAGACACCTCAACTGTGCTCAACCACCTGCTCCTTAATGTAGTCCATTTTTCAATTACTGATCTTCCCACCAACCTCTCATTCTAATCCATCCTGCTCAGCTCTGTTTTAGCTGTATTTAAGCAGTTAAAAAGAAGTTCACTTCACTGATTCCTGGGAACGAGGGGGCTGTCTTATGCGGATAAATTGGACAGATTGGCCCTATGTCCATTGGAGTTCAGAACAATGATAAGTGATCTCATTGAAACATGTAAAAGCTTGAGACTTAACAAGATGGATTTTGAGAGAATGCTGGCCCCAGAGAAATCAGACAAGGGGTCTTAGTCCAAGAGCAAGATGACTTTCCTTTAGGACAGAGAGGAAGAGAAATCTATTTCTTTCAGAGGACGAGAACCCATGGAATGCCCTTCCTCAGAGTATGGTAAAAGTAGGCTCATGAACCTTTTTTTTAAAAGCAGAGATAAAAAGATTCTTGATTAACACAGGAGTCAAAGGTTATGGAGTGTAGCCAGGAAAGTGGAGCTGAGGCCACATCCAGATTAATGGCAATCATACAGAATGGGAGAGTCACCTAAAGGAGCCAAATAACCTAACTCTGTTCCCAATTTGATTGTGCATATGCTCATATTTTATCTGGGTTTGACTGTAGCATTCCCACTTCTACATCAGAAATTTGGAAATAGGATGCACGCTAATATTCTAGTGTCACAGAGAGTATACGTAGATACAGCAAATCTGTCAGTGGTGACAAATTCCAGTCAGCATATTAAGTAGAGGTCCAACTTTTCCTCTTGACAGCATATAGGAAATCCCATCACATTATTCTGAACAATTCATATCTTCGTATTGTTAATACATTACTGTTTGTGGGAGCTGGTTATGAGCAAATTGGTGTCACATTTTCTACATTACAACACTTCAAAAAATACTTCAAAGAAATCAACCATAAACAGTTTTGCAATATGCCTTTGTCATAAAGGCATTACATAAATGCAGTTATTTCTTTTCCTGTGGCAAATACCCCAAAAATACCCACCATTGAAAGGAAAACTGATAAGCTATAAGAATTAAACAATAATGAAAGAATGTTAATGGTTTGGAATGTGCAGAAATCTGGAGCTTAGTCCCTGTATGTATCAGTTACAATTCTTCAGAAAGCAGCTGAGCTGTGTTCATGAACATGATATTGTTTCTGTCTATATATTCATCATTGAATGCAAAGAAGTAGTTTCTTTTAAAACATAGACATGAGTAAAAATAACTCATTTGTCCCTTATAAAACTCTGGTTAAAAAGAAAATCTGAAGTATTTAACTGTATTTTTGTCCAATTTTTGCTTGTGGATTTCAACCTATTTGAGCAATGAGCCATATAAAATATTTAGTTATGCAGATGCAGAGCAAAATCCAGCTGCGGTCTGTTCAGCTACTCCTGTTAAAGTTGTAAGAAGATGGTAATTCTGGCCGAGTAGCAGAATTCTGTGGGTCCTTTAATTTTAAATTAAAAATACAATTTTAACATAACTGCTAGTAGAACTGGTCTATCAGTTTTCAGCAACCGTATTATTTTGCTGTTCTGTCAAATATCTGAGACTGTTCACTTACTTTACAACGGTGACAGCAGCAGCTTATGATAATGTGCAGCATAAACATGAATCTACTACGATCTCTTCATCTCTGCAATTTTATCCTCTTGTGCATCCCTGATTTTCTTCCTTTCATTATTGGTGGAGATGTATTTAGCTGTCTAGGTTTAAGTTGTGATATTTCCTCCCTGACACTCACTACACCAATACCATCTTTCAAAAGGCACCTTAAATCTTGCCTCTTTGTCTAACCTGTTAGTCTTCCATCTTGATGTCCCCTTTTGTTGATTGGTGGTGTCAAATTTTTTTTTAAACACACCCGGTGACAGCCATGGGGCATGCCTTGCTGCGTTAAAGCCATTACGTGAATAAAGTTATTGTTAATTATTCCATGATAATAAAGTGTGAAGCTGGATGAACACAGCAGGCCAAGCAGCATCTCAGGAGCACAAAAGCTGTATTCTCCACCTGTATTCTGCATGCAGATGGCCTCAAGGCCCTCCGCTTCTTCCTGTCCCACAGGCCCGACCAGTCTCCCTCCACCGACACCCTCATCCACCTAGCCGAACTCGTCCTCACCCTCAACAACTTTTCTTTCGATTCTTCCCACTTCCTACAGTCAAAGGGGGTGCCATGGGCACCCGCATGGGCCCCAGCTATGCCTGCCTCTTTGTAGGTTACGTGGAACAGTCCCTCTTCCGCACCTGCGCAGGCCCCAAACTCCACCTCTTCCTCCGTTACATTGACTGTACCGGTGCCGCCTCTTGCTCCCCAGAGGAGCTCGAACAGTTCATCCACTTCACCAACATGTTCCACCCCAACGTTCAGCTTACATGGGCCATCTCCAGCACATCCCTCACCTTCCTGGACTTCTCAGTCTCCATCTCAGGCAACCAGCTTGTAACTGATGTCCATTTCAAGCCCACCGACTCCCACAGCTTCCTAGAATACACCTCCTCCCACCCACCCTCCTGAA
Organism: Stegostoma tigrinum; assembly: GCF_030684315.1. Taxonomy (NCBI): domain Eukaryota; kingdom Metazoa; phylum Chordata; class Chondrichthyes; order Orectolobiformes; family Stegostomatidae; genus Stegostoma; species Stegostoma tigrinum. The sequence goes on from NC_081359.1 coordinate 22,223,056, forward strand.
AAAATTCCATCCCCTATTCCCAATTCCTCTGCCTCTGCCGCATCTGCTCCCACGATGAGGCATTCTACTCCCGCACATGCCAGATGTCCAAGTTCTTCAAGGACCGCAACTTGCCCCCCACAGTGGTCAAGAACACCCTTGACTGCGTCTCCCGCATTTCCCGCAACACATCCTTCACACCCCGCCCCCACCACAACCGCCCAAAGAGGATCCCCCTCGTTCTCACACACCACCCCACCAACCTCCGGATACAACGCATCATCTTCCGACACTTCTGCCATCAACAATCCGACCCCACCACCCAAGACATTTTTCCATCCCCACCCTTGTCAGCTTTCCGGAGAAACCACTCTCTCCGTGACTCCCTTGTTCGCTCCACACTGCCCTCCAACCCCACCACACCCGGCACCTTGCCCTGCAACCAGAGGAAATGCTACACTTGCCCCCACACCTCCTCCCTCACCCCTATCCCAGGCCCCAAGAAGACTTTCCATATTAAGCAGAGGTTCACCTGCACATCTGCCAATGTGGTATACTGTATCCATTGTACCCGGTGTGGCTACCTCTACATTGGGGAAACCAAGCGGAGGCTTGGGGACCGCTTTGCAGAACACCTCCGCTCGGTTCGCAATAAACAACTGCACCTCCCAGTCGCGAACCATTTCAACTCCCCCTCCCATTCTTTAGATGACATGTCCATCATGGGCCTCCTGCAGTGCCACAATGATGCCACCCGAAGGTTGCAGGAACAGCAACTCATATTCCACTTGGGAACCCTGCAGCCCAATGGTATCAATGTGGACTTCACCAGTTTCAAAATCTCCCCTTCCCCCACCGTATCCCAAAACCAGCCCAGCTCATCCCCTCCCCCACTGCATCCCAAAACCAGTCCAGCCTGTCTCTGCCTCCCTAACCTGTTCTTCCTCTCACCCATCCCTTACTCCCACCCCAAGCCGCACCTCCATTTCCTACCTACTAACCTCATCCCACATCCTTGACCTGTCCGTCTTCCCTGGACTGACCTATTCCCTCCCTACCTCCCCACCTATACTCTCCTCTCCACCTATCTTCTCTCCATCTTCGGTGTGCCTCCCCCTCTCTCCCTATTTATTCCAGAACCCTTACCCCATCCCCCTCTCTGATGAAGGGTCTAGGCCCGAAACGTCAGCTTTTGTGCTCCTGAGATGCTGCTTGGCCTGCTGTGTTCATCCAGCTTTACACATTATTATCTTGGATTCTCCAGCATCTGCAGTTCCCATTATCACTGTTAATTATTCCATTCCTGGTTTTACCTGTCAACATTAAATTCTGGGAATATTCTACATGTCAATGAGACACAGACAGAGAAGCACTCATTGATATATCATTTCAAAGCAGAAAATGCTGAAAATACTCAACAGGTATACAGAGAAACAAAATTAGTGTTTTAATTCACTGACACTTTTGCTAAAACTGTTGAATTACTACTTCAAGCCTTTTTCAAGACTGATGAATGGCACTTAAGAAATAGCAAGCGAGAAAAAGGGAATGGAGAACAGACATGAACAGAAAAAGAAATGGAAGATGGGAGATGAATGAAAGTTAGGAGTGATGGCAGTGAGAAATTAACATGCCATGTTGATATGAATTATGTTGATACGTTGAATTATGAAACTAATTGTTCCTTGAGGATGGAATCTATGTAATTTGATTTTTATCAAGAAGTCACATAACATCAGGTTAGAATCCAACAGGTTTATTTGAAATCACAAGCTTTCTAAGCACTGCTCCTTCATCGGGAGCAGTTGGACCTGTTAGACGATAACCTGGTGGCGTGTGACTTCTGACTTTGTCCACACCAGCCCAACACTGGCATCCCTGCATTATACTGCTGTCCCCGCCCTCTTGGCTGCTTTAGCATCATGCCAGAAGTGATGAAGATTCCAGATGTCTGGTCGTTTGACAGATGCAGCAGATGGATGGGCAGAGGTGTTTCTCTGCTTTCTTTCTTCACTGTAGTCCATGATACATGACCATTCTGCTAAATCCATTGAAAATACCAAACACTTGGAGGTGTCACCTTCCATGTTGCAATGAATTTTGTTTCCTTTCTTCCTCCAATCTGCATTAAACCTTAACATGGTTCACGATGAGAAGGTTTGAGGTGAGATGTTTTAGCTGTCATGCACTATTTAAGACCCAGTTGAAACTTAGATAACAGGCATTTCCACAACCATTGAAGCCCAGAACTGAATCGGTTTTTGCAGTCAGTGGTGCTGGAATAGACATAATTTTTTTTGTCGTATTTCCCATACCCTTCTTGTGAAAGTGAGGAGAAACAAATCGGAGTATTCTCAACTTGGCAGGTTAGAGGGTCACTGAGTCAGTAGATGAGACAGGCAATGAGATAACACCTGGGCTGCAGTTACCTACAGCTGTTCAAACAAAATTAAAGAGGAAGCAGAGAAGGCACAAAGGTGATTTAGTAGAATGACTCCAGAGCTGAAATTTGATGCCTCTTGGGAAAATTTGAACAGGTCAAGCCTCCTTTTTCTAGGTGGGAGAAGACTGAGGGTTGATCTAATGGAAATTGAATAGATTATGTAAAGGTTGGGCAAGACTAGCCATAAAGTCATAGAGCCAGACAGCACTCTTCGGTCTAAGCAGCCCATGCTGACCATGATCCCAAAGTAAACTACTCTTGCATGCCAGCGCTTGGCCCATATCCCTCCAAACTGTCCCTATTCATGAACTTATCCAAATGCCTTTTAAACTTTGTAACTGTACCTGCATTCACCACTTTATCTGGCAGTTCATTCCACACATGGGCAACTTTTTGTTTAGAGAGTGGTTCATCATATCCTTTCGAAATCAATCTTCTCTCATCTTAAAATTATGCCAACCTAGGGAAAAGCCCCTTGTCATTAACCTTATTTATACCCCTCATGATTTTATAAACATCAATAAAGTCACCCCTCAACGCCTGATGCAAATCGTTTCTGAATCCTCTCCATTTTAATAATATCCTTCCTGTAACAGGGTGATCAGAATTGCACAAGGTATTCCAGTCAGAAAAAATTGTTTCCATTTATGGTTGAAACCACAACTCGGGCCTATAAATATAACAGTCACTAATCAAACAATAGAGATTTCAGGAGAAACTTACTTACACAGTGAAGAGTGTGAATGGTCATCTAAATTCATGTATATGAGGGAAAACTGGAAAAGTGCATGAAATAGAAAGAAACAGAAAACTGTAAACTGGCTGGGAGGAAGAACAATGGGACAGGGATTATGAGGAGGAGGAAACATCTCATGGGTCTACTGGGCTGAAGGGCCCGTTTCTTTCTTGTTCGGACTTTGTTGTGGCAGTAGCCAGGCCAATAGACTGGGTGATAACAATCTATAGGCTGAGGAATGATAACCAGAAGAATGGAACATATAGGGCCAGAGACAGGCCGGATTCTCCTCATAATACACCTGGCTTTGATGTGTTCGAAACTTCCCTTTGGGCAAGGTGAAATTTGACACAGAGTTAAAGTCATGTGTTAGCTAATATGTAGTAATATGTCAGCTGACAAGTAAACGTCTGAAGTCACTAATTACATACAGTTGGTTCTGGTATAAGGTGTGTTCCTTCAATGCTAACTGGCTTTAAAGCAATTGAAAAATTTAGAGTGCTATTTGTAGAAGACAAACTTTCCTTATCTGTATCAGCTATAATGTGATTGTTGCTCCATTAGCTTAAATGATACGGCTATTGTGCAAGTTTCTGATAACGCAAGATCGCACAATAACAGAACTATTGGGTTATTTTAGAACCGACGGTTTTGAGTGGAATTGTGTTTTCTGAGGCTAAATGTGGAGTTGGGATGTGAAATAACTTCACAGAGACTGGTATCCTGTCACCAAGTCATCCTTTATTTCCACATGAATAGTCCTTGACTTTAGTACTGCCTCATTCACAGTCAGGTACCAAAACGTCAGTATTTCTGACAATCTCCTTTTTAGATGTCCATCAGGGCTCCCTGATTGGACCAGATTAGTAGCTCCAATCAGGGAACTCTTCTATGACGTCCAGCTGGCTGACCTTGTTACAATCACTAGGCTTATGGTAGGTTTGCCACATCATTTATGTTCTTTCATTACATAGTTAAGCACGGTTAAAGTTTGGTAGGGGAGTGGGCACTGGAACCTCTTGGGCTTCAACTTCTGAGAAACACATTTAAAAGGAATGCCAGAAGATACATCACACTGCAACACAGCAATATCAGTGGATATCAGCTCATCAACCCCACCCTCCCCTGGCGATAATGGAGACTCTCCAGGAGTCACCCCTACAAATTCAGCGATACCTCCCTCGGCATTCTCCAGCAGGCTATTCAGGATAGAAGGTACGTATTGTTTCTGAGGGAAGAGGGCTGAGGGATCTTGATTTCACTGCAGGTGCTCTTGTCACCAGAACAGGTGAGGGAAGTGTCAGCAGGCATTCACAGGGAAGAAGAAAGACAGATGTTCTGGAATTGTGCTCTTGGGACACTGCAGAAGAGCCCTACCACATCATTTCATTTCCACTAGGGAGCTGGATGTCTCCAGCATATCACGCTGAGGAGCTAGGCATTTGAACCTGTGTAGGAGACCTGAACAGGTTAGGGCCATCTTTGGCCTTGGGCCATCAGACAACACCTAGTCACATGGTGACTCAATGGTTAGCACTGCTGCCTCATAGCACCATGGACCTGGGTGCTCTTCCAGCTTTGGGCAACTGTGTGGGATTTGTACATTCTCCCCAGCTCTGTGGGTTCCCACTGGGTGCTAATGTTTCCTCTCGCAGTCTAGAGATGTGCAAGTTAGGTAGATTGGCCATGCTGAATTGTCCCATAGTGTCCAAGGATGTGCAGGTTGAATGGATTAGTCATGGTAAAAGTGGTGTTATCAGTATCGGGTAGGGATGGCTGGCATTGGGTCTGGGTGAGATGCTGTTTTGAGGCTTGGTGCCAACTTGATGAGCCAAATGCCTCTTTCTGTACTGTGGGGATTCTATGATTTTACCTTTCAAAGTCACCTAAGGCATTGCAGTGGCACCTTCTGAAGACCTCCAATTGCTCAGCTACAGCTGCTAAGTTCACAAAATATTGTAGTGTAAAGAAAAGAATGAGTAAAGAATACTGAAGACATGTTTGATACTTGGCTATAAACCTTCTGTACAGGACAGCAGTAGGATCAAATCCAACATCTGTGATCTCTTTTAATACAGTCTTCTCACTGTTTATCAGGTCTGCAGTGAGGGTGGGGTGGATTCAGGTCAGATATGGTCAGTTGGTGGTATGTCATACCTCCATGGAGAGTCAAACTGGGTCTGTATGAGTCAGGCTACTGATATGAACTGTTGTGAAATGATGGTTACGATATGAAATGTCACTGATATGAAATGTTCAAGGAATTAAAACCTGCTCCAGCTCCAATGTAACTATTAAACTAAGTCATTTAGAATCCTAGAAGCCTCTGTCTCAATCTCATTTGTTTTATTTTGAGTGGGTTTCAGATGCCAGGTGACTGCCCTTTAGATGTTTTTAACTTTCAGAGCAATTCCTATGGAGTCTGCTGGGTTGGGACATCCTCAATTTACCCTTTCAAACATGACTGCTGGTTTGTTCTGTCGATGCATCTCCTTTCCTTATATTAAACATACACTTAATTTGAAGATCAAACCCCAAATAAAAAGTAGCCACTTACCCTCTTCCAGTGAGAAAGGTCTTTAAAATCCCAATTTGACCCTACCTGTGGCAGTTTGACAGATTTAAAGTAATAAAGTGTGAAGCTGGATGAACACAGCAGGCCAAGCAGCATCTCAGGAGCACAAAAGCTGACGTTTCGGGCCTAGACCCTTCATCAGAGAGGGGGATGGGGTGAGGGTTCTGGAATAAATAGGGAGAGGTGGGAGGCACACCGAAGATGGAGAGAAAAGAAGATAGGTGGAGAGTATAGGTGTGGAGGTAGGAAGGGGATAGGTCAGTCCAGGGAAGACGGACAGGTCAAGGAGGTGGGATGAGGTTAGTAGGTAGGAAATGGAGGTGCGGCTTGGGGTGGGAGGAAGGGATGGGTGAGAGGAAGAACAGGTTAGGGAGGCAGAGACAGGCTGGACTAGTTTTGGGATGCAGTGGGTGGAGGGGAAGAGCTGGGCTGGTTGTGTGATGCAGTGGGGGAGGGGGAGATATTGAAGCTGGTGAAGTCCACATTGATACTCTTGGGCTGCAGGGTTCCCAAGCGGAATATGAGTTGCTGTTCCTGCAACCTTCGGGTGGCGTCATTGTGGCACTGCAGGAGGCCCATGATGGATATGTCATCTAAAGAATGGGAGGGGGAGTTGAAATGGTTCGCGAATGGGAGGTGCAGTTGTTTATTGTGAACCGAGCGGAGGTGTTCTGCAAAGCGGTCCCCAAGCCTCTGCTTGGTTTCCCCAATGTAGAGGAAGCCACATCGGGTACAATGGATACAGTATACCACATTGGCAGATGTGCAGGTGAACCTCCCCCCACTGCATTACACAACCAGCTCAGCCTGTCTCTGCCTCCCTAACCTGTTCTTCCTCTCACCCATCCCTTCCTCCCACCCCAAGCCACACCTCCATTTCCTACCCACTAACCTCATCCCACCTCTTTGACCTGTCCGTCTTCCCTGGACTGACCTATCCCCTCCCTACCTCCCCACCTATACTCTCCTCTCCACTTATCTTCTTTTCTCTCCATCTTCGGTGTGCCTCCCCCTCTCTCCCTATTTATTCCAGAACCCTCACCCCATCCCCCTCTCTGACGAAGGGTCTAGGCCCGAAACATCAGCTTTTGTGCTCCTGAGATGCTGCTTGGCCTGCTGTGTTCATCCAGTTTCAACTTTATTATCTTAGATTCTCCAGCATCAGCAGTTCCCATTATCACTGACAGATTTAAAGTCCTGTTGCTGTCTGCAAGCAAACATACTTGTCACCTCTGATGTGATAGCACAGTCGAGGCACTTTTTGTTAACCTTTGTCTTGTCAGCAACTGCTCATCCACTTTGTTTATATCTGTAATAAACGTGCAGCACATCCCGCTAAATCAAATCAGATTAGTTGGTTGGCGTGATTTATATCATTGTTGTAGCCCAGTCATTTGATCATGAAGGGATTTGAAAATATCAATTAAAAAATATTCTGCAAAATTGGTACAAAACCACTCCAATATTGCAAATTCTGTAACCAGTTTTGCTTTATTTTTGAGAAGATAAAGTTGAGAAATTCATAATAGTGTATATCTCCTGAGGAGATCTGGCTCAGCTGAGGCAGTTCAACTGATTTAATACTGTCTCAACATTAAACATAAATTCAAGATGACATCCGTTCCAATATTCCTGACTTCACATCATACATAAGGTTTGAACAAAGCTCTCCTTTGATGTTTTATCTTGATGACTCTGACTCTGAACTGGTTGACCTTCAAATTTGTAGAGTGGTTGCACCAACAGGCACCATTTACTTATCTTATTAAACTTCTAAAGAATTTTTTAAAAATACTTTGGCAGCGAAAGCTTACGTAAAAGGGAATGAGAAACCTGACAGAACTAAATAAGCAACAACAAACTTCAAACGACTGAAGAGTTGACTACAGAAGGATTGGTAAAAAGCCTTGAAGGTTAAAAAAAGTCATGCACCAGACCTAATGCCACATATTCTCTGTAGCACAGGATAGCGTAAACCAGCATTAAGGCCTCACATGGTTGCTGTGACATTTGGAGCCCACCAAATAGATATAGATACAAAGCTGGAGTTAAATATTCATAAGGATTATGTTATGTAAAGCTAAAATGGGTTCTTAGTAATGCTTCTAAAGAAATACCAAGGCACAGACATCAGTAATTTATATAGGGAGAGTATAGGAGAGGTCAACTGTGTTCAGACATCATTAGAGCTAGATAAATGTTGGCTGAGTGTTCAGCTGTTGCTGCATTCTGAATTATGGTGCAGCATAGTTACTTGAGTATGCATAGCTGATGAAGTTGCTGCAGAAGAGACAAAAAAATGCAGTGGGACCATGCTTCGGTGTAAGGACCAACATTTTTTTTTACAAACTGTGATAGTCTTAAAACAGGATGTTTCATGGCAGACTAGCACTGGACCACCATGCAACAAATTGGGGACGGGATCTTGTCCCCAAAAGTACATACATGTTCCCAATCATCCGTTCTATGCTTGAAAAATGAACAAAGCCAGTACCAATTTCTCTGGCGTGAAGTTTTGTAAAGTTGCTCAGTCACCAGCTTAGCCAAATAGGAACTAGGGCCCTGACACCAGGAGTCTCTCAAATTTGAGACCCACCATTTTTTCCAGGGGTGAAAGATAACTTGGGGACAAGCTAAGAGGCAGCTGCATGTGTTAAAATACAGCCCCCTTCTCCTGATCTATCATCTTGTTTTGGAGAGATGTCAAATTCTGCTTGTGTTTATATTTTGGAAGTCTTAATGACCAGTCCCAATTATCGCTGGTGGAATGTCCAAAACATGATTCGTGGGATTTTTACCTTTCAGAAGGTCAAAAGCTGGCAGAGCACTTTGGAGAGATAGGGTATTATTTTTAAAAGAACAGTTGCCTTTTGGATGTATCCAAGGATTCACCATCCTGACTTGAAAAGGTATCGCTTTACCAACTAAATGACCAGCAGCTCTTTTCAAGACACACTGGGAAAGTGTACTGATTATCAAGTCTGACGACAACCAGGGTCACCACGAAAGTTATTATTTTAATTAAATTATGCAACATCCCTATTCTCTGGACTGTATGAATCTGGTTAACAGAAAGCACAGCTCATGTTCCTATGTTTAATGAAAACTAATATTTACCACAAATAAGCAAAATCTATTAAACAGCTATGATTATCAACAAATGGTTTTACTAGTTCAATCTATGTACGCCTTTAAAACCCCTTTACTAAAATGAGTTTTGCTTAGTTAAAACTATGAACACTTTTAAAACCCCTACACACAAACAGAAACAAAATAAATATTGATATCATCTAAGGGAAAATAACAGTTCAATAGCATCAATTCACAGAGTTCCTTGATGATTATTTTGGGTTGCCAAGAGTTTCTACTCTTCAAAATCTTTTCTCCAGGTTTCCTCACTTCTTTCTAGGATTCATAAGGCAATTGGTGCACTAACTAAAAAGTCTGTTAGTTGTAGGTTAAATACAACAGCTTACAGCAATAAATAGAAGTGGGGAGGGAGTAATAATTGTCTTTCTTCAGATTTTAGGCATTTTTTGCTGCAGAGACAAGCACACCACATTTCCTTTCAGAGGTCTGAATGTTTCTCACTTTATTGTTCTCACCCACAAGCTGTTCAGCTACCAAGGAAAGCAATGATATAGCCAATTGGATGACCTCTGCTATTTACAACTACTCAAAATTGCACAAACCAGTTAGTTACTTGTTGTCAGCCAAATATTACTCTTAATACGTATCCCTGGTCCCAAGCCACCTACAGACCGCTTTTCCCAGTGCTCAAACAAAGTAGCTGTGTAAAAATGGCTTACAATGAATTTCACTAGCATTTTTTAAATTTGTAGCAATTCTTCCACAATCCTTGGATTTAAAACAATCCTTTCCTCATTTCATGATAATGGGAACTGCAGATGCTGGAGAATCCAAGATAATGAAATGTGAGGCTGGATGAACACAGCAGGCCAAGCAGCAGCTCAGGAGCACAAAAGCTGACGTTTCGGGCCTAGACCCTTCATCAGAGTGGGGGATGGGGTGAGGGTTCTGGAATAAATGGGGAGAGAGGGGGAGGCGGACCGAAGATGGAGAGAAAAGAAGATAGGTGGAGAGGAGAGTATAGGTGGGGAGGTAGGGAGGGGATAGGTCAGTCTAGGGAAGATGGACGGGTCAAGGAGGTGGGATGAGGTTGATAGGTAGGAGATGGAAGTGCGGCTTGGGGTGGGAGGAAGGGATGGGTGAGAGGAAGAACAGGTTAGGGAGGCAGAGACAGTTTGGACTGGTAATGGGATGTGGGTGGAGGGGAAGAGCTGGGCTGGTTGTGTGGTGCAGTGGGGGGAGGGGACGAACTGGGCTGGTTTTGGGATACGTTGGGGGAAGGGGAGATTTTGAAGCTGGTGAAGTCCACATTGATACCATTGGGCTGCAGTGTTCCCAAGCAGAATATGAGTTGCTGTTCCTGCAACCTTCGGGTGGCATCATTGTGGCACTGCAGGAGGCCATGATGGACACGTCATCTAAAGAATGGGAGGACGAGTGGAAACGCCCTTGACCGCATTTCCCGCAACACATCCCTCACATCCCGCCCCCGCCACAACCGCCCCAAGAGGATCCCCCTCGTTCTCACACACCACCCCACCAACCTCCGGATACAACGCATCATCCTCTGACACTTCCGCCATCTACAATCCGACCCCACCACCCAAGACATTTTTCCATCCCCACCCCTGTCTGCTTTCGGGAGAGACCACTCTCTCCGTGACTCCCTTGTTCGCTCCACACTGCCCTCCAACCCCACCACACCCGGCACCTTCCCCTACAACCGCACGAAATGCTACACTTGCCCCGACACCTCCTTCCTCACCCCTACCCCAGGCCCCAAGATGACTTTCCACATTAAGCAGAGGTTCACCTGCACATCTGCCAATGTGGTATACTGTATCCATTGCACCCGGTGTGGCTTCCTCTACATCGGGGAAACCAAGCGGAGGCTTGGGGACCGCTTTGCAGAACACCTCCGCTCGGTTCGCAATAAACAACTGCACCTCCCAGTCGCAAACCATTTCCACTCCCCCTTCCAGTCTTTAGATGACATGTCCATCATGTGCCTCCTGCACTGCCACAATGATGCCATTCGAAGGTTGCAGGAACAGCAACTCATATTCCGCTTGGGAACCCTGCAGCCCAATGGCATCAATGTGGACTTCACCAGCTTCAAAATCTCCCCTTCCCCCACCGCATCCCAAAACCAGCCTAGTTCGTCTCCTCCCCCCACTGCACCACATAACCAGCCCAGCTCTTCCCCTCCACCCACTGCATCCCAAAACCAGTCCAACCTGTCTCTGCCTCCCTAACTTGTTCTTCCTCTCACCCATCCCTTCCTCCCACCCCAAGCCACACCTCCATCTCCTACCTACCAACCTCACCCCACCTCCTTGATCTGTCCATCTTCCCTGGACTGACCTATCCCCTCCCTACCTCCCCACCTGTACTCTCCTCTCCACCTATCTTCTTTTCTCTCCATCTTCGGTGTGCCTCCCCCTCTCTCCCTATTTATTCCAGAACCCTCACCCCATCCCCCTCTCTGATGAAGGGTCTAGGCCCGAAACGTCAGTTTTTGTGCTCCTGAGATGCTGCTGGGCCTGCTGTGTTCATCCAGCCTCACATTTCATTATCTTTCCTCATTTCAGTCTGTTATCAAAAATAAAGGGTCTTCATGCTCTCTTGTCCCAGCAGTACCAACCAGGAGTGAAAAGCACTCCTGTGATTACATAAAATCCCCAAGGAGGGGAAGAAGCAAATCAGTGATTAGTGTACGTCTAGGATTGAACCAACGCCAGCTTGTTAGGGCTGAGGAGTTGGGAGGCTTGGTTTATCAGGGCAGGAGTTGGTGGTGGTATGGAAATCCGTGGTTGTTAGGAGTGGCGGGGCTGGGGGACATGGGAGAATGTATTACCAGGATGACGTTATGTAATGGACGTGGGAGACCATCCTCCTCAACTTTCTCCAGTATCAGTCCACATGTTTTCAACTGAAAACTTGGCAAAAGCCTTTTCCACCATGAAATCCCAATGGTAGCAGGAGGAATTAATGTTCTCAAATGGCCCAGATGACGTTTTCCCACTGGGGCAAGCAGGGGTTGTTATGTGGTGATTATAGTGCCCCTTTCTCCTGATCTATCATCTTGTTTTGGAGAGATGTCAAATTCTACTTGTGTTTATATTTTGGAAGTCTTAACAATGCATGAAAATGGTATGTTCATTCATTGTTCTACAAAACCCAAGCGTATAGCTGCCCCAACTATTATCAAGAAAGGATACTACTTGCTAAGTTAAATAGACAGGATGGTCATTTCAGATTTACTACTCTTGTGCTCCAGCAATTGCAGAAAGTTACATTCTATGCAGTATAGTCTTCCACGACATTGAAAGGAGATATTGTTTCCGATAAAGAGAGCCCCATTGAATCCAATGCTTGACCCATAAATGAGGAAGACAGCAGGATTTTTGTACAATGGAACTGTGACTGGAATAAACCATTCTTTTTTTCCTTTTCACTTTAGGCTATCATGTAAGGAACACCTGTATTTTTTAAAAAATTCAGTATGTGATGTGTGAATCACAGAAAATATATCACTAATGGAGTCCATAAGGCCCACCCATGGCTGTGCCATGTCTCTAACGAAGCTATCCAATTACTCCACTCCTTTCCCCTTAGCCCTGAATTTTTTTCCCTTTATCTTTTCATTGCATTCCCTTTTGGAAGTTCAAATTGAATTTGCTTGCATCAGCCTTTCGCATGGCACAATCCAGATCATAATACCTCACCACATAAAAATGAAAGTCTCCTCAGCTTCCTCTGAATCTTTTTTGTCAACGCATTTAAACCTGTTTCCTTTTGAAGCTGGTATTTCTGACAATGGGCTAAATGGCCTCCTGAAGCTCTGTAACCATTTTGTGATCCTCCTTCTTTACTCTGTCCAAACCTCATATCATGGGGTGAACACAAATGATGTAAAAACAAAGTGTTAAAAAATGGCATCTGTTGTGGATTTATATTATTCTGTAAAAATATAACATAAATTTAACCTACAGCATTGAGCCCAGTCTGTCCTTCAATAACTGAGCAGACCAGGTTATATTGAATGTTTGTACATTCAGCCAGCTTCCAAAAAAGGAGAAAGATCTTCTGTTCACACATGCAAAGCAAATGATAGTCAATTTTAAGGCCCACATGAGCCATGTATCATGACAGTGGATTGCAAAATCTGGAATAAGTTGCAGTTGGAGTACAAAGAAGTAAGAGAAGTATCATTCTTCACAAGACCAGGTCTTCCCAGGTAACAACAGGGCATCAAACACTTTGTAACTGAGCTTTCATATCATGTACTGGGCCTCACTGGTGAAGAGAACCAGTGAAAAACTTGGAGAGATGTTGCCATAATGATAATATCACTGCAAGAGTAATCCAGAGGTGCAATCTTGGTTTTAAGGACATGCAGAACTTCAAATGGGAGCAAAACAAAAAGGCAGATTGTCTTAATGCTGATGGGTTGGAAAAGGGGGAGGTGCAACGAGATCTGGGTATCTTTGTACACCGGTTGCTGAAAGTGAGCCTGCAGATGCAGCAAGCAGTGAAGAAGACAAATGTTATGCTGACTGACATTGCGAGAAGATTCACGTACAGGAGCGGGCATGTCTTGCTGCAATTGCTTTGGGCCTTGGTGTATTGTGTGCAGTTTTGGCCTCCTCATCTGAGGGTGCTTCATCTATGGAAAGAGTACCACAAGGGTTTACTGGACTGATTCCTGTGATAGTGATACTGACATTGAGGTCGGCTGGCTCACCGAGCTGGTTTGTTGTTCTGCAGACGTTTCACCGTGCTTGGTAACATCTTTAGTGCAGCCTCTGATGAAGCGTCACTGTCTTTCCCGCCTGACTTTTAAACTCTGGGGTCTGTTGCGATGGATTGCCTCACTTCGGGGTTTCCTCCGTAGTAGAATGTATATGGGGTGAAGTTCAATGCGTTTGTTAATAGCCTGCTTAGTGGATTGTCACGCTTCCAGGAATTTCATGCTTGTCTCTGCCTTGCCTGTCCCAGGATATTGGTGTTGTCCCAGTCGAAGTCGTGGTTCTCATTGTCCATGTGGATTGAGATGAGTGAGTATTGGTCGTGTGTTTTTGTAGCCAGTTGGTGTTCATGTTCTCCTGTTGTTAGTTTCCTTCCTGTTTGTCCGATGCAGTGTTTCTCGCAGTCTCTGCAGGGGATCTTGTAGATGACATTGGCTCTGTCCATGGCAGGTGTGGTCTTTAGTTCATGTGAGGACTTGTTGCAGGATTAATGCGGGTTTGTGTGCCACTCTGATGCCCCGCAGTCGTAGAAGTCTTGTGGTGAGTTCTGACATGTTCCTGATGTAGGGTAGTGTGATGAGTGTGTCGGGGCGTGTAGAATCTTTCTGATGCTGTTCCTGTAGGCATCTCCTGACCCAGTTCTTTGGATATCCATTATCCTTGAACACTTGAAAGAGGTATTCCTCCTCTTGGTGTAGTTCCATGTCGCTGTAGTGTGTTGTTGCCCTTTTAAATAGTGTTTGCATGCAGATTCGTTTGTGTGTGCTGGGATGGTTACTATTGAAGTTCAATACCTGGTCTGTGTGTGTGGCTTTTCAGTGTACTTTCGTTTGTAGTTCCCCATTTGTCTTGTGCTTTACCATGACATCCAGGTATGGGAGTTGTTTGTTCTTCTCCTCCTCTCTGGTGAATTTTATTCCAGTGAGGGTGTTGTTTATGAGTTTGTGTGTCTGTTCTAATTTGGTCCATTTAATGATGACAAAGGTGTCATCTATGTAGCGTATCCATAGTTTAGGTTGGATTTGCGGAAGGGCAGTCCTTTCCAGTCTTTGCATCACTGCTTCTGCTATGAGTCTGGAGATTGGCAATCCCACAGGTGTCCCCTTGATTTGCTCGTATATTTGGCCGTTGAAGGTGAAGTGGGTGGTCAGGCATAGGTCCAGTAGTTTAAGCATGTTGTCCTTGGAGATGGTTTCACTGGGATTGCGTTCTTATTCAAGTAGTGTTGTCATTGTTTCCCTTGCTAGTGGTTTGTCTATTGACATGACTAGGGTGGTGACATCAAACGATATCATGGTCTCTCTTTATGTCTTTGACATAAAGATAGAGGGTGAAGTGACCATAATATCGGGACAGGCTAGACAGAGACAAGCACATGAATTCTATGGAAAGGTTGCAGCAGCATTTCGAAGCAATGAGGAATTTACAGGAGCCAGGAGTGTGATAGATGGCAGTTTCAAGAAAGTAGAAAAACTGCAGATACAGTCAGGTCAATGTCTTACCTCTAGGAAAGGTAGAAGGGGTAGGCAGGTAGTGCAGTAGTCCACTGTGGCTATCCCCATCTCAAGTAAGTATGCTGTTTTGGAAAATGTAGGGCGTGATGGACTCTCAGGGGAATGGAGTGCCAGCAGCCAGGTTTTAGTACTGGAACTGTCTCTGCTGTAATGAGGGGTATGTCAGGTTTCAAGTGATCAATTGTGATGGAGGGCTCTCTAGTCAGAAGCACAGACAAATGTTTCTGTGGCTGGCAATGAGATATCAGAATGGTCTGTTCCCTTCCTAGTGCCAGGGTCAAGGATATCTCAGAATGGGTGCAGGCTGTTCTCAAAGGGGAGAGTGATCAGCAAGATGACATTGTACATGTTGCAACTGACAACATTGGAAGAGAAAAGGACAAGGTTCGGTTGAGAGAATATAGGAAATTAGGCAGGAGTTAAAAAGTAGGTCCTCGAGGGTGGTGATGTCTGGAATGTACTACCGGTGCCATGTGCAAGTGAGAATGGGAATAGGAGGATAGAGTGCATGAATGTGTGGTTGTGGAGCTGGTGTAGGGGAAAAGGATTCATATTTTTGGATCATTGGAATCTCTTCTGGGGTAGGCGTGACCTGTGTGAAAAGGATGGGTTGCATCTGAATTGGAAGGGGTCTATTATAACAGCAGGGAAATGTGCTAAAGTCACTCAGGGATTTAAACTAGCAAGGGAGAGGTGGTCCCAGACAGATGGTCAGTCTGAAGCTGGTTTAGTTGGGAAAATGATCATGTCAAATAGTCAAGTCAAAGAGGAGTGAAGCAGAGAATGAGGTAGGACTGATAAACTAAATTATTTATTTCAATGCAAGAGGCTTAACACGTAAGACAGATGAACTCAGGGCATGGTTGGGAACATGGGACTCATGTGTCATAGCTGTTACAAAAACATGGCTCAGTGATGGACAAGACTGGCAGCTTAATGTTCCTGAGTATAGATGCCATAAGAAGGATAGAAATGGGAACAAGAGAGGAGGGGAATAGATTAGAAAATCATCAGGAACTCCCTACATATGTTTAAGTCTTGTTGAATACATTTTTCCCCTCTGTTGACTTAAATATAGGGGCTATGGTTCAGAGTTGTAACCTGCTTCTGGGATGAAAGATCTAAGTTCAAGTCTAACATATCTTGGATGCAAGTCTGTGCAGAATGATTGTTTTTAATGCTGTGTTAAGGTGGTGCGGTGGTTCAGACAATTTAAATCCTCTATTTTGAGAGGGCCTTTGATTCCTGCCAGATTACTACATTTACTTCCTTTCTCCTGCCTGAAGTAGCATTTCCAATTGGCGGTAAGTTTACCTGAAATGCAATCATCTCCAAATCTGACATGCTTGAGAAAACAACAGTTTACCTAATATCGTTCTTGTCACAGATGTTGCATAAATAGTTTATTCCAAGAGAAAGTAATGCTGCTAACTCCCAAGTGACAAAGTCAACCGGAGACTTATAAAGCGCTTCATCATAAATTGAATGATTTCTGTTTCCAAGGTTTCCTGATTAAGCTTTGAGTTTACACAAGATTGTATTTTGTGTAATAAAACATTAAAAATGAAACAATGAATAAATTATGCAGATTACATAATGCCTGGTGATATCTCTTGCCCCATCATTCATAAAGCATACAAATTACAATTCATAGACCTGCCAGTATTATCTCAAAGGAATTATCAGACTAAGAATATTTTGCCCATTTAAAATATTTTGTATATTTATTAAATAAATGACACATTTAAAATTACAGAGTGATCCAAAGAAGTATGTAAAAACAATTGATTTCTAGGAATTAAAAACATGGTTCAAGTGAGATGACATCTTGGAAAAATGCAAGCTTGTCCTGATTTGACCAATAGTTGAATGCAATGGACATAATGAAATGTTGACTGGCTTGCTGGCATTTTGTTTCATTGGAAAATTAGTTGTACATGCAATGCATTGACCTTTTAATAACATTCTTTAGTAACCACATTGCAATATTGAAGTTATTTCATTGCAAGACTATTGAAACTATTGTCATTTGTAAGAAACATTTGAGATTTGATATAGAGTTGTAAAAAAACCTCACTGGCATCAACAAGTTGAAATAGTTAACAGCTGATAGTAGTCTTTTCACAGATCATTTCTACTCTGTCAAGTGGGCCAAAATCTGAATTGTGTTGGTGAGAAGCATCAAGTTAAATGAATAACCATGAGCCATAAATAAAACCTCACAGAGAAAGATGAGATTTGATTTTCAAACCATGTTGTCAATAGGGAGAGAGAAGGAAAGCTTTTGTTGACATTGAAGACACATTCAATTAACTCCTGAGTTACTTGTATTGTTCCCATGGCATTAAAGTGGAAAGTTGAAGATTCTGTTTTTTTTGGGTTGCTTTACATGTGTAAAGTAAGAATCACTCTTCAATATCATCAGAAAATGCAACCCCCTAACCCTGACCATTATGGTGATTGGACATTAAGGAAGGAAGATATAATTTGACAGCTGGCATGGTCTTGACCTGAGTAGAGGAGTTATTATTTTATATTGTGTGCCGTTAATAAATGTCCTCTTTATTATGCTGTCATCCCGCCAAGGCTGAAATTTCATCTGTTTAGCAAGTACATTTGATATTAACTTTTTAAAATCTAATCCAGGAGTTTGCATTTTGAATAAAATTCACAATCCGATAGCAAATTTCAGTGATTTTGGGAAGTGTGTTTTCCATCAAGTTTCCACTCAACCTCATTTGTATATTTGCTGATGACAAGGTCTGTCCTGAAGCAGCAAAACTGGATTCTTTGAGCTGGCTGGCTGAGGGACAACAGTAAAATACTAAGCATCCACCTCTTCAACATAACCAAAAACATAGGACATTCTCTGGTTTCTGTAACGTTACTTATTTGAACAAAATAAATGTAGAGCATTATTATTCGTTGACTGTTAAATGTAGTGTCATTAATTTATTGTTGTAAGGAAATGGGTTTAGGTGGTTAAAATATATTGTGTTTATAAAGCTAGAGTGGTTTATACCATCTCCCCTGTAAGATTCATGTAACTGTCTTTTAAATCCCATATGTGTAGGTGCATAAAACTGTACGATAAATTATTTTGTTCGGTATTCAAGAGTTGTGATACATCCTATCAGGATTACACTTTCTGCACTCACCCCAATAAAATAAGTTTGAATATTTTTTGAAAGTAGAGTTAAACAACTAATAAAGGTGTTATGAATTGCATTTATTTAAAATCTAACATTAAATTTATTAGTCAGTATTCTTGTGTGAATAACTTGGTTGCCTGTCCCAAAAATACTATACTTCAAAAGCATGTAAAGGAGGAGAAAAGAGATGTGAATGGATTAATTTTAATTGGATTTTCAAAAAAAAATTCAAGAAGGTGCCACTCAAGATAGAAAACAAAGTTAAGGTTCATGAGTTTCGAAATGATATTAACGTGGACTGGTTCATGGACAGAAAACATAGTATAAGAATTAATGCATCATTTATTGACTGCAAGTGTCCATATCAAGCCTTCTACCCAACTGGTAAAATTCAGCTGGTAGCCTCAGGAGAAGAGGCAAAATTGCATCACTTAAACGGTTGTGAATCTTTGGAATCCTCCATCCCAGAGAGCTGTGGGTGTTCAATCATTGAGCACATTCAAAACAGAGATCAATAGATTTTTGGATACAAAGGCCTGAATCCTTCAGGAAAAGCAATCGTGATTGGGTTGTTGCTCACAATCATACTTTATTTCCCGCTTAAACTGAACTCCAGTCTTCTAGGCAGGGCTTCTGAATTCAGCATCTTCAGAAAAACTTAGCATACCTGATATTCCAAACCTTCTTTGTAGTGCATGAGCACTGGGACCCCTTGCCATGCCCAATGGGACTGGTAAATCTTCATTCGTGAACACACTGAAAGCTCTGAGAAATTTATACATCTGTTCTCTGTGTAACTGAATAAATGAGAGTGATCTCGAAGTGCATCATTTGCTGGGATGGCAGAACAGTTCAGATCAGGGAAAAGTTGTGGATTGGCATATGCCAGGATGTCAGGTTGTAGGATTAGATGGTTGGTAGGGAGTGCTAGAGACATCCAGGATGTTGCAGGATGAAATGGTCAAATTCGGGACTGGAGTGGAGGTGTTACCGAGTTGGGAAGTTAAAAGTTGAGTCCATGGGCTCACTGGTGAGTTGTGAGAGTTGAAAGGGTTGGGTGGACTGGAAGGGGTTTGCAGAGTTAGTGTTCAATTGTATAGTTACTCAGGAGTTAGATGTAGTTTTAATGTTAATGTATTGTGGGTAACTATCTAGCCAAGTACACTGAACTCTCCCAAGTCACTGACCCTAACTTAGAACGAATAAGAGACATTTGAGCAGGGTCCCAGAGAGCTGCTGAAGAACTGCCCATCAAAAATTTGAAGTTCCTAAGGGGTTCCCACAAAGTCAGTGCTTTGAGACTTGAAAGGGATTCAGAGATGTATTTTTAAGAATGAATTCAGTTTCTGACTATCAGGAGGCTAGAAGATCGGGGCCTAAGGGAATCAAGGGATATGAGTATAGTGAGGGAAGCTGGAGTCGAGATAGAATATGAGAAATGATCTTCTTGCATCTTGAAGCAAGCTCAAATGGCCAACTCCATTTTTTCTCTCATGTATTTTGAAGTTTAATTTCTCTACTGAGCCATATTTCTATTGGTAAAGCAGATACACTGATGCAAATGGTGATTTTACTTTTTTTCTGATAACATTGTATGTTCTTGGATATTGGATTATTCTTTTATTAAGTAAAATATTGCTGAAACAGTACAACACCTAAAACTACAATTCTGTGATGTTTATGGTGATTGAGGTTCTGCTGATGCATGCAAAATATCAGTTTCCAGTTTTGTAATTACCCATATCAAAACTAATGATAATATTAATCATAGCTTAGAAGATGCAGTTCTTCAAGAAAAATACAACCAGCAACATTTTGCTGTATTCTGTCAGACATTGATGCCCTTGACAGCTAAGGGTGCTCGGGCTTTTACATCTCTAGACTGCAGCCAATGGATGGTGCATATTAAGCAACTGACCAAAAGCACAGAACAGTATGGCACAGTGAAAGGGACACTGAGGTGTAATATACATGGAGGTCACAGTTGAACTCTGTAACCTCACAATTTCTTTAACTTGAACTTAATTAAGTGCTTCACTGTAGTCATACCCTTGAGATCTTTGGCAGATCAATATTCAGATTAATCTGCAGAACTGTTACAGAGTAGAGAACGGCATTCACACCGTTATGTCTATAGTAGCTCTCCAAATGAGTATCTCACCTTGTGATAATATTCTGTCTCCTCCCTGAAACCTCCCTATACACCTTCCTTTTCAAATAACCATCTGATTTCCTTTTGAATGTTTTGATTGAATCTTCTTCCATCCCACACTGTGCTTCCATCACACACATTAGATCCTAAAATAATAATATCCTCGTGTCATTTTTCCTTCTTTTACTATTTACCCTAAATTTGAGTCCGTTTGTTCTCAATTCTTTCATGAATGAGAATTCATTCATTTGATTTAACCTGTCCAAAACTTTCATGATTTTAAATACTTCAATCAGACCACTTCTCAGCCTTTTCTCCAAGGAGTTCCAGATCTCCAGTGTGCATCATAACTGACATTTATCATCCCCAGAACAATTCTTATAAAACTCCTCTATACTGTCACAAATTCCTTCATGTCCTTTCTAAAATGAAGGTTCCACAAGATGCAATACACCAGTGAGGCACCTTGCTCTTTAACTCTAGGCTCCAATGATAAAGCCAAGGATATTGTATCCATTATTAACTGTTTTCTTAACAATTCCTGTCTCCTTCAATAACATATGCACATGCACAGCTAGGTTTCTCTCCTCCAGTGTCCCCTTTAAAGTTATGCTCTTTTTAAAAAAATATTGTCTTTCCCAATCTTCCTGCCAAAATCTATCACCTTTGGTTACAACGGAACTTCATCTGCTACCTGTCTGCCTGCTCCATCGACTTGTCTCTGTCCTTTGAAGTTTTATATAATCCTTCTTACAGTTTACAATGCTTCAAAGTTTTACATGATCTGCCAAACTCCATCCACACCAAGGTCATTAATATCTATCAGGAAAATGAAGAGTCACATCACTGAAAACCTCCAACATCTTCCACCAAACTATAAATGACTCATTCACAATTAATCTCTGTTTCCTGTCACTGCATCAATTGTGTATCTGTGTTTCTACTGTCACTGTTATTTCATGAACTCCAACATTACTCACAGGTCTGTTGTGCAGCACAAACAAATATGTGCCGAAACTCCATACGAAAACAACAAAGCCCTTATCAGCCGTTTCTTCTGTGACTTCTAAAAAATCTAGTAAGTTTGTTAAACATGATTTCCCTTTCAGACATCTATGGTCACTCACCTTAATTAATCCACACTTCTCCTTGTGACTATAAATATTGTCGCAAATTAAGATTCCTAACCTTTGATGTTAAACTGATTGATCTGCAATTGTTTGACTTATCCTAACACCCTTTTCTTTTAAAATTAAGAGTATGATATTTGTAATTCTCCACTGCTCTGGCACCAGACTTGAGTCGAAAGAAGTCGGAAATATTGTGGCCAGCGGCTCTGCAATTTCTACTCTCACTTTCTTAAATATTCTTAGCTGCATCTAACTGGGTTCCAGAGGTTTCTAAACTCTATGCACATACAGATATTCCAATACTTCCTCCTGATCAATTATAAATCCTTCTTGTGTTTGAATTATTCCTCTTCAACTACAGCCTGGATAGCATCTTGCTTCTTGGTAAAACCAATGCAAATTGCCTAATATTTTATCTAATAATCTTTGTCGCCATACATAAATCCACTCTTTGGTCCATAATCAAACTTACTCGTTCTTTAAACTATCCTTTTACTATTGTTCAACTCCAGAATACATTGGAATCCCCATTATTATTAACTACCTCTGTCTTTTCATTCTCCCTCTTTACTTCCCCCATTTGCTTTTTCCTTATACCTGTGAGATTTCTTCTATTCAACTTTGTTCTTAATTGATTC
Organism: Stegostoma tigrinum; assembly: GCF_030684315.1. Taxonomy (NCBI): domain Eukaryota; kingdom Metazoa; phylum Chordata; class Chondrichthyes; order Orectolobiformes; family Stegostomatidae; genus Stegostoma; species Stegostoma tigrinum. The sequence continues at coordinate 22,245,216 of NC_081359.1, forward strand.
AGAGATAGTAGGAACTGCAGATGCTGGAGAATCTAAGATAACAAGGTGTTGAGCTGAATGAACACAGCGGGCCAAGCAGCATAACAGCAGGAAGGCTGATGTTTCGGGCCTAGACCCTTCTTCAGGAATGGTTTCTGAAGAAGGATCTAGGCTGGAAACATCAGCCTCCCTGCTCCTCTGATGCTGCTTGGCCTGCTGTGTTACAAAGAAACCTACAGCACAGGAACAGGCCCTTTGGCCCTCCAAGCCTGCGCCAATCAAGATCCTCTGTCTAACCTGTCATCTATTTTCTAACGGTCTGTGTCCATTTGCTCCCTGCCCATCCAAGTACCTGTCCAGATATATCTTAAAAGACGCTAATATGTCTGCGTCTACCACCTGCGCTGGCAACACGTTCCAGGTGCCCAGCACCCTCTGTGTAAAGAACTTTCCAAGCATATCTCCCTTAAACTTTCCTCCTCTCACTTTGAACTCATGACCTCTAGTAATTGAGTCCCCCACTCTGGGAAAAAGCTTTTTGCTATCCACCCTGTCTATACCCCTCATGATTTTGTAGACCTCAATCAAGTCCCCCCTCAATCTCCGTCTTTCTAATGAAAATAATCCTAATCTATTCAAGCTCTCTTCATAGCTAGCACCCTCCATACCAGGCAACATCCTGGTGAACCTCCTCTGCACCATCTCCAAAGCATCCACATCCTTTTGGTAATGTGGCAACCAGAACTGTACACAGTACTCCAAATGTGGCCGAACCAAAGTCCTATACAACTGCAACATGATGTTCATCCGGCTCCATACGTTGTTTTCTCTTGTTCTTAACTGAGTTGCTTTATGATATGCCATTAGTACACTTTTTCTTGTTAAAATGTTTTCCCCTTTGTCATGCAGGAATATCTAGATTTGTTGGCTCTACTTTCTCTATTCAAGGGAATATGCATTGACTGTGTCTGACCCAAATCTTCTCTGCAGGCAGTCCATGATTTTCATACTTATCCTTTTCCACAGTAACTCAAAATGATAGAGACTAAATATTCTTTCCCTGACACTTTAACCCAACACATTCCTAAGAACTATGTCCAACAGTACTTCCTACCTTTTTAGGCTAAAAACGTACTGACATAAAAGTTTCTGTGCAGCACACTCTAGGAACTTGTATGTTACTCTGTTACTATCCCAATCTATAATGGATAATTAATTATCTTTTAACTGAGATAAACTTTTCACACCTCTTTGTATTTTATAGGATCATAGACTCATACAGCACAGAAACAAATACTTCGATCCAACAGTCCATGTCGAACGTAATCCCAAACTAAGCTAATCCTACCTGCCTGCTCCTTGCCCATATTGCTCCAAACCTTTCATATTCACGCACTTACCCAAATGTCTTTTAAATGTTCTAACTGCTCAAATTCACCACTTCGTCAGGAAGTTCATTCCACATGCGCACCACCCTTTGTGTAAAAAAATTTACACCTCATGTCTTTTTATAAACTTCTATATGGCCACCTCTATGGCCTCCTATGCTTTAGTGAAAAAAGTCTCAGCCTATCCAGCCTTCCATTATAACTCAAACCTTCCATATGCAGCAACATCCTGGTAAATCTGCTCTGAACCCTCACAAGCTTAATTTCTATAAAGATGCCAGAATCATTTGAATTCTTGTCAAAAACAAATCTTAATACAGCATTGTAGATTGTAGTTCCAAAAATGCATATTCTGCTTTATGACAAAAACAAGAAACTCTTGTTAATGTAATTTATCTGTTGGGCCTTTGAAGGATATACAGATTGGGTAAGACGGAGTAGATGGAGACTTGTGAGGAGCAAAATGCCACAGTAGGATTAACACAGCAAGCCAAGCAACATCTTAGGCTTCATCTTTTCTGATGAAGGGTCTGGGCCCGAAATATTAGCTTTTGTGCTCCTAAGATGCTGCTTGGTTTGCTGTGTTCATCCAGCTCCACACTTTGTTATCGCGGATTCTCCAGCATCTGCAGTTCCCATTCTCTCCACCACTGTAGGATTATTGGGCTGAATAGCCCGTTTCTGTTCACCAGAAAAGTACTTACACCTTTTAACATTTTCACAATACTTTACTTCATAACACAATATAACTTCAATGTCTAAGATTACAGAATACTAGCAGGAAAAAGTAAATAGACTGATTCTGTTGAAACATTCTTTTGTTAAGAGTGCCAAAACATTGTGTGTGAACAGATGAAACAGGAGATCATTTAACCCATCAAGCCCATTTTCTGTTCAACAAAATAAGGACTGACCTTCTCTCTCAACTCCACCTTGCTGCATTAAGAAGTTATTTTGTCCAGTTTTTTTTTGAAGATAGGTGGCAAAGCAGAAGTAATGAGTAGTCTACCAAAACCACTAGAGTAAACAGCTTGTGAAGTCTTGGGATTTTGTTTTGTTTTAGAACATTGGAACAATCGAAGAAACCTGAACAGCTATGGCCAGATTCCTCAGATCAAGATTTCTAGTTTTTTGTGAGGTTTTATGTTTAAGTTTAAGTTTAAGCAGTTGCTGTTGTGGGCTTGAAGTGCAAACTGTTTATTTCTGTCTGGAATCCAGCCAAAAGCTGGGGGTTCTCTCTAGGTTGCATGTGAGACAAGATCGACTTTCCTGAAATTGCCTTTTTGCCAAGGAGTGTGTTTATGGGATGTACCTATCTTGGAACAGTTAATTAATAACAATTACTGTACTTAACTTTAGTTAAGTTTTCCAATAGAGTTATTATTCTAAGTTCTTCTATTATTTGCTGTATTTTAACTACAGTGTTTAAATAAACTGTGTTTTGCTTCACGTCGAGTAGTTTGACCAGCTGTAATTCTTATGGAACACAGCACTTTCCATTTGCCTTAAAAAAAAATCAGGTTGTAGGCTATCTTCTTCAAATAATTTGAGGGGATCTGGTCTGGTCCACAACACGTGTCATTTCATTAGTACTGAAAATGCAATTGCTCTATTCTTCATAGACACCAAATTGATGACATTCCACTGCTCTTCATGGTACAGAATATCCACTTAGTCAACAGAAATGGGGTGGCACAGTGGTTAGCACAGCTGCCTCCCAGCAAGGGACCCGTATTTGATTCTGGCCACGGGTGACTGTCTGTGTGGAATTTGTATTTTTCCCCTTTGTCTATGTAAGTTTCCTCCCACAGGCCAACAATGTGCAGTTTAGGTGGATTAGCTGTGCTAAGCTGTCCACAGTGTTCAGGGAGGTGTAGGCTGGGTGGGTTAGCCATGGGGAATGGAGGGTAGGGGTGGGAGTGGTGAGTCTGGGTGGGATGCTCTTCAGAGAGTTGGTGTGGACTTGTTTGGGCCGAATGGCCTGTTTCCACACTGTAGGAATTCTATGATGAATTGCAGAAATGGTAGAATTCAGAGGCCATTTGGCCTGATGTGCCTGCACTTGCTTGTTAAATGAACATAGTTCCCTACTGCCACTCTTCTGCTTTTTCCACAAATGCTTGCATGTTACTTTTATCCCAATAATCATACAATGCCCTCTTGAATGTCTCAACCTAACCTGCCTCCATGACATTTCCAGGCATTGCAATCCCCACTCTTAACTACTTGCTGAGTTACAAAGTCAGATTTTCCTCATTTCATCCTTACTACTGTGCACATCACTCCAAGACTGTGTTCTCTTGGTTTTGTTCCTTTTACAAGCGAGAGCAACTTCGTCCTATCTCCTGCATCCAGCCCATGATTTGGAAAACCACTATCAGATCTCCTCTTAGCCTTTTTCTCTCCAGGAAAAACAGTTCCAATTTCTTCAATCTGTCTTCATAATGACATTTCTCAACCCTGGAACCATTCTTGTACACTGATGTATTCTCTCCAACTCATTTACATACTCCCTATAATGTAGCACTCAGAACTACACATAATATTACAGTTGAGGTCTAACAAGTATCTTATATAAGTTCAATATCACCCCCTTGCTCTTGTACTCTATTCCTAGTAATAAAGCATAGGATACTGTATATTTTACTTCCTGCTCTCTCTGACTTTCCTACTACTTTCAATAATCTATGTTCATATACATCCAGGTCCCTCTGCTCCTACTCCCCTTTAGAATTGTACCTCCCTATTATATTGTCTTTCAATGTTCTTGCTACCAAAATACATATCCTCACCCTCATCTGCCACTTATATGTCCACTCTACTATGCAGTGGCTCAGTGGTTAGCACTATCTCAGTGCCAAGGATCCAGATTCAGTTCCACCCTCAGACGACTGCCTGTGTGGAGTTTGCATGTTCTCCCTGTGTCTGTGTGGATTTCCTCCCACAGTCCACAAATGTGCAGGTTAAGTAGCTTGGCATTGCTCATAATGCTCATGAGTGTGTAAGTAAGATGGATTAGTCATGAGAAATGGAGAGATAAGAGGATGGGTCTGGGTGGGATGCTCTTTGGAGGGGTAGTACGGACTTGTTGGGCCAATTGGCCTGTTTCCACACCGTAAGGATTCTATGATTTGTGTTCATTATTTCTGAATGTTGCTTCAGATTTCAACTTCCTATTATGATGAGTGACTTAACAGTTCATTAGCAGATTGTTGGGTGTAACATAGTTGTTCCACACATTTAATTCCCAGTGTTAGATAAGTTATTCACAGATCCACTGAGATAGAAGATGCTCCACTATACACAAAATTCTCAGGGAAAATCTGAGACTGACCTGATGACAGATTACTATGATCAGTCCTAGTACAGAGCAGGTCAACTTGTTTCTCTTGGAAACAATAGAAAGAAATTGGGAAAGATGTGAACAAGAAAGCATTTGAACACAGATTGATTGCATGTTATCAAGGAATGGCGCCAAAAGACTTGGTGATTTTTTTAAAAAATAGTTTAAATGGAGAAATGACATTTTAAATTATTAAATTTAAACCATCAGTAGAACGTTGATATTAAAACATTCAATTAACTGAAATTCATTTTAATTTATTTTTAAATGGCACAAAGTAGATCTCCCATGGCATTGCTCAAACTGGTATGGTTTATGCGCTAAAATGTTTTTTACATTCATAGACTGCAGCCTGTACTGAAAAAAACATTGCTATTTGTTTCTTGGTGACATCTTGCAATTTCTTTATAAACATGCTTTTATCTGTCAAGGCCAGAAATGAAGTGTAAAGACTTGGAACAGTCTTTGAGCCAATGGGATGGAGGTTGCTGTCAGCAATTGTTATTTCTACATCTGAACAACTGCAGAAATATCATCTCCTTTGCAATTTATGTATATTTTAGATGTGACCTCTAAATATGGCCATGTTAGTGATTTAGCTCAAGAAGATATTCTGTTGCCCTCGATATCAGTATTATCCCTTCTTCTGTCACTCTATTTGTTCCTTTCTTATTGTGCTTGGTTTAGTCTTGCTTTCAGGATGTTTCTTTCTTGCTCTCGTAGAATCCCTACAGTATGGAAACAGGCTATTCAGCCCAACAAGTCATTACCACCCCTCCTTTGCAGGATGGATTGGGGAAAGCACACTCTTGGAGCCGATGACCTGCACTGGCTTTGTGAATGTTGCTATCCCTAGATTTGTGATGGGATTTTTGTTGTGGTGCTGGTACGCCCCTGGTTACCAGGCATCTTGTGCTCAGATTTTTTTTGAGCATTATTAGGTTGCCAGCTCACCCATCTGATCCTCATTAGAAATCTTTGCTGGGATTTGAAAAATCAATCTGTCTTCCCTCACTGATTGATCAGGAACCCAAAAGGGGATGCCAGTGCCGCATTAAATATTCATGGAAATGTCCGTTTGCCACAGCAAACATCTCTGACACATACTAACTGCAGACTCCTTTTGGATAAACCACTGCGCTAATTCTCTACTATTTAGCCAACAGTTTATAATCCCTTTACAATTCCACAGCCAGGCATTTCTCACATATTAAATACATCTTCATTAATCATTCATGTTTCTGCTCAGCCGTTAAGATGTATTCTTGGATTATGGCTAAAACTTAGACAACACTGAGTTAGAAAAAATTGTCAGTGTGGATCTGAAATGAAGAAAATGTTGGGATTTGAACACTCCTTTGAAAACCAATGTTCATGTTTATCTCAAAGATCAGAAATGATGGCATGTTTTACACCTAAAAGAATTTGAGACTCCCCCCACCATGCTAATTTTCAAAACTGTCAAATGATAGGAAATAAATTGTAATAAATCACATTTTTCGAAACGATACTTGAAAAATGTTAATGGAGACAAGTATCTGATTGAAGGAGAAATACTTTACATTTATATAGCACCTATCAAGCTCAGACTGCTACAAAATACTTCACATCCAATTAAGTGCTTTTTCCCTTCCAGTGTAGTCAGTACTGTAATGGCATTTAACCTATGTGCAGAAAAATCCCACATTATGATACTGACCATACAGTCTATGTTAGTAGTAGTGATTGATGGATAAACAATTGGGATCCTTGTTTGGTGGGTCAGTAATTACAAGTCAAAATGCTATGGTGGGATTAAGTTGTACTATCATTAATCAGACAAAATATAATTAAGGATGGATGGAAATCGATACAATCATTATATAAATTTTGTGATGACTTGTATACATTGAGAAAGTATAGGCATTTTGACAAAGATCATTCACCGACCATATGTGAAACACCTTGATGGATAAGACCCTTCAAACTTGCTCCATTGTTTTCAAACTTTTCACTTGTTTGGAATTTATTTCAGAACTGCAGAAAGTTCACTCATCACGAACTGAGAAACATCTTGCATTATTCTGCATTTTCATTATACTTAAAGTACAGTCTACATTACTCTTAACCTTCAAGATGCAGCAGTCAGACTTTGTAATTTAAATGAACTGGTGTAGGCTCAAGAGATTTTAATCAAACTTATCTTCAGTATGATGAAATCGAAAATATAGCTTGGAGTAAGTAAATCCCAACTTAATCTCAGGCTCCAGGAAATATTCATAACAGCGTGACTCATCCACACAGTAACTGATGGAGTTCAACTGTCTTCATAAATCTGTCATGCAGAGAGACTGAAGAAGCTTGGTTGTTCTCCTTAGAAGAGAAGGTTAACAGGGAGTTGGTAGAAGTGCTGGAAAATCTTGAACTTTGATAGAATGAAGGTTCGAGGAGGTGTAGATTAGGTAGGTTATAGGTGGATGGATCTGGGTGGGATGCCCTAAGGGCTGGTATAGACTTGTTGGGCTGAAGGGCCTGTTTCCACACTGTAAGGATTCTATGTTTCTAATGATAAGACCATGGCCCCGATTTTCCACTTACCATTGGAATAGATTTGACCAGTAATAATCCTCCCTAAAGGTTATCCACCTACCTGTTGGTGACTTTTCCAACCAGAGTCTAGGAAACCTGGCAGAACTTTATTTAATGCAAGAGCAATGTTGCAGGCCAAGAGGCAAATCATTTTTGTGGTTTTGAGGAAGGGTCACTGGACCTGAAACATTAACTCTGATATCTTTTTCACAGATGCCGCCAGACCTGTTGAGCTTTTCCACCAACTTCTGTTATTGTTCGTGATTTACAGAATCTGCAGCTCTTTTGGTTTCCATTTTTATGATGTCATTTTTCAGGAGTTAAATTGCCTAAAGCATCCAAAATCACTTTAATCGCTACTAAGAAAAGTTGTGCATAAGGTGAATGTAGGGTATGGTGACAGGTAGGTAGATAAGGCGGCAGCGTGCCAAACGAGGCAGGGTGTAGGGCGTAAGATGGGTAGGAGTAGGATTATAGCTGGGTAATGGGAACGTTGACAGGTGGGTGAGAAGAAAAGGTGCCAGTTGCCAGGTTGGGATGTCAGGAGGTATAAGCGATAAGGTGCCAGATGGGTGAGGGGCCAGGATGTCAGTGTGGGTTATTGTGCTAGGTGAGTGGATGAATACCTATGACAGCACAGGGGATAGGTTTACGAAGGGAGAGTAAGGGGTTGTCAGGTTTGGCATATCGAGTAAAGACTGGTGGGGGAGTATATCAGTGGGGGTGGAACATGGTCTATACAGGTTACGCCAGACATTGGCTATTGGCTCCAGGGATGGCGTTAAGTTCAGGGAGGGATTCGACTGGGGGGGAGGGGGGGGGTGGGCTATGGTGTCAGGGCTTGTGGTGTTGGTCGAGGGGGAGGTCAGACAAGGTGTTTGGTCACGATGTTGTTGGGAATGTGTCACTGCTCAGACAGGAGTTCCATTTAGTAGTTAGCCAGAAGTTAGAGTACGTTTTTAATCTTCTATCACTTCCTGAGTATCAGTTAAGTTTACGTGAGTTGTACTCCTTAGTAATTACAAACATTAAGTGGCTTTTCCAGAGGGTTCCAGATGCCAGGGAATTGCCCATCAGAAAATCAAATTTCAGGGTAATTTTTACACAGTTAGCTGTGTTAAGATTTCAGCACGCTTTCGCACCAAATTTTAGTCTAAACTGCAGAAACAATGATTTGTGTGTTTTCAGCGATAGATAGGCCAACAGCCAGACAGCATATGTTTATAACAATTGAAAAAATAATCAGAAGTGACAAAAGAAAACTTACAAAAATAGACACCAAGTTGGTGTAATCTAGGATGTACTACCAGAACCTGAGTCATAATGCTGGAACAAATCACAACAGCCACCTATTAGTTCTTAATCGTTGTCTTGCCATAGTTACCAAATCTACCAACATCACTGAAGTCTCTGGGAAACATAGCTACTTTTATTTTTGCTTTTACTTTTTTTAAATAGTTCTGTATGGAATGGAGTTTTTAAATAAAACTGAAGATGAACTGAATCCATAAAATCATGAACTGTGTGGTTATTTTGTTTGCATTCCATTTTCTAATTTACTGACTATTAAGACTGAAGCAATTGTTTATTCAACAAAAAAAATCTCTCATAGTCACAAATATATTCTTAGGCACGATCTGATGCTTTCTTTCCAAAATCAATCTAAAGTGACATTAGACATTCAAAGATGACTTAATTAACAAATATGCTGACTTATTGGGCATTTGATAAACAACAATTGACTTTGAGGTGAAGGCGGCATGTTTGCATAGAGATTTACACTAAACCTTTCGCAGATACTGCAATTAGAACTAATAATATGATACCAGGACTCGCTCAACATTCGCATTCAGTAAAGAAGCTACAAACATCAACTCTCGACTGTTTTATTCGACAAGAGAATGGTACTGCAGATGCTGAAAATCTGGAATAAAAACAAAAGATTTTTAAAATACTCAGCAGATCTGGCTGCCCCTGTGGAGAAAGAAATAGCAAAAACACTGACAGTTTCCTTTAATCAGAAAAGATGTGAAATGTTCATGCTGTTCGTCTTTCCACGAATGATGCCATTGATGTGAGCATTTCCCATATTTGTACTTTATATTTTTCATTATCGTTTTACTCTAATGTGTCCACAAAATATCTACTGCAGTGAGTGGAACACGGTTAGCTGGGAGGAACTCAAAGAATATGAGTTTCTTAACTGGAACTGTAACCAGGTCCATTTCAAGCCCACCGACTCCCACAGCGACCTAGAATACACCTCCTCCCACCCACCCTCCTGCAAAAATTCCATCCCCTATTCCCAATTCCTCCACCCCCACGATGAGGCATTCTACTCCCGCACATCCCAGATGTCCAAGTTCTTCAAGGACCGCAACTTTCCCCATAGTGGTCGAGAACGCCCTTGACCGCGTCTCCCGCATTTCCCGCAACACATTCCTCACACCCCGCCCCCACCACAACCGCCAAAAGAGGATCCCCCTCATTCTCACACACCACCCCACCAACCTCCGGATACAACGCATCATCCTCCGACACTTCCGCCATCTACAATCCGACCCCACCACCCAAGACATTTTTCCATCCCCACCATTGTCTGCTTTCCGGAGAGACCACTCTCTCCGTGACTCCCTTGTTCGCTCCACACTGCCCTCCAACCCCACCACACCCGGCACCTCCCCTGCAACCGCAGGAAATGCTACACTTGCCCCCACACCTCCTCCCTCACCCCTATCCCAGGCCCCAAGATGACTTTCCACATTAAGCAGAGGTTCACCTGCACATCTGCCAATGTGGTATACTGTATCCATTGTACCCGATGTGGCTTCCTCTACATTGGGGAAACCAAGCAGAGGCTTGGGGACCGCTTTGCAGAACACCTCCGCTCGGTTCGCAATAAACAACTGCACCTCCCAGTTGCAAACCATTTCCACTCCCCCTCCCATTCTTTAGATGACATGTCCATCATGGGCCTCCTGCAGTGCCACAATGATGCCACTCGAAGGTTGCAGGAACAGCAACTCATATTCCTCTTGGGAATCCTGGAGCCCAATGATATCAATGTGGACTTCACAACCTTCAAAATCTCCCCTTCCCCTACTGCACCACACAACCAGCCCAGCTCTTCCCCTCCACCCAGTGCATCCCAAAACCAGTCCAACCTGTCTCTGCCTCCCTAACCTGTTCTTCCTCTCACCCATCCCTTCCTCCCACCCCAAGCCGCACCTCCATCTCCTACCTTCTAACCTCATCCCACCTCCTTGACCTGTCCGTCTTCCCTGGGCTGACCTATCCCTTCCCTACCTCCACACCTATACTCTCCTCTCCACCTATCTTCCTTTCTCTCCATCTTCGGTCCGCCTCCCCCTCTCTCCGTATTTATTCCAGAACCCTCACCCCATCCCCCTCTCTGATGAAGGGTCTAGGCCCGAAACATCAGCTTTTGTGCTCCTGAGATGCTGCTGGGCCTGCTGTGTTCATCCAGCCTCACATTTTATTACCAAACAGAGAAGTGCTGGCTGTCAGAAATAAAACAGGAGGGTCAGGGTTCTGCTCACTCGAGGACCCAGCCTTGAGCTAGCTGGGTCAGTGTTATGTACGATGCACATGTAATAAAAGGATGTCTTGTTAATGGGATACTGGCCTTTCTAGAGTTATTTCATTTACTTCACATTGAGACTCGCGGGTTAATAGCCATACAAATACATTCTACACTCTTCAATATTACAGTAGGGAATGCATAGGTAGAGCCTATTAGTTAAATTTTAGAATATAAATCTAATGACTGTCACTTGTTCTATCTTTCCAGAATGTGTGTCCTGGCATAAGGCTGTTTCCATTCACCCTTTCTGACTGTATGGTGGTGATAGAATGTAATTTCTCCATTGGAACCTTGTAAACCTAAAACCTTTGTCAGTAGGCACAAAGGAACATCAACAGCTCCCTTCTAATTTGTACACTATCCTTTCTCAGTCACAGTTCACCATGTTTTCCTAAACATTGGGCAAAAACCTAAGAAATGCCTACTAGCTAGCACTGTGGCAGTACCTTCACCACAGGCCCTGTAGTGGTTCATAGAGGCAAATCACAAGCACATTTATCAGGGATAACTGGCGGCCCACAACAAATTCTGGCTTTGCTCATGTCACTCATATCCTCAGGATGTGACCTTGCTGGTCTGGGTCACCCACAGTTTCAGAATTATGATTGAGTCTTTGAATTCACAAAGCTAAAGGCAATTAGCTTGAATCTCCAAAACCAAATTTCACAGAGAATGAACTATCACTAAACCTACAGGCAAAATGTACGTTCCTTTGGAGGTGGGGAGCTAAACATAAACATAAAACTGTGACTAACTAAACATTGCAATTTTGTGAAGGAACAGTCTGTGGGCAATCAAACTGCATGATCTTCATGCTCTTGTTATTGACCCACGGCCAAGGGAGAAAAGAACATTATCTTGTTGATATGTTTGATTTTGTTTCGTGGCTTTATATAGGTACCAACTGTGCAGGTTGGCAGACTGAAGAAAAAACCCCAGGGAGAGGAATTTCTGTTCAAGAGCAACTTCCTTTATTAATCAAATAATTCCATGTCCCAAGCTGGTGGTGAATACTATAGCAAACAAATCTATTAGGTACCTCAGACCTCTCTGTGGCAATGACAAAGCTTGCTTTGGGAATGTAACTGCTGCGGTAAAATAACCTCACAGATGGTTCCGGCAACAGAAGATGTCTGCACCATTTATGCGAAAATATACTACCTTTCTGAGAACTACAAGCTGCAAAGAGCCACGGTTGAAAGGAATAAGAAAGAAATTCACAGTTTCTGAACAAAACAAAGCTTCACAATGCAGCCATGTTTGAAAAATAATTGAAAATGATAACCCTACAAAAAGGTAAAGCAAGTATAAACAATTCAAACAAAGCTGCATTGGAAGACGAATTGGGTCATTTTGACTCTGGGATTTGTCTAAGTGAGGTGATTTTGTAAGGTGGGACAAAAATTCCCAATGGTTTATGGCAATACATTGGACTTAAAACCCTCTGAAGGTACAAGCTGTGGAAATGACATTGGATTGAATTCACTGAACTTAAGGTGCGTCTTTCTGAAGAAGGGTCCAGGCCCGAAACATCAGCCTTCCTGCTCCTCTGATGCTGCTTGGCCTGCTGTGTTCATCCAAATCTGCACCTCGTTATTTCAGAGGTACAAAGCCATTCAATTTTCCAGCCAGTGCTCAGGCACAGGAACACTGAACATTCCACACCCTTGTTACATGTAAACCTGTTCCACCTCTGGATGTAACAACATTATTTCAAACGTGAACGAATACCCATCCAAGGGATGGACTGGATATTCCAAAACCATCCAACTTAATCGAAAAGCCATTCCCACCTACTCCAGTGATCAGGAAGCTCACTCAGCTCCGACAGCAGGGACAACAGTTAAACAGACTTGGCGGGAGATAATGGGGCCTGCAGTTGGGTCTAACTGGAGAGCCCCAAGCCCAGCGCGGCAGTGAGCGAAGGAGGAGGAGAAAGGGAGTGGGAGGGAAGGAGAAAGAGAGTGGTACCAGCAACGCGCCCCGACTCCGACCCGGTGTGTGCTCTGCGAGGAGAGTCTGGGAGAGTCTCAGTGAGGAGCAGGCTCCGCTCACGAGGGGAAGCGGCCCTCACAACCAGTGAACACCAGCAACTAACCGCCAGCCTCCACTCGACGTCCAGAGGCACCTGAGAGCATCCAGAGACACAAGGCACTGACCCGGGACAACATCCTCCACCATCCAACACAACACGCGCTCACAAGGACCGCCAGAAAAGAAAGAAAGCCCCAAGGTATTCACCGGTTTGGTCCCACACGTCTAACCGCATGTGAACACACCACCAGACTGACTGTTAGCGGCACTCGTGGCCCTTCAGGGAGACCCAGCTACGGCAAGAGACTACGGACAAGAGCCGGTCAAAACCGCGTTTTCATACCAGGGTACCTGTCAGGAAGAGAAGTTGTACAGAACTTGGGGTCTTTTGGTAGCCCCGCCCCCACCAGCACGGTCACCCACTGTATCTGTTTACCCACTGTATCAATTCTTGGCTGCAAGGCTTAACTGGGGGGTCAAGTTAACAGAGACATATTACAGTCAGAATAGGCAGATTTTGATATTCACTTTTCTTGTTTTCTGTAAATATATTCAATTTGCTCTTTTGTTCAACAAAATCATAGTTTACTTTTGCCTCTGAACCATCTGCCTCTTGTGTTTTCCACCACCATTTTCCACTGCATAAGCCCAGTGTCAGAACCAGGAAGCTGGTGAACAGTAAACCAGGCAGCACTCCCGACACGCTAAGTCAGCCAACGGATTCACATCTCAGACACAGCTTTTCGTGCAATGGTCATGTCCCTGCCTCTGAATCAAGAGGTGATAATGGGAACTGCAGATGCTGGAGAATCCAAGATAATAACGTGTGAAGCTGGATGAACACAGCAGCTTTCGTGCTCCTGAGATGCTGCTTGGCCAGCTGTGTTCATCCAGCTTCACACGTTATTATCTCTGAATCAAGAGGCCCTGGTTCAAATTCTCGTTGCTCCACAGTCATGCGACAACAAATCTTGGCAGTTGATTATAAAGTATATACACCATATAAACATGCAATTCATTCAGCTGGTCTTTGCATTGTTTGTACTTCCTCTCATTCCACAGGTATTGTACCATAGGACTTTTGTAGAATTATTAATCTGGAGATATCGACTAATGACCTGGTGACTCAAGTCGAACTGAGCCATGACAATAGGTGAATTTGAACTCAGACAAATTTAATAAAATCTACAAAGCAAAAACTAGTAAAGATAAAGTTGCCATGGCCCCAGACTAGCAGAGGGCTGCTCTCTCATTCAAGACAGATGACTAATGACATGGAACTGTTGGATGGTCTTTAAAGTGTTTCAGATTAGTCCACTGGTGCATCTTTCGTGTTCTGTATAATATGTGAATTCAGACTCTCCGCAATGTAGTTGACTTCTTACTGCCCTGAAAGATGGATGAACAATCAACTCAGTCATAACAAGTTGCTACACTTGTCTCCAGATAGAGCTCACACCCAGCATCTCAAGGACAATTAATGATTAACAATAAGCGCAGCCCTAGCTGCTGAAGCCCACAGCCTATTAATGATTATTTTAACAAGAGAAAATTTTTCTGTATCACCTATTATTTTCTCACGAATGTACTTGTCTTGCTTCTATGACATTTGTCTGAACTGCTTCCTGTGATAATGAGTCCTACATTCTCCCCACTTTCTGAGTGAAGATGTTCCTCCTGAATATCACTAGAAGTGACAGAAATAACTCTATCATCAATGATGGGGGAACTTAGTACATTAGTGGAAAAGTCAAGCTGAAACAGTTGCAATTATCATCAACCAAAAGTGCTGAGTGGATGATTCATTGCAGCCTCCTTCTGAGTTCTCCAACTTTACAAATACTACTCTTCAACTGATTGAATTCACTCTGCATGTTATCAAGAAATGCCTGACAGCACCAGAGACTGGATAGGCAAGGGGCCCTAACAACATTCTGGCAACAGTTTACAAATACTTGTGCTCCAGAACAAGCTGTGCCCCTAGCCAAATTTCTCCAGTGCAATTACAAAATTGGCATCTGCTCAACAACACTGAAAATTGTCCAATAACATTCTGATAAATAAAAGTACGGCAAATCCAACTTGGCGAATTACTGCCCTAAGAATCTACTCTTGAACATCTGTAAAATGATGGAAGGTGTCATTGGCTATATTATTAGGTGGCACTTGTTCAGCAATAGCCTGTTCACTGCCGGTCAATTTAGGTTCCAAAAGGGCCATTCAGTCATGACCTCAGAACAGTTTTGGTCCAACATGGACAAAAGAGAGAAACAGAATTAATGTTTTAAGTCCAAGGATTCTTCTTTGGACTTCTTCTTAAGATTCAGCTCAAACTCAAAATGTTAACTCTCTTTCATTTTTCACAGATGCTCCTCCAACTGACTTTCTTCAGCATTTTCTAATCTTATCATTGGAGGAGCATGATCTGGTCAGCTATGTCAAAGTTTGCAAGTAGGTCAAGATGGATCCTTGTCACAGTCAAACAAGATGTCCTTTAAGGTTGTGAAAACAAAAATGTTGATGCTGTGACAGGATTTGTATCTGATCGGAGTGATTCAAACTTGGAAACGTGGAAAAGGTGAGTCTGAATTGTGGATCCAATGACATATTCAAGGTTCTTAAGATGAAAGTAGTTGGAGATAAGTTGTTGCTTGCAAGGATGGAGAAGACAAACAAACAATGGCACAGGAACAGACCATTAGGCCCACCAAGGCTGTGCTTACACATGAAAACTTTCTAAACTAAAAATGTTTTGCGTCTACAAAGTCCATCTTCCTTTGTTCCCTGGCTATTCATATATCTGTCAAGATGCCTCCTAAATGTTGCCATTGTATCGACCTTGGCCACATCCACTAGCAATGCATTCCAGGCACTTATCCATCTCTGTGGAAAAACAAAAACTTGCTCTCACAGCTCCTTTAAACTAGACCTTCCTACCTTAAACCTATGCCCCCTAGTAATTGACAATTCTATCATGGGAAAAAGATTCTGACTATTTATTC
Source organism: Stegostoma tigrinum (assembly GCF_030684315.1). Taxonomy (NCBI): domain Eukaryota; kingdom Metazoa; phylum Chordata; class Chondrichthyes; order Orectolobiformes; family Stegostomatidae; genus Stegostoma; species Stegostoma tigrinum. The sequence goes on from NC_081359.1 coordinate 22,261,134, forward strand.
TATCCATGCTTCTCACAATTTTGTAAACTTTTATCAGGTCACTCCTCATCCTTTGGTGTTCAAGTGAAAACATGCCAAATTTGTCCAAACTCTCCTGATTGCTAATACCGTGTATAACAGGCAATATCCTGGTGAACTGTTTCTGTATCCTCTGCAAAGCCTTCACCTCCTTCCGGCTCATGTATCTCCCAGGATTATACACAATACTCCAAATGTAGCCTAACTAAAGTTCTATATAGCTGCAACATGACTTACTAACTTTTAATAGTCTAAACCCCAACCAATGATAGCAAGCATAAGATATACCTTCTTGACCACCTAATCCACGTGTGCTGCTACTTTCAGAAAACTGTGGACCTGTATGCCGGATTTCTCTGTATTTTGATACTGATAAGGGTTCTGCTGTTTACTATATAATTCCCTCCTGCATCAGACCCTTCAAAATGCATCACCTTGCATTTATCCAGATTAAGCTCTATCTGCCATTTCTCCACACAAGTCTCCAGCCTATCTGCGTACTGTTGTATCCTCTGGCAACCATCCTCACTATCCGCAGCTCCCCCAATCTTTGTATCAAAAGCAAACAAACCAATCAGGTCACCTAAATTCACTGCTAAATCATAGTTATATATACATTTCAAATACAGGGATCCCAGCACTCAAACCTGTGGAATATCACTAGTCAGAGAATACCCTTTCACTACTACTCCTTGTTTCGACTAGACCAGTTTTGTATCCATCTTAGCAGCTCACCGTGGATCCCATGTGAGTTCACCTTTTGCGTTAGCCTGCCATGAGGGACCTTGTCAAAGGCCTTGTTAAAATCCGTGCAGACAACATCTACTGCCCTGTCCTTATCAATCATCTTTGTCACTTCCTCAAACAACTGAATCAAGCTTGTGAGACATAAACTTCCTCGGAGAGGTAAAGGGTGCTTTTCAAGCAGTTGGACAATGATGAAAAGTAGGAAGATTGCATTTGAGGGTAGAGAAACACCAACAATATCAGGTGTCTTGGGAGCCATGACAGGAAGTTATGTTGTTAGCTGTTTCTTGAGAACAGGGTCTCGTGGGTAAGAACTTAGTAAGACATGAGGGAATTAGAGGGAGACAGAGTAAACTGAAGGGTAATGACTAGGGCTGGGGTGACGTGGACTAAGGTGATTTAGTGTTGGGAGGGCATATATCAAAGGAGGTTTAGCTTAGTGAGCTAGTGGAAAAACAGAATGCCACTGAGCCACTGAAAAACATAGGAAAAAGGAAGCCCATGATCTCTTTTCAGTAATTGTTTGAGGTGATGGAGAGAAGCAAAAAAAAATAGCTTGCACTAGAAAAGCACTCTGCATTCCAGAATGAGCCTGGAATAGTGATCAGTTTAGCAAAGTGAGTGCAAGAATGATTTTTTTTGTGGACCAGCTGATGCACTTAGAGAATGATTGAGCCAATTATCCAGCATACCAATTTAAGAATATATCCCTTGGCCTATGGGACTGTAGCAAAGAATCATAATGGGGAATAGCCAGTGTTACAGATAATAATGGTTTTATTGAGAACCAGAGCATTAAAAATGGAGGCAAAGGTTTAGTTTTGCAGATTCGTAGCTGCAGAAATGTTACAGTGAATACAAAAGATAAATGGTTGAAATTTTGAATGTGCGGCGTAAGCAAGTTTGGAGAGATTTTCATTCCAGTGATGGATGCAGACGTAGTTTGGATTGGTGGGTGAAGGAGGATGTTGGTGAAATGTAATATTAGGAATTGACGTGATGGGATGAGTGAGGCCATATGACATGACAAGCTTGAGCTGTTGTTGTCAGCGTTGTGATGTGATATGCATGTATCTTTAAAGGTGCATTCTTAAATAGCTGCCCATCACTATCCACTATGAGACAGGATATATTACACAATCCCATATAGTCAGTAGACAGAACAGTGCACTAGTTCCACAAGCCAGACATGTTTTACACAGCCTCCCAGTTGTAATTATCTGTATATCATCTTATCTTCAAATAAAGGACACACATTATTGTTTTGCCAATCCCTGTTGTATGATTTATATGTTTACAAGGAATAGAAAAACACAACACTTAATATAGTTTGGAGATTTTACATGGACAAATCAGTGTGGAAGAATAAGAGGACAGAAAACTCCAAGGAGACAGAATGATAAATTGAAATGGAGATTCACATCACTAAGGATGATAAGTTTGGAAATAAATAATAAAGTTTTTAATTAGTTAATAGAAGTATTGAAAATAAAAGTACAAAATGGGTAACCAGAAAACACAAGGACCAAGACTGAATGTCATTAGCAAAAAAAAAGAGGCAGGAAGAGTGGAACAATTTCAATTCCATATTGGTTATGATAGGGAATGCACTACCTGAAATGGTGGTGGAAGAAAATTTAATTGTTCACTTCCAGAGAGAATTGAATATTAATGTGAACAGGGAAAAAATTGCATAATATTGGAGTGTTTGAGAGGGAGGGGGCAGGGATTAATTAGCTCGTTCTTTCAAAGTGCCAGTCCAGACCTACTCAGCTCAATGGACCATTCTCTGCTTTTTCATTCAATGACGGTGAAAGCATTCCCAGAAACCCTTTTAGATTGGCGGAGAAGTACAATCAGACTGAGAATAGTGACCAAATCTAGCAGCAGAATTCCTAAAGGTGATTAATGAAGTACAAATCAAACAGATTTATTATTCACTTTCTGTACTGTGAAGTACGATAATGTAATTTAAAAAAAACAGAATCAAGAAATACTGAGCACAGTTCACATCCACAAGAATTGAACTTTTCACCCAAAGCTATTTTTCAAGAGCATCTGAGTTCATTGGTACTAGATAAATCTTGTTTTCCAAGCCATGCTTAATCAGCATTTTTATATACAAACATTAGGAATATTAATTAAACCAATGCTTGCTTGAATCGTGTTATAGCTATTTCAGAGGGAAAAAAGTGCCAGTAATTATCAATAATATGCTAAATTATCTATGGCTTTTAATTAATATTCATGAAAAAAATTGTCGTATCTTAAATGTTGTAAACAAGTTTAAAATTCCTTAAATAAGTGAAAAGATGCACAACTGTAATTGAGAGTCAGGCAGAATTTCAAATTGATGATTTAGTAAGATATTCCTAATTTAAGATTTATAATGTCCTTTGCATGCTACTAACATATATGAAGGTTATAAAAAAATCTGTTTCTATTCATTGCTATGAACATGCACGTTAAACTATAATCCCCTGCTCCTACCCCACCATGCTGACCTCATATTCAGCTTTCTCTGTGGACCAGAAATAGATTTCCACTGCTAGGAGACAGTAGGAACTGCAGGCGCTGGAGAATCTGAGATAACAAGGTTATCCTGAAGAAAGGTCCAGGCCTGAAACGTCAGCTTCCCAGTTCCTCTGATGCTGCTTTGCCTGCAGTGTTCATCCAGCTCTACACCTTGTTATCCATTGTTAGTACATTGATATATGGGCACGAGCTGCCTATTGCACCTGGTTTCCAAGACAAATGTGTGATAAATAATACAGAATTATTCTGGAGATGTTAAAGTTAAGGGAATGACTGACTGTAATCCGTGATGCTGATGTTCCTAAAATGCAAAAGTGAATGTGGAAGATATCCTACTAAGAGAAAAATTGGCGGATCTGAGGCAACAATAACAAAATGAAGGCCAGAGAACTGGATGCTGATGAATCATTACAAAGGCTGAGTTTGGCTGACATTGGAAGTGTTACAAACCATGAAAAAAAAGAAAAAAGCAAGTCAAAAGTTCAATTTCAAGTAATGTTCTCTCAATTAACCATCACTTTGAGTGATTGGAGTGTAAATGCTATGGTTTATTGTATTCTGAATTGAAATTGACCTTTCTTGTTCCAGTTTTATTCAGAAATGTTAATATAACTATAAAATACAAAGGCTGCAAATACTCTTGAGAATAAAGGGTTATCATTTAAGAACATTTCCAGCTGAAAATGTTACAAACTTCTGAAAGTGTCTGCCCAAGGGAGCTGAGAATACTCAATGGATGAATATGTTCAGATCAGAGCAAATGGAGTTTTAGTTCTTATTGAATGGTGGAGCAGGTAGAAAAGGTTTAATAGCTTACATATACTCCAAATTTTCAAAACTTTGTGCTCAGTAGCAAAGACAGAAGTTGGTGGAAAAGCTCAGCAGGTCTGGTAGCATCTGTGAAGAAAAAAAAAATTGGAGTTAATGTTTCAGGTCTGGTTTCTGTTCCTGATTTAAAGCATCTGCAGTTCTTTCAGCTTATATTTATTCTCAGTAGGTCAGGCAACTGTGAAATGAAAGAAAGACATTAATGGCAACTACAAAAGAGTGAGAGTAGAATTAGCTAGAGTACACTGGCAAAGAAGTTCAGCAGAAAGTTTAGCTGAAGAAAACATGGCAGATGCTTTTTAAAAAAGCCATGTTTCACAGGAAAGATATAGCCCATCGAGAAAGGAGGATTCCCGGAAAGAAATAAGCCAATGGTTTGCATGTTGGAGAGAAAATGATACAGTGCTAAGCCAGAAAATTGGGAAAATTTCAAAAACGCAACAAAAGATGACCAAAATAAATGAACTTTGAGAGTAAACTTGAAAGCATATTAAGATGAACAGCAAGAACTTCTTGAAATGTACAAAAGAGAGCAGAGAGGTCAAATTTAACAGAGGCCTCTTCCAAAACAAAGATGGGAAAATAATAGTGGGGAACCAGGAAATGGAAGAGGTCTTGAACAAATAAATACTTTGTACCAGTCTTCACAGAAGAAGATACTAATATTCCGAAATTACTGAATAATCAAGGAGCAAGAGGAAATTAATACTGTAACTATCACTGGAGAAGAAATGTAACAGAATCTAACTGGGCTAAAGACTGATAAGTCTCTCAGACCTAATGGGATGGTTCCTAGGATATTGAGAGAAGTAGCTACAGAAATTATGGATGGAATGGTAGGAATGTTCTAATTTCCTTAGGTTCTAGCAACGTCACAGAAGATTAGAAAACTATGAATACAACATATTTATATAAAATGTAAAGGAGTCAATAAAAACCAGGTAACAACAGGCCAGTTAGCTGACCATTTGATATTAAAAATCTTACCATAGCAGAGCATTTAGAGATGCATAATATAATGAAGCGAGTTATAGTGGTTTCTTGGAGAAATCATGCCTGACAAAATTAATTTGAGTTCTTTGAGGAGGTAGCAAGCAGGACAGATAAAGGGGAAATCCAATATACTTGGCTTTTCAGAAGATGTTTGATAAGGTACCGCATGTTTAATAAGTTTAGAGCCTGTTGTATTGGAGATAGTATATTAGCATGGAAAGAGGATTGGCTGAGTAAGAAGACAGAAAGTTGGGATAAGGAAGGTATTTCCAAGTAGGTAGAAGATATTTCTGTTACTAGTGGATTATTGCTGGTACCTCGATTATTCATAATCTATATTGTGAATATGGAAATTTAATGTACGATAGTCAAGTGTGCAGATGACACAAAAAAGGGTGGGAAGACAACTGGTGAGCATGACTCAAAGACTCTGTGCAGGCACATAGACAGGTTAAAGTGAGTGGACAAAAACTTGGCAAATGTTATATGATGTTGGAAAGTATGAGGTTATGTACTTTGGCGGGAAGAATAGAGAAGCTGAATATTATTTAAATAGAAAAATACTGCAGAAAGCTACAGCATAGAGGAATTTGGTATTCTTCATGCGTTAACTGGTTTTAAAAAAACTAGCATCGAACTTCAGTGGATAATGTCGGATAGTCTCATGGAACGTTGACCTTTATTTCAAAGGGAATGGAGGGCAAAAACAGGACATCTTGCAAAAATACTATAAAAGGCACTAATTGGGCCACAGCTGGAAATCAGTGAAAGATTTAGGGCCCCTTATCGAAACAAAGGTATACCGGCATTGTAAGTACTCCAGAAAAAGTTCATACGTTGATCTCAGGTCTAATGCAAAGAGGTAGAGTAGTTTAGGCCTGTACTCGTTTCAGTTTAGCAGAGTGGAAAGTTTGTTCCCCTTTCTGGGAGAGTCTGGGACCTGATGGCAAAACCTCAGAATAAAGAGTCAACATTTAAGACAAGATGAGATAGATTTTTTTTTCTCTCAGAGAGTAGTGAACCTGTGAAATTATTTACAAGGCTGGTTAATTAAATACATTCAAGGCTGAGATTTCTAATCAGGAAGTGTTCTGGAGCTATAGACAAATGCAGGAAAGTACAGTTCAGGATTAGTCTAAAGTTTGGGTGGATTGGCCATGCTAAATTGCCCTGTAGAGTCCAGTGATGCAGAGGTTAGATAGATTAGCCATGGTAAAATACCTCTTCATCTCCAACTGCCGTCGAGACATTAACCGCCTCAACCTCTCCACCTCCATTTCCTACCTACTAACCTCATCCCACCTCCTTGACCTGTCCGTCTTCCCTAGACTGACCTATCCCCTCTCTACCTCCCCAACTATACTCTCCTTGCCACCTATCTTCTTTTCTCTCCATCTTTGGTCCGCCTCCCCCTCTCTCCCTATTTATTCCAGAACCCTCTCCCCATCTGATGAAGGGTCTAGGCCCGAAACATCAACTTTTGTGCTCCTGAGATGTTGCTTGGCCTGCTGTGTTCATCCAGCTCCACACTTTGTTATCTTGGATTCTCCAGCATCTGCAGTTCCCATTATCTCTGATACAATTTTAACCTCACTGCGAAGCCTCTTCCAGGGATGCCTAACCTGAAGAAGATACCCTCCTCCCTCCGGACCAACCTCAGGGAATCTCTCTCCCACTGCAACTCTCTTGCAATCTCTTCAGCCTTGAAACTGCTCAACCATGTCCTGAAGCAAACCAGGTACCACAGTCACATCACCTTCCTCAGCACCTGCCTACAGAACCGGATCTTCCTCAATGGACTACAGTCTACATTCAAGCCTTCCCAATTTGGCACCAACCGTGACCACCTCTACACCCAGAGCATTCAGACCCTTCAGAAGCATTTCTCCTTGCGAGTCCTGAAACAGACACTTGCCGCCCACCACCTCCACAGCCAGCAACCCCAGAGTAGACAGCCACAATGAACCCTGCCGAATCTTCACCATCCCCACAGACCTCCCACTGACGGAGGATGGACAGTCAGTCCTAAGCAAGGGGCTCATCTTTGTCCCCCTACAACCACACATCAACGAATACCAGTCACGTTTGGACATAGAGCAGTTTTTTCCGCCGCCTTCGCCTCCACGCTTACTTCTTCAACCGGGAGCCTAACCCTCCCTCCACTGGCCCCTTCTCCTGCTTCCACCACAAGCCCTCCTCCTGGACACCAACCCCAGGCCTCCTACCCTCCCTCGACCTCTTCATCTCCAACTGATGTCGAGACATTAACCGCCTCAACCTCTCCACCTCCATTTCCTACATACTAACCTCATCCCACCTCCTCTACCTGTCCGCCTTCCCTGGACTGACCTATCCCCTCCCTACCTCCCCACCTAAACACTCCTCTCCACCTATCTTCTTTTCTCTCCATCTTCGGTCCGCCTCCCCCTCTCTCCCTATTTATTCCAGAACCCTCTCCCCATCCCCCTCTCTGATGAAGGGTCTCGGCCCGAAATGTCAGCTTTTGCGCTCCTGAGATGCTGCTTGGCCTGCTGTGTTCATCCAGCTCCACACTTTGTTTTCTTATTCCGGACATAATGTTGGGTCTAGGTCTGGGTGGGGTGCTTTTCAAAGTGTCTGTGCAGACTCAGTGGTCTGAATGGCCTCTTTCATGTTGGGTACTGTGGGGATTCTATGATTCTATGATCATCAGGTCAGCCATGATCTCAATAAATGGTGGAACACACTCAAAGGGATAAATGGTCTACTTCTGCTCCTACACCTTATGGTCTAGCATTTCAAATCAACCACCTTTGGTAGAAGTGGAGGAAGCTAAAGATGTCGCAGTTTTAAGCAAACACAGAAGCAGAAACGGGGGATCCAAAACAAAACGAGGAAAGATCAATGATAGGGTGAAGGGTAGGAGCGATTAAATCATAGAAGTGATGATGACGCAAGGCAAAGTTAAGTAATAATGGAACATGTAAAGAAATAGAGAATGGATGTGGGAGAGCTGTAATTAAGTGACAACAGAATGATTATCAGCTATCTGAAAAAAATCAGACCGGTTACGATCTGAAATTGCTGACTCTGGAAGGCTGTAAAGCATCTCAGTGAAAGTTTTAATTTTATCCCTCAAGCTTTCATTGGATTTCATTGGAACCACTTTGGAGGCCGAGGGCAGAATGTGAGCTGGATGGAGAAATAATACAGCAAGCTTTTTCCTTTAATGTCTTCTTTTTTGCATCTGACCATTGCAATAATTTGCCTGAGTGGCAAATAACCTGAAAAGCTGTCAGCAAAAGTTCAGTTAATAAGAAGGATATGGCATTATGTGATATAATTTTACAGCTGAGGTGGCTGGCAATATACCAACTTTATATATATGCATAGAAAGTACATAACGTCTTTAGATTTATTGAATAAAACCCTTTCTACTGTGGTTGACGTGTTGACATGTCCCTGCAAGGCAATGTGTGGGTCTGCTTCAGGGTATTCCTTGCCGGGGCAAAATAAAATTCTCCTTGTTTCTGTCACTACTGTGAGAATGAGAACTCTAGGAACTGAAGGGCAGGATATTGAAGTTTCCCTGAGCAGCCTGCGAGAAACAAATAACATTACAGTCATAAGCAACATAGGGCTTGAGAAATAGGTCTGAATAATGTTGAGTGACTCATCTGATAACAATCATTTCATGTGCGGACTTCAATGCTACTGTTTGGGTAGGAAATAATTAGTGGTTGAATGTCTCTCCAAATCCTCCTTGAATTCCTCATAACATCTGTTTGTTGAATCTCAAAAGATGGTACAAAGATTAGTCTAATCAAAATGCACATTACTTCTGTGTCCTGAGGGGTACGAGTCATTCAATGCCATGGTCACAATGGATCTTTGCAGCCTGTGCTAAGGAATTGGGTTCTAATGCTGTGCATAGATGATGTGCACTCACTGCAGCATAACCAATGATACAAAACAGATTAATGCCCCTGAATTGTTTAAGACAATAACTCTGTCACATAATGCATTAGTGTGACTTATTTGCATCAGTGGAAAGGATTGAGAGTGGACGACTGTGTATGGACTATGCCAAATTCAAAGTAGCAAAACAAAATTCCATTAAATTGTTTCAGATATTGCCTATAGCAACAATAAAAGTCATGTACTATACAGCGCAATATCTATGACATCATACCAAAAGATAAATTGATAGACCAAATGACCGTCTAGTCTGGCCTTGTTACTATAACAGTCAAAGTGTCATGACTAAATGCTATTTAAGTTGGTTGGTATGTTGGCTGTACTTTATTCTGTTGTTTGATCATTTGAAGGTTTGACCCATGTTTAATTTCAGCCCCAGGCGTGAGGACCTTCAGGTTAAACCACCACGAGTCATCTCTCTGTAATGAGAGAGCAGCCCCAAGTTTTGCTAAACATATGGCAACTTTGCATTAGCGAGGCTACGGATGTGGGTATGAATACAGGCAATAATTTGCAGGATACGGAGTAAACCATTTTGAACTGAGATGAGAAGAAATGTCTTCACCCAGAAACTGGTGAGACTGTGAAACTTGCTGCACTGTTTGCTTTCAAAAAGGATCAAAGGATATTGAGGAAAAACAGGAAAAGTTGATTGATTTGGATTCTCAGTCATGATCATAATAAATAGCAGAGTAGGCTCAAAAGACTGGAATGGCTTACTCAAGCTCCTTTTTTCTTAGTTTCTATGGAATGGACTGCCTGGAAATGTGACAGATGCAGGTTCAAATGAGACATACGTGAGGGCATTGGATGACTATTTGAATAGAAAAAGTACGCAGAAATATGATGAAAAGGTAGGAAATTGACTGTTGAACTGGCTCAGGCATGATAAGCCAAATGACTTCTTTCAGTGCTATAACAATTTTGAGATTCTGTGCTTCCACTGAAACTGTTGATGTTTCTGTACTGATGATGTTCCCTAATTGGTGTTAGAGAGCAACTCCTATATTTTCTTCATAGGATGTGAACATTACTGCTGATTCTGCACCTCTCTGTGAGTGACCTACTACCTTACAAATTCAGCATTCCTTTGTTATGGCTTGTCATTGTCTATGTATATGATGCCTAGTGATCCCTTGGTGCTGCCCCTTAATATCAGGTATATAGCTTGTTGCCTTGGTTGGTTTTCTCAGCATTGTATTATTTTTCCTTTCTCAGAGTCTTCTGTGCTTTCTGCTTCCAACACAGTTTGAATAACTTTCCCCAAAGCTATGTCTTCTTTTGGACTATAAGAAATGTGACAATGTTTCATCAGGAATACTAGTAATAATTTTATCTTCTTGTGAAAGTTGCAGAGTTACAGTTTTCCACTAATCTCTGAAGTAAGAAATGAAATTAGCTAGTGATTCACCTGGAAAATTGAGTCATCTCTTAATTCATACCAATTCAAGGATGTAAAGTTTTCCGCAGTTTTGAAAAATCAAAGGTATCTGTTTTCTCTTTGATATCCTGGAAATTAATATAATCCACAATGAGAGCTACTGAACAAAATTGCATATTAGCTTGTTATGTTTCAGATTTAATTTTCAAGCAGTTCTGTATTTGAATAACCATCTCATGAGAAGTCGAACCTTGTGTTCTGTGTGGTCAATCTCGGCCTTGAATCTTTGAGAAACTGTTATGTCTCCTTCTATAATTTCTGAATGTTCTTATTAATAATTATCACCAAACAGCCATTTTACATCAGTATAATATCAACAGTGCTTGTAATCTGCTGCTGTTTAAGATTGTAAGCTTGTTCCAAGTTCAATTGCTGTAAAGTTTGCTAATCTGTGTAATGCAATGTCTTTGCTTGTCAATCCTTTTAAAGTTTTATGGTTTCCTACCTTTTATAAGGTTTTCAGGCCTTATTTAATTATCAAGATGCTGGCTTCCCACCTTTTTCAGCAGTCCCACTAACTGTAGCTAAGGTGAAGTCTTCCCATTTCTTCACTCACAAAATGGACATTTTTCAATCTTTTCCAAATCAGTAAGGGTGGCTCAGTGGTTCGTGCTGCTGCCTCACAGTACCAGGGACTTGGGTTCAATTTTCAGCTTTGTATGACTGTCTATGTGGAGTTTATACATTGTCCCTGTGTCTGTGTGGGTTTTCTCCAGGTGCTCTGGTTTCCTCCCACAGTCCAAAGATAGGTGGATTGACCATGCTAAATTTCCCCACAGTGTCCAAGGGTGTGTAGGATAGATGTGTTAGCCATGGGAAATACAGGGTAGGGGAATGGGTCTGTGTGTGATGTTCTTTGGAAGGTCAGTGTGGACTTGTTGGGCCAAATGGTCTGCTTCCACACTGTAGGGATTCTATTCTATGAATGCACCAAGCATTTTCTTTCACGTAAATATTGCAATGAAGCTCTGTGGTTGTAGCCATTATAAATCTTCCAGTGAAACTGAAGCTAATTTATTGAACCCAAGTCCTTTTAAATCTTTAATTTCTCTTGACCTTTATTCTTTGGCTTGAAGCCTTCATTTTATTTCTCTGAATTTACTTGTTTCTCGTTGAAATAAATACTGAGGCCTTTCTAATTCTGCAACATTGATAAATAATTACTTCTCTATGCTGCATGGAGTCTAATCTTGACAGTAGTACTATTCCTTGTGAAAGGCGAGAACTCTTTTACATAACCTTACCCTTCTTTTGTGGCCTTGGTAACATTTTCAGATATGTAGTGATTTCAACGAAGTCAGTCAGGTGGAGCTTACTGAATATGAGTTACCTGATTGGGGCTTTTAATCTGGTCCATCATGTACCCGGGCTGACAGATAAGGGAAGTATCAGAGATTCTGTTTACTCTGAGAGCTGGCTCTGAAGGAGCTGAATCAGTGTTAAGGACTTTCAACATTTAAGTAAAGGGCGACTCGGTGACTGGACACTGGCCTCTGTGGAGTTATTTCCATACACGTATCCCCTATTCCTTCTAACGTTACTCATTGTGCATTCTCTTTCTTCTTAAAAAGCCTTTTCACTTTTTCTAAGTGTTGTTGGTTATTTCTCTCTTTCCTAGCCCATTCACGTCTTTGTGTAGACTTATCTTTGAATGCTGACCTTGCATTGTTGATGAAAAGGGTACAGGGAGAAATTAGGAACAGGGTACTGAGTAGGATAATCAGCCATGATTACATTAAATGCCAGAGCAGACTCAAAAGCCTGAATAGCCTAATACTGTTTTCATTTTTCAACCTTTCTATATTGATATTCCCACATATCCCCTTGTGTTGTTAATTACTTTTCCGCTGCTGCCTGACTCTCTGTGTCTTTTTAAATTGCCAATGTATTTTAAGTGGTAATTTCACTTTTCTCAAAATAATTCTTTCCCTGCCACTTCTAGAATTTTTCCTCTTGTCATAGAGGTCTCAGCATGGAATTTGATTCTGCATTGCTGCTGCTATGTGGTATTTGTCCTGATAGCCACGACCGGCCACTTGTGGAATCTAAAGTTCTCCTGTACAGAGGCAAATGTGAACTAAACTGCCTTCACCCAAAGACTGTGATATCATCACATTGAGTGGAGCTAATGTAACTTTAACATTAACTCTTTCAGAGTAATTATGAGCCTACAAATTAGGGACAGAGATAGGCAACTCCATCCTATGAGCACTATACCAACTTCCAGTAAAAATCATGAAAGATCTGATATTTCACATTCCTGCCTATAATGATCATCTTTCACTCCTATACCCATCAAGAAATCTATCCATTTGCACTTTTATAGTAGTCACGCAATGCTTCCAAAACCTTTTGAGGAAGAAAGTTCCAAAGGTTCTCAACCCACTTCAAGAATTTTCTTCTTATCTGTCTTAAATGAGTGACATCTTGATTACAAACAATGGCACTGTAGTTCTAGCTTCTCCCAAAATCATGTTTCGATCAAGTCACCTCTCAATCTTCCAAACAAACCAAGCTGCTCCGGCCTTTCCTCATAAAACAACATGCCCATTCCAGACATTAATCCAGTAAATCTTTTCAAAGCTGCTACCAATGTATGTACCTCCTTCCTAAGATGAGGAAATACCTTATGCATCAACAATTCGCAAAATAAATAATTATTTATAGGGTCTTTTGGGTAGAATTTTCCAGTCCCTTACGTGACGTAAGTGAAGGTGTGAAACTGGGAAAATATGGTGAACATGTGAAATTCAGATTCTCAAAGTCAAGAAAACCTCCTCTTAGGGTTTAAGCTGTGAGTTTAGAATCTTAGTAATGAGTAGTGATTGGCTTAATTCCATGCATGTACATCTAAATTTTAACTACTCTCACCTCATTACTATGCAGCTCCCAATTCTTTCCTCTTCAACGAGAACATGGGTGATGCCTATATCCCATGTAAAAGTAAGAGTGCTTACCCAATGGCTACAGCCTGCTGTTTGTTTCTGCTTGCCTTCAAACAACTTTGCCTTCACCACAATGTCACTGCATGGACTCTTCCACACTTTGTCTAAGAAAATCAGAAACAGCCAACCACCAGCCTCAGCACATCATCATGGCTGCTTTCACATAAACTCAGAAGCTCAACATGATTTGCATGTTCTACCAGGTTACTCCACATGTAGAGAAAGACAGCCAGCCAGACATATCTCACACATCCAGAAGTTTGCAACTTATGGTTCTTAGCTTCATTTTTTAACCCTGACTCACATTGCACTTCATCTGATGATGATCACGAATCCATTGTCGACTGTCAGGAAAAACCCATCTGGTTTGCTAATGTTCTTTAACTGCCCTTCTCACCTGGACTGGCCTACCATGTGACTCCAGACCCACAGCAATGTCGTTGACTCTTAACTGCCCTCTAGGTTGGATAATAAATATTGGCTTGGCCAGCAATGCCCTCATCTCATGAATGAAGAAAGTTAAAATGCATTTCTTGCACTTCAACCAAATGGCATGAATTTCCAAGGGCACTAGTCCTTCACGGGGACAAGGCGAACTACGATTAGTCCTGTGGCACCATCACAGTTAAACGTGCTCATTTGATTCCAGTTCTGAGGTTTGGCCATGTTTGGCTCTTCAGGTAAAGCCTGTACCTGAATATGAGGTGTAGAACTGTGGCTGGGCTGAGCCAATACTCCTGCATTGAGACAAAAGCAAGGACCATGTATGATGATGGTGGATGGAGGAGCAGTGGTAAGCTGTCCCCAGTGAATGAGTGGGAAGAACAAAGGGCAGGATGGGTGAGAATACGAGGAGGATGAGGTGGGTAAGAGGCACTGAGTGGACATGATACATGCAGTAAAGAAGTGTGCAGTACATATGACTTGGTGAGATGAGTATGCAGTGGCAGAGTGGTAGCCTTGTGAGTGTGAGGTAGGAGAGAGAAGATGGTGGTATTTAAGCTCATAGAGTACAGAAAGCCATTTTGTTTAAATTAGGACGCTGCCTGGGGCACTTTCGCATTCGAGGGAGGCTGCGACTGGTTGTATGGCCTCCATTCCTTTCAGCAGGAAAACATACTGCCCTCCTTTCCACCATCATATCCACCATCACCTCCAGGTTCATGTGGCCATCGGGATAATGGTGTAGGCCCACAGTGTGAAACGCAATTTCTGGATTTGCAGTGCTGTTTAACTTTGTTTATAACAAAGCAGTCAAGTAATGTCACCATAGTCCCAGAATATCAAGGTGCTGCTTTGTCATAGAGATACGAGATTGGTAGTGAGTTTAATCTGAGGGTCATCCCATCTCGGGCAAGATTGAGAAGGTGGAATCTTTATGATGACCTCAGCTGACACAGGGATTGATCCTGTGTGACTGGTGCCACTCTGCATTGCAAACAAGCCGTCCTGCCACCTGAGATAACTGACCACTTCCAGCATTATTGCCACTCTGACTGCATAGATCTGCAGGACAGGCAGCAGACAGGCCAGCTAACAATTAAGAAGACAAAGGGTGGAAGATTGATGAGAAAAGTCACCATAAGCCTTGACAGGCCATCCACCATGAATCTTATCACCTGTATCTTTTTTGTACCCATGGTGGAGATCTTGGCTCAGTGAGTCAGTCCTGCCTTTGACCAGATGAAGAAGAGAAGTAATGAAAGAATACGAAGAGAGCAGAACAAATTATTGTGTCTTGTAACTTGCCCACGTAATTAGAAGACAGTGACAACAACGTCTTTCTGGGATTCGTGTAACTAAGAGAAAGGGTCATGGAAGAGATCTGAGGCAATAACAATTATGCTTGCATTCCAGCAGGGAAGGAAGATCAAGGGTGGATCATGCGTTACTGAGCACAGTATGTATAACAGAGTCTTCCAGATTTGCATCAGGACTGTATTATCCGTGAATTTAATTTTCTCCACCAAATTCATAAGCATCTATTTGTTAAACCAATTTTATTCTTGGTACCTAAGACGCGCGCGGACACGCACACACACACAAATTGGTATCTGTGTCTTGTTAGCCCAACTAGCAACTAGAGACATGAAAAGGGATAATTTTCTAGATATGCATTGTATTGAGAAATGCACAGGAAAATTCAATTGTCTGAGGTCCTTCTGCTGAAGTTAAATGGGGGTCCATTCAGTTATTGGACCCTCCCAGTGCCTCAAATTCATGTAAGTACAGTCTTGTACAATCAAGAAATGCCTTTAGCTTGTTTGTTGCATAGAGTCAAACTCAAATGTTTGTTTATTTCCTTCATATGGTATTGTACAGAACTGAACTGCTTTAATGATTATGGATGTATGTAACGATATTTTTATGAATAATTTATATTTTTGGAAAAAAAAGGAAAATTACCTCGTAAGTACAAGTGAACCAGATAGGAAAGAATGTTGTATGATAATGGCTGAAATATTCAGGGTCACATAATTTGGCAACGATTACATCGGTAGGTATATTGTTGGGTGCCTAAACATTCAGTGCAAGATTTTAATAGTCAGCAAAAATGTCCCATATGGAGAACTGTGTCCCAGTTCTTGTAAAATATAACATATTGGCAGTCAAATGTTTCAAAGTAGGAAGATGGCTTTGATTCAAATTTTTGAAAAAAATATTATTGAACTATGGAGATGAAGGAAGATAATTCAGTTCCTTGAGGAAAAGAAAGATTAGGAAAAGTATCATGAATGGTGTTAATCAATAAGATAGATGTAGACAGGCATATTGTACAGAACCAGGGGAAATCAATAGGAGATAACTAAACCATAGGCTTTAATTTAATGAGACAATAGAGATGTTCATAAGGAGAGCTGGACAACTGTTGCAATAGTGTCGGTTCACATCTGTTCATACAGAGGGATGAATATGCTTAATTCACGAGCTGCACAACTCATATTTGGGCAGTTTTACCCAGGTCCCATTATATCCGGCTTGCACAATACCAGTTGTGATGCACTTGATTTTAAAACTGAGCACTTTAAAAAGAGGAGCGTTCTAAGGGGAGGGCTCTATTCCCCAGCAGTGACATGTTTGCCATGAGGAGTAATAAAACCATTTCTTTTTTCTCATGGGTAACAGAACACATTAATGAATCAACCTTCTTCCACAGAGTCCTCAGATGACATTAATTATGAAAGGATTGAGGTTAAAGTGAGACTAACAGTCATTTTCCTTTGAAATGCACTTATAGTTGGGGGCAAGGGTTGTGTTTAATTGTTTGTTGTGCAAATGTTATGTTTTACTGGAGTGCTGTGTACAAAGAATAAAAAGATCCTCCACTGTTCTTCCAAGTTATTCAGTAAGTACTTATATTAATGTTGAAGTTACATTTTCATCTTTGTTTGCAAACAATTCTGTTATAACAATTTTATATTCTCAGATGTTCGTTAAAGTTCAGTTAACTACATAAATGACAAAAAAAAAGATGGAATGACTAAAGCAGCAGTGACTAGCTATAGCTCCGTCTCAATTACTAGACCTCTTTGCCTACATGTTTTGACAAATTCGTTCGTACAATATTTACTGACCAGAGTTTTGGGCATTCATATGTGTTAGTGTTATTTTAACAATTCTTGAAATGGAGGGACTAAAACCTTTATCGAAATGCAGGCTGAAATGCCATTCAAAAATATTGAACATTTGTTGGTTAACATCTTTAGTCGTACTTGCTAGATTGTGTTCCTTAAATTTGTGTAAATTAGCAGGTCAGAAATAAATTGTTTTGCCATGAACCTTCACAGTGAATTGTGAAAACAGAGAAAATGTGTAAAGTACAGCTGTAGCTTTTTCTCTGGTCAAATCGAGGGTCGATAATAGACAGCCTGATAAACTGGTTTAGCTCGCATTTTGTTAGCTAATTAGAATTCAAAGTATTGATCTAAATTGGTCTGAAGTAGTGCTTTGGGTTACTTCATGGACTGATAACTTTTGACTAGAGAGCTGGTGCACAGTTCAAGAAGCATAATGACCCAATTTGTCTTTGCAGCATCTTAAACTCAGCACCTCGATGAGTTTTAGTATGACAAATGGTTATTGCTACTCCAGGAATTTCTCCATAAACTAAGATGCAATTGGCCTCATGGTGTGGCAAATTGTTTCACCGACATGTTGTACGATGTGACAGGACATAAGATTGTATCTACAACTGTTTCTCTTCTGTTTTGCATTCTCCAGTTGCCTGGATTGAGAAATTAAAATATCCTTTAAAAAAGGAGATAAATTAGCAATAGTTAGGTAAAGGAAATCTCAGTTTATAAAAGTTCCTAGGATGAAGGTTGCTTTTAGGTGACTGGCTTAGTCCAGAATTTGCAGTAAAAATAACAGAGAGGCAAGCAATGCTCTCTATCATTGAAAGTAAAGTTGGAAAGAAGCTGCCTGCAATGGCAATTGCAAAATTAAATGTGCAAATAAGGACATTTCTTTCTGAGTTGCCCTGCTCTCTGCATGTTTTGCTATACTGATATTTTACTTATCTATGGACCAGGCTGTGAAAAAGCAGTGGATGTATGTCTAAGCTCAAGACAAGGGCTGAGAAAAGATCAGTGGTGAGGTCTCAAAAAAATTTGGTGGGTCACTTAACAAGGAGGTACTGGAAAGATTCCAATAAAATCTTGTCCCTAAACGAGTAGCTAAAAACCTGAGAGAGAGAGAAAGAAGGTCTGTAGTATAAGTTTGGATGAGGGTCAAGCATAAAACATGAACTTTGAAAGTCTCATAAGATACAAAGGACCACGCGGGTTGAATTAAAAAGAGGACCTGGGTTTATAAATTAAGTACAAAACAGAATGTTTAGATAATGAAATGTGAGGCTGGATGAACACAGCAGGCCCAGCAGCATCTCAGGAGCACAAAAGCTGACGTTTCGGGCCTAGACCCTTCATCAGAGAGGGGGATGGGGTGAGGGTTCTGGAATAAATAGGGACAGAGGGGGGTGGTGGACCGAAGATGGAGAGTAAAGAAGATAGGTGGAGAGGAGAGTTTAGGTGGGGAGGTAGGGAGGGGATAGGTCAGTCCAGGGAAGACGGACAGGTCAAGGAGGTGGGATGAGGTTGGTAGGTAGGAGATGGAGGTGCGGCTTGGGGTGGGAGGAAGGGATGGGTGAGAGGAAGAACAGGTTAGGGAGGCAGAGACAGGTTGGACTGGTTATGGGATGCAGTGGGTGGAGGGGAAGAGCTGGGCTGGTTGTGTGGTGCAGTGGGGAGAGGGGACAATCTGGGCTGGTTTTGGGATGCGGTGGGGGAAGGGGAGATTAGATAGCTCTTTTTGCTTTGTTTAATGTCTTTTATAAATAATGGTTATTTTGATTTAAAAATTTGGAATTTTGTCCTTGTTCTTTCAGTTAATTATTTGGGTGTTTGGATTTTTTTAAAAACTGTTAATTATTCATATTGGAATCATAATTAGATCCAAGCCCATGTCAGAATGCTGGGCACTCAGTATTACACCACAGCTCCAATATTCAACATTTCACCAATACAAGTAATAGTAGCAATCGTGGATTCTGTTTTTACCATTTGTCTCCACACCATATCCAAATAGGTGGACACATACAGATCTTGCTCAGTACGCACAAACACTATAATTGGTGATTGTTAGTCATGAGTTGACACAACTGTGTGGTGTTATGGTTGAGTTGAGTGGCTGTATATCTGATTTGTCTTGTTGGTCTTAGTCACTGGACTCTCTGAATCCATCCACAAAATTCAGCCATCCAGCAATGAATAAGGATCAATTTTTTGAATTAAATCATCAAACACATAAAAATTTCTCGTAAGCATAACGTCTTATTCCCCTTTTAAATAATGACCTTACTGTCATCAAATATATCCAAGCAACAAACATACAGTTATGGAATTATTTTGTAGAGTTCACCTAGTAGCTTTGCAATTTCATTTATAAGTGTTCCAATATTCTCATTGGGTAAAGAATGGCGAGAGCATGGTCAGTGGTATAACCTATCATCAATTCCATTGATGTTTTCTTATACCCATGTGGTCCCATCTTCTCACTAAAGCCTTTTAAAAGTCGATAAAGTTTTGCCATGCGTGTGTTCTAATGTAACTTCAATCCATTGTTCTTGTTGAATGCTTTGTCACTGTAGGGACACTGACAGGGGGTCCAAAGAATCAGAAACCCATAGACCATTTCACTTTTAAGCCTGTTCCATCATTTACTTTGATCATAGCTAATCAGCTAACTCTATAGCCTGTAACCAGTTTTCCATCATATCCAATGATCCTTTTAGCCCCATGTGTTATATCAACTCCTTCTTAAAATCATTCAGTGATTCAGATTCAACTGCTTTCTGTGGTAACAAATTCCAAAGGCTTATTACTCTCTGGGCAAAAAGGTTTCTCTCAGTCCAAAATAGGTTCCCCCAATTCCCGAGACTGACACCTCTGGTGTGGACCGAGCCATCACTGGGAAGATCCTGCCTGCATCTATCTGGTCTCGTCCTGTTAGAATTTGATGGATTTCTTTGAGATCCTCCCCCATTCTTCTGAAATACAGTGAATATAATCTTAACCAATTCAATCTCCCCTCATTTGAATGGTGCGGTGGTTCACTGCTGCCTAACAGTGCCAGGGACCGGGGTTCGATTCCACCCTCGGGCAATTGTCTGTGAGGAGTTTCTCAATCTCCCTGTGTCTGTGTGGGTTTCCACTCACAGAGCAAAGATGTGCAGGTTAGGTGCATTGGCCACGCTAAATTGTCCATAGTGTCCAGGGATGTTCAGGCGAGGTGGATTATCCATGGGAGTTGCAAGGTTACTGGGAAAGGGCTGGGGTGGGGAGGTAGATGTGGTTGGTGGTTAGGATGCTGTTTGGAGGGTCAGTGTGGACTCAGTAGGCCTGCTTCCACACTGTAGGGATTCTATGTTTCATGCTTCAGTCCTGCCATTCCAGGAATTAGTTTGGAAAACTTTTTCTGCATTCACTCTATAAAAGAATGCCCCTCCTCAGTTAAGGAACTAAAGCTGCACACAGTATTCCGGTTCTGGTCTCACCGAGACCTTGTATAATTGCAGAAGGACATCCATATTCCTGTGCTCAAATTCCTTTGCTACAAAGGCCAACATGGCACTTATCTCTTGACTGCCTGCTGCATAAGCAAGTTTACCTTCAGCTGCTGGTGTACATCCGTACCTCATTCCACATTTCCTTTTCTCAATTTAGATAATAATCTGCCTTCCTATTTTTCTCCCAAACTGGATAATCTCACATTTATTTGCATTATACTGCATCTGATATGCATTTTTATCACTCAGTCAGCTTGTCCAAATCATACCAAAGCATCAGGACATCCTGCTCATAGCTCACCCTCCGACCCAACTTTGTTCAACAGATATGCACACAATGTGACATTGCTGGCAGATGTCCAGGCAAACGTGGATAAAATCTCTCCTTTCTGTTCTTTTTTTCATGACCTTTAAGTGTAAATGCTTTATCACCAAGAAATGTTTTGGAAGCTTGTTCACTGTTTAATATCAGCAACTGTCTCTACAGCAAGAAGAGAGTATTCTTGCACCATCATTTACTCTCATGTGAATACGTCTTTTTGTGTTTTGGGTACATAAAATGAAAGAGCCATACAGCATGGAAACAGACCCTTCAGTGCAACCAGTCCATGCCAAACATAATCCCAAACTAAACTAGCCCCACCTGCCTGATCATGGCCCATATCCCTCCAAACCCTTCCTATTCATGCATCCATCCAAATGTCTTTTAAACGTAATTGTACTCCCATCCACCACTTCATGACGATGTTCATTCTGCATGTGAACCACATTCAGTGTAAGAAATTTGCCTCTCAAGTCTTTTCTAAATCTCTCTCCTCTTACCTTAAAAATGTGCTCCCTAGTCTTGAAATCCACATCCTCGGGAAAAGACAACTACTGTTAACTCTATTTATACCTTTCATTATTTTATAAACTTCTATCACGTTGCCTCTCAACCTCTTACACTCCTGTGTAAAAATTCTGCTAAATCTCTTCTGAACTCTCTCTAGCCTGAAAATATCCTTCCTTTATCTAGGTGACCAGAATTGGACACAGTATTCCAGAAGAGGCCTCACCAATGTCCTGTACAACCTCATCGTGACTTGCCAAGTCCTATACCCAAAGGATTGAGCAAGGAAGGCAAGCATGCCAAATGCCTTTTCAATCGCCCTGTTTATATGTGATGCAAACTTCAATGAATTATGTACTTGCAGACCTAATTCCCTCTGTTCTACAACACTACCCAAGCCTTACCGTTAATTGGATAAGCCCTATCCTTGTTTGTTGTACCAAAATGCAAAACCTTGCATTTATCTAGACTGAAATCCATCTGCCATTTGTCAACCCTTTGACACATTTGATGAAGATCCCTTTGTAATCTGAGAAAATCTTCTTCACTGTCTGTCTACTGTGCCATATATTTTTGGGAGCAAATCCTCTCAAGATTTACATTCCTTAAAATACCTGGTGTTTTACCTTCTGTGAAAGTATATACCTGTTGTTCCACACTATCAGTAAAGAAAAACCCCTGCCATGTGTTAAACGGATTAGGTTTTCTTTCTTGGCAACTTGCACCCCTTTGTAAAACGATTCCACTTTGTGCATGAGTTGCACTTATTCCCTCAAGCTGGGCATGGCATTGCGATTGAATGAGAACTTCTAAATCTTTGGCACCATTTTGATGGTCTTTGAGCATGATTGTGATGAGGTTACTGAGATCTCCTTATCCAGAAATCATACGCATGAGAAATTTGGGCAACCTTTATTTGTAAGCCTGAATCTAAAGAGTCATTCTATATAACGTTTTGGATTCTGGCATAGATGATTTTTGCTATTCTTTCCAGGATTACATTGCTGTCCTCCTCCATTTGAAGATGCTTCCTAATTTGTGGAACCGGAGTCTTTTAAATTAATTGGCTACTGATTTGTTCTTTGGATTGCGAATCAAAATTATGTATAAGCCAGAATCCTCTGTGTTGCTATATATTGTTTGACGGACTTACCATTTTACTGGCATCATTGACAGAATGTATATCGTTCAATCATTATATTTTTTCTTTGGCTCACAGTATTTTCCAAGAACATTTTTGCCATTTCAAATGTAGATATATCATCTGTGAACTGCTTAAATATTTGCCTGCCTCATGTTCCAAGATAATGTACAAGCACTTCTTTGTTACTGACATCTCCTATTGTGAGATTGCCAATGCCCATAGCAAGCAAACTGGTCTTAAAACCATAAGATTATAAAATATCAAATGTGGAAACATCTCCTGATGAAGGAAACGATGATGGAGCCGATAGATTTAAACTGCTGTCAAACATCCTCATTATATTTTGATTGAATTACTTGCCACACTTGTTATTTATCCACTTTGCCTCAGGACAATGATGAAACAGCTCTAAATCCAAACATTTCATTCATAGAAATTTAAACATCTTAGAATTTAATGGAGATAGCGAGAACTGTATATACTGGAGGTCAGAGATAACGCAGTGTGGAGCTAGAGGAACACAGCAGGCCAGGGAGCATCAGAGGAGCAGGAAAGTTCATATTTCAGGTCGAGATCCTTCTGAACAATCAGTTAGC
Source organism: Stegostoma tigrinum (assembly GCF_030684315.1). Taxonomy (NCBI): domain Eukaryota; kingdom Metazoa; phylum Chordata; class Chondrichthyes; order Orectolobiformes; family Stegostomatidae; genus Stegostoma; species Stegostoma tigrinum. The sequence continues at coordinate 22,284,233 of NC_081359.1, forward strand.
AAGCTAGTGTAAGCAAACTTATCACTAAACACTTCAAATGTCTTGTCAACCAGACATAGTTAAGAATCTATCACATTGGTGACAGTCTGGAGTCACTTACTGGCTGCAGCAGTTAAGGGCTGCAGATGTTCTTTCCTAAAAGACATTAATGATCCAGATAAGTTCTTACCAATATCTTAATTTTCACTCAGGCCAGTGATTTTTAAAAACTGAACATAAATATTTAAACTGTCATATTGGACGTGGGCTCTTGAACTGTGGATCATTAGTTCAGTTCTCTGGATTATTAATCCAGTAACATAACCAGACTGTGCTTCTGCACTGTTGTGACAGTGTTTTAATTACTTGCCTGCTTGTCTTTCTTGGTGAAAGGGTAATTGGTGGTTCAGGAAAACAAGGAAACAAAACATTTTAGTAAACAACAAATTTTTCATTAAATATCATTTCAATACAACATTCAATGTGCAATTTTCCAGTTGTCCGCTGGAGGTGTTTTCTATGTTAGTTCATTTGCATATTTGATAGTGGAAAGATGTGCAGTTTAAATAACCTAAGGTTTGGCTGGGAACCTCTCCATTGACATTACTCCTGATAATCAAGCCACTGTGAATAGCTATCATTAATTTGACCATTTGTTTTGTTGGTTCTTGCTTTTATTTTAGTTTGGCGGCAACAGTGGAGAGGGAAACAAAGGTAACATTGAGTTGACTATCACTGCTCCTGAAGATGTGTTGTATTTAACTTGAAATTTTCTTTCTTTTTCTCTTCTAAGATACTCAGATATATTATATATTATTATTATATTGTTATATATTCATTATTTTAAGTACTTTCTGAAGTTATTATTGGACTTGGGTTACAAAACGCTGTTGACTTGTTACCACCATAGTTATTAAGCACAATGTTATTTCAGCTCCATCCATTCGACCATTCACAGCATTCACGCAGCAGAGTCAATAGCTAAGACAACATATGCCATTAATTCTCACAACAGTCACCAAATATGGACTTGGGGTTTGAGAAATGAGATCAAGGGGATTTCTTCACTCGAAACCTTGTGAATCTTAGAACTTTTCTACCCTTTACAGAAGTGGAGATTCTATTGTTGTCGAGCACATTCAAAGCACAGATCAACGGATTATTTTTGGATATCAAGTGGAGACAGAGGTTTGGGATTATATGGAAAGATAAAGTTTACATAGAAGATCATCCATGATCTTAATGAATTCTGGAGTAGAGTTGTAGGGTTGAATGGCCTTCTAGTTTTTTTTATGTTGCTATATCCTTTGAACGAATATAAGTAACTAAGGCTGATAAAATTAACAATAGTTAATTGCAATTTTGATTCTTTTTGAAAGGTGTAACAATGGCAAACCAAGATTAGAAATCAGTTATCGTGTGCCATTTTGAATCAATCGAAAGGCTGGTTGAACAGCAACATGGTGAAAATACTGTTGAGATGCATTTTGGTGATATTACTGTTCCTTCTTAACGATGGTAGAGCTTTGGCTCATGAACAGAATAACTTAGCAAGATAAATAGGATAAAGAAAACTTAAGAGTTTCCATTGACTTGGATTGACTGGATCATCACATCTCTGAAAAGCTTCATCGATATTTAAACTTTGAAGTTAATAATCATTATTGCTCAAATGCTGGCCTGAGATCAAGGTTATTTGTGATATGTTAGAAATACAAAACATTTTGCTGAATATTATATTTCTTTATGTGCTTTATACAGCAAAATAAAGCTTTATGCCAGGGAAAATGCAGCACATGGTTAGAATTTAAAAGGCCATTCCTGTAAGTACTTTGCATTATTCATGTATGCAGGAGCTTGTCAGCACTTAGAGTGTAGTCAAACATAAATGATGCAGAAACATTTTTGTTCAAATGCAATGTTACTAAATTATAGAAAGCATTGTATAGTCTAGTACTTTAAGTACAGTGCATTTTTAAATGTAATATGAAAAATTAAAGTCCCACCTTAAAGGCTTATCCTCCAAATAATCAGATTTAATTGTATTAATAGTTATTTGCTCTATTAATGCAGCTATACCACAATAAATAAATTTATTCACTTAAGACACTACAAAAAACCTGCAGTGAATAATAAGATTGTTTTAAAGTGAAATATTGTGAAGTTCAATTATTGTTATTTGTATTATTTTGGGGCAGTTTGATAAGTACTTAAAATGCAGGAAAGAAGTATATTTCTATTTTACACTTGAAAGGAAAATGGTTAATTTGGGTTTCAAATTGAATACACAGAACTATCAATGTTGCATTGGATTTTACCTTATTCTATGACTCACGGAAGAAAAAAGGACATAGGAAACCGTAAAAAGATGATTTTCAATTGCTGTTGGGGTTATTTATTTATTCCAATTTGAAGTTCAATGTTTTAAGCCACTCTGTAACTTAATTGATCTAAAGGAAAGGATTTATCGAATGCACCAACATCATTCCTTCATGGTCATTATGCTACAATCCAGGCCAAGACTACAACATTCATGATATGATCTAACTAAAGAATAATAGCTTTTTTTTTAGAAAAACGGAGTCGACAAGGTAAGAAATCTTGTGAGTGTACTGACAGTATAAAGCCAGGAGGTTCCATGGTTTTGGAATGAAAAACAATAAAGTTTATTGTACAACATTTGAACAGTAGTGCAATCTACATGTACCACTTACTTTAACTTTTAGATATAACATGTTGTAAATATTGACAATAGGGAATGATCAAACTCCGTACAGTGCATATCAAATAGCAACTCCCCCAGATGGTGACGATACAGTGGATCTTCAAACCTCATTAAACTTCACAAGTGGTTACAATTTTTCACTTTTGCCAATCAGGCCTTGAAGCTCCCAATCAAGAATCATGTCAACAAATTCTCCTGTTCTGTTCAATTGCCTCCTTTTTCTAAGTGTCCTGGAATTGAAAATGGCAGTCCAGGACTCAAACATGGTTTAATGCTAGATCTTCAGCAACATCTAGCCTCACTGACTCTGTTCTTGAAATACCTGCACAGAGGCCAATATCCAGTCACCAAGTCATCCTTAATTTACTTGTGCACTGTGGCCAGCCAACTCAGAAGCAGTTCCCTGAACCAAGCAGATTCTAGCTTCCCCCCCGCCCCCCAATTAATATTGGTTATCCAGAGCCTCCTGATCAGCCCAGGTCATAACCACGATCATAGTCCTCAGAGTCAATGAGGTCCAGGTGGTTCCAGTCACTACATGTGTGACCCTGGATTCCACACATCTTGTCACCCCAAGCTCCAATCTTTCTCAGCTGCATCAAGCAACATACTGCTTGTGAACTTTTGCAACCCCATTTGTCAATTGCACCAAACTATTAGTGGCACATGGCTTCTTTTGAACCTCCTACAATCCAAGGAGTTTCCTGAGCTTTTACTACACAGAGCTATTCAATGATTATAGGGCATCCCTGACCACTCATTACATAAGGACCACACAGTTCAGCTGCCTTTCTCAACACTGCCAATTGTAGATCCTGCGTTTGTTCTTGTCTATCTCCTCCTCCAACTGCCTGTAACCTTAAAATTCCCTTTTGTGACCTTCAAACTGTTCAGAATGACCTACTGAAAACCTTTCCCCAGCATTATTACTGGTCAGATTTCAGTAAAGTCACATAGCAATTCTTGCTACTGACTGGAATCTGAATGTTATAATTTACAGACTACTGGCTTCTTCAGTACAATTGGAAGAATTGGAAATGAATTGCATCACAAAGGGCACTTTCTTGGCATAGCTTCAAGTCGTATTATTAGAGAGCAGGAAACTAAATTGTATTTGGAAGATATTGTTCTTTAAAACCTATGGATTTAGTTTGTGCTTCTGTAAAAAATCAACAATATTGCATCCCTCGCAACTTCACTTCAAGGAGATGCTCATTGAGACCCTTTTGTAGCTCAGTTAGTTGTAATAGATATAATTGAAAATCTGAGATGTGAGACCATACTTTCCAAACTTTTAGTTGTGTTTTGTTTTCTGTTTACAGTAACAGGATGTAGGTGTTGTAAGAAAGGCAAACATTTGTTGTCTGTCCTCTTCAGAAGGTGGTGGCATGCCATTTTTTTTTACCATTGTAGTCCTCTGCTGTAAAAGTTTGGTATAACCGAATGGATTTCTATGCCATTACAAGGGACAGTGAAGAGCCAATCTCATTGCTGTGGATTTGAGGTCACGTATAAACTGTACCAGGCCAGGATTACAGGTGGTAGTCTAGGAAGAAAATTTGTGCACAACGTGTGTTTTCTTTTGTTGTGTGATTTTATTCCCAAATCTATGATTTTAGGTTCAAGACAGACTGTGGGAAAACATTGTCAAGAACTGTCTATCGGCTTGGCATCCTTATTTACACTTTAAGGCTGAGTACAAAAATAAATGATGGTTGAAAATATCCTAGGCTGTAATCTTGTGTAATTTTATTGAAAGACTGTTCCATAAGCTCAACTGCTCATGACAGTTGGTTCAGTCCACAGGTTTCTCTGCACATTGGTCTCTCCTTCTTCATTTGGCTCACACTGTGCTATTTACACCCAGTGAAGAGCAGCTTTGTGACAGCATTGCCAGATTATTACAGGATCTTAAAACTGCTACATAATAGGTTTTTATGATAATTACTATTGATGTGAACTTTTAATTCCAGATGTTTTTAACTAACACAATTTAAATTCACCTGCTGCCTTGTTGGGAGTTGAATTTATTTTTCTGGATTATTTATTAAAACTGTTAGGCTGATTGTTGGCCCAGTAACATAAAAGCTATGCTAACACTTCCCAATTTTCACACCAGTAAACAGCATTGTTTCGATTTACTTGTTGAGCTATTTGAAGTAAGAGTTTAGTTATGTAGAAGGGATATGACATGCCAGAAGCTTGATATAGATGTAACATTCATATAGCACTTCCTTCGGCAACACAAAGAGCTGATTCCATTGGGAGCAGGGTGATTTTTACAGGATTGCAGATTGACACAATGTGAAAAGCGGTAGAAGCGGGGCCAGAGGTGAAAGTATGAAGACTTGGACAAGTATAAAGGAGGCCAGGGAAGAGAAATTCAATTTAGAGATGAACAGATTTAAAAGATATTGAAACATTATAGGAAGAGAATTAGCCCAGATTAGAAACTATTTTGAGTAATAACATTTCCAACAAAAAAAAATTGCCTGAAATGTCAGTTTTTGTGCTCCTAAGATGCTGCTTGGCCTGCTGTGTTCACCCAGTCCCACACTTTGTTATCTTGCAATTGTGTGTGACTTCATTAAACTGTTTTGTGTGCAGTGCACAGAATTGGTGTATTATTCTATCATGGGACAAGAATATCGTGACAGTGGTTGATCAGCATTTATTTCCCATCCCTAGTTGCTCTTAAGACTATGGTGGTGAGCTGCCTTCTCTAACTGGTGCAGTATTTGTGCTGTAGATAAACTCACAAATGCCCTTAGGGAGGGAATTCCAGAATTTTGACCTAGCAACAATGAAGGAATGGTGATATATTTCTAGGTCAGAATGTTGAATTGCTTGCTGATGTTCCCTTGTATCTGTTGCCTTTGTCTTTCCAGATTGAAACCATCATGGGTTTTGATTTCAGGATTTTTGGTGAATATCAGCAGGGCATTTTGTAGATCATACTCCTGTTACTTAGCATTGGTGCTGGAGGCAGTCGATGCTTGTGGAGGTGGCGCCAATCAAGCAGTTGCTTTGTCCTGTATGGTTTCAAGCTTGAGTGTTGTTGGAACTGACTAATTAGGCAAGAGGGGATTATTTGATCACACCCCTGATTTATGCCTTGTCGATGACGGACAGGTTTTGGCAAGTCAGGAAGTGGGTTACTCACCACAGTATTTGTAGGCACTCATAGCCACTTTATTTATATAGCAAGTCCAGTTGCGTTTCTTGTCACCTGTAACCCCAATGATGTTGATGATGGGGATTCAGTAAGTAATGCCATTGAATGTCAAAGGGTGGTGGTTGGAATCTGTTGTATTGGAAATGGTTATTGCCTGGCATCTGTCAGTCCAAACCTGGATATTATCCAGATCTTTTTGCATTTGAACGTGGATAGCTTCAGTATCTGAGGAGTCACAAATAGTGCTGAACACTGTGCAATCATTGGCGAACTTCAGATCTGATGGTGAAGAGAAGATCATTGATGATGCAGCTGAAAATGTTTGGGCCTAGGACACTACCCGGAGGAACTCCTGCAGAGATATTCTAGAGTTGAGATGAATGACGTCCAACAATTATGCATCTTCCTGTGTGTTAGCTATGACTCCCACCAGCAGAGATTTACTCCCCGAATCCCATTGATTCCAGTCTTGCTAGGGCTACTTGACTGTGGTCTTGGCGTCAAGGGCCATCGCTCTCATCTCATCTCTGAATCCAGTATTTTTTTTGTTTGAACAAAGGCTGTAATGAGGTCAGGAGCAGAGTGACCCTGAGAGAACCAAATTGGGCATCAGTGAGCAGGTTATTGCTGAGCAATAAGACACCTTCCATCACTTTTCTGACGATCGAGAATGGACCAAAGGGATGGTAATTCGTCCAGTTGGACTTGTCTTGCTTTTTCTGTACAGGCCATACCTGGGCAATTTTACATTGTTGGGAGATGCCAGAGTTGTAGCTATACTGGAACAGGTTAGTTTGAGCTGTGGCATGTTCCAGAGGAAAATGTTTTCAGTGCTATTGCCGCATGTTTTCAGGGCCCATAGCCTTTGCTGTATCCAGTGCCTCCAACTGTTTCTTGACATCACATGGAATGAATCAAATCGGTTGGAGACTGGTATTAAGATGTTAACCTAACAGTATCTGTGATGCTGGGAACCCCTGGAGGAGATCAAGATGGATCCTCCACTCTGCGCCTGGCTGATAATTATTGTAAATATTTGAACCTTATCTTCAGCCTTATCAGCCTTTAAATTTGATTTTAGGAATAGTTTAGAAGCCTCCTCCACCTGTGAGTTGTTTAATTATCCAGGACCATGGATTTGGATACGGCAGCAATGCAGAGGGTTTAGACATGATCCAGTGGTGCTGGAATCCCTGATTGTGTTATTTGGTATGAAAGTATTCCTGACTTGTAGCTTCACCTAGCTGACACCCTGTTTTTATAAATACTGGGTGCTGCTCCTAGCATGCCCTCCTGCACACTTCATTGAACTTAGCTTGATCATAAGGTAGAGTTGGTTATATGCTGGGCCATGAGATTTCTCATTGTATTTGACTTGGATTATGCTGCTACTGATAGACTGCAATGTCTCATGGATACCCAGCCTTGAGTTACTAGGTTTGAGTGACGTCTATCCCACTTAGCGCTGTGATAGTGCCACACAACATGGTGGAACAAATGAAGAAGAATGTAATATAACACATAGCTATGTAGCCAAAGACGTTGTTGGATGCTCCATTTGTTTTAGTAGCAAGGGGCTAGTGAGTTATCGTGGTTCAAAGTTATCGATATTATAATTCTGAACTTCTATTTCTTTTTGTGAATAGCTCAAGGATTCAAAAATGGGTGGAATCTTTGGCAGATTCTTGTGTTGTTCTAACTTGAAAAACTTGCATTCACGTAATGCTTGTTTCTTTCACTTGTACTCCTTTGTTTATTTCTGGAGGGAAACCTTCATGTGTCTTTCCTTATGTGACAGCAGTGGGCTCTGCATGCAGTATAACAAAGAAGGATGTTTAGAGATGTTTAAAGTGATATGAAGGATTTAAATTTAGCAGATAGATTGATTGTTTCCAATAATTGAAGAGAACGTTAACAAGATGGCACATTTTTATGCCGAAAGAGCCAGAGACGTGTGATGCATTTACTTATTCCCGCAACTAATGATTATATTTGAGGCTGGTGGTTGTAGATTTAATAGTCGCCATTCAAAGGGAATTGGATAATTATTTGAAGAAAAGAAATGCAAGGGTGTGAAGAGAAAACCTGGAGTCGGTCGAACTAGATTGATTGCCAGAAGAGTCAGAACAGAGTCAATTGGCTGATTTTGTGCTGGACGCTTCTATGGCTGCAAAATTTAACTCCTGAACCCTTGTTTTATTTAGTGCTATGAGTGCTACTTAGCTCCAAGCTGGCATTCACAATATAGTGAGCATTTCTGGTGCAAGCACGCCAGATGTTATTTGAATAAATGTGTTGGCTTGCATATAGATAACATCCTCTACAAAGAGGCAGATCATGATGTAAATGAGTATAAATTGCCAATTCTCAAATCATGCCAGAATATTAGGAGTTTGACACTCAAGTGAGCACCATCTCTGAAACAGATACAGTTAGACGCTGCATTCAGCAAGGAAGAAAAACACTCTTCGGTTCCACTCCCAGGAGAGTTTTCTAAATTCTGGAGTTCTTCCCAGTTATGTTGCTATGTGCTGCACAACCTGGGCTGGTTGTCAACTGTACAGCGAGGAGTTAAGGAGGAGAAAGAGAAGAGAGGAGGCAACGAACACAGTTCCTTCCTAGATAGCATGTCTATAAAATAACTCATGTATTACTCAGCACAGTACTCATTTAAAGACAATGTAAAAGTAAAAGAAAATAAGAACATATTTCATTCCTTCTTGCTAGCTAAACCAAATTTAGAAACCACACCATGGAAGTCTCAGACAAACATTGAGCACCATGGTCAACTCTGTTAGAGCTTTTCTTCTGTATGCCCCTACACGATTCCTGCAAGAAGGCAGCTAACATTCATCAGGATGGCTGCAAATGGCCTTGCAGGATGATCTCAAGCAGCTCTGGGTCGACAAGATCAAGCTGTGAACTGTACAACTTGATATGGGTGACAACAGTCTGGTCCATGTGGCAAACGACGAAAAGTGGCAGGGCTGGAAGAAGGTACGCTTTTCTCCAGGGATTCACAGAAAAGACAGATTTTCATTTATGCAGTGCCTTTTGTGACCAGGAACTGTGTCAAAATACATTGCAACCAATGAAGTATATTTAAAGTACAATCATTGACATAACATTCATGTAAATAGAAACATATTGACAATGAAAGGTTTTTAAAATGTGAATTCAGTGAAATATATAGGCCTTGTATGCATGATCACTCACCAGCTCTTTTTCAAAATAAAACTGTGTGATCTTTTTACATATGCCTTTAAAAGCAGTTGGTGTCTTGGCTTGATGCGTCATCCGAGAATTCCAGATCTAACAGTGCAATGTTCTCTCAGTGCTTCACTGGACTGTCAGCTTGGATTTTTCTGCTCAAATCTTGGACTGGAACTTGAAGCCACAACCTTCTGAATCAACACAGAGTGCTATCAACTGCAGCACAGCTGACAATACCACTGTCTCAGGATGTGCCTCAGAAGCCCTAGTAATCTTCAGGACAGATTGCTGGATAGCTGTAACACTCTCCAAGCTTCTTAGAAAACTTTGGTAAATGGGCACAAGTCTGAACTTGTATGGCAGCAAATTGACCTTGCTTTGCAGAAGTTGGAACCTCCACTGCAGCATCCAGATGTTAAGCAGCTTCTGCTTGCGTTGCACTGGAAGCTAAGACATTGGCTATTGTACACGGCATCGTGCCTTGATGCACAGGAGTGCTAATGGAGTCAGCGTTCACTTCCAAACTGGTTTTCAACCTCTGTATAAAGCTCTGTGCCACTCTATGCTGTATTGCTACATGATTCTTGACATTAACCAGAGACTCTCTGGTTGGTCTGCCAATTCATCAAACATTGTTCCAAACACAAATGCAAATGCAACCATCTTCTGCAGAGTGTCCCAAAATAAGTCTCATCCGTGTTTCAAAACCATGTGCAACCTTGTCTACAGTAAGCTGGCATCTCTGTTTCCCCTTGTCACTGACCTGGCAGCAGTCATGTCTTCAACCTCACCAAGTGCATGTACTGTCTCGAAGCTGCCTTCTAATTTGTACATACTGCAGGTATCTTAGCTAGTTTTTGCAAGTGAGAGTCTGAACAATGATGTTCTTTCATTGTTGTGGTCTTTCTGCTCCTTTTCTTCTTGCTCTTCCACGACTGTCTGACCATGCTACATTTTTTTTAAGCAGGAGGCTTACTCCATTTGAGTTTCGATTTTGTGAGCTGAGGGGGCGGGCAAATAGAAAAAGGGAAGTGAGTTAGGCAGATATCATTATATTTGTGGTTTCAGCATCATCTCTAATCATAGCCTCAGTGAGGTTCACTCCAGTCACAATAACCCATTATCTCATGTGGGCAAGGCCATAGAACTTGGTAGCTTTTCCTTAATTATAAGGAGAATTAGAAACATCAGCTTATCCTACAAGAGGGAAGGTCGGGTGAGGTATTGCTGGATAATCATTGGATAATCATTTCATGGTTTAATAACTGGCAGCATAAACAAACTGTGAGGTTTGAAGCATTGCTAACTATGTGATGAGACAGAAAGAGATAGCTGTGAATGTTCATTATGAGCCATGAACTAGAGAGTTTTATGGTTGGTGAGTTGGGTTAAGGTTGTGTTGCATTGAGCAGTGTGTGAAACTAATAATGTAGTTTGTGGGATATTGCATTTGCAGATACTTTCAAGTGGGAGAGAGATGAGAGAATGATGGGGGAACAGGGTGTGGGGAAAGAGATGGACAGGGAGGGAAGCAGTGGGAAGTCATGAAGAGAGAGGGAGGGAAGAAGGAGGCTGGAAAGAGGGAGAGAGATATGGACAGGCGCTGTAGAGGGATAGGGGAGAAAGAGAGTGCATTCAGATATGGGAGTGAGGGTGGGCAAAAAGGTTACCCTCACTCATATGATAGATAATGGGAACTGCAGATGCTGGAGAATCCAAGATAACAAAATGTGAGGCTGGATGAACACAGCAGGCCCAGCAGCATCTCAGGAGCACAAAAGCTGACGTTTCAGGCCTAGACCCTTCATCAGAGAGGGGGATGGGGTGAGGGTTCTGGAATAAATAGGGACAGAGGGGGATGCGGACCAAAGATGGAGAGAAAAGAAGATAGGTGGACAGTGTTTAGGTTGGGAGGTAGGGAGAGGATAGGTCATTCCAGGGAAGACGGACAGGTCAAGGAGGTGGGATGAGGTTAGTAGGTAGATGGGGGTGCGACTTGGGGTGGGAGGAAGGGATGGGTGAGAGGAAGAAAAGGTTAGGGACGCAGAGACAGGTTGGACTGGTTTTGGGATGCACTGGGTGGAGGGGAAGAGCTGGGCTGGTTGTGTGGTGCAGTGGGGGGAGGGGACAAACTGGACTGGTTTAGGGATGCGGTGGTGGAAGGGGAGATTTTGAAGCTGGTGAAGTCCACATTGATACCAATTAGGCTGCAGGGTTCCCAAGCGGAATATGAGTTGCTGTTCCTGCAACCTTCGGGTGGCATCATTGTGGCACTGCAGGAGGCCCATGATGGACATGTCATCTAAAGAATGGGAGGGCGAGTGGAAATGGTTGGCGACTGGGAGGTGCAGTTGTTTGTTGTGAACCGAGCGGAGGTGTTCTGCAAAGCAGTCCCCAAGCCTCCGCTTGGTTTCCCCAATGTAGAGGGAGACACACCGGGTACAGTGGATGCAGTATACCACATTGGCAGATGTGCAGGTGAACCTCTACTTAATGTGGAATGTCATCTTGGGACCTGGGATAGGGGTGAGGGAGGAGGTGTGGGGGCAAGTGTAGCATTTCCTGCGGTTGCAGGGGAAGGTGCCGGGTGTGGTGGGGTTGGAGGGCAGTGTGGAGCGAACAAGGGAGTCACGGAGAGAGTGGTCTCTCCGGAAAGCAGACAGGGGTGGGGATGGAAAAATGTCTTGGGTGGTGGGATCGGATTGTAGATGGCGGAAGTGTCAGAGGAGGGTACTCCCGCACATCCCAGATGTCCAAGTTCTTCAAGGACCGCAACTTTCCCCACACAGTGATCGAGAACGCCCTTGACTGCGTCTCCCGCATTTCCTGCAACACATCCCTCACACCCCGCCCCCGCCACAACCGCCCAAAGAGGACCCCCCTCATTCTCACACTCCACCTCACCAACCTCCGGATACAACGCATCATCCTCCGACACTTCCGCCATCTACAATCCGACCCCACCACCCAAGACATTTTTCCATCCCCACCCCTGTCTGCTTTCCGGAGAGACCACTCTCTCCGTGACTCCCTTGTTCGCTCCACACTGCCCTCCAACCGCACCACACCCGGCACCTTCCCCTGCAACCGCAGGAAATGCTACACTTGCCCCCACACCTCCTCCCTCACCCCTATCCCAGGTCCCTAGATGACATTCCACATTAAGCAGAGGTTCACCTGCACATCTGCCAATGTGGTATACTGCATCCACTGTACCCGGTGTGTCTCCCTCTACATTGGGGAAACCAAGCAGAGGCTTGGGGACCGCTTTGCAGAACACCTCCGCTCGGTTCGCAATAAACAACTGCACCTCCCAGTCGTAAACCATTTCCACTCCCCCTCCCATTCTTTAGATGACATGTCCATCATGGGCCTCTTGCAGTGCCACAATGATGCCACCCGAAGGTTGCAGGAACAGCAACTCATATTCCGCTTGTGAACCCTGCAGCCCAATGGTATCAATGTAGACTTCACCAGCTTCAAAATCTCCCCTTCCCCCACCGCATCCCAAAACCAGCCCAGTTCGTCCCCTTCCCCCACTGCACCACACAACCAGCCCAGCTCTTCCCCTCCACCCAGTGCATCCCAAAACCAGTCCAACCTGTCTCTGCCTCCCTAACCTTTTCTTCCTCTCACCCATCCCTTCCTCCCACCCCAAGCCGCACCTCCATCTCCTACCTACCAACCTCATCCCACCTCCTTGAGCTGTCCGTCTTCCCTGGACTGACCTACTCCCTCCCCACTTCCCCACCTACACTCTCCTCTCCACCTATCTTCTTTTCTCTCCATCTTCGGTCCGCCACCCCTCTCTCCCTATTTATTCCAGAACCTTCACCGCATCCCCCTCTCTGATGAAGGGTCTAGGCCCGAAACGTCAGCTTTTGTGCTCCTGAGATGCTGCTGGGCCTGCTGTGTTCATCCAGCCTCACATTTTGTTACCCTCACTCATATGATCAGTGCATCTTTTGCCTGTCAAGACAAGCTGTGCTCCTATGAACTTGAAAGCATCCATTACCATATACCACTCCCTATCAAAGCATGATTTAAACTAAAATGAAAACATAGCCTATCACGCAAAATCTTGGATGCCCAAGCTATGAAATGTCCAAACTGGCTTTAGGTCATCTTAGTTGTTAGCGAACTTAAACCCCTCTGCTAAAGTCTGTATCCACTCAATAATGCACATAGCATTGACTGAGACAGCTAGCATGCAAGTTGTATGTAACTGGCGAGATACCATCAGGCACAAGCTAATATTGCATCACAATCTCCATAACCACTCTGAACATTGCTGAATCTTGTCCCCAAAGGTCAGGAAGAAAATCTGTCAGCTTGTTTAATGTAGGGACAGGCAGGGCCTATACAGACTCTTGAGAGAGCTGCACCAACATTTGCTCAACTCTCACCACGCTCCTTGTATTGCAACAGTACCACAGCTCGGGGGGAGGGAAGGGGATGAAGTTTCACATTTCGGCATCAACTACTGAAATGCTGAACCCTTACATCAATAGATATAAATTTATAGAAAGAGAAAAATTGTTATAAACCTATTTTGTACAGCCTGTCAAATCTGGCTACTGTGATGCCAACAGGCAAACATGATGCCAACAATAAGCGAGGTCATTTGCAAAATCTAATTAACAAGTAATTAAAATTGTGCATTGTCAAAAGAGGAGAGAAAGAGAAAGTGTGTGAGAGAAGTTTTGTTAAACTTTTTAGTGTCACATATAAAATCTCACCCCACTTCTTGTCTTTGCTGTCCTTCATTTTTGATCTACCTTTCTGGGCTCCTGGGCTGGAAATGCCTCATACACTACTTTCACTTTTCCATCTTTTACATCCATACATTCACAGTTAAAAAGCTGCAGTGAGGAATCACACTTGTCCATGCTACTGTACATAATCTCAATGGGTACGAGTGATCTTGTGGTTAACTGGGCAGCTCCAGAGATCAATCAGCATTTATAAACTGGAAAAGACAAGTTAACAGATCAGATCCTTCAATATGTCTCATCTTTTTCTGTCTCTCCTGTTACTCAAATCCCTCTGGTCAGATCTCAGTCTCTTCTGTGCAGTCAGGAATAAGAGGTGAGAATGTGGGAGCTGATTTCCCTGAAGTACAGGTCACAGCACTACACTGTAATGCATTCCAAGCAACCAGCTCAAAAGTACTTAAGAGAGACCATCATGTTTCCTCTATCTTTTGCCAAGAGCATGGTACCTTCCCTGGGATGCAAAAGAAAAAAAAAATTGACAATATCAGTAAAATAATTATTTTAATGACATGTAAAATCAAAAATACACCTTCATGTTTTTATCATGTTTTTCTAACGTCATGAAGAAAATGGTGATGACAACACATTCTTTACATTTTCTCTGTATTCTAACATGGCATATTCAACAGAATGCTGAAGAGTGGGGAGCCACCTCAGCCCTATCTGCTAAGAAAAGAAAATAGAAACAAGAGTTGTTTGTATCCCCAATCTTCAATTGCCCAGCCAGGAACTCTACTGAACTATCATAAATTTGTCCACACCAAATAAGGCAAATGCAGAGCAACAGCAACTTCTTCAGTGAAACTGAAGTTTGGCCAGTGAAACTGAAGAGCTGCAGCCATGGCCATAAAATGGTCTTGATTCAAAAATCCTCTCCACTTGATGAGTTCTATCCTTGCTTGACGTCAACATCTTAAAAGGTCCATGGCCCGTCTGACACTTCACGCATCTTCAGCTTCATTTACCAGTTGCAATTCTTTACCATGACATGGGAGCGGCTTATTCAGCTCTGTCTTCTAACAACGCAAAGTGTCAACTGTGGAGGTCACACCACCACTAATCTTCTAACATCAACAGGAATAACACCTGCAGCTTTCTCATTCTTTTTAGCCTGTGCCCCTTCGCAGGCAAACAACATGGACACTGAGATCAAGTTGGAAAGAGACAAAAACCCACCACAGCACCCACAGGCAGAGGATTTGCCCTTGGACTACAGCCCTGCAGGAGGCCAGGCTCAAACAGCAGACTATGGCTTACCTCTTCATCCTCCAGGATCTAGGCTTTCTCTCTATCATGTGGACAGATACTGCCAGTAACTGAAAAAATGTTTGACACTGGAGTGCAACTCCCCTCTCCCTTTCCACAGTTCTCCACCTCTCATTATACGTATGCTCTGTTCTGGAAGGGGAGAAAGCAGAAGGAGGTGAATTTTTACAATGTGCTGTGTCGAGAGGAGGAAAGACTATCAGGAGTGAAGGGTGACTATAGGGGATCAGTGTAAAAGGGAAATAGGTTGAGGATGAGTGTGATCTTTGGCTGCATTCATGGAGATGTGTCATACCTAGAAAAAGAGGAATGCATGGGGTTGCAAAGTGTGTTGGCCTAATGTGCAAAAGCACTCAGAGTGTTTGATGGTACTTTGAGGTATTATGTCATTTTCCAGTCATGTTCTCAAGAGATCATGGATCTGCTGCATTCTTCCTCATCCACTTGCAATCATGTCTGTTTGATTGGAATAGTTTGTTCCTCTCTTCCCCATCAAGCTGACCATATTTCATTGTCATAGAATCCCTACAGTGTGGAAACAGGCCCTTCAGCCAAACAAGTCCACACCCACCCTCAGAGCATCCCATCCAGACCCATCCCCTTTTAACCCACCTTACCTAAACATCCCTGAACACTGCAGGCAATTTAGCATGGCCAATTCGCCTAACCTGCACATCTTTGGATGGTGGGAGGAAACTGGAGCACCCGGAGGAAACCCACAGAGACATCGGGGGAATGTGCAAACTCACACAGACAGTCACCCGAGGGTGGAATCAGACCTGGGCCCCTAGTGCTGTGAGGCAGCAGTGCTAACCACCGAGCCACCGTGCTGCAATCTCTCACATCATGCAGCAGGACATCTGGGTAAGAGTGAGAGGCCCAAATGTCAGATTGCCTCAAATTACACCTTCTATTTCTGTGGCTGCTACAGTCTCAAAACTACAAGTAATGTGAACTCCTGTAAACCAAACCATGATTTCTCTCTTTTGAAATCCTCCCTTTGGCAAAATAGACACTTCATGTTACCTACTTCATTTACATGGTCAGACAATGGTGACTATAGTGTTATGGTTAAGCCCACCATTCAGACAGGGACTTCGTCCAGCAGATTCTGCCATAGAATGTTACCACGCAGAAGGACTTTCAACCCATCAGGTCTGTACTGACTCTTTAAAAGAGCTATATGATTATTCCTACTTCCCTGATGTTACCCTATAGGTCTGTAATTTCTTTCTTGTTCAAGTATTTATCAAATTCTATTTTGAAAGTTACAACTGAATTGCTTTCACCAGGCTCTCAGGCAGTATCTTTAAAAACAGACTGCATAAACATTGTAAAAAATACTGATAGTTTAAATTCATCTGGACCAATTCTGAAGCACACTTTCATCTAATATGTTGACAGTATAGACTAGTTGAAGCTCAGCAGGTGACAAGCAGCAAAAATTAACTTCTGTCAGTGACAATGTAGGACTTTTCAAACACAAAAATCAGGCTGGCTTGCTGACAAATCACAAAAAAGTGCTATAATTATGATGTTAAATGGGACTAGGCAATTGAGTGTTTCTGTACCAATGCAACTGATTTGAATACAACTAAAAGAAGTCATATCATCCAGAAAAAAAATGTTTTCCACATACTGTCAATTTAGAATGGTACAACAGCAGCATCTCCAAGAAATGCCTGCTTCATTGCATGACTGTTAAGTACGCATTGTAGAATTTAACTGCACACATCCTATTTTGAAAGCCACTATTACCTTAAATTATTTTGGCATGTTACATTAACTCTACCTAAGTCATATATTTAGGAACCGGTGGCAAATTACTATTTAAGACCTGGGTCATTTATTCTGTTCATACTAGGAAGTGTAAGTGTATAACAGCATCACAGGAATGCACAAACGGCACAAATCAGTGAGTCGTGAAATTTTACATTGGCATCTGTAATAATCAAGCAGAATTCATATTTCAAGATATTATGAGGGGAATTATGCATTATTACAGAATAGATAATAGAAAAGTGCTATGAATGCAGAGATAGAAAAAGTACAATTGCATCTAACGGCAAAAATTAATAGACTGTACTTTCAAAGTACATTTGCAGAAGTCCATAAACATTTTTAGAACTTGGAGAATTTGTGAATATTTTGACATCAAAAAAATGAAACTTTAAAAATCATATTCCTGGAAAATGAGCGAATTGCCCTGGTTTTGAGAAAATATCATCTTTTGAGATTGATCCCATATTAATAGACATTGGTGGAATTAATGTCTATTATTATCCCCATCGTTAATCCAGTAACACGCAACAGAAATGCATATTTTGTGTATTCTTGGTTTAAACAGTAAAACAATTTTCCCAAAAAATTTACAACATGTCAAATTCAACATTTGTTCATTGGTCAGAGAGAGAACTGCAACTACTCATACATGTTTCAGTCATTGTACTCTTTATTTCAAACGATCCTGTAACTTTTATGAACGGGAAGAGAGCGCAAGATTCAATAGTAGCATTGTACAGATGTTGACCTTAGGCGATCAACACAGATTAATTTATTTCAATGCTGATTGGCAATGATTCTGTGAACCAACAATGAGCTGTGCAGTTTACCCATGGGGTCAGTATTAAGCTCAGTCTCAGACCTTTAATGGTTGACAGTGACATTTTGAAAACTAGAGAGTCAGTCAGGTAAAAACAGTAGAAACAAGTGCTAAATGCAAAATATGCTATTAAGAAATGCCTGTTTGACAATATGTCTTGATAATGAATGTAATTTGGAGGCTGGTACTGATTACCACAATTATGCAGAGTCTCAAGTCTGTATGCTTTAACAAAATAAATGAATTATTTCATAGGATGTGGACATTGCTGACAAGGCCAGCATTTTCTGCTGTGAGACTTTGTGGCTAATCTTTTTCAGAGGGCAGTTAAGTGTCAAAGATGTTGCCTTGGATCTGAAATCACCTTGAGGCCGGACTGGTCAGGGATTTCCTGCCTTCAGAAAATATGTGAATAGATGGATTTTTATAACAATTTCTAGTAGCTCCACGGTCACTATTACTGAGGCAACCTTTATACTCTAGATTTATTTATTACATCCGAATTCATCTGCCATGATGAGATTTGAACCCATGTCCACAGAGCATTAACACACAGAGAAAATGCTGGAGAAGCTCAGCAGGTCTGGCAGCATCTGTGCAGAGTGTTTCTCTCTCTTTGGATTTGCTAGTCCTGCTGAGTTTCTCCAGCACTCTCTGTGTTTGGTTTAGATTTCTAGCATCTACAGTATTTTGCTTTTATTGAATTGAATTGAAATGAACAGAATTAGCTTTATTGTCACATGTACTCAAATGAGTACAGTGAAAAGATCATTAATTGCCACTTACAGTGCCTTCTTAGGTACAGCTTCTTCACTTACAAGATCTTACAAACTAGAGAAATAAAAGGTCCAGCATTGCAGAAATTAATGTTCAGAACAATGGTCTTCCAAACTGGCACCTAGCCTTCAGTCTGCACTGGGCCTTAGCTCCAGACACTGCCAGACTTCACTTGCCTGGGTCCCTAAATTACTAGTCCAGTAAAATTACTACTATACCAACACCAACTCTCAAGCTTTTAACAATCTATTAGAGATCAGACATTATTCTTATCGTTCTGGTGATCCACAACACTGAAGCTGGGGAATGTGCTGGCTGATGGACAGTAGATCAGATAACCTCCATGAGTTAGTAGTAAAGGCCCTGGGAAAGCTAGTCAAGAGGAGAATGAGGAATATGTTATTTCTGCAGAGTCAGCCTATCACTCCTCTCCCTCTCTGCTGCAGCAGCCAATGCTGACATTCCTGGCTGAGTGTTCTCATCCCATTCTGCCTCAATCCTGGAGAAGAATGACTCAAAAATAAGTATTTATACAGCATCTGTGGAATGAGAAGCAAAGTTAACATTTCAGGTCAATGACTTTTCATCAGAACTAGGAAGAGTGAGAGCTGTAACAGATGTTAAACAAGTGCACAAGCAGAGAAAGGTAGAAGTAGGAAAAACAAGATGGTAGACAAATAAGAGTGAAGTTAAGAGATGATGAGAGAAAAGTAAAGAATGTGTAAAAGATAAAATGATCATGCAAGTGACAAAGGAGATGGTAATTGAACAAGTAAGGAAATAAAAAGATGGACCCAGAACAGGGGTAAAGGGAACTGCAAAGGCATTACCAACCACTGGTTTTGATTCATAAAAAAGTAACCAATAACATAGATTAGCACATCAATAACTCCATTTTAGGTGAAGCTCTCAGAGAATTTCTGTAAAAAGATTCAAAAGCAGTTGGTGAGGACCTGACCAGATTCCCCAGGAAGTGTCTCAATGTGTTTCAAAGTTCTCTTTAAATCTCCAACAAGATTGTCATTGCTGACTTTTTCTTTGTTTTAAGGATAATATCTACGCAGGATCTCAGGTTTTTCCATGTGTCTTTATGTGATTGAACAGGCTAATTTTCAACTCACTGAATTTTGGGCACTGGGCAGGATGTTGAATGCGGTAGGGGTATACAAAGTGAAGGAAACACTTACTTAACATCCCTTATCTGCCTCAATTATCAATAAGACATTGGGGCTTGAAGCTTAAAATGAGCAGTCATCATTCTGAACGATTGTATGCAAGGTCTTCTTCATCACTAAGGTCAAGAACAGTTTCAGAATGTCAGGCATTTTCTTTGCCCTCTTCTGGAATGTTGGGTATACATATATCAAAGACCTCAACTTTAAGGGAACAGTTATCCACATTTGGTCATGCTTCATCAAAGATAATATTGCAGGTACTCTGTCGTTTGAGAAGGGCTGGGCTTGGCTTGACTGGGCCGACATAACCAGGGTTGAGGAGAACGATAGGAGATCTCACCAAAATGTATAAAACTCTTACAGGGATGGATCTCCTTGATGCAGGGAAGATATTTTCCCTGCTTTGGGGCTCTAGAGCCAGGGAACATAGTCTCAAGATACAGGGAAGACCATTTTTGGACTGAGATGTGGAAAGCTGTCTGCTCTAAAAGGTTGGTGAACCTGTGGAATTCTGTACCACAGAAGGCAGGTGGAGACCAAGTCACTGAATATATTCAAGAAAAGGATAAATAGTTTTTTAGATTTTAAAAGCATCAAGGGTATATATACAGTGAAAAAGCAGGACTGTAGCATTTTGATAAAGGATCATTCATGATCATATTTAATGACAGAGCAGACTCAAGGAGCTGAATTTCCTGCTCTTGCTCCTGGCTTCCATGTGTAGAAACCCCAGCAGTGAGTGTTTGATAACAATGATCTCCACAAGCAAACTAAAATTGTAATTTAGAGAACAATTGTTGTCACCACTTTGCTGAACAGCAGTGAGACCCAGACATCAGTGACATGCAAGTGTGTTAGAGAAAGTCTTTCAATTATGCTTCAGCCTCTAACACAAAGTGAGCACTTAAATGTTATATATCTATAAGTAGTGCTCAAAATACTAGACAATGACTTGTTTATTCCCATTACCTGGTCACGATTTAGAAGACGTCATTAAATGAAGCATTATGCACCATAATGGCATGCAGTCTCTTTAATGAATTCCAACAGACAATTTATTGCAAATCAGCCTTTTAACAATCCTCGGAGGGCCATCTTTAATACTTACTTCAACTATTGCTAATAAGGCGCCTTGCACAAATGTTGGACTAAGCCAGAATTACACCTTAAAGACTGTAACTCCATTTTGGTCACCTCCTTATCTCAATGACATCTAAACTACTCATCCACAATCACCTTTTTGATATCCAGGTCATATGAAATGCTGCCTGTCAAACAAAATGGACAAGACTGTCTGTACTATCTGCAACACAAATTCGACAGCAGCTAGTTTCAGAGTGCCATTCTCATGTGTAGTGTTCTTTAATACAGAATTTACCACATTTATACTGGATTAGAGATAGGAATGAAAATTTCACACAGGTTTACCTCACAGACAAACTGACAACTTGCAGTTATAGAGAACTTACTTGCATTACCTTAGTCTAACATACTACAGCTTCCACTCCTCTTGACTTTTGGTCATGTGGTATTATCCTGATCCTTAGCTTATTAACATATCGACTTTTAAAGCAGTAACACAATGTAAAGAAGCATAATTTCAAAGTAAGGCTGCACCTGAAGGAGTCAGTCAGGTTAATATGTGTGTATTAGTGTAGTAAAAACTGTATTCTGATCACTTTTTATGTGATGTCAATAAGTTGTTTCTCAATCTGCTTTGCATCAAACAAGGACACAATTGACAATATTTATGATGCTCCAATAGTTGCTGTACAAACCAAGAATTCCTTTAATGATTATGATGTGACGCTGTTGCTTGATTGAATATGGGACAGTTAAATTTGCATTCTACATCTCAGGGATCCACTGATAGGATGGAACAGTAATACTTAATGCAAAATAATTTTGGCATTAGAACTAATTATTGCTCCATCTGTATACACCTCATTTCAGAGTGAATGGCAGAAATATTTTTAATCCAATAATATAAAACAAAGAACTACAGATGCTGGAAATTTGAAACAAGAACAGATGTTGCTCGAGAAACTAAGCGGATCTGGTAGCATCTGTGGAGAGAGAAAAACTGAGTTCATGTTTTGAGTCCAGTAACCCTTCTTCAGAACCAATAGCATCTCGGAAAAAGTGGACATAACTTGATGATAGGAGGTGGAAGGTGGGAATGGGGAAGGGGGAGTGTGGAGGTGCAGTAAGTAGATAGGGGAGAGGGAACTGAAAGAGGAGGAGTTCGAAAGTTAGGCAGACAAAGGAGTCGTTGATAGTAAGTCAGGGAAGAAGGAAAATGAGATAGGTGATAATAGGGCTCATGAGAAGGTCAAAATGGGTAAGCATAGAAACATGGAAGGTAGTGATCAGGCTCTAAAATTATTGAAACTTGATAATGTGCCCTGAAGGCTGCAGTCCTGAAAATGAGAAGCTGCTCCTCCAGTTTGCATTGAGCCTTGCTGGAGCACTGCAGCCTGAAACAGCATGTCTTTGAGCCATTCCCACACTACAGATCCTGTTATGATATGGGTTACTTTCAGCACTGTGGACCCATTTTCATCCTTTCATAGTCCCCATTATTACTTAACTAGCTTTTCATCCCTGACTTAGTGTCAGTAATCTCTTTACCTGCCTGACTCTTCCTCTCTCACTTGACTCCTTCTCAACCAAACTGCTCGCTCCGTTTCCTCTCCTTTTCCTCCATGTCATGCAAGATAAATACCACTTTTTCCTCAAGGCTATCAGTTGGGAAGAAGGATTACTGGACTCAAAATGTTAACTCCGTTTGTCCCTCCACAGATGCTGCCAGATGTGCTGAGTTTCTCCAACAATTTGTTATTTTGTTTTATATTTTTAGCTTGTGCGTGTATTTCTTCTTTTGTCGTGTGTCAAGATTTCATGCTTTCATTTCATTCATTGAGATTTGTCATTCCTGGCAACATAAGCATTTATTATGCATGCTCCTTGAAAAAATAGAGTGACAGCGAGGCACTATTTTCTGAATTGCTGCAGTCCGTGTAATCTGTGCACACATCCAATGTTGTGATGCGAGGTGTTCCAGGAGGTTGATACAGCAACAGTGAAGAAATATAGGTTTTCAAAATCATGAGCAGATAGAGTAGTTGGGAAGAAACTGTTCTCATTCATAAAAGGAACAAGAACAAAGAGTTACAGATTTAAATCGATTTACAAACTAAGCAGAGGTGAATGTGAAATGTTATTTTTCACTGTGAGATTCTAGGGTATGGAATGCACTGCCTGGTAAGATAGTGGAGGCAGGTTGAATTTGAGGGGACATTGAATGATTATTTGGATAAAAATAAAAATATTGTGCAAAGAAATGGAGGGTTTGAGTTATGGGAGAGATTGGATAGGTTGGGACTTTTTTTCACAGGAGTACAGTAGGTTGATTGGTGACCTTATAGAGGTTTATAAAATCATGAGAAATATAGATAGGGTGAATGGTAGGTGTCTTTTCCTTAGAATGGGGTTTTTCAAGACTAGGGTTGTACTTTTAAGGTGAGAGGAGAAAGATTTGAAAAAAGACATGAGAGGCAATCTTCTTTACAGAGAGAGTGGTTTGTGTGTGGAATGAACTTCCCCAGGAAGAGGTGGATGCGGAAACAGTCACAAACTTTTAAAGAGACTTAGATAAGTACATGAATAGGAAAATTTTGGAAGAATATGGGCCAGGAGCGGGCAGGTGGGATGAGTTTATTATGAGATCATGTTTGGCATGGGCTGGTTGGACCAGAAGATCTGTTTCTGGGCTGCATGACTCTTAGGACTCCAAAAGATTACCTCTGTCCAAGTCACCTTCAAAAACCTTGGAGCCTTAATGAGTTATAGCAGTGCATCTTTTGTATGACTCACACTATTTCCACAGACAAATCAAGCATGCTGTCTTGTTTTGGATGGTGTCAAACTGCTTGAGGTTGTTGAAGATTCACTTTACCTAGCCAGGCTATTCTATCACAATCATGATTGTTCCCTTCTAGATGAAAACCCCATTCTAAAGAATTGGAAGGTGAGTTACTCGCTGCAGAATTCCCAGCTTTAGACCTCTGATAGCTACAGTATTTATGAGGTCAATTATTTGGTGTGCCTATACTTCAAGTATGTGGATGTACTTTTATCCAAGGACTACAGCAGTTCAAGAAGGCAGGTCACCACTGCCTTCTCAAAGGCAGCTATGAATGGGCAACAAATGCTGGCCAAGCCAGTGATACCCACTTCCTTTGAATGAATAAAAGAAAAAATGCAGTCCATAGTTTGGTCAGCAGTAACCCACAGGATGCTGATGGTGGAGGAATTCAGCAATTGTCATGTTGCCAATGTCAAAAAGAGGCGGCTAAGATTTACAAGCACCCTTACTCCTGTAAACATTTAGACATTTGACTCTAGTCAATATAGACCAATAGTTGAGGGTAAAGTGCTGAACGCAACAAAGCCATGGGTAACAGAATTTGGACTTCTCAGTGCATCAAGTAAAAGCATTACATTATTGGCCAACAACATTTTCAATAGTACACTACCAAAATATAGTACAATTACATTGAAAATACTTCCACTTGGTTCAGGTACACCTACAGCTGGAAAGAGAAGGGGAAGGAAGCAAGGAAAGATAGGAAAAGATAAAAATGAAACAAACAACGCCAAGTGGCAACAAGTAGTGTGGGTCAAATGTAAGACACAACATACACAATTCAGATATAATGATTTCTGTCAATTCCTTTCTTACAGCTTCTCCTGTTTTAAAACAGGACAGTTTTTGTGGCTCAGCTGACTTGAAAACATGTTGTAGTTTATTAGAATCTTGTAGAGGTCTAATTTCCCACATCACGATTCCCGCAATCAGTGCCAAGGTCTTAACGTTGTCATGGAAATAGTTCTATGTCCAGCCATTCAAACATTTTAAAATATTTCTTCACACACAACTCTTGTCAGATGATATTGTTGGTTACCATGACATTTGGAAGGAGAATGCACTTTGTGTGCTTATGTTATTGCTGATGGAAGGAAACACAAACTTCTCGCATGAGCAGTTGGAAATAAGACAAGATGCTAAAACAACTATAAATAACACTTGAGAAAAAGAATCCAAATTTCACATTCTCATTTACTGAAGTTTAAGACACTTCATATGGTAGATAATTACTGAAAAGATATCTGACCAAGCGTAAAGCAGTACTTTTCTTTGGTTTCTGAGCCTGACAACCAGGTTGAGATGGAGGTCATAAGCTACGCTTGTGGGAAACAGTCAGTCATTGTAATTCTTCCTGAATTGGGCTGGTCCGAGGGTGAACGCACTGTTAAAGTGAGGATAGCAAGTAGGTTCTGGAAGCTAAAGAGCCAATAGAAATCTCGCCAGCCTTTTCAAATACATAAAATAAAATGTAGACTCAGCCTACCTAGCAATGGCCATATACCATCAAAACATAAAAAGTATAACGATTGTCACCATACTGCTAACCAAATAGAGTCGAGTAGCTTACAGTAAAGAACATTTTTAGAAAGAGGGTCCTCATATTTTTGCAAAATTTAATAAAAGCAGTAGAGATACTGAAGCAGTCCCTAGGTTTGAACAGGTTCCGTTTTGATGTTTGTCTGCAAGTCTGCAATGGACTGAGGGGAGGTTGTGGAGTGAAAGAGGCGTCTGACGAGGTGCAGTGTTGGGACCCCCTTCACATTTTGGCATACAATCACTGATAAGCCCAGACGTACAGTCCTGGGTCCTCCAGGCTTCTGCAAATAGCTTTCAGCAGGTCTTTGATTTGATCAATTGCCACGTCTCTCCCGTACTTCCCCAATTATCATGACACCCATCGTGTCTATTAATGTTTGCAGGACTCCTGTGGCACGATGGTAGTGTCTCTTCCTCCGGATGAGCAGATTAGATTCAAGTTCCATCTACCGTAGGGAGAGGAATCATAACACTTGGTTATTTAAAAAATAACTTTTGAGAATATTTAAGAATTATAAGAATATTTAAGAATATTTAAGAATATTTATTGTCCTTCGCTAATCTGGTTTCTGTGTAGCTGACTCCAGACCCAGAGTAATGCAGTTGACTCTTAACTACTCTCTGAATGGTTGAGCAAATGGCTCAGTTCAAGGGCAATTAGTGATGAATTACAACTGCTGACCTTTCTATCAATGGCCACATACTATCAAAAACAAAGACATATTCCTGACTGAATAGACAAGAGTAGCTTTCACTCAAGAATTTTTTTAGAAACAGGGCCCTCATACTTTTTCAAAATTTAATAAAAGCAGTGGAGATACACAAGCAGTTCCTGGGTTTGAATGGGTTCCATTCTCATGTCTGTTTGCAAGTCGAGTTGTCAGCAAGTTGGAACGCAATGCAGGACAATGTAAAGGAGCTGTTTGTGAGTAGAAAAAATGTTTTTATGTTGGATCTTTAAAATTACACTCCTGTAGGAGATTGCATTCATAAACTCCAGCACTCGTAAATACCCTCTACAAATATAATTTACTTATACATTTCTTCAAGCTCAGTAAAGGATCACAATGAAACATTGAGAACTTAAACCACCAAAACAAGTCACTCAGCCTGTGGTGTCAGTTATCACAGTGTGAACCTCTTCCTAGTCTATTTATTTCATCTTACCCTTACTTCACTTAACCTGATCAATAAATTCTTTCCTTTTCTCCCTCATGCATTTATTTAATTTCCTCTCACTATGTCAAAGCTAGCAGCTGCATTTGAGTTCCTTCTTTATTTTATAATAATTATCTAATATTTATGGCCTCCAGTTTTGTATTTCCCCAGAAATGGAAATGAAATTTCTCTTCATGTTGAAATTCTTCATAATTTAAAGTCTCTTTCAACCCTCCCTTCGACTTCTCCTTCCCAAACAAGTGCCTCAGCCTGTTCAAACTTTCTTAACAGTAACAATCTCTTGACTTTGTTGTCATCTTTGAAAACTAACACTGCCACCCCACCTTATTTCTTTGGACTCCCTTTGGAGCTTCTATATTCTTTGCAGACTGGGGAAGACACAGTTGAGATGTCCCATGAAAGTTGAGGGGCCTAGACCAAAAACTGAGCAGGATGATGATGGAATTGTAATTTAAGTTTAATTCAGTTCTGAAAGAAACAAAATGGGTTTTGATTTTAATTGTTCTGATAGGTCAGTAATGAGCAACAGCTTTTCAAATGCTCATTTTATATCACAGCCAATTTTTATCCTGCTGGAGTCAATCTAACTAGTTCCTGCCTGATACTCACCCAGAGGGTCCTATTAAAACTGTCCAGAAAATAAAAGAAAAATTCTTCTTGAAGCCATGATATGCATAGAAAATTGAGGCACTGTGGATAGCATGTTTAAACTAAAGAAGGGGGCAAGCGTTATTAAACTATTACTGATCTCAACCAGCATTGCTTCCTTAGACTTCCTTTAGGCTATCGTCTTCAGTGGGAGAATGAATAATTGGAGGCAAAAAACTTTTCTAATTAAACCACATTTCTTGACAGTTAAATAAAAGTGCTCATGATTGACATGATAAACCCTTAAGAAAGGGCTGTTGTATTATGGAGATAGTGTCCCTATCTCTGGATGTGCAAGTTCAGTGATATGCATGGTATGCTCTTCAGTGGGTCAGTGTGTATTCAATGGGCTGAATGGTCTGCTTCCACACTCTAGGGATTCTATTCCACTAAAAAGCCCAGGATTCAAGACCAGCCTAAACAAAAATGTGCCACAACATGTCTGAACTGGTTAATTTCAGGTATCTAAAATTTTCAAAGACCCCTTGATATTTGGCAAGTTGAATGCTAGCATGGGACATTTGCTACTAAGATTTGCTAGTGCCTTTTCAATTACTTACTGATGCATATTTATTCCTTTTCGAAGGTACATGTGTGAACTGTTAACTATATTAGTGACTTTCTGTATAGTTCTAGTGTTCAGTCAGACTGATAATTCACTGAAAATATCCTCATTCAAAGTAGACCGCAAATACAACAAAATATGATTGCCTAAATACATATCCCCCAATGTCTATAACAGGTGGTGTTGTTACCATGAATTGCCCGTTGTGGTAAACCATCACATTAGTAGCATTTCTTTATTTGATTACAATGTTAAGCCACCTCACTTTGGTGCTCTAACAGACTGAAGTTAGCCAACATATTCTTGAAGGGCCAAAATCAAACAATATGCCAGCATGTGTCGATAAAGTGGCAGCCAGTACATTCATGGCCTGTTTCAATTCTGTGCTTCTCTCTCCCTTCCTTTCCTTCATGGCTCTGTTTTTATGCATTTGAAAGAATACAATTACCACGGGAGAGGGCTAATTTTACAAGTGCAGGAAGTTAATGAGGTTTAATTTAAAGAAGTATCTGTTGATGGGTACAACATTGTTAGCATCCTTAATATGATAAACAATTGACATTTGTATTCCTAGCAAATGATTAGTGCTAAGTCAACGAAATGGTAGTTCCCAAGGTAAGCATGTCCATTTAAGAACAAGGACTGCTTACAAGAATGAAATGTGGCTTTGTGGCCAGTATGATTCATGACTGTGAGGATCATATGAAATTTATAATTGAACCTGAACTGCAAGTGGAATAAATATTGACCAGGAAACCAGGGGGCCTCCCTGGTCTTCTTTGAATGAACCGTGGGATCTTTTATGTCTAAATGAGAGGAGAGATGGTGCCTCAGTTCAACATGTCATCTGGAAGGTGGCATACCCAGGAGTACAGCAGCCCAAGCGCTTCATCAGGAGTGTCAGCCTACGTTCTAGGCTCAAACTCTATGGAGTGAAAAAGTAACATAGCTGATACAAATGTACTAACAGTACTAAAGGATTGTTGGTGCAATTGAGGATTTCAATTCTAAACTCTCAAATATGTGGAACACTAGCAGACAGATTCTGAATTGTCAAGTAGAAAATTAAGAGATGTTGAGTTTGCAGATCATGACAGCAAAGGTATAGCAATGTTCTGGCTGTACAAACTAATCTCTGAAAATATTAGTTATTATCAGTTAAAAGTAGGAAATAAGAACAAAGAATAATATAGCACACGAACAGGCCCTCCAGCCCTCCAAGCCTGCATTGAAGCATTTTGCCCTTCCATGCCAATCATGTCTTCACTTACAGGATCTGTACCCCTCTATTCAGTTCTTATTCATGTATTCATCCAGGTGCTTCCTGAATGCTGCTATTGAGTCTGCTTTGACCACCTCCTCTGGCAGCGCGTCCCAGGCACTCTCTACCCTTTGTACGAAAAATTTGCCTTGCAATTTTCTTCTAAACTACTCCCCACCCACTTTGAGCCTTTGTCCACTACTAATTGACCCCTCTGCACTGAGGAAAAGCCCTATATTCTGTCCATGCCATTCATAACCTTATAAACATCTATCAGGTCGTCCCTCAATCTCCTGTGTTCCAGTGAAAACAAACCCAGTCTATCGAACATTTCTTCATAGCTAAAATCCCCCATGGCAGGCAACATCCAGTTCTGACGAAGGGTCACCGGACCTGAAATGTTAACTCTGATTTTTTCTTCACAAATGCTGCCAGGCCTGCTGAGCTTTTAATTTTTATTCATTCACAGGATGAGGGCATCGCCGGCCAGGCAGAATTTATTGCCCATCTCTAACTGCTCAGAAGACAAGTAAGAGACAACTGCATTGCTGTGGGTCTGGAGTCACATGTAGGCCAGACCAGGTAAAGATGGCAGTTTCCTTCCCTAAAGGACATTTGCAAACCAGAGAGTTTTCCCCAACAATCGGCAACGGATTTATGGTCATCGTTAAACTCTTAATTCCAGATATTTATTGAATTCAAATTCTGTGGTAGGGATTTGAACCTGGGTCCCCAGAACATTATCTGGGTCTCTGGATTAACCATCCAGCGATAATACTACTGGGTTGTTGCTTACCCAAAACTTCTGTTTTAGATCCTGGTAAATCTTTTCTGTACCCTCTCCAAAGCTTCCATACCTTTTGGTAAAATTTGGTATAATTTTGCTTTATTAAATACAATGGCAAAAAACAGACTCTGAAAATGTAAGCAGTTTGAAATAATGTTGTCAGATGAATTTGGTTCTTCGAGTGTCTAATTACACACTAAATTTGAACTTCACTGATGTGTGTTTTGCCTTCAGCAGGGTAAACTATCTTTACTTGATGTGGTAATTCTTAATTATCTCTCATGTCATAAGAAACTCAGATTTGGGTAACATGGTATTGAAATATCCAATAACTATTTAATACAGATCATTCATGTACAGAAATAATAAATTCACAGACACATCAAAGCATAGTCTAACATTAACCTCTTTGGTTACACAGACTAACCATCTTCAATCAGCATGCCATACTTTAGGTGGCCCAAGGTGAGATGAATCTGAGATCTTTATACCTTCAGGTCACATTAATTTTTTTTGATTCATTAATGGGATATGGGTGTGGCTGGCTGGCCAGCATTTCTTGCCCATCCCTTAGTTGTCCTTGAGAAGGTGGTGGTGAGCTGCCTTCTTGAACTGCTGCATTCCTCCTGCTGTGGGTTGACTCACAATGCTAGTAGGGAGGGAATTCCAGGATTTTGATCCAGCAACACTGAAGGAATGCTAATATATTTCCAAGTCAGGATGGTGAGTGACTTGGAGGAGAACTTGAAGGTTGCGTATTCCCATATATCTGATGCCCTTGTCCTTCTAGATGGAAGTGGTTGTGGGTTTGGAAGGTGCTGTCTGAGGGTCTTTGGTGAATTTTTGCAGCACATCTTGTAGAATGTACTCCGTGCTGCTGCTTAGCGTCAGTGGCGGAGGGAGTGAACACTTGTGGATGCAGTGCCAGTCAAGCGGGCTGCTTTGTCCTGGATGGTGTCAAGCTTCTTGAATGTTGTTGGGGCTGTACTCATCCAGGCAAGTAGGGAGTATTACATCATACTCCTGACTTGTGCCTTGTAGATGGTGGACAGGCTTTGGGGAGTCAGGAGGTGAGTTACTCGCTGGAGTATTCCGAGCTTCTGGGAAGCTCTTGTAGCCACTCTATTAACGTGGTGAGTCCAGTTGAGTTTCTGGTCAATGGTAACCCCCAGGATGTTAATAGTGGGGTATTCAGTGATGGTACCACCATTGAATGTCAAGCAATGGTGATTAGATTGATTCCTATTGGCGATGGTCATGACCTGGCATTTGTGTGGCATGAATGTCACTTGCCACTTGTCAGCCCAAGCCTGGGTATTGTCCAGATCTTGTCGCATGTGAGCATGGACTGCTTCAGTATCTGAGGCTTCATGAATGGTGTTGAACATTGTGCAATCATTGTTGAACATTCCCACTTCTGTCATTGATGAAACCGCTGAAGATGGTTGGACCTAGGACTCTACGCTGTGGAACTCCTGCAGAGATATCCTGGAGCTGAGATGATTGACCTCCCACAACCATGAACATCTTCTCATGTATCTGTCATGACTCCAACCACCAAAGCACCAAAGCAGCACTGATTCCCATTTGTTCCAGTTTTGCTAGGGTTCCTTGATACCACACCTGGTTGAATGCAGCCCTGATTTCAAGTGCTGTCACTGTCACCTCACCTCTGGAATTCAGCTCTTTCCTC
Source organism: Stegostoma tigrinum (assembly GCF_030684315.1). Taxonomy (NCBI): domain Eukaryota; kingdom Metazoa; phylum Chordata; class Chondrichthyes; order Orectolobiformes; family Stegostomatidae; genus Stegostoma; species Stegostoma tigrinum. The sequence goes on from NC_081359.1 coordinate 22,315,520, forward strand.
CATGCTTGAACCAAGACTGTAATGAGGGCAGAAGATGAGTGGCCCTGATGGAACTGAAACGGAGTGTCACTGAGCAGGTTATTGCTGAGCAGGTGCTGCTTGATAGCACTGTTGATGACACCTTCCATCACTTTACTGATGATTGAGAGTACACTGATGGGACAGTAACTGGCTGGGTTGGATTTGTCCGGCTTTTTGTGTACAGGACATGCTTGGGCAATTTTCCTAATTGTCAGGTAGATACCAGTGTGTAACTGCACTGGAACAGCTTATCTAGGGGAGCGGCAAGTTTTGGAGCACAAGTCTTTAGTACTAATACTGGAATATTGTCAGGGTCTGTAGTCTTTGCAGTATCCACTGTCTCCTGTCGTTTCTTGATATCACGTGGAATGAATGGAATTGCCTGAAGACTGGTATCTGTAACGCTGGGGACCACTGGAGGAGGCTGAAATGGATCATCTACTCAGCACTTCTGGCTGAAGATTGCTGCAAATGCTTCAGCTTTATCTGTTGAACTGATGTGCTGGGCTCTTCCATCATTGAGGGTGGGAATATTTGTGGAGACTCCTCTTCCAGTGAGGTGTTTAATTGTCCACCACCGTTCACTACTGGATGTGGCCGGACTGCACAGTTTAAATATGATCTGTTGTTGTGGGATCACTTAGCTCTGTTTATCACTTACTGCTTTTGCTGTTTGGTAGTCTTGTGCAAGTAGCCTTCTTTGGTGGCATCACTGGGCTGATACCTCATCTTCAGGTAGGCCTGGTGCTGCTCCTGGCATGCCCTCCTGCAATCTTCATTGAACCAAGGTTGATTCCCTGGCTTGATGGTAATGGTTGCGTGGGGGATATGCCAGTCCATAAAATTACAGATTGTGCTGGTGTACAATTCTGCTGCTGTTGATGGCTCACAGCACCTCATGGATGCCGAGACTTGAGTTGCTAGATCGGTGCAAAGTCTGTACCATTTAGCGCGGTGATAGTGCCACACAACACAATGGAGACTGTCCTCAATTTGAAGGCAGGACTTCGCCTCCACAAGGACTGTGCAATGGTCATTCTTACCGATACTGTCATGGACAGATGCAAATGCAGCTGGCAGATGAGTAAGGATGAGGTCAGGTATGTTTTTCCCTCTTGTTGGCTCCCTCACCACCTGTCGCAGACCCAGTCTAGGAGTTATGTCTTTTAGGACCTGACCAGCTCGATCAGTTGTACTGCTGCTGAGCCACTCTTGGTGGTGGACATTGAAATCCTCGACCCAGAGTATGTTTTGTGCCCTTGTCATCCTCTTGTATGTCTTGTTCAACATTGAGGGGTACTGATTCATCAACTGAGGATGAACAGTATGTGGTAGTCAGCAGAAGGTTTCCTTGTCCATGTTTAACCTGAAACCACGAGACTTCGTGAGATATGGAGTCAATGTTGAGGACTCCTTTAGTAACATCCTCCTGCCTGTATACCACTGTGCTGCCCTGCTGGTGAGACAGGACATTTCTACGGATGGTGATGGTAGTGTGTGAGTATGAGCTTGATTAGTCTGAGAGACTTCGGCACTAGCCCACAGATGTTAGTGAGGAGGATTTTGCAGGGTCAACAAGGCTGTTTCTGCCGCTGTCTTTTCCAGTGCCCAGGTGATCCATCCAGTTTCATTTCTTTGAGTTTTTGTAGCGATTTGTACAACTGACTCGCTTGTTAAGCCATTTCAGAGGGCAATTGAGAGTCAACCACATTGCTGTGGGTCTGGAGTCACATGCAGGCCAGACCAGGTGAGGGTGGCAAATTTCCTTCCCTGAAGGGCATTAGCAAACCAGATGGGTTTATCCAACAATCAGCAACGATTCCATGGTGATCAGTCAATTCTCAATTCCAAGCCTTATATTTTGAATTCTAATTCCACCATCTGCCACAGTTGAATTCGAACCTGAGTCCCCAGAACATCAGCTGGGCTTTTGGATTGAGCTTCTAGAATAGGCTAGCAATAATGCCTCTAGGCCATCGTCTACCCCTGGATGATTCTCTGATGCATGATGACGTTAAAGGTAAACTAACATGTGAATCGTAATATGCCATTATAAACAGACTAGGTTCTTACGCCATATACTTTACAGTTATCTTTTTAATGCTATTAAACACTGAAATCTGGCTCATCGTATTCTAATTTTAAACCCTTTTCTTCTATCCCTTCAGTTCTAAAAGAAAATCCCTCTCTACCCTTTTATATCCTAATTGTGGAAATCAGATAAGAGTGCTGAGAAATTCCCTGTGACTAACTCAAAATTCTGCAGTGATGCTGCTGGCTGAGGGGAGAAAGGACCTTCCATTATTTATTCTGCACTCCTGCAGGGCATCTCATCTGCTGTGTTGGCTGCAAGATGCAAAGTCTACACACATAGGCTTCAGATGCAGCCAATTAAGTTTATTCTTACTGAGTCAAGCTTATACCATTCTGCAAAGGAATCACTCATCTCTGAGCATCACAATAAATGGTTCAAATGTGCTCAAGGCAAGAACAGGGCACTTGTGCTTTCTGCTACTTCTTCCTGCCATCTCCCACTCCTCATGAAACATTTCTGCTCTCAACATAAGATATACTTAATTGCAGGTGGGAAAAGTTTTTGGATTACTTTCAAAAGCGACGTTGGCCTATAAATTAAGAATTGATGCATAAGGAAAGAATGTGGACATTTTTTCCCCCAAAATACACTTTACTCAGTAAATTTGAAAAAGAACACTTTAAAACATTCATCAAAACATTTTAATTTGAAAATTACTGCAAGTGTAATAGAATTCAACATGTTTCCATTCAGCAAGTTCCACTCTCTGGGCCTTATTACAATTTAGAACATAGAACATAGAACAGTACAGCACAGAACAGGCCCTTCAGCCCACAATGTTGTGCCGACCATTGATCCTCATGGATGCACCCTCAAATTTCTGTGACCATATGCATGTCCAGCAGTCTCTTAAATGACCCCAATGACCTTGCTTCCACAACTGCTGCTGGCAACGCATTCCATGCTCTCACAACTCTCTGCGTAAAGAACCTGCCTCTGACATCCCCTCTATACTTTCCACCAACCAGCTTAAAACTATGACCCCTCGTGCTAGCCATTTCTGCCCTGGGAAATAGTCTCTGGCTATCGACTCTATCTATGCCTCTCATTATCTTGTATACCTCAATTAGGTCCCCTCTCCTCCTCCTTTTCTCCAATGAAAAGAGACCGAGCTCAGTCAACCTCTCTTCATAAGATAAGCCCTCCAGTCCAGGCAGCATCCTGGTAAACCTCCTCTGAACCCTCTCCAAAGCATCCACATCTTTCCTATAATAGGGCGCCCAGAACTGGACGCAGTATTCCAAGTGCGGTCTAACCAAAGTTTTATAGAGCTGCAACAAGATCTCACGACTCTTAAACTCAATCCCCCTGTTAATGAAAGCCAAAACACCATATGCTTTCTTAACAACCCTGTCCACTTGGGTGGCCATTTTAAGGGATCTATGTATCTGCACACCAAGATCCCTCTGTTCCTCCACGCTGCCAAGAATCCTATCCTTAATCCTGTACTCAGCTTTCAAATTCGACCTTCCAAAATGCATCACCTCGCATTTATCCAGGTTGAACTCCATCTGCCACCTCTCAGCCCATCTCTGCATCCTGTCAATGTCCCGCTGCAGCCTACAACAGCCCTCTACACTGTCAACGACACCTCCGACCTTTGTGTCGTCTGCAAACTTGCTGACCCATCCTTCAATTCCCTCGTCCAAGTCATTAATAAAAATTACAAACAGTAGAGGCCCAAGGACAGAGCCCTGTGGAACCCCACTCACCACTGACTTCCAGGCAGAATATTTTCCTTCTACTACCACTCGCTGTCTTCTGTTGGCCAGCCAATTCTGTATCCAAGCAGCTAAGTTCCCCTGTATCCCATTCCTCCTGACCTTCTGAATGAGCCTTCCATGGGGAACCTTATCAAATGCCTTACTGAAGTCCATATACACCACATCCACAGCTCGACCCTCATCAACCTTACTAGTCACATCCTCAAAAAACTCGATAAGGTTTGTAAGGCATGACCTACCCCTCACAAAGCCGTGTTGACTGTATTTGATCAAGCCATGCTCTTCCAGATGGTCATAAATCTTATCCCTCAGAATCCTTTCTAACACCTTGCAGACAACAGACGTGAGACTTACCGGTCTATAATTGCCGGGGATTTCCCTATTTCCTTTCTTGAAGAGAGGAATTACATTTGCCTCTCTCCAGTCCTCAGGTACGACTCCAGTGGAGAGCGAGGATGCAAAGACCTTCGCAAGTGGCGAAGCAATTGCATTTCTCGCTTCCCAAAGCAGCCGAGGACAAATCTGATCCGGGCCTGGCGACTTGTCAATCTTAATGTTTGACAAAATTTTCAGTACATCAGCTTCCTCTATCTCTATCCATTCCAGCATGCACACCTGCTCTTCAAAGGTTTCATTCACTACACAGGTCATTTCTTTCGTAAAGACAGAAGCAAAAAACTCATTTAGGGCTTCCCCTACCTCCTCAGGCTCCACACACAAGTTCCCTATGCTATCCCTGATCGGCCCTACTCTTTCTTTGACCATTCTCTTATTCCTCACGTAAGTGTAAAATGCCTTTGTGTTTTCCCGGATTCCTTCTGCCAAGCCTTTCTCGTGCCCCCTCCTGGCTCTCCTCAGACCATTTTTGAGCTCCTTCCTTGCCTGCATGTAATCCTCTCTAGCTGAACTTGACCCTAGCTTCCTCCACCTTATGTAAGCTACCTTCTTCCTTTTCACTAGAAGCTCCACCGCTCTCGTCATCCAAGGTTCCTTTATCTTACCCCGTCTTGCCTGTCTCAGAGGGACATATTTACTCATCACTCCCAACAACTGTTCCTTAAACCATCTCCACATGTCTATAGTTCCCTTACCATGGAACAACTGCTCCCAGTCCATGCTTCCTAACTCGTGTCTAATCGCATCATAGTTTAAATGCATTCATAATATATCAGACATATGGGGCACCATAATAATTAGTGGTCACGTGGTAAACCCCATCTGATCATGGGAACACTAGTTTTATAGACAGTCCCACTGACTTCAGAACAGATGTTAATACAATTAGGTATGGTGTAAAACTAGACCAATGCACAATCCTCTCAGAAGGGCATCTTTGGCTAAAATTTCCCCTCATGTCAATCTAATCAGGAAACTTTTCATTGGACTCAGATTGTTTAAAACACTTGAGCACTGGTGTCATTATTGACTTTCAGTCAATAGTTTCAAAACTAGGCTCAGACTACCAAAATAGTCACTGCCAAACGTGAACTTCAGCACTTCCATTTCAGTCAGTACTAAACCTTGAGCAAATGCCTGGTTAAACATCGAAATTCACAGCCGTCCGTTGTGTTATGTGAGGGTGGATCTATACAAAGGACTATGGAAGGCCTTTCTCTCTGTTTTGACATGAACAAAGAGGAACATGAAAATTCAACGTGAGTGAATGGACCCTCTCAACTTAGAGACACAGAGATGTACAGCATGGAAACAGACCCTTTGGACCAACTTATCCATGCCAGCCAGACATCCTAAATTAATCTAGTCCCATTTGCCAGCATTTGGCCCATATCCCTCTAAACCTTTTATATTCACATACCCATTTAGAGGCCTTTTAAATGTTGTAATTATTCTAGCCTCCACCAGACTCCAGTAGCTAATTCCATACATGCACCACCCTCTGCGTGCAAAATTTTCTTGTTAGGCTTCTTGTAAATCTTTCCCCCTCACTTTAAACCTGTGCCGTCTAGTTTTTGACTCCCCCACCCCAAGGAAAAATAGTCTTGTCTATTTACCCTATCCATACCTTTCATGATTTATATAAACCTCTAGGCTACCCCTCAGTCTCTGAAGCTCCAAGGAAAATGGACCCCAGCCTATTCAGACTGTCATTATAGCTCAAGCCCTCCAACCCTGGCAACATCCTTGTAAATCTTTCTGTACCCTTTCAAGTTGACCAATTTCTTTCCTGGGGCAGGGAGACAGAATTGAATGCAGTACTCCAAACATGGCCTAACCAATGTCATGTACAGCTGCAACATGAGTTCCCAACACCTATTCTCCATGCATTGAACAATAAGGGCAAATTTTCAAAGTAGCTTGATAGATTCCTTGATCTAAACTAGATGGAGTGAATATCTGTATGTTAAACAAACCTTAGATGTTGGAATCAGCATACATTCCACCCTTAAATTAGAAACAAAATGAAACCAACTTATGGAAGTCATACGATAGGGGAATAATCGTGTTGCTTATTTCTGAAATCAGCTACAAGCTGTGTTACAGACAGGCATACAACAACAAAATTAGCTGTGAGCCATCAAGAAGCAAAGGTAGTCATCAGCAATATCATGTAAGTGGAAGATTGCAAAGAGAAAACTTAAGAATTCCAACTTAGATTTCAACTCAGAATGAACCTTCTGGAAATTCAGTTTCAAGAATTTGCACATCCTGCCATATGAAACCTTCACTTCAACTTTAATGCATCAATCTCATCTAAGAATCAACAGGCCTGCCACAAAAGAGATTGTGATAACTATAAGTTCTATCACTTTCATCTGTATCTATTTTTTGAATGAAAGCGTGTGTGAGATGGTTGAGTGAAACTTCTGCTGTGAGTAAGAATAAATAGCTTTCTTCATATGTAAGCAAACAAAATGTGTTGCTGATTATTATTTAGTTGGGAGACACACCCTGAGGCTATAAAAACATCCTTTTGTCTTTTAAGCACTCATCATGGTCAGTAAAGGTTATACATAAGTCTTGTGATAACCGGAAACATTGAAAAATGTTTTGGAATGAAGTACTGCGTAGATTTTCTTTGTAGCTTTTTGAGTAATGCAATCAACAGCCCAGAAGCAGCGCTACCTCAAAACTATGAGGGATATAACCTGAAATACAGATGTAAGCAATTGTATCACCTGTTCTGATGAATACCAAAGTAAGTTGAGCATATGAATGTGCAATGCAAAATATCTTTGAACATTGAGGGCTGAATTTCACCAGAAACTGGCTAAGTATCAATTCTGAATAACTTCTAGGATGGTTTCTTTCCAAACTCATCTCCTCTGTATTATACCCTGAAGGCATCCTGCTTTTGCGTGGCACAGTGGCTCAGTGGTTAGCACAGCTGCCTCACAGCACCAGGGACCCGTGTTTGATTCTGCCCTCAGGTGACTGACTGTGTGGAGTTTGAACATTTTCCTCATGTCTGCGTGGGTTTACTCCCACAGTCCAAAAATGTGCAGTCTAGGTGCATTAGCCATTCTAAATTGCCCGTAGTGTTTAGGGATGTGTAGAGTAGGTGGGTTATGCAGATTGAGTCTGGGTGGGATGTGCTGAGGGTCTATGTGGACTTGTTGGGCCAAAGGGCTTGTTTTTACACAGTAGGGGTTCTGAGAGTAATAGCTTGTCATATTCTCCTCTTATCATAGTCAATGTGGACTTGTTGGGCCGAAGGGCTTGTTTCCACACTGTAGGGGTTCTGAGTGATAGCTTGTTATATTCTCCTCTTATCACAGGGGTAGTTCTGGGTACTGCCAGGGTCTCCTGGGGTTCTGATACTTGGTCCATGTTTAAAGCCTACCTCTGCAACTGATTAATTTTCAGCTACTCTGAATGGTTCATTTTCTTTGTCCCTAGATATGTCTGACCAATTGGTAACTCTTTTCCTACTTCACTGATTGGGATCCAGGGGTCTTGCTGGATCAGGGGTGCATTCAGTCCCTCGACATGAACTGATGACTGAGGGGAAATTGATATGTTTCAATCACTGATATTGGTATCAAGTAATCACAATGCTATGATGTAATAGTGCAACCTAAGCCCTCTGTGGGTGAGCTGTGGGATTCCAGGTGGCATTTTATTGTTGAGAATCAATTAAGAGGCTGCTGTCCAGACCCTGTCCAATGGAGAATGGCAGATTCATACTTGAGCTCCTGGCTTAATCAGAAGATTTTGAAATTTGAAAGGGTCAGCTTTAGTGGTGGGTGTTGCAGAAGCTTTGGGGAAAGAAGAAAGAGCACTTCTACAACAAGACCCCATGAAGCCAAGTTTATCTTGTTTGTGAATGGTAGCACAGTCAAGTAGGTGGGTACACCTTCCAGCAACAATGCCACAGGTGTGGAGATGGCTGTTGCTCCTAGACAGGATAATTCATGGGTCAAAAAGTGGCAAAATAGGAGGGCTGCTTCCGCCACCATTGGGAAATCACTGAATGGCTCTGAGGACTTGCCTATCTGTCTCCTCTTTTAGTGACAGCCCCCACTGACACTGGGAAAATACTGGTGGGGGGTGGTGGTGGGGAAGAGGTTGTCCTCAACTGTTAAAAGTGCAGTTTGTAAGTGACTTGTTTGGAATTTTCATGAATAATAATAATAATAATAAGATTTCATTCTGCCAGCTGTTCATGAGAGTCCAGTTGACTACTGTTCGGAACCTTGTTCGGTTTTGCCATTCCTTTTAGAAATAATTTCTGCGGATCACCCTTTAATAATAGAAAACATACTTTAACCTCTGAAGACTGTACAAAATGAGGTTCTATTATATCCAGCCACTAGTGTTGATTGGCTATGTGTCAGCAAAAATATCCCACTCACTGAGTTAAAGTATAACAAATAGCTGCTTTATTTTCGACTCACCACCTTTGTCTTGGTTATGCCTGGTCAGAATTAATATGCATTTCAAGCCGTGATATATCATTCCAGCAATTTGGTTATGTATTCCCTTGTGCTTTTGGACATGGAATGGAATTTTGCTCACACAGATTGGAAAATAGCGAAAAAGTATACATTCCTATCAGGCGACATGAATCACAAAAGACATTTGTGTGGAAAATGTTATTGTATTTCTTTTTGATCTATTATCTTTTGTTGCAAAATACAAAACTACTGAGGCGAATTGTGCGTAGAAGTGAAATCTGTTGAGGAATCACTTTGCTTTTTATACAGAGATTTTTCTTTTACAGGCAGTGGGTGTTGGAGGTCAGAGGGTTTCCTAACAGTAAACTTTTGTCTTCAGCCTTTGTCTGGACTTCAGTCTTAATATCTGCACATGGTGTGAAGAATGATAAATCAGAGAGAGTGTTACTGGCTCTGGACTCAGATAAGTAATGCTCCCAGGTCACTTACAGCATTGACAAATACAACTGAGCTTTCCTGCTGGCAAAGATTGTGCAAGCTGCAACAATTTGCATCTAGAAAGTATCTTCGTAAGCTACAGATCTCCATCCATCCCTCCATATCCACTTTACACGAGTTCTCTTGTTGTGAACAAGGTTGTGAATTTACTGCAGGAATATTGTTGTATGTTTTGATAGCCTGGTAATAGAGGGCAAGAGTTGCTCTTGCAGAATGCTGGCATAATCACAACAATTCAATGGCCTCCTCAGCTACATCCATCTTTTGAATCTAAGTTGTGGAAGAGAGAGTGATGAGAGCTTTTGACTACTATTTGCTGAACTGGACCTTGAATCCATGTGCCCTTGACCGAAGCAGCAGAATTTCAAACAACAAAAACATATTTCATATTCATACTGCGGGGAAGAGAATTCTACAGCAGCATTTGGTTTTTTTTCAAATTGCTACTGAGGTTTCAACTACAAAATATTCACCTCAAGGTTCATTTTTTTTTTAAGAAATAACACTTTTATTCTTCTTATGGGATGTCAGTATTGCTGGCAAGGCTAACATTTGTTCCTCACTTTGAAAGCCCTTTCAGAAGTGCATAACGATTGTCCACTCCTTATGCAAGTGGGTCGCCATCATGTCGTACATTTGATAGAGTGTCAGTGGCTATTTCAATTGTGAAAAGGTGTTAAAAAAATGAACTTATGTGGAACATTTCACAAGGCTAGATTTTCCAAAGTGCGGTAGAGCCAAAAAGCGATGTTTTAAGGGTGGTTACTGTTAAAATGTAGGAAACTTGATTAGCGACGTATGCACAGCCAGTTCCCACAAACAAGCAAGTGGTAATGACCAGATATTCTGATTTTGTGAAATTCTTTAAGGAAGAACTCCCATCTGCTTCAAAATAACACTATGGAAAATTTTATGTCTACCTATGAGCTCTAAAGCAGACTAGGCTTCGCTTTAAAGTGTCATCTGAAAGATAGCACTTTCAGCATTGTCACACTCCCTCAGCACAATACTGGAGTGCCAACCTGGAATTTTATGCTTAAGACCTTCAAGTTGTCATTGTATGATTCTAACATTCTACTGTTAAGTGCATTGCAAAACTTTCCTCCTTTTCTCCCATCCCCCGTTCATAAGTTTTGATCTTTCTCCCCCATGAAGGACATTCAACAACATGTAAAATTGCACAGGTTTGGTGCAGAGCTGGTCCACACATCTTTCTAACATATCACCCAAACGGACAACAAAAAACCTCATCAAATCTGACATCCATATTTCAACACATCAAGAAAAAGAGTAGAAATGAGCTACAATCCCAATTAGTCAACAATAATAGTATGTACATAGTAGAGCACAGCAGGTTTACTCATTTGAGCTTGCTGTTGTCAATTACAGCACCTCAAAACCCAATAGTTCATGAATTCATGCTGCAAATTATCATCCCTTTTGTGCCTTGTGCCATTATCCCATTTGCTGTCCTACCTTGCACCTTTGTACAGAACTTCCTTGTTTTTTTCTCTCTTCTCCCCCACCTTTCCTGACTTGAACCATTAACTTTCTCTTTGCAGATGCTGTCAGATCTGCTCAATATTTCTCATAATTTCTGTTGATATTTGAAACCTCCAGCATCTGCATTATTTTATTTTTGTTAATATTGTGCACATGACTAGAATGCAAAGCACTTAATTTGATTTGTCATTTTCAATAGGTCTAGAAATTGGTCCTGATTCTCCATCAACCTAAAAGATGTGGTTAACATGCTATCAAATCCAAGTCAAATTAACATGATAACCTTCTGTTAAAGTGGGAATCATTGTAACCTTTTATTATTACCTAACAGATGCTGACTTTTTTTTAACATGTGTATATTTGAAGGGAAGCTCCTTTGGATTCAGTTGACTGTTCAACGCTGGAGGGCAAACTGTTACACTCCACTTGCATGAATTACAACATGGTAATTTTCATTTTCTCAAAGAAAAAACATATTCCTAACGCTTCTCATCTTATCAGAATGAATGCTAGAATGCCGAATTTCAAACCATCGCAGCAACATTACAGGAGGAAAGGGTTAAAATTGTGATCAGAGACAATGGGAGCTGCAGATGCTGGAGAATCCAAGATAACAAAGTGTGGGGCTAGATGAACACAGCAGGCCAAGCAGCATCTCAGGAGCACAAAAGCTGATGTTTTGGGCCTAGACCCTTCATCAGAAAAGGGGGATGGGGAGAGGATTCTGAAATAAATAGGGAGAGAGGGGGATGCAGACTGAAGATGGATCGAGGAGATGATAGGTGGAGAGGAGAGTATGGGTGGGGAAGTAGGGAGGGGATAGGTCAGTCCGGGGAGGATGGACAGGTCAAGGGGGTGGGATGAGGTTAGTAGGTAGGAAATAGAGGTGCAGCTTGAGGTGGGAGTAGGTGATAGGTGAAGTGAGGAACAGGTTAGGCAGGCGGGGACAAGCTGGACTGGTTTTGGGATGCAGTGGGGGGAGGGGAGATTTTGAAGCTGGTGAAATTCACATTGCCCCTCCTCCGCATCTGCTCCCAGGATGAGGCATTCCACTCCCTCACATCCCAGATGTCCTCGTTCTTCAAGGACCGCAACTTGCCCCCAGCAGTGGTCGAGACCGCCCTCAACCTTGTGTCCCGCATTTCCCATACCTCATCCCTCACACCCGGTCCCCGCAATAACTGCCAAAAGAGAATCCCCCTAGTCCTCACATACCACCCCATCAACCTCCGGATACAATAGACAGTAGACAATAGGTGCAGGAGTAGGCCATTCAGCCCTTTGATCCAGCACCACCATTCATTATGATCATGGCTGATCATAATGATACAACGCATCATCCTCCAACACTTCCACCATTTACAATCCGACCCCACCACTAAAGACATTTTTTCAAACCCTATCGTTGTTGGCCTTCTGGAGATACCACTCTCTACATGACTTCCTTGTCCGCTCCACACTCCCCTCCAACCCCACCACACCCGGCACTTTCCCCTGCAACCGCAGGAAGTGCTTCACCTGCCCCCACACCTCCTCCCTCACCCCCATCCCAGGACCCAAGATGACTTTCCACATCAAACAGATGTTCACCTGCACATCTGCCAATGTAGTATACTGCATCCGCCGTACCCGGTGTGGCTCTCTCTACATTGAGGAAACCAAGAGCAGGCTTGGGGACCGCTTTGCAGAACACCTACGCTTGGTTCACAGTAAACAATTGCACCTCCCAGTCACGAACCATTTCAACTCCCCCTCGCATTCCTTTGACGACATGTCCATCCTGGGACTCCTGCAGTGCTACAACAATGCCACCCGAAGGCTGCAGAAACAGCAACTCATATTCTGCTTGGGAACCCTGCAGCCCAATGGTACCAATGTGGATTTCTCCAGCTTCAAAATCTCCCTTCCCCCCACTGCATCCCAAAACCAACCCAGCTCGTCCCCACCTGCCTAACCTGTTCTTCATCTCACCTATCCCCTCCACCTCAAGCTGCACCTCCATTTCCTACCTACTAACCTCATCCCGCCCCCTTGACCTGTCCGTCCTCCCTGGACTGACCTATCCCCTCCCTACCTCCCACCCATACTCTCCTCTCCACCTATCTTCTCCTCTATCCATCTTCAGTCTGCCTCCCCCTCTCTCCCTATTTATTTCAGAATCTTGTCCCCATCTCCCTTTTCTGATGAAGGGTCTATGCCTGAAATGTCAGCTTTTGTGCTCCTAAGATGCTGCTTGGCCTGTTGTGTTCATCTAGCTCCACACTTTGTTATCATAGGAGGAAAGAGTTGTTTGTCAAACAAACTCTGAATGCTTGAAGCATTACATGATGAAAAGATGGGGAGTATGGGCACCTGAAGCTCCTGGGTAATTCAAAAATGTTTCAGGACTTGAAAATATTCCTATTATTTGAAGAGGAGTGGTTGCTTCACATATACTCTATAGCAAGCCTGAGTAAGTAATAGTGCACTGAAATAAATGCCATGTTACTGATACCACTGATCACCTTACATTTTTCTGAATTTGGAAAGCCTGCAGCTTACTATTCCTTTCTCTACACAACAAAGTCTTGGTCAATTCATGTTGAGTTGCCATGTAATCAATATGCTTTTCTCCTGTAGGATACATTGTTTTGCATGTGTTATGTTTACATTCTCAATGAGTGCAAGACAAAATACAGTTGACAATATATTATGCTTTTCAACTACCTTCATGTGTTGAAGCAACTGTACTTTTCATTGATCTGTGTTCAATAATCATTCTAACTCCAGAAATATTGCTTTATTATTTGCTACCAGAGTGCAGACTAATAGGATCGATTAATGATTACAACAAAGAAGAGGGATCAAAGGCCAATGGTCTGGGGACCGGTGCCCAATTTGGGAGATTTGTCTCACAGTTGGTCTCGAGGATTCATACCTGACCCACAATGTCCCAGACACTACCTTCACCATCCTGGCTCACCAGCAGGTGAGGTTTCCATAGAATGTACTTTGGGTGGTCGTCTTCAATGTCCATCTCCAAAAGTGTCTCGATAGCATCAATACTGACTGTGCTGGATGAGTCCTAAAGGACATCATTGCAGTATTTGTTCTGTGGCATGTGGTGAGGGACAAAATAAAAGGAAAACATGTTTGACCTCATCTTCACTAATCTGCCTATTGCAGATGCACTTGCCCATTACAGTATTGTTAAGAGTGACCACTGCACAGTTCTTGAAAAGATGAAGTCTCATCTTCACATTGAAGATGCCCTCCAGCATGTTGTGTGGTGCTATCACTGTGCTTACAGTAACAGACATTAAACAAACCTAGCAACTCAAGACTGGGCATCCATGTGGAGCTGTGGGCTATCAGTAGTAACAGAATTAAATTAAATATAATGAGTAACCTCATGGCCCAGCAGATGAACCAGTCTTCCATTATCATCAAGCCAGGGTATCAACTGTGGTGCAAAGAAACGTGCAAGAAGGCATGCAGGAACAGCATCAGGTATACCTAAAATTAGGGTGTCAACCAGTTTTAGTTGCAAGTCAGGATAACTTCCATGCTAAATAGCATAAGCAGCAAGTGATAGGCAGGGCTCAGGGATTCCAGTAACACTGGATTATACCAAAGCTTTGCAGACCTGCCACGTCTGGTCATGAATGGTGGTGGACAGTTAAACAACTCACGTTCCATAAATAACTGAATCCTGAATGATGTGGAAGCCCAACACATGAGTGTGAAAGATAAGTTGAACAATTTGCCACAATCTTCAGCCAGAAGTGCTAGATGGGTTATTCAACTTGGCTTTCTTGGAGATCGCCAACATCTGAGGCCAGTCTTCAGCCAATTTGATTCACTCGATGTAATATCAAGAAATGACTTGAGGCACTGGATATTGCAATGCTTATGGGCCCTGACAATGTTACTACAACAGCACTAAAGATTTGTGCTTCAGAACTTGTCGCAGCCCTGGCCAAGCTATTTCAGTACAGCTAACACACTGGCATGAACCCAACAATGTGAAAAACTGCCCAGGTAGGCGCTGCATGCAAAAAGGAAAATAAATCTAAATTGGCTAATTACAGCTCTGTTGGTCCACCCTGAATCATCAGTAAACTGATGGAAGGTGATATCAATAGTGCTATGACATAGCAGCACATGCTTAACAATAACTTGCTCACTGATGTTCAACTTGGGTTCTGTGCGACAACTGAAGTCTTAAATTTGTTACAGCCTTGGTTCAAACATGGTGTAAAAAGGGTTGATTCCCAAAGTTGAGTTGAGAGCAACAGTCCTTGGCATCAAAGCCACATTTAATTTCGTGTGGCATCAAAGATCCCCAAAAATCAATGCAAATCGGGGAGTAAACTCTCCACTGACTGATGTCATTACCTGGCACATAAGAAGATAGCTGAGGTTGTTGGAAGTCAGTCATCTCAGCTCCAGGGCATCTCAGCAGGAGTTTCTCAGGTAGTGACCTCCACCCAATGATCTTCAGCTATTTGATCAATGGCCTTTCTTCCATCATAACATCAGAAGTAGAGATGTTTGCCAATGATTCCACAACATTCAGCATCACTCATAAATCCTCAGCTAATGAATTAGTCCATGTCCAAATGTTGCAGCACCCGGACAACTTCCTGGTCTGAACAACAAGTGGCGAGTAACATTTGTATCTCATGTTGGTCAGTCAATGAACATTTCCAACAAAAGACAATCTAACCAATTGCCCGTCAAGCATCTATGGCATTTGGGGATTACTATTGACTGGAAATTGAAGTAGAGTAACTTTATAAATTCTGTGACTACAACGGCAAGTCAGAGGCTAGAATCCCAGTATGAGTAACTCACTTCCTGACACCCCAAAGCCTGGCCATCACCTATAAAGCTCAAGTCATGAGTGTGATGGTATATTGCCCACTTATCTGGATGAATGCAGCTCCAACAATGCTCAGGAAGCTCAATACCATTCTGAACAAAGCACACTTGATTGGCACAATGTATACTGCCTGTATTATTGGGCTCATTTAGAGCAGTGCATACCATCTGTAAAATGGTATATATAAAATACTATACCCTTTAAAAATTCACCAAGGCTCCTTAGACAGTACCTTTCAAACACATGACCACTACCATCCAGAAGAACGAGGGCAGCAGATGCATGGGAATACCATCACCTGCCAGTTCTCCTCCAAGGCACTCATTATCCTGGCTTGAAAATATATCACCATTCCTTCAGTGTCATTTGGAAAAATCCTGGAACCTACCTGTTGCAACTGGGACAACAGGAATTCAAGAACACAGCTCACCACCACCTTCTCAAGAGCAACTGGCGATGGGCAACAAATTCTGACTCATCCAGCAACGCCCACATCCTGTGAGCCAATTAAAAACAAAACCTTTTCTATTGGCAGTGTGATCAGTAGCCAGAGGACGGAGATGTAGACTAAAAGAACCAGAAAGATAAGAAAAATTTTTAACCCGGCGATCTGACACGGTCTGGAATGAACCAATAGAAATGATGATGGGAGCAGATTTACGAGTAACTTTCAAAAGGGAATGAAGATAAATTTGCTGGAACAAAAATGGAAATTGCTGGAAACACTCAGTCGGCCTGGTAATATCTGTCAAGAGAAATCACAGTCAACATTTCGGGTCCGATGGTCCTTCTTCTGAAATTTACGGGACTTTGGGAATGGGCTTGGAATTGAAGGAATTGGATTCCAAGAGCTTAAAAAGGCATGATGCGATAGGTGTTCTTTTTAAATCATATACAATTCAACGTGACTGTGATACTCTCATGAATGTTGACAAGCTTTGAAATTAATTTCCCAGCAAAAATTTTAAAAGAAAACTAATACAAATAATTCAACAACACACAATAGTTGGCATTGATTTCAAGCTGTGAGCAGCTGGGAATATGTATATTTATAAATATGTTTCTTCAAATTGTCATTCTGTTATGAGTCAGTTATTACAACAGATTGTTTCCAAGTCACATACACAATAGAAAGAGCATTTGGTATCCAGTTACTCACTTTGAATGTTAATTATTAACCCTTAACTGGTAAAATTGGAACTTCCATACTAAACTTAGTGGAGTAATTCTATATCTGAAGAGTGGTTAGAATTGACATCAAGTTATATGAGCCAATGTGAAATATTTTCCAAAACCAAGAAAAAAAAAAGAATTTTGAAGTAGGTTGGAGTGTGGGAGTGACAGAATGGGAAGGTAGATGGAGGAAAAACAGCAAAAACTGAAATCTTCAAATATGCATCAGACTGGTTTGTGAGGTGAATTTTCACAACTGGCTGCATGTCTCAGGAGAGATTAACAGGGGAGTAGGGACTCCCATGACTGAAGCAGGAAAGTGAAAAAGTCAACACAGAGACAGTTTAAAACATATATATTTTGCGCTGTGATGTCATTGGCTGGGCCAGTATTTATTGCCAACCCTAACTGCCCTGGAGAAGATGGTGCTGAGCTGTTTTCTTGTATTCCTTGGGGTATAAGTGGACCTATAGGGTTGTGAGCAAAGGAGTTCCAAGAGCTTTGCCTAGTGAAGGAGAGAGAGAGAGTGTGTGTGCGCATGTGTGTTTGTATACTTGTGTGTTAGTATATACATGTATGTGCCTGTGTGTGTATATCAATATGGCCATGCACATGTGTGAATGTTTTTATTAGTTGAAATGCATTGATGCTCCTCATTTTGTCGATGTCTATCCTTTTATGTCTTAATCGAGAAATTCACCTTGTTTTCCTGTTCCAAGGAGGGCTCACCTCCATGCAACTGCTCAGCTCCTTCACCTGAACCTTCAGTCAAGAGTAGGGTTTCCAGAGAATAATTGCAAGGAGGGATTGGGATAGTTTACAGACTTCTTAGGCCCCCCACTCCTGTGCGGATGCCGCATCTCAAAAAGAAATAGCCATTTTTATGAGCTTCTCTGAAACATGTCAAGATACCTCTAGTTAGAAATCTTTCCTCTGGCAAAGAGACTAAACCATCTTGTTTTCTTTGCAAATTTGTCGTGAAGCATTGAGGGGGTGGTTCACGGAGATAGCAACCAGAAAGCCCATTATTTTATGTCCTGCAATTGTGTTCATGACTCGAAAATGATCTGTGTATCAGATGAAAAAGTCACTTCCAGTGCAGAGTTTTTTTTAACTCATTCATTAGATGTGGACTGCATTGACTAGGCCAGCATTTATTGCCCTTCCCTATCTGTCCTTGAGAAAGTGAGCTGCCTTCTTGTCCCATTGCAGTTAATCTCATGTAAGTAGACTCATAATGCTGTTAAGAAGGGAAATGATATTAGGGAGCGAGAATATTGCCGAAAAGAGAGACATCTTGCTGAAACTTTCCTTAGTTAAGAATGATGGCAAGTGTGTATTGTTGTGATCTTGTACAATTTGACATTCTTCTGTTTTCACAAAGATAAAAGCTTTCAGGAGCATGAAGCTATTTTTCCTGAGTTAAAAAAAAATTACATTGGGAAAATTTAGTCCAGCACTAGTTGATAACTGTTCTGATGTCTGCCAGGGCCATATTGATGGGAAAACCCCAGGAGAAACCGCTATTTTGTAATGAATACAGGACTAATCATCTTTGGCTCCTTCAATTATAGATGGGAACTTACTCATTCTACTCTTAGACTTCCTACTCAGCCAATCTCAATAGAAGGTGAATGCATGCGGCTATGTAGTAAATACAGGCAAGTGGTGCCATTACACAAACTAGGCAATTGCCTAAGGTGACAACATTTGCAGTGAGGTGGTCAAAACACTGAATTAAATTATCCATGAAGCTACATCAGGAAAAAAATAGCCTTCAGCAGTGGGAATGAAACGTTTTGATTGGCTGATATATGCCCTCACATACTGACAAGCATATGCATAATCATGTGCTTATATGTGCCTTTCCTTAAGTTTCACCCTGTATTCCTCCTTCTGTTTATCTGAGTCTTCCAAATTTTTCTCAGCTACATGACTATCCCAAACTGTGAAGTAGTAATAGTGAGAGGAATAAATAAAGAGTGGAAGTCAAGCCCTATCTATTGTATTGATTACTGTTTACATTGTGCATAAAATCATGTTGTCACTGCTGCAGCAATGCATAGGATTACATTATATGATCTATTACATAACATATGAAAGTGTAGAACCATATAAGTATGCAACTGATGTCGTCACATTCTCTTTTATCGTAGAAATGAAAAGTAATCATGTAAATGGAGAATTTTAATTCATGCTAATGCCCAATTTTCATTTCTGAAATCTTAAAGTGTCGGCGATTGTACAAAGCTAAAGGATCGCCTAAGGCGGCTAATACTTCTTGCATGAGCCATGTGTAGAGATTGCTTTTCATCTTTTCTCAGATCAAAAGATGCAGAAACAATGTGATTATAAAATTGAATGGAGTGTAAAATCAGCATTGTGTCTGGTCCCATAGCTTTCCTACCCAGAACGTTAGATTGTAGTTTTCTCTAAACCACTATTATAATCAGAGCATTTGGAATCTCACTGCTGGCTTAGCATGTCAATTAATACCCCTTCAGCGATAAACTATATCATGAATATGAGGTGGAGACAACACAGGCTTTGATGCACCCTTAATCTGAGCAGATTCTTGCTGCTAAGAAAATACACAATCGGCAAAGGTCACTCCCAGCATAGAGTTGTACAGCACAGAAACAGATGCTTTGGATCAACTCATCCATACCAACCAGATATCCTAAATTAATCTAGTCCCATTTGCCAGCATTTGGCCCATATCCCACTAAATCCTTCCTATTTATATACCCATCCAGATGCCTTTTAAATATTGTAACTGTACCAACATCCAACACTTTCTCCGGCAGCTCATTCCACACACGCACCACCTTCTGCATGAAAAAGTTGCCCCTTAGTTGCCCCTTTTAAATTGTTCCCCTCTCACCTTAAACCAATGTCCTCTAGTTTTAACTCCCACACCCCAGGGAAAAGAACTTGTCCATTTACTCCATCAATGCCCCTTGTGATTTTATTAACCCCTATTAGGTCACCCCTCAATCTTCAACGCTCATGGGAAAATAGACTTGGCCTATTCGGCCTCTCCTTATAGCTCAAACCCTCCAACCCCGACAACATCCTTGTGAATCTTTTTCTGAAGCCTTTCAAGTTTCACAACATCAACTCAGTTTGTTCAAGAGAAAATTAGAGACTAGAATGCAAAAATTAGGGGCGGCATGGTGTCTCAGTGGTTAGCACTGCAGCCTCACAGCGCCAGGAACCCAGGTTCAGTTCCAGCCTCGGGCGACTGTCTGTGTGGAGTTTGCACATTCTCCCCGTGTCTGCGTGGGTTTCCTCTGGGTGCTCCAGTTTCCTCCCACAGTCCAAAGATATGCAGGCTAGGTGGATCGGCCATGCTAAATTGCCCGTAGTGTTTAGGGGTGTGTGAGTTATAGGGGAATGGGTCTGGGTGGGATGCTTCAAGGGGCAGTGTGGGCTTGTTGGGCCAAAGGGCCAGTTTCCACACTGTAGGGAATCTAATCTTAAAGACTTATGTGAAAAAACATTAACATTTTAATTGTACAAAAACAATTATTCTTGAATAAATATGTTGATGAATATATAATTTACACTGGCATCCTGAGAGTTGACCTGAATCTGACTACTGCTAGAGTACATTGCTAAGGCTCTGGAGATTCTGCAACAAGTAACATCAGACCACAGCAAATATGAAGTAATTATAATTTCATAAGATGTCTATATAACAGACTTGGAAAATCAAGTCAGAAGTCTAGCAAAATAAAAGATGTTATGATAGAAACCTAAGTCCAGCTCTTTGCCTGATTCTCCAATTGACGCTGCATGGAATAAGCTTCCTTCAAATTTCAGCATGTTTCAGATTTAAAAATTCATACTAGAAAATTATAAAGCAGAAACTGGCTAGAAGAGAATCAACTGGGATGAGATGCGTATGAGGAGAGCAGATACCACAGAATAATGAGGAATGCAATCAACATGGCTGTTGACACTGTAATTGCAGTAAAATAAATATATTGATGTTTACAATGAGCAAACATTTTACTCATGTCAAATTACTGTTCAGGCTGACAGTACTGGAGCAAAACTTGCGACTCATAAGTAAATACAAAATGCAGGATTGTGGATGGCTCCACAAATGGATAACACAAGATCCAGAATCCTTCATTAAAATGCTTTGTTAAAGCCAGTCATCAGTGACAAGAAAACCCATGCAAGTTGCTTCTAGACTCACATTGGGATGGAGGGAAAATGATTGATGTGTGTAAATTATATCACACAAAGACACTCAGTGCTTGATTGAGGGAACAAGTATCGGCATAGAAAAATCTAGCTTTTTTGATAAATGTGTGTACTCACACCAGCACAACACTGTACCCCCATGAAGTGGAGTTCCTGGAGAGAAGCAAGATTGTAAGATTTGTGTGAAGCAAGTGTGTATGGAAGCGATCTTGAAAGCCACATCCTGTGTCAGCCTGGCTCGTTTCCTCACATAGCTCTGTTGCATATGATGCACGTGGTATACGCTTTGCTGCCATCTTTGTAAGGCAAACATAGTGATATATGGCACATATGACATATGGCAAAGATAGGCTAGATTAGAACAAAGGAACCCCATAACCTGGCTAATGTAACTTGTCAGTTCGATTTCTCAACATCTCTTCATCAGCCTGTAACGGTCAATGACATGGCCATTGCTGAAAACCCCAACATTAACAATCCTTGGAGCTAACATTGACCAGAAACTGAACCAGAACAGTCATAAACAATGCTATGGCCACAGGAACAGTTCTAGGATTGCTGAGGCAACTAACTCATACCTATTTTCCCATAGCCTTCCCAGTATTTTCAAAGCACAAGTCAGCAGCGTAGCAGAATACTCTCCACTTGCCCGGACGCATGCAGCTCCAGCAGCACAAGAAACTCAGCAACCTCCAGAAAAATGTAAACCATTTGAATGGCACCCCATTTTCCACCTACAACATTCACTCCCTCCGTCACTGACATACAAGGGCAGCAACTTCAACCATCTAAAGATGTGCTGTAGCACCTTCCAAACTCACAACCTCCACCAACTAGAAGGACAAGGGCAGTAGATCTATGGGAACATCACTTGCAAGATCCCCACCAAGTCGCACAGTACCCTCACTTGAAAATATATTACCATTCCTTAATTATTACTGAGTTAAAATCCTGGAACTCTCTTCTTGACAGGAACTGTGGGTGCACTAACATCCCAAAGGCTGAAGAATACAGCTCACAGCCATCTTCTCAAGGGGATGGGCAATAAATGCTAGCCTAGTCAGCCTCCTGCTGACCCACTTCCTTTGAACGAATAATGGGAAAAATTGTAGTTCTGCAGAACTCTGCCTTCCTTGGTGATACAGTTGCATTCATTGAACATCCCCAGTGGTTGTATCCTGTAGAGCTTCATCTTTTTCTACCTTTCATTCCAAACAGTAATAATGGCAACAGCATAAAGAAAGAATTTGAATTCTGAAATTATTTTGTTCCTCGAAAGGAGTAGTCAAACTTTTTCACCCAGTTGATTCTTTCCTTGTGGAACAGACAAAAGGCAGAGAGTCTAACTTAGGTTCATTTAACTTAACTTCAACTTTAACTCCCTTCATTTAACTTCATTGTACCTCACTTTACCTGAATTCACAATTAACTTTAACTCTAACTCTAAGTTTGGCTTGAAACAACTACCACCCCAATTCAAGGGAAGCGACCAACCTTTGTTCTCAGTGTAGATATTGCCCCATCCTTCTTTTTACCTCTGAAAACAGCTTCAGGACACGTACTTCTCATTTGTTGGTATTGGTGATTGCAGCTCAAAAATTCTTTTATCTTTTATCTCAAAGTGTGTTCATTTTCCAGAAACTTCTTTGGCATTGAAGCAATGAACAAACCTGATCACGACGTTCAACCCTGACTAATGGAGTTGATTGGTAAACAACCCCCAAACATTTATACCAGTTCATTAGCAGCCATATTCCATGCTCCATACATAGTAATATGGTGCTAGTATGTCTAGCAGGCCACCATAAAGCCTCCATTATTTGCTCAACGAAGGAAACTGCATGTCATAGCTTACAGGACAGGTTCCAACATGTCCTGGCTGCTGTTTTAACGTAAGTCAGAGTTTAAACCAGCTTGACCAAAGTTCCCAGCATGCTTGATGGTAGACCTTAACCAGTCCAATAGCCATTCCTACTGCTGGCCACAATATATAGACCTTTGCATGACCTCAAGTTGCTTTAAAATTGTTTGCAGCTAATTGTGTACTTTTGAAATGTAAATATGGAAAATATCACAACCAATTTGTTCACAGCCAGCTCGTGCAAATCAAAATAAAACCAGATGACATTTTATTCTTAGCTGAGGGGGAAGATGGTGGTTTTGATATAAATGTCTCATCCAAAATCACTAGTGCAGTGGGTAGGAAGCTATAGCATGGTAACATCACTGGACTAGTAATCGAGAAACCCAGGCTAATGTTTCAGGGTACAGATTTTGAATACCATGTAAAAGATGGTGAAATTTGAATTCAATTAAAACTGGATGACAAGAAAAACTAGCCTAATGATGACCATGAAAGCACTGCTGATTATCCTAAAACCCAACTGGTCATAAATGTAAACTGAAAGAACTGCGGATGCTGTAAATCAGAAGCCAAAACAGAAGATGCTGGAAGAGGTCAGCAGGTTTGGCAGCATCTGTGAAGAGAAATCAGAGTTAACAATTCGGGTCCAGTGACCCTTGCTCAGAACTGTTCCGGGCAAGGGTCACTAGACCCAAAATGTTAATTCTGATTTCTTTCCACAGGTTCTGTCAGACCTGCTGAGCTTTTCCAGCAATTCTTTTTTGTTTCACAAATGCATTTTGGAGAAAGGAAATCTGCCATTCTTAACTCGTGTTTTTATATGTGACACCAGAAACAAAACAATTTATTTAACTTTTGACTGCCCTCTGGACTACCACAGCTGGATAACAAATGATGGTCCCGTCATTAAAGAAACAGCTCCCTCAGTTTCGCACTGCAATGCCAATCTAGATTTTGTGCTGCTGAAGACTCAAGCATGGGGCGTATTTGAATGTCAGAAATGCAGCAGCCAGTGTTCACACAGAACGCACCCATGCACTGCAAGGAGATAATGACCAAACAACCTGTTCTCAGTTGAGAGATAAAGTTAACCTCTAGCTACTGTTTTCAGAATGTGGGTTCTCCCACACTCATTTGAGTTAGGTGGTGTCATGTCAGGGTCAGTGTTGGGTTGGCAAAGGGATGGGGGTTTGAGTCAGTTTCATTGGGATTAATTTGGAAGGTGATTTGGGTCATTGAGGTGAAGGTGCTGGCAGTTCCAGCCAGGTCAAATCAGAACAGATCTTTTGCTAGTGCGAGGGAGAGAGGGAGAAAGAGAGAGAGTGTGTGGACAGAAAGTGAGTGTGTGTGTGCGTGTGTGTGTGTGTGTTTATGGGACAGTTTGTGCATGCGACAGAGAGTGTGACAGAATGTGAGAGCGTGATTGAGCGAGAATGCATGACAGTCTGTGTGAGAGTGTATAATTGAGTATGAGTAAGGCTGAAAGTGAGTGTGAGAGAATGTGCATGTGTTTGTGGGAGAGCATACATGATTGATTGAGATTGTATGTGACCATGACAGGATGTGAGACAATGTGTGAGAGAGGGTGCGGGAAAAAGTGAATGTGTGATTTAGGGTGAGAGTGAGTGTTTGATAGGGTGAGAATGTGTGTGCACGTGTGTAAGTAAGTGTGTGTAACTGAGTGAGAATGAGATTGTGTGTCTGTGTGCGTAAAGGTAATTTAGGGTGAGAGTGAGTGAGAGTGTGATTGCGTGAGACTGTGTGTGTGACAGTGAGAGTGTGTACGAAAGCATGAGAGTTTATGAGACTGCGTATGTGTTTGTGTGAGAGCTGGTGAGACTGAGGGTACATGTTTGAAAGTGTGAGAGAGGTTGGGTGATTGTGTGAGAGTGAGGGGACAGGGATGTTAGGTCAGGTCAGGTTAGTGAGGGGTCAAGTTAAGGGGGCAGTCGGGTCAAGATGAGCTTGTTCCTGCAGGATCGGGTCAGGGGGTGGGGAGTAAAGTGTTTGTGCGCGGAAGATATTCATAGATATGCTGTTGGCAAAGTAGTTGAAATTGTACCAAATATTATCGAAATCAGATGCTAGTTTAAATGTGAAAACCAGTCACACTCTCTTAATAACAATGCAATTTGGTTTCATGACTTTTTTTTAACATGGTGGCAGAGTTTTAGACTCTTCTGTAGCTGGAAAACAGTCTGAAAATCTGCTTGCTATGATGAGACATCAAAGCAGATATTCTATGTAGTTGGGAGTCCCTTAGCCACTATGGTATTAAACCATCTAACTGGCCTTTTGGGATCAGTGAACACATGATTGACCTCAGGTAACATCGTGTCTCTTTGTAGCATGTTTTGTCCTTTGATATTTTTAATACCATGGGTAATGGTATTAAAGGAGTAATCGCTCTTTGCAAGTTGTAGAAGGAAACAGAAAGAACAGAAGAACTATGTAATGTCTCGAATGCAAGAAATGATGTACATGAACCTTATCCCTGACCTTATTGATTAACTGAAATGGTCATGCTGTTTCAAGATTAATTAGGTGTTTTGGTTTATGCTTTTGATCTTGGTACACTGGGCTTCTTTTCACATCGCCATTGTGTGATTAAGAAAAGCTGAAGCCTCGGTCTAAACTTTATTTCCATTAAGTCCGAACAAAGGCTGTGCTGTAGCCTCAAGTCCAGTCAAACATGAGGAGCTACAATGAAGGGTAATACCCAAGACTTTGAATTCTCCTTTCCCCCAGGTGCTGCCTGGCCTGCTGTGTTCGTCCAGCCTCCTGTTTGTCTATCTTGGATTCCAGCATCTCCAGTTTTATTTTGTCTCTATGTGGACCAACAATGTTGTTTCAGTAGTTTCTGAATATCTTGGTATCAATTAATCATAGCGCAATTGACTCTTTGGTGTACCTGGGCTTGGCCAATGGATTGAGATTATTATAACCTAGTTGTTGTGTATAAAATTTACAGAGCTATTCAACCTATATGCTTATGCCTCACCATGATCTCTTCTCATCTTACTTCATGGAGCCCTATGAGTAAAACGTATTCTTTCCTCCCTCAGAAACTATTCAACTAGATTGGAGGGTTTGAGCTATAGGGAGAGGCTGAATAGGCTGGCTCTATTTTCCCTGGATTTTCAGAGGTGCTTTGAGATGCTTATAAAATCATGAGGGGTGTGGAAAGGGTGAATAACCAAGGTCTTCTTCCTAGGATAAGGGAGCCCAAAACTAGAGGGCAAAGCTTTAAGTTGGGAGGGGAAAGAATTAAAAGGGAGCCTGAAAAGCAACCTTTTCATATAGAGGCTGGTGCATGTATGCCAAAGGAAGTGGTGGAAGCTGGTATAACTACAACATTTAAAAAGCATTTTGTTAGGTATATGATTAGCAAGGTACTAGAGAGATTTGGGCCAAATGCTGGAGAATGGGACTAAATTAGTTTAGGATGTCTGGTCAGCATGGATGAGTTGGGCCAAAGGGTCTGGTTCCTTTCTGTGAATTCTATGACTCTATGATTCCTATTGAATGTATTTATGTTATACACCTCAGCTTTTTTGTGTGATAGTAGGTTCATATGCCGATCACTCTTTGGATTAGGAAGATAAAATGGAGAATTTAATGGCTATCTGAAGTGCAAAAGAACATTTTTAATAATTGGTTTGAAACACTTTCAATAATTGTTTTAATTAGCTAAACTAATTGTACAGAAATGATTGCTCAATGTTCAAGATTATTCATGATTCCTCAGATACTGAAACAGATCAAATATAACAAGATCTGGACAATATTCAGGCTTGGACTGACAGGTGGGAAATAACATTTGCACCACACAAATGCCAGGCTATGACAACCTTTTGATGGGCAAAAACACAAAGTGTAAGGAAACATGTGGATCCCATGGAGGAAGGTGCTCCATGTGTTAGTTTGAAGAAAAATAAACTGGGATCGTATTTTCCATATGACATAAATGTAAGTGGCAATACAACTGAGGTATTTAGGTTTTGGAAAGTATTTGCAGTAGATAGAAATGTCCTCCACTTGTGGAATGTCTAGGTCAATGAGGTGAATCTTAAAGGAATTATCGTTTGCCAGTCATCTCTATATTCATTAAGCTGCATTGCTTACCTTGTGTTTGATATCAAATTCAAAATTATCATTCTGTTTTCACATTACTTTGTGCTTTGAACTTTTGCTAACTGTGTAGCCTTCTACACTCCTACAACCGTCAGATTACTGCATCCGTTTAACTCTGGTCTCGTGTGCTTACTTCTTTAATTGCATTAATGGCAGCCATGCCCTCATCTGCTTGGATCCCCAAACTCTGAAATTCACTGCTTAGTCCATCTCTCTACCACATTTTATTCCATTTGATGCTTCTTGAAACCTACTTCTTTGACCAGATCTTCAATTACCTGACTGAACACATCCTTATTTGGTTTGGTTTCAAATTCTGACAAATAATCGTACCTAGAAAGCAGCTGGGAGACATTTTACATGGGTGGAGGTGTTGTTTCAATTGTTTGGTCCTGCACACTTGCAAATAACATTTTAATTACATGTTCAGAGAGAAAAAAAAAGGCCAAATCTCATTTGAAAAACCTGTCCCAGAATTTGTTGATCAGAGATAATGGGAACTGCAGATGCTGGACAATCCGAGATAACGAAGTGTGGAGCTGGATGAACACAGCAGGCCAAGCTCCTAAGATGCTGATTGGCCTGCTGTGTTCATCTAGCTCCGCAGTTTGTTATCCCAGAATTTGGTGAAATGGTGTTAGAACATAGAACATAGAACATAGAACAGTACAGCACAGAACAGGCCCTTCAGCCCACAATGTTGTGCCGACCATTGATCCTCATGTATGCACCCTCAAATTTCTGTGACCATATGCATGCCCAGCAGTCTCTTAAATGAACCCAATGACCTTGCTTCCACAACTGCTGCTGGCAACGCATTCCATGCTCTCACAACTCTCTGTGTAAAGAATCAGCCTCTGACATCCCCTCTATATTTTCCACC